>NC_087445.1:22267964-22960464 GCF_036321535.1 Camelus dromedarius
GATGTGAGAGAAAGAGAGACACAGAGAGACAGAGAGCCAAAGAGGGCAAGAGACTTGACTTTAAGAGACTCCTGTACTGACAACTCCATGCAGTTCGGAACCAGAACGACTGCGGCTGAACCAGGGTTCATGGGGACATGGCAAAACGCTGATACTAACCTCTTATTCAGAATGTCCCAACAGGTAAGTTACTTTCATTTTTTTTTTAAGGAAACCTTGAATTGTTGTGTGCACTTTTGTTTCTGGTATTTTCTTTCTGAACATTTCCGGAATTTTGATCACTTCGTAGTTGGGCTGTTTTGTCATAACTGTGTTACTGGAACGCGCAGGGTTACCTCACGGTTTCCCTAAGGGCTCCTTAAAAGAAAAGGGGGGAAAGGATACTGAAGTAAAAGAAAGCAAAGGCATTTGTTGCAAAGTTTCACAGTGTATCCTGGGTCGTGGGAAGATTGTTTCCTGTTAAAAATAAAAAATAAAAAATTTAAAAGCCACCCCCCCGAAATGTTATTTTTCTGTCTATATTTATCACTTAATCCAAGTGGAGTAGGTTCGCCAGCCCAACAGCAATAAAACAAACGTAGGGGCCCCTCGGCACTGCCCGACGGACATCCCAGGGCTGGACACGGCTCGACTCCGACCCGGCCAGGGAGAGGAGGCTGTGCGGAAGCCGCTGCAGCGCCGAGGGGCACGGGCGGAGGCGGCGCGCGTGGCGGGCTGAGTCGGCCGGCGGGTCCCAGCTCCTCCGCGCCCCAGCTCCTCCGCGCCGCCGCCTCCGCGCTCGCCCTGCGCTCCCGCCGCGCCGGCTGGGCTCCTGCCTGCCCGCCTGCCCGCCTGCCCGCCCGCCCGCTCGCCTGCCCGCCCGCCGGCCGGCGCACTCACACTCGGCCGCAGCCTCGGCGTCCTCCCCAGAGCCGTCCTCGGGACCAGCCGCGCCGGCTGCTGGCTCTGCCGGGAGAGCCGACGTGTCCGCGCGAGGCCGCCGGCGATGCTCATTAATCAGCGGAGCCTGCGGCTCGTACCACGCGCTCGGTGATACCTACATACGCGCCCCGCGCGCCCGGCTCCTCTTGCACAATCGCTGGCTCTGCGGTTCCAAGGGGGAGCGAGGGGGAGAGGAAGCGAAGGGAAACAACCCAGAAACTTTCATCTTGGACTGTGCTCAAGCGAGGGAGGGAAGTTCCCTGGTGCCTCCCTCCCAGACACGTCTTGCTTTTCAAAAGCCTTCACCAAACCCACACAAAGCTAGAGTTAGTATGATAGTATCCTCCGCACAGCACGAAAGTATTCCTGACAGATATGCTGGGATTTTAAGTAGCTGGAGGTTGTTAGAAAATTGATATTGCTCCACTCAAAAAAAAAAAAATGCTGCAACTGTTCTCTTTTTTTAAAAAAAAAAATTGTTTTGTTTGTAAGAGTTGACGAGAACTAAATACTTTGAGTTAATTCAATTTTACAAGTCTGGGTAACGAAGAGAAGAAAACAGTTTGCTAGGCTAGAGACCACTGCAAGTTAAGAAATGCATCTGCAAAAGATAGTGCGAAGATCCAGGGCTTTGTAGCGTTTAGCTAGCGAATAGTTGTATCACACAGTTCTAGATAGGATAAATGCATTTGAATAAGGTGTGTTTTGACATATCCTGTAGAGGGACCCTGATTACTGCTGATACAGTAAGTTGGGATTTAAATGCAATCAACATAAACCCAATAAGCAACTCTTTATGTGCAATTTCCCATTCTTGCAAGTTAAAAAGTTCATTTCCTCCCAGAGATACTCCTTGGCGTTGCAGAGTGCTTGAAGAGGTGTGTTTCTGAGGCACAGCCCTGCCTGGGTGGCTCTCTTCGTGGTTGGAACACTGAGTGTGTTTTCACTGAGCTTAGGACCAAATAACTTGTGCTGCTCTTTAAAAATTAGATGTCACCATCAGGGTTTCCTCGAGTTAGTGGAGGTCGTGTGTGTGTGTTGAAAGGGAAGATTTGGTTTCCGTCTCCCTCTAGCTAGAAAAGAGTTAATAAAACCAGATAGAGATAATGATCAATTGATAAATGGCTATTGAACCACATAGATGGTGTTAGATTGCTTCTTTGGCACTAGCCCATTTCCAAGTAGATTTGAATCTAACGAGTCTTTAAGTCATGGAAAACATTTTAGCTAAAAAAAAAAAAAGGTAAATTATAGAAATGATGGTTCAAAATTAGAAAAATAATTTACAATCATGGAGAGAGAAAAACTTAAACAGCCAAGCTAGCATGATGTTTTTGATCCAGCTGCTTCACTCTGTGGGTATATAAAAATCCATTTTGTGTGTACCTGCATACTTATATGTGTCAAAGTGAGCATCAGTGAATACATGAAAAGAGTAGAAACACAGGGAAGTAATTTATACATGATGGATGCTGTATAAAACTATACAATATTAATTATACTATTTACTAAACAGTAATACAATGAAGGGAGAAAAATCACGATTGAAAAAGTGTTGTGATTTCACTGTATTTTCTGTGTTCTCTTTATTTTTTGATTTTGTTGTAGTTGTCAACTTATCCCCCCCCCCCTTTTTTTCCTGTCATAGTTACTAAATGCTTACCTCCTGTGCATTTTTGGAAAGCATGTAAAAGGGTATGAGTTTACATGTTTTTTTTCCTCCTTCAAGATAGATGACATTTTAGCTTATATAAATATTGTGTAAACTTAAATTCAAACTCTTTAAATCTAAAAATATATGGGCTGTACATGTTAAGATGTTTATTTTCCTGACCTATAGTTCATCAGCAATGCTGGTGCAGTGTGTGTGCATGTGCGTGCACGCGTGCGCCCGCGCACAAGTGCACGAAAGACACTTTTCTTGAAATGGTATCTCTTGAAGCCAATAGTTTCAAGCTATACTAGTTTCGATATACACATTAAGCCACCTTTTGTCTTACTACGGGTGAAAGTTTGCCCAGTTTAATCACGTATGCAGAATTTTGTATTTCTAATGCATAGAGTTTTTTTCTATATTATGATTATTTTAATTTCTAAGACAAAATTGACTTAGCTCATGAAATGAATAAATTTATTGAATTTTTGTACTTCAAAGTTTTCTGCAATAAGTTAGAATCCGTAAGATTTGTCTGGTCATTTCTTTAAATATTGGAAAGGACTAGTAGTTTTTAAAACTGAGTTACAGAGAATTCATCAGTATTATTTAACTGCAGCAAAACTTACAGTGGGAAATAGCTCATGCATACTGAAATTTCATATTCCTGCTTTGTGTCTTCTACAGGTAATTTAAGAAGTAGGGATATAAAAATCTTTGTATTTTGTTTTGTATGAGCAAAGTTAAGTTTGCTTATGTCTAAGTCTTTCAGTCTAATTCTAACAAAAAGATACCACAATCCGAGGCCAATTTAGATTTAATGGAAATAAGTCTGTTCCTCTCAAGTTCGGGACCTGACAGTTTGACTACATTTTTCTGCCTCTCTCCATTATTCTCCCATATTTGAGTATTTTTTTTCAAAAGGGATAATATTTTTCATATACAAAAATATTTGATAACCTTAAAGGATATGATTCTTGACTTTTGTGAAAGGAGTTCTTCTTGGGGTCACTTTGATCAGCGACAGGTCGAGAATAACCAGAAACCCTTTGCTCATCTTCTCTGTTAATCTCCTAGAGTCCTAGAATGTTATTTTACCCATTTTAACCTCATTATTAAAAGCAGAAAACAAGGCCTGTTTCTGGAAGTTTTGTGTTTTTAAATCAGGTTTTAAATGGTGATTTTTCTATGTTTGTAAATATTTTGTGCATGTGAGGGCATAGCAGATTCTTTGTAGCTCCCTCAAGGGATGCAATAGTCTAATATATTTTGAAAGAAATGAAACCATCACAGGTAAAAGGCTCTAGCCCACGCTTTGCACAGTAGTAGAGGCATTTACCTTTTATTATTAGTGAGGTATATTTAACCTGTTTCAAATAAAATGTGGATCCCTTAATACGGTCTCTTTTCAGACACGAGTGAAATCCTAAGTTAGAATTATAAATGACTCTGTGCATCATTATGTAGTAATTTAGGATTCACCCAATGATGTAACAAAATTAACAACATAATTTCATTGTGAAACTGTGTCTTGTTAAAGAACAACTGTCTGACATTCTCCTACAGTTGCTTTATTTAACTTCATGCAAATATTATTAGTAGTGACATTTTTCTATTGTGCATTAGATTCTCTCATTAGCATGATGTGTTAGTTATCACCAGAGAAATCATTTCCTAGATAGGTGAGGGGCAAACCAAGAAAGCTAAAAATTAAATCAATGATTTACATTAATACCAGAGTGTCTGCTCACCAGAGATAGGACAGAGTAAAGCAAACTTTCTCACTAATATAAAATCTAGCACATTTCAGAGAAATGATAAATAAAATAAATTGTCAGAAACATATAATAACATTGCTGGAATCCATTTAAAAGCATGCTTGATATGAATTTTTCTCCCAGTAGTCTTTTAGTTCTTTCTATTCATATAGGCAAGCACAGTTTCCGTTGGTTGAATCTATATTTTAAAGTGGAAATGGTGGTTTTGTCTGACTTCCTACCTGCACCCCCCCCCCCCCCCCCGCACACTAAATAATTTGAATGAATGTTTATTCACTAACAATTTAAAAGGCACACGGGCAGTTTTTCTTACAAGTCAGATGCCTGATTGTATATTGTGGTTTGATTCTTCTTTCTAGTTCGTACATTTTTATTCTAAACTCTCTCCCACTCGTGTAGCTGGCCCTTTTAACATAGGGATGTACATTCTTATTTAACCAGAGCCCTGAGTAAAGCAGTTGATAGTTAATGGTCTTTGAAAATGACTTTCATTGCCAGCCATCAGCCATCCCTTGGTTTCTGTACTTTTCCCTCCTCCCTTTTGACTCCCCCTTTTTACAGTTGGTGTAGTTTAGTCATCATGTCTTACTAAAAAAGGATTAAATTGAACAAACTTACTGTCTTGAAGCTAAAGTAAATATTTATATTATATTAGGAAGCATGTAATTTCAGCCTGTTCAATTACTAGGCTGCCACCTCCAATTTTGTTCCCCTGTTTAATTTGAGTGATAATATGTTTTATTTTGAAGTCTTAACTATAGACATATACTCCAATATAGTTCTTGTCATCCATTCTTATAATGTAGCATGAAAACAGGAGTATTTGGATAATTGTTAAAATACAGATTATAGCATGGAGCCAGGTGCTCGTGTGTTGGCCTCTGCTTTACGTGAAGTCTGCATGTTATACATAGACTTACAGGTACTGTCTAATTTGTAACGCAGTGGAGAAGTAGCAGGCCTTATATGGTGTTTATATACCTGTTAAAGTAAAACATGCACAGGCATATTCTCAGATGTGTATGCAGTATATATTAAAAATCTGTGCCCAGATGTCAAGTTTATTTTCACGAGGATACATTAAATGAATTTGAACATAGTAGGTGATCATTTTGAAATTATTTTTCTCATATGTCTCATCTGCAAGCTGGTCCTGTGTGTGTGTGTTTGTAATTTGTAAAGCCTTTTGCTAAAGTGAGTCAAGTAACCACAGTTGAAAAATAAATCCCTTCAAGGTGCAGATATCTTATGTTGATAATTGTAGGTATTTTTTTATAATTATATTTCTAAGTGTATCGTAACATTCACTGATAAATCCAATTATTCAAGCATGGCTTTATGGAAATCTGATTAATGTAGTGACAGGACAGATTTGGGCTCCCACAGCAGCACATCCTCCCACTCCTGTGTCAGGGTTAAGAGCCGCGGCAAATCCTCCCTAACTAATTAGATGCTGAGTAAGGCATCTTGGAGAAGTTGGGGCAAAAGTGAATGGGTCACAGCCAAAGCAGGATTGCAAGGACTCCAGCGATAGTGAAAGCATTCAAGTTTGCCAGGTCGTTGTGACACTAGGAGCTGATTCCAGAGGAACGGGCCGTTACAGATAGTGAGCTGGCGTCATCCACGTCAGTGAAAACAAAAATTCTAGTGCCTCCCTCTCCCACCTTATATGCTTTACACACACTTAAAGTTAGGGTGGGCATCTGCCCATAACAGTCTGCAAAGCTTGTGAGAGGGTTTTCCCTCTAAACGTGAAGAGCTCATGACTCTTAACAGCCGAAGAGGTATTTTCTGAACTTGGGACTCTTGATTAGAATATATATGTATATGTATCAAAAGGAATAAGAGGAGAAACTGGAATTTGCTTTTAGCTTGTGTCTACAATCTAAATCATAGTGTTGAATTGAACTAGGAGTTAACTTTTTTTTTTTTTAACCACGGAATACTGTCAGGGAACTTTGTGTTAGCAGGGATAAGAGAGTGAATCTTTTCACTTTGACTTTTTCAGTGAGAGAAATTTTTTCTGGGACTTCCCTACTTGTTAGTGTCCAGAGAACATGGAATATAATGGTTCCAAGATTTCCTCTCACGTGAGCTTTGGAGCCTGGTTTGTTCTGTGCTTAAGAATGAATTCCTCACCATGTGAAAATCCTCTTGGACCTTTCCTGGTGTGTTTTTGCCGCTGCCTAACCACCTTTCTCCAGGGCTTGGTCTTAAGATTGCTGGCGGATCGTAGGGAATGATTGATTTCGCCCCCATCTGCCAAAGCTGATGCCATTTGTATTTTCCGAAAAGCAGCTGGCTTCCACATTTTGCTTGGTGAGCCTCGTCTTCTTAAGGACCAGGGAGACGAGGAGGCAGGGAGTCAAGAGACTCTTTGAGGGAACTTTGACATCTATCTTTAAGCTTTAGAGAAATAAAGGAAAAGAGGCACAGTTCAGGAGTAACAGCCTTGGTATCCTGACATACAAGCAAAACATTGTGGAGAAAGGGGAGTTTTTTCCTATAAGACACAATTGTAAACAGGCATGAAAAATACGATGACAAAACGTTCCGAGCAACTCAAGCTCTAAGTTTTCATACGTGCAGAGGACATCACGAAACTGATGCCGGGGGCTATGACATCCGGGGTACCTCCATCTCCTCACTGTGCATCACCTGTACTGGCTTCTCTCTCCCCAGGTTTAAAAGAAAGTTTAGAGACTAGGAAAAATAAAAGTATCGATTCTTTTTTAATTTGTACATTCCCTGTAGAAAGTCTAGCAAATTTCATAGTGTACATTCAAACCCTAAGGTGAAAAATTTATGACTGGCGTTCATTTGGGTGCGGGCGGGGTGCAGCGTCGTTCTGTTCAAACGCTCTGGGTAGCATTTCATGCCACAGAGTCAGAGATCAGGAGAGGAAGTGCTGTATCATTTCTTCATTCACAGAGCCTTTCTTAATGGCAGTGCTTTTGGAAAAACAATGCATTACTCAAACTGGCCAGCTTAGAAATCAAATTCTCAGCTTATTAATCATCCTAATTAAAAAAAAAGAATTGATCCTTTAAGAACAAAATAATATCCTTTTGTTTTTCTTTAATTAAGCCCATCAGTTTTTCATTTCTCTCTGCTAAGAAAATGAAAATAATCTTGAACAGTAGGAAGTTACTCATTGAAACAACTGATTGTCTTGAGCAAACCTGACATTTTATTTGCTCAGTGTTTTTGGACTGCAGTGTGATTTTTGCTACTGTCTTTAGGGTTTGTGTGTTGTTGGTGGGGGTGGAGGGTTACTTTAAGTCTCGTTTCTACTTGGTTGGCAGCCATTTACTTAATGACCTACATCCATGATTAGACAGTGCTTTCTTCCTACTCTCATTCCCATAGACCTGATTTCCTTCTCACTTCATTCTCCTTTCTGGATTTCTCCTTACTTTCACTGGCTCTTTTTTGCCCCAATGTAAAGGAATCAAAATGCACCTGAAACGTAGCAGTAACTGAATAAGGCACCTTCTTGCCAATACGTCACTCCTGCCAAGGGATGGTGAAGAGTGCCACCCTCAGATGTGGTCCTGGGCTTGAAGGTGCTGACAGGAGCACTGTCCCGCGTTTTGCTACGTAAGGGTTCTTTAAGTCAGGGCATGATAAAAACACGTAACCAGGGGCCCAGGCTTATCATTCAAAGGTGCTGAAAGGCAGCTCAATTGGATCCTTTGCCTGTGTGAGAAAGTACTTAGCTGAAAGGGAAATTTTGCTTTTCTGCGTTGCTTCTTTTTTAAAAAGTAATTCTTGGATTCATCGTTTTGTGCAGTTAGACTTGCATCTGCACAAGAGAGTATTTCTTTAGAAGGAGGGAAGGAGGAAAACATGGAGAGTTTTCCTTCAAGAGGCTGAAGGTGTAACTTTTAGAGACAAACTGCTGTTAACGAGTTAACTGAAACATTTTAAAAAGAAATTGAAATCATGGCGGGGCTAGTGTTAATGGATGGCGTTATAAACTGAAATTTAAAACATGCAGTATACATAACCCAGTGAGGAGGATTCACTGCTGTTATGTATTTAATAAATTTTAACTCATTGTCTCACACAGCTGAGACACTGTTAAAATGGACAAGATTAAAAAATATTATTCTACATGTGAAAGACACAGCTTCCAGTATTGGACCTGCTGTGCTTTTGTGGGACTGTCAGGAATTCTTCAGCTTTATTAAGGTGTCTTTCAGTGGCTATTTGTTCTCTAGACAGTTCCTCAGGACTCATACTTGATGATCAGAGTGCCTGAACTGGGGGCTTGAAAAGAAAAATTTTAGGGTAATGATTATTTTACATGCAAAAATAATTGCTTTTGGCTGGCTTGACATAATAACAAAACTAATATTAAAATGAGAACTTGCATTGCTGGGGTTTTAATAATGTGTGTGTTTTTTTTTTCTCTTCCATTAAAATTTCAGCCAGAAAGATTAACTTCAATCATTAGAGTGACTATACCTATTCAGGCATAGGTAAAGAAAGCTGCCCACTGCCAGTGCTGGAGGGCAGTGGACCTGACTGGGAGGCCACTTGCTAGATATGGGAGAATAATTATCCATTGAACCAATTCGTGAAAGTGTCTCTGGAGTGAGAATGCCTCCTTGTTGACCTCATGTCAGAACCTAACTTAAGAGTCAGGTAGGTTATTTCTCACTATATCTAATCTTGCTTTTCTTTCATTTGTTCTTTTTTAGATACAAATATTAGAATACCAGAAAGAACCAAAACCAAAGCCCTGCTCTAATCTGTGGAAAGACTTACTGTCTTGCTATGGAAAAATTGTAAAATCCCACATTGTCATGCGGTAGTGTGTTTATATGTGGGGTGTAGACAGGCAGAAAGTGCACACCTGTCTGTCTGTTGGTTGGTTGTAGGAACTGAGTGATTCATTTCTAGGTTTGGTGAGGATTTGTTAATGGCTGCCTCAGATGCAGTGAGTGTACAGACGGCTCACCCTAAAAAGGAATTCCCTGTCTTAGGAATCTCATTTTAATGATTCCTTACTTTGTAGCCTTTTTGCTCCTTGAGGGTAGCTTTTTGGTGAAGCTCAGCATCATTCATTGGGAAACAGCTTGATAGATTCTTACTTTGTAAATTGCCATTTTTGACCAGTGAAAAAGTACAGTTACCTTCATAAGAGTTAGAACTAAGCTGGGATGGAGATACCAAGATGAGACACTGACTCAGACTTCAGACTTCTCATCATTTCCCTTCCCAACCACTTTTTCTTTTCTTGAACAACTCTGGAAAGTAACCATGGGACTGAATAAATCTTAGAATATGTTACCACTTCTGTTGTCTACTAAATGGAGTTTATTGTGAAAAAGAATTTTCTCATTTTTACTTTATTTTTGACATTTATTATAAATTAGAGAGAAAGGGGTAGAAAGAGAAGCCCAACATATGGGAGAGCTTGTTTCAGTAGCCAGCCTGGGAGGCCGGACCCTGGCTTCACACAGGTGCGATGTGTTACGGGAATAAAGGCCCTGTGCGTTTCATGAACTCCGCCTGCCTGCCAGCGTGGGTTTTCATGCACCATTGTTGTTAAAATAAGAAAAAGAGGGTGTTCACAGCCTGTGGTGAGATTAGAGTAATGAAAATGAAGTGTTAATCTGTTGATAGCAAGCACATCTCATACCCTGCTTCCTGGGCCACATTCATGCGTGTATAATATATTCCAGGTTTTCTCATGACCAGAGAAGCTTGGATGTTTGTTATATTAAAAACACCCTTTTGGTAAAAGGGAGAAGTTGGTAATTTTCACTTGTGCAAATTGTTGTTTTTAATAATTTCTTAACCAACTGCCGCCTGCCTTCTGAGTATGCTGATGACTGTTCCGTATGTGCCAGTATTCCTGTATTTTTTATTTCTCTTTTTTCTTTTCTTTTCTCTTCCTTTTTTTCTCTTTCCTTTCCTTCCCTTTCTTTTCCTCCTTTCCTTCCTTTCTTTTCTTCTTTTTTTATGCAGAATGTTGAAATAAGCCTCAACATAAGCCTAGTTTCAGAGACTCTTCTAGAAATCAGTGATTAGTAGAAGGAAGGAGTTAAGTGAACGTAGTACCTTAATCCCCACAGAATACAGGCTAAGTGATATTGAACATTCATTATCTCATGCTTTATTTTTTCATCTTAAAATTGTAAAGTGCAAACAAAAATAACCAAGTCAGGAGTCTCCTGGAACTGCTTTATGTATTCACAGTCAGCTGCCATGATGAGAACCTGGGAGAACAGATTAAAGCTTTGGATGGGAATTAACTTTTTTTTTGATAAGATTCCCCCTTTTAAAATGTTACAGTAGATAAATCAATATGAATGTGGTGAATTATACTTTTCCTAGAACTCTTGTTTTACTTTTTGTTTTTTTCACTATTTTACTCTAATATTTGAGAAATTTAAAATTTTGTTCTAAAGCAGCACACAAAGAAAAAAGAGAATAAGTTTAGTCTTAGATTATACCAAGATGTTTTAAAGAAAATGTGAACGTTTACATGGATGCTATCCCAAAGGATCATCTCTTTAAGAAGCACCTTAAGAGATGGTTTCACAAGAAGTATAAAAGGGGTGGGAAGAGGTAAATTAATAATTGTGTTCCAGGTGTCTGCTTCTAATTGCTCAAATTTCAAACATAATGGATATTAAGGAAAAATGCTTCCCAGAAGGAATATATCACATTGTTGTTCAAATATCGGGTCTAAGACTATATTTAAGCTCATACTCACAGCATTTTATCTTCCTCCTATTCAACAGGGAGTTAAGGAATACAGTATGATCATTATGATTTTCTGAACTGTTTACTTACAGTTGTTCAAGTTGTTAAGATTCAAGAGAATTTGGGGACTAAGATCTGATTGTGAAGTAAATTTGGCATGTGTTTAAGGGTTACTTTCTTAAGGTGAAAATGGAAGAAAAACACTTCTCTCTTAGGAAGGAAACACCTAATTAAAAAATAATCTTTGAAGAATATGAGCCAATGATGAAACATAATTTGCAAACACTCTGCTAAAGTTGATTTATAGTTTATCCTTGTCAGTAAGTTGGAATATGGCTGGTCATAGCCTGTGTAGGGCATTCTGAACTGTATGGTACATCAGAGGTAGCCTGTTGATATCACTGGATGCAGTGGAAAGATACTCTTTCCTCTGCTAAATAGGGGATTCCTAATTTGTTTGTAAAATCCATTAATAGGTAGAAATACTGTGTTGTGGTTGATTGGAACTAGTGAAACAAAAAATTTTCTTGCACTTGCTTGCAGTTAAAAGGCATTTAAATAGATGTGCACAGTGACTTCGTCACAGACATCCGCTTTTAGGTAGTAATTTTAAAGAAATATGCTATGACTTTTAGGGTCATTTGAACCTACCATCATACCTATTTATATAAATATAAATGTCAGATTGTGGCATACGTGTGGAGCCAGGAAAGATGAGTATTTATTGTGATAATATTTATGCATCCTAAATGTTGACTTCTAAAATTTACCTTGAGGATGTATTCTATTTTCATATTAGGGTCAGTTTTCACTTAAGTAGTTGATCGTTCTAGAAAGGAAGTGCAGAAGTGTTAACATGTGAAGGAACAAAATGGATGTAGATCTGAAAAATAGTTTGATCTAAGCATCTTTTCTGGGCTGCAGAGAGGAATGTGGTTGATTGAAAACCAGTGTAAATGTTGAACCACTGTGTAAGACCAGACCACTGTTTTGGGATTTGCTTTAAAACTTTTTAATTATGGAATGGAGTTTCTTTTTCTTTGCACTTAATATTTGATTGAACAACTATTTTGAAATAAAATCTACCCACTGTTTTACGTTGTGTAAGCCTCAACTTTCCAAACTCTCTTTGGAGCAGAATGACATTTTAAAGATTCACAGTTGCCCAAAAGGGCCATGAGGATGTAAGGTAAATTAAGCAAGTGGGTGAGTCTGATGGGGACTATGGTGGACCAGAAGGCTCTGTGTCAACCACAGTGAGGTAGCAGCTCCCTTGCCTCAGCCAACTGTTGCCAGGTGGGGATGCAAGCCGTGTTGTGAGATATTCCTCTTCTTTTATTAATGGGAAGCCAGAAATCCAGTTTTTTTTTTAATGTGAAATCTTCTGATTTTTAAATCTTGGCAACCTTTTCAAATATTTTTTCAAGTGTGTGGTCCAAACAAAACTCATCTGTAGGCTATATTCAGCCTACTGGCTGCCAGATAGAAACCTCTGTTTTAGATAATATTTTAATGGGTGAAGATAATAGTTTCATTGCATGTGAGCATTCATCTTGGGAATTCCCCACTGGGATGAACCAAATTCTTCATTCTTTTTTCCCAATTAAAAAAAAAGTTCGGTAAATATATTTCTCGTGCTGATAGTTGTGATGTATGGCTTTTCTTTGTATGATCCACATATAAAGGAAAATCAAACGTGAGCAGAAAAAAATAGTCAAAGGATTTTAATAAAGGTAGAAAAGTAAAAATTTTAGAATTCTAGGGACAGAAGGGGAGATTTCTAAATTCTGAAAAAAATCTCATGATTTGTGTCAGTCACTGATGTAGATGAAAAGCTGAATTCAACATGAAAAGCTTTTCATCTCACCTTTAAAAAGTAGATTGTTGGCCCTGAATCTTTGTGGGATTGCTGTAATTTACCAGGCAATTGATTATGATGTCACAGGGAGGAGATGGACCACAGGGGGGAAACTTCCCCATACTAATTTGTTCAAGGCCAGTATTTTATACAAGCTTCAATAAAACATCATTTATATTGTATAGGACAAGGTTTTCAATGTCTATCTAAAATTTTTGAAGGGGCTTTAAAAGAAATACTCTATTCATAATTAAAATTCTCCAGACAAATCAGATAGCAACATTTTCAACAGAACAGGTAATTAATCGGTTTGAATTTCAAATTGAAGGTCATTCTGTTATTGATTTCTGTGGGAACAGGAAACAAGAACATCTTGTTAAAGTGATCTGCCAATAGGGCCTCGGTGTGCCTAGGTTCTGCCTAGGGTCTTGTTGAACAGCCTCACTGGACAGTGTCAGACACCAATCAGAAGGGAGTCATCTCTGATGTAAACATAACAAGCTGTCGGTTTGCTTCTGAAACAGCAGAGAAGAGCTGAGTTAGAGGATAGACCAGAGATGAACTGTTCTGGAGGAAGTCAGGTAGTTCAGCTCAAGTGACTGGTGCAGCTTGTTACACAGCAGCTGTAAGTGTGTCGGAATGATGCTGGTGTGCTACGTTCCGGAGGTTCAGTGTCAGCTCACCCTGTGACTTACCATGTTCAGAAACCTTTCTACTGGGAATCAGTTGAAATATCTTTAATACCGAGGAGGGAAGCACTGCTGTAAAGAGGGTGCTTTGCTGGTGAAGAATGGATGATAAAAGAATATACCCTTTTAGATGCTCTTAATTTTTTATAAAATAACAATTGCGCCTTGTATTTGAGAAATCGTTTTATTGTCCCACGTGCCAGGCTATCTTAAAGCAGTCATTTCTCTCTCTGCTGTGTTTATGCTTTTTGAGAACGGTGTGCTGGGAAGGTGGCGTGGACTAAGTGGGTGGCATACGCTATGCCTTTACAAACTGGAATGAGTATTTTAATTTTAGCTGTGCTAAACAAGTTGGCAACTTAATGCAGCTTATTTTTATGCTTCAAAGTAAAATTTTTAATAAAGAAGAAAGGGGGAGGAGCCTTCCATTCTGAATACCCTGGAGGTGTTAATGCAGTTCTTTCCAAGTTGACATAGTTTTGTGTAGGCACGACAGTGGCACCAACCGTCTACGTTAAGCCTTAACATTCCGCGGAGCCATTTCAAGTTTATTATGAGCTTCAAAACCTGTTCCTCCCTAAGAGAATATCAAGTTTAAGCATGTCACTTTGCCATAGTCACAGTTAACTTTCTTAAACCCAAAAGTACCTTTCTGGAGTCAAAAGACTGACTTTGATAGGTGATCCTTGAAGTTTTCCAGTCCAGCGCAGAGTCATTTCTCTTGATTGTTGCCCTCCTGAATTGTCGATCCATCCTGTTAGCAGTGGTTGGAAACTACCCCAAATAACTTATTTGGCAGGACTCCTCCCAGTTTGTTTAAAGCTCTAAGATGATGTCGATATTCTTTTTCAGCTTTATTCCTAGAGCTGAAATCACTGATCCCTTGTTCCCAATTCCCAGTTGGATATTCATTGCAGTTTTTAGAGATGTAAGGGGTTGGGGTTGGGGAGGTGAGGAAATGCTGATGTTGTCCTGATACCCAGGAGTTTCCCCACCACAGAAGGCTACGCTTTGGGAAAGAACGTGGGGGCTGCCCAGATCTCTTGTTAGGGAAAGGAATTCTCCATTTCCTGAATGTGAAATGCCTACCCTTTTGGAGGCTCCTGGTCTTTAGTTCCTACCTAATAAATGCCCCCCCCCCCCCCCCCCCCCCGTCTGTACCTTGCATCTCAGATGGAACTTGACGGACTAGTCAGCATTGCAAAGGTCACCCTAAAGCTATTGGCAGAATACACTGCCCTTTGTTGCTCAGTGATTATAGTGCTGCCATGGCAGTTAACTGGATGTATTTGACTGAGTTCTGTTTCCAGAATACCCAATTATCTATTTATTTCTTTTACACACCTAATAGAATGCCCATTCCCAAGCTGTCTCAAGTATATTTGCAAAAGGAATCTTAACGATACTTGAAATATCAGCGCTTTGGCCACTGGTGGGATAATAGGTGCAGAGTGTGGGTACATTGCATTGTTTTGCTTCAGTGAAAAATACTTCAAAATTATTCTCATCTTTTAGGGTTTTCATATTATCCCGAAATGATAATGTTCCAACAAATTAGAAAATCAAGTGTTCCAAAAAGTTTCCTAATGTTACAGCTTATTTTCTGTCAGTGCAGCAATCATGTTATGAATTGACTTTTTTATGGGAAAAAAACCCTTTTAAAGCTTCATTGCCTTTCTTGTTATTTCCCACGAATATGAAAGGTGGAAAGAGCTTTTCTGGTTTTAAGTTATAACTTCATTTTAAACAAAGTGCAAAAGTGGGTTTCACCCTATGTTGTATATTTTAATTTACTTCACAGTTTTCCTACTGAAATATTACTTTTTTTTAATAGTAATTATATTCACAGTTTTGGAGGAATAACAAATAAGATCAAACTGCTTATTTGAGGCAGGGGAACTACACTTGAGAGAGTTTGTATATGCATGCTTATGTGGATTTTGTGACCCCAGCACAGTCTTGATATGCTTTCTGGTGCACAGGTAGCATCTCACCTTAGCCCTCATTTAAATAGAAATGAGTAAGGGGGGTGGTATAGCTCAATGGTAGAGTACATGCTTAGCATGTATGAGGCCCTGGTACCTCCACTAAGAAATTAAATAAATAAACTTAGTCTCCTCCCCCCCAAATAAACAAACATGTAAATAAATAAATTTTAAAAAATAAAATAAAATGAGTAAAGATCCCAAGTGCTAAGGTACTAGTAACTAGTTATTTTCACTTATGCACATACTTGGACTACTTTCTCGAATGTGTGATTTGCCTCATACTCTTTCTTCCCCTAGTTCTGTTTGGTCCTAATCGGATTGGTTGAGCAGTTTAGGCATTGAAAATTACTTTCTCTTTGGTTTCAAAATGAGTAAGTGAAGACTCAGAGAAATCTTTTTAATTTACCTTTTAATATCTTTGAATAGAGCAAATTCTGTCCTACCTCCCTTTCATGCATCAATCACTTGTTTCTTTTTGAGCAAGATTAGCACACATAAAGCAGAATATATTTCTTCTCTCTCCAAAATAATAGAATGAAGTCAGGGTTCAGATAATTTTTGTGGCAATAATTCAGCAACCAAAGGGACTAAATAGAATGATTTAAAATAGAACAGTTAGCATAAAGTTCAGATATTGAACAATATTTGAAAACAAAGTAGAGGGACAGTTTGGTGTTGTAGGTTCTTAGGACCTTAACCTTTGTTGAAAGGACTCTTTTTCTCTAACCTGGAGGTATGTTTATCTTAGAGTGATAATCATTTCATGCTGTTCATTTTTTTTTTTCTGGTTGACCCATTCTCCAGACTTTTTAAAAAAAACTTTTTTAAGTGGATGTAAATTCCATTTTAATTAGACTAGTGCCATCTAATACTGCAACCAGCCAGGAATGGAAGAAACATGCTGGAAGTTAATGCAACCCAAATCAACCATAGCCAGATAATTCCCCTGATCTTTGTAACAACCCCCTTCCCCACCTCCACAATTAAATGACCTTGTTGTTCTGGAGTTTCAACAAGACATTTAAGGTTCATTTTTAAAAATGATCATCCTTTCCAGGATTCTTTGCTCTTTCATTTCTCTTTCTTTCCCTTGCCCCACAGCTGTCACTGGTGCAGGAGAAGGATTGGGGGGAGGGGAAGAGGAGGAAGCCCTGTTCAAATCGTGTCACGTAGCACTAATTCATCTGCTCTCATTAGAGGGAGCGAGGGACAGCAGTGATGGCCAAGAGCTGCACTCCACACATGACACGCGAACAGTTTGGGGAATAGAAAATTGCTTTCTCAGGAAGCCCAGCCAATTAAGGACTTGACCATATTGAATGTCAAGTGTTAATTTAGGTTTTTCTTCATTTTCCCAGTAGTAATGCGGGTCCTGTGATGAGCAAATACATGTCAAGTAAAAGTTGATTGCATGAAGGACCCTGGTATTATATGTCACTGACAAGTCACAAATGTACTGAAGTCTTTTAACCCCTTAGGTGAGTGTGGTGGGGGAGGGGAAAGGGAGAATGGGATTAATGTTACCATAATGATAAGAATAGATAGTTTACCAGGGGGTAGCTGGGATGGGACAGACAGTAATGGTAATTCATGCAAAAACCAGGGACAGGACAAATCTTACTCTCAGGGCATAGAAGCCCTTGAAATGCCTACAGTGTGATTCTTTGCCATTGCAAACACACTACTCAGAATATATATATAAAATATATATAATCCTAAGATTATCTGAAAAGGGAAAATAATGCACTCTATGGCCTTGACCTCAGAAATTCCTTATTACCTCCTTTGAAAGAAATAAAACATTCATTAAAATCATCATACTGTTTTGGACATTTTAACCTTTTGGCTCAGTGCCACTGTAAAATTTCTGCCTACCTATTTACTTACAATTTCAGTTTCTAATCAAATACTCATTTTAAAAAGTAACTGTAATTCTTTGTAGAAGAAAAGATGCAACACACGAGATTGAAAGAATGTTTGTTTTCTGTGTTATCTCTGGAAGGTGGTGTTTAGCCAATAGAAACTGATAGAAGGTCCATCATTGTCTTTCGTCTCTTTTGGTGCCCAGTGGTAGAAGGGAAGAGATGCAAGCTTTAGTGAGTGAGGTAACTCTACCTTTTCTTAAATTAAATGTTGAACGTTGCCCATGATGTAAAGCATCTCATTTCCATTCATCAGCATTCATTTACATATGAATGTCCCCCAAGTATGGGAATGTCTGTTTCTGTTGCGATTGTACAAGTAGCAAATAAAAATAGCCCCACGGTTTAAAGTACTGCTGCGTGTAGTTTAAACAGTTTTAAATGAAACTCTGAGCAGTTACTCACTATCTGGTCATTTTTTTCCCTTTATATGTGTAAATCACCGTTCCTCTTCATATCTTTGAAGCTGTCATCTTAATTAAAACACTTTCTTGAAACTTACTCTCTTCCATTTAGTCCAAAATTTTAACACACTTGCCTTTGTGTATTGACAGTGCTTGCACTTGGAAAACCAGTCTGATAATGCTTTAATTTTGGCAGCAAAAAAAATACTAACAGTCTTTCTCTCCCTCAGGTTAGGAACTGTGCTATCATTATCTTAAAAGTTGTCTAAATTTACATGAAGGAACAATTAGGGAACAGTTCCAAGAATATGATGTTTAATAAAATGTTTTTCTGAAGAAAGAAACATTAGGCTCCTGAATGCTGGGATGTAATATCAGTTCTTCAACATCTTCCCTCCCAGTCTCAAAACTAACCAAATAAAATAAGCTTTGCCCTCCCTTCCCTTCCGATGTTGATAAGGTCTGTCTGTGGAACCCAGTGGCGTGGCTGGAGTACTGTATAATTACAGTCCAATTGTCAGCAGCTTCTTTTCCGCTGGGTGTGCTGAGAGACTGAAGTAAGTTTCCGTAGAGTAAATTCTGATGATGGCAGCTAGGGTTGCTGATTCAAGTTATTCCTTTTCTTCTCTGTCACTTTTGACGGATGGCACCTAATGCAATCAACCACAGGCCAAGAAAGCCTTTCCTTTGGTCGCGTTAGTAACTGGACCAGGAGGAGTTCCCCTCCTCCCTTGACCTCGCCTTCAGATGCTCACTTCTTCCTGCCACCCCCACAGACACTTCAGCCCAAAAGGGAAGGCGAAAGGAACCACACTGCTACCCAGAACAGGCTCTTCCGAAACATCCATTTCCCAGTGGTGCCGCTGGAGCTGCCTCCCTTGGCATACGTTTTTGATAAATTTAAGAAGTCAAATCGCTGACACAGATAGATAATCCAAGTGTATAGGGTGAAGAGTTATAAATTAACACATTATTCCCTCTTAATGTGAAATACTTGAGAATGCATTTTCTCAGTCCCCTGACATCTACCCAGTGAGGGCTCGCATTGTACTTTTCAAGTGGCATTGATTTGTTAAAGCGCTGAATTAGCATCTCCGGCCAGCTGCTGGATCCACTGTTGTGTCGCGGGGCTCCACCACCTCCCCTCTCCCCTGCCATCTCTTTTTTCCTTCAGTCTTCCCTTTCTTGGCTCCCCTTTTCCATTTCTCTCCTCCCTATTTCATTCTTAATTTCTCTCTCACCGCCTTCTTTCCTGTTGTTTGTGTTTCTTGCAGTCTGGTTTCATCCTTCTCCATCTCTTTCCTTGTCCTTCCTTCACTCTTACCTATACTCTTCCTTTCCCATCTCATCTCCTTGCCTCTGAGGGTTGCCCTCGCTCAGGTTTAGAATCTGTTTGGGGGGCGGGGGGGGGGCAGTCAGTAGTAGTGGTGGTTGATTTAGCCAAGCCTATAGCTCCAAGTAGACTCTTGTTGAGAATAGATTAACCTATTTGTGTTTGTGCTCCTTGGAATAGGAGTTGGTGAGAAACTTTTCACCTGTTTTGCTTTTTAGAAATTAAAGGTAACTGACAAAACTTTAAAACTTGTATTTCTGAATGCCATTTAACGTAGTAAAATTTTCTTTTGGTTAAAGGAAAATGAAAATCACTGATGCTTATCACAGATTTGATCATACACATGTACCCACCAGCATGTTTATATTTCTGCAAAACTTTTAGATTTTCGCAACTTTCTGAAATTCTGTACACTTGTTGATACAACTTTCTGTTCTAGCAGGCTCTGTAGTGTTCTGATCGCACTTACTGTATTGGTCCTGTTTCATTTAAAAAAATATGACTTCATGGTGAATCACTGTACCAGTATATTAGGACTATAAAATTGGTTGATAGCCTTTTTGTTTTTCTTTAAAGAAATAAAGGACGGGTGATTCCTTCTTTTTAGTGATGTATCTCCAAGTTCCAGAGATCTTCAGAGGAACCGCATCAGAGACCTTTATTCTTTTCTTTCTCTGGATGTTTGTCAGAGATACTTTGGAATCACTGTTGATTAATTTGACAGTAGCAAAAAAGTATACCTGACTGAATTTAAATAGAAGTTATCCTCTAATTTTAATCTCATGGCTTTAAGTAGTTCTGTCTGTAATTTTACTAGGTTTCCCCCGGTAACATCAAAATTGGAATTTCAATATACATTGATAGTAAGTCAGATTACTTGAAAAAAAATCACATCTTTGTTGCTGTGTTTTATATAGATTAAAATGGCAGTTTGATTTCAGCATTTAAATTTTGAAATAGGATTATTTCTTATTGGTTTTGATAATCTTGCTTCTTTGTTTTGTTGATTTCCCACTGCCTGTTCCTCAAGTCAATCCTTTTTTAAAAAAAGAAATTAATTGCTGTCCTCCTAGCTAGAATTAGCATGGTTTGGCTAAGGTGAAGGGATTAGAATGAATTTTCAAGGCATGATAATGTCTGTTTAAAGGAAAGAAGGAAAAAAGTCTTTTAACAAAGGCTTAAGACTAATTCCAGTTACTAAGGAGACAAAAATTACGCTAAGGAAGACAATTTGACTATTTTACATGTGCATGTTAACCTGCTTAGAGATCGTCATTTTGTATTTTAGGGTATTCTCTTAGATGAAGTAAGATGTTCTTCAGTTGTTACTGAGAAGGGGACGTGGCCTCACTCTAGGAGATTAATGCTGGAGCATCTTCTGCCTTTCTCGGGGATAATCATAGCTCACCTGGCTGTAGTTCAGGGTCAGGGCCAGAAGGAGGGACTGGCTGCTTTTTAGAACTGCCTGTTACTAAAGTAGAGGAGGAATAAGAAGACAAAATAGTAGAGCAAGGTTGAAAGTGAAAGTGCCCCATATGAAAATAGTTAGTGATCAGAAAAGGAAAAAAAATTATGAGAAAAGGAAAAAAATCTGGCAGGCATACTTTAGTTGTGGGAGAGAAGCCGAGAATAAAGAAAAAGATTTTTTGGGGGGGGTGCAAAATTATGGTATCTTGTAACTTCAAAATAAATAAAAATGAATACTGTGTGGTCAGCTAAAAGGGCCAAACTGGCATCCCAGCAAAGTTAAAAATTAATTAAAACATTTAAAAGCTTTTAATGTGGTTTGAATTTTTCATTTGTACACATATTTTTCCTTGTCCCTTAGTTTGTCACTTACATTCCCTGGAAGGCAGAAAACTCTGCACAAGTAATAAATCAATGCATTTAGGGTTAAAAAAAAAATCTCATTTGTTGCTTGTTTGTTGTGTGATGGTACCTTAGCCACATGAAATGGTTAAGTGTGGAGGTTTCAGAGTTCAACACCTTTGAGCTTTTCTCTGACATTCTCTGGAGAAATCAAAATTACTTCTGTTTTTGTACTTTGTAAGTCTAAATTAAATGTCACTTATATGCAGAGGAACTGGCAGCTTTGATAAGTAGTCCCCAAAGCAAGCCAGTTTGTCAGTAATCATAACCCAATTATGAATGCAAATGCAAAGTTTGTTTTTTAAAAAGCCTAAAACAAACAAAGGAAAAAGAAAAACAGACCACTCTCCTGCACAAGGAAAAAGCCTCCCCGCGCTTACATGTAAGACCTTCAATAGTAGCAGTAATAATAAGAAGGAAGCTTTGGCGTTGGCCCAAGTCCCGTGGAGAGGGAGCAGCACATGGCCTGCACAGCGTGCGGCCCTGCAGAAGTTCCAGAGTGACACATGCATCACAAGCCGGTCACAATGCGAGGGGTCAGGGGTCACGTTCAAGAGCAGGGTGTTGCTGGACGAGGCTGAGGAAGCCGAGGGGGCCCCTCGGTGCGCTGTGTGTGGGTCTGTGTCCTCCTTTCCCGTCAACGCTGGCCCAGCAAAGCCAAAAAAGCGGTTCCTTGGCAGGGTTTAATGGCAGGATGATGTAGTCTGTTGTGACTAGTGCATTCCTTTCAGGTTAAACTAGGGAAATGGCATTGTGTTAAAATTCCAAGTCGCATGAATGTTTTATTGCCACAGTGCCTTTAGCCCTCTAGGGGAGTATGTGGCGGCGGGTGGGGGTGGGGGGACTCAGAGACTCAGGAACTATCAGAAGAACACTTCCCTTGGAAAATTTTACCCACCCGCGTGAAGCTGATTTGCTGTGATGGTCACTTAGATGGGTTTCGCTTTTTCCTAAACTGTGGCTGTTTAAAGCCTTGCAGTCCGGACAATTAACAGCTGAAGGAAATATGACAAGACACACGCAAAGAGGTTGGGAGATAGAGAGAAAGAATGCACCGAGAAGGAGCTGAGCTGCCTTCTTGTGTAAACGGCCCGAGGAGGGCCCCTGCCCGCCGGGTCCCTGTCCCCCCCGCCCCGGGCTGGGCTTTGCTGTCTGCCTGAAGGCCAGGAGCGATCTGTTAACCTTGCACCACTGAGCGGGAGGCCGCTACAGCTCATGGTACTGTATGTTACCACTGCTACTCCCTCATTCCTTCTCCCTGGCTGCTTTGTGGGAGGGTGTGTGTTTTAACCTTTTCTCAGTAATAACGGTTTATATTAGTCAGAGGGATACAGTTTTGGAATGCAGAAGGTCCGAGTTTAAAACAAAACAAACTTAAGTATGGCACCGTGTGGGCCCCCCTCCCCCCGCGTTTAGAAGGGCAGAACTGGACCATTGTATTCAGTTACAGCCAGAAGTTTCCAGTGTGATTTAAAATCAGGAATTCTGGAAATAGGGCAGTTGGAGAGATGCAGGTCACCTGGGCTCTAGGGCTTGTAAAGGGACTTGGTTGTGAAACCACTTGAGCGTCTTCAGGGTTTTAGGATATTTCCAGGTTTCGCAGTTGTCTGAGAAAAATCCATTTTGCAGATTGCCCCGACCCCTGTCCCTCTCCGGGAAAACTCTAGCCTTCTGCTTCATTGTTCCATTTGTTGGAGGCTTACATATACTGAGGGTGCGTACGATTTGAATTTGGTTTAATTGTGCATATTACATGGAACAGTCAGGATTGCTTTGTGATTTGGTCTGACTCAAGTTAATTTATAACAGATTAAAATGTGGATGTATGGAATGGTCTTCTGATTTTGCATTGTGACTTTATAAAATATTCATGTGTATGATTTTTTCGATGAATAGGAGAAATATAGCTTATGCTGCCTGAGCTTACCTAAGTAAAGATACGTCATAGTTTGAATTTTAGTTTTGAATCGCCTATTTCTCTTCACTTTCAAACCGTAATACTTTCTTTGATTTCATGTTCTTGTGATGCGTCAATTTTTCATCCTTAATAATGCATGTATATACATACGTAGAGTTCGGGGGTGTGTGTGTGCCTGGGTGTACGTGCACACTTTGATAACCACCAAATGCATGCAAGGAAAGACTTTTTACAGTTGTTAAGCTAAGAGAGTTTTCCATTGATAAGTTATTTTTAAAAATATTATGTAACAGAAATTTAACTCAAGAACATACCACAAAAAAGTAAACTATGAGTGGGTCTGTGTGCCCTGTTTATGGAGTATTTGGTGCATGATTTATGTATTTCTGTAAAATGAAGGTTTTGTCAAGATAGACCTCCTAAGTTTAATCTGATTAGTGCTGTCCGTAGATGGTTTATTATTTATAAACAGATACATTCACATTGTTTATGGGAGGTCTTAAACCAACAAGCAGTCAACTCTATAGCAAATATCAACATTTATGTGTGGACTTGGCACTTCAAATTTCAGATGAATTCATTAGATATTTTCCCTTACATTCTAGAGAATACTCACTTTAAGAATTCTTTTTACTCTGTTTGATGTAATAAAGTGATCATGGAAGTTTTCTTTTAATGATTTTTGTTTTTAGTTCCAAATTTTAAAAATGCACTTTTCAGAGGAATACTAAATTTACTTTGTGCTGGATTTTTTTTTTTTTGTCCTTACAGCTAGTTTCAAAATTAAGTTTTTTTTCCTAAATAGTGGAAAAACTCATTAACAGTGCCAAATTAAGGGGAAAAAAATCTGTTGTGTACATTTAGATTATCTAAAAAAAACTTTTATCCTGATCATGGAAGCAGTTTTTGATTATAAAAAGGATATTGTGGTTGTATTCAACTCTTTCCAATTTATTAAAATTTTCACTTGATAATCCAAGAGGGAAAAGAGTGGAAATGCTCCTATATCATGTCTCCTTAATATGAAGATTAAGTTTGATTTAGGATTTTTTTCCTCAAAAAAATCAAACTCCCTTTAAAATACTAATACTTGTTCTTTCAGCATTTTTTTCTTCCCATTGTAGAGGACGTTAGTGTTTGGTGTTGCAGAACTCTGGCGGGGGTGGGGGAGTGTGGGAGAGTCCAAGGGTTGGTACTGGGTTCAGATTGTGATGTTGCCACTTATTAGTCTTGTGACCTTGGGTGAGTCATTTTATCCCTAGCCTTTATTTTCTTCAGTTTTAAAATGGGGAGAACACTTAGCTTGAGACTTTGTCAGGAAGATAAATGAGACAAGCCCCATGAAGCTCAGGCACAGAGTAGGTGTTCAGTAAACTGTAGATCCTATTCTTTGAGCTTACCCTTGGGAAGCTTCAGTTTTTGGAAACAGGGGAAGAAATTTCAATAAAATGTTTTCCAATTATCTATAGGAAAGGAAATATTAGACCTTGGCAGAGAGCTTTCCTTCTTTCCTTTTTTTTCCCCGGAATCTCCTGTGTCATCCATTAGTCTTATGTTTTTTTACCACTCTGCAAAATTCTCACTGGAATGGCCTTCCTGCATGTCAGAGTGATGCTCTTATTTCTGAGATATCAGTGAAGGCTAACGATAGACTAGAGGCAAAGTTGGCAAGTGCTGCTGAGCTCTGTTTGCTTTTGACTCATCAGTTCTAATCATTTGCTTGAATCGAAACCTCCTGTTTTATTATACTCATTATCATTAACACTTGATAGTAAAGCTAGAGGTTCGATTATACAGGTACCCGGGGCCTCTACCTGTGGCTTTGTGTGCATTCCCATGTATTTGTGGACTTAAGGTTGCACTATAGTGAATAGTGTTTAAATAGAATAGTAGCAAGTAACATGCATGTCTATCTGGGCAACATTTTATCTTCATGTATGGTCTTCTACAATGCCTGAAGTGTAGTTAAGGGCTTGGGAACTATTTGTTGAGCAAAATGTGCTTCTTTTATTGTTTTTTAATCCTGGATTATGGTTTTATCAAAAGAAATTGTGTTCTCATGTGTAGTACATTATTATTGTCAGAGATGGTCTTTGATTAGCATTGTTATTTTGCCTAACATCTAGTTTCTTTTAGCCAACACTAGTTTGAACGTACTGCATCTTAAGATCTAAAATAAATATTTGCCTTAGCGTTTACTTTCACCTGTTACTAAGAGCAAAAGAATGAGGATTAAAAACTAACCATTTCATTGCTACCTCGTAGCTCACACAATGTGCTAGGGGTGGTACCCACTTTATCTTACTCAGTTATTACAGAAGCATTCAGGGCAGGTATGATTATTTTCATTGTACAGATGCGGAAATGAAGGGCGAAGATCTGTATCCAGCAATTTTGACCCGAAAGTCTGCTTTTCCTCTACCATATTCTTCATTCTGTAACTTAAGCCAGCCATTAAAAGAAAAAAATAAGTTATTGAACCCATCATTTTTGTTTTTCCTTTCAAATTAAATTTTATAAAGAAGCCAATATGCAGAACTGATAAAAATCAGAGCTGCCCTGGATAAAAACCGTATAGCCACAGAGCCCTATCTTATAAACTTTTATTAGGGATCAGTGGAATACCCGCTTCAAAAACCAGTCTAATGCCTCTACACCCCACAAAAAGGAGGGGTAGCAAAACCTCAGTTTCCCAATCTGAGAGTTAAGGGGCTTCTTTATTACCTTGAGGTGGAGGTGCAGTTACGGGAAATTTACAGGAAACCCTGATCTCTGCATAATTTTAGAAGAAAATATATCTAAGAGAAAAATAGTGTGGGGTAAATACCAACGTGAAAAAATTAGTTATATCATTGTACAGCATTTTACATGTTAATTTTCAGGGCACAAATTTTGTTTCATCCATACTGGTCAGATAGTTTTACTGTGAGAAAAATCATAAAATACCAAGTCATAGTTTTATGTTTAACTAGAGTCTGTATCTACAAATGTATACAGACTATTTCAGTTTGACAATATGAAGAAGTTTTTGTGCTCTGTGTAATGGTATGGCAAATCTGTAGAGGATATATTCATATCATATGCATATATGAATAAATGCAAGGATGAAGAATGTGGGTAGATTTAACTCTGAGAAAATAATGTTAAAAAAACACTATTTTAAATAAATTGCTTTTAAAATAAATTGATTGACATGGTAATTTTGTAGTATTTTTATAAACCAGGAATTTAAAATTTTTCATCTGCTAAATTTGTATTGGGATTTTATATAGTCCTTCAGTAGAAATAAATTTTTCTTTTTCTGATCATAGGTGGAAGAGTCTAGGCTTTCAAGCCAGGTACTTTGTGACTTTGGAATCTCAATTATTTCATTTATAAAATGAGGGTTAGAAATGATGCCTCTGAAGTCTGGCACAGAGAAGGTGAGCTGTGTTGGTTGTTATTAGCAATTTCTTCTTTTGTTCCTGTTGTTAGTTTGCAAGCCTCGTGCACTGTTCACTTATCTCTTTATCAGTGGTGGTACTGGGTTCTTAATAATTGTACCATGTACACCCTTAGCCTTTTCAGTTACTGGTGTAAAAAATACTTATGCCAATCTTGCAGAAGCTTACTTCTGTTGAAGAAAATGAATGGAGAAAAATCTCCCCTTTCTTACTCTTAACTGAGAGTCAGTCATTGAGCAGCACAATTCTAAAATCTTATGTGGCTTTTGGGTACTTTATGAACCTTTTTATGGAAACCTGGAAGCAAGACACTGATTGAATTAATACATTTCTGTCAAGGGACTGTTCTGTTAACCTCTCTTCTTCCTCCTAACCCATGTATGTTTTTGTGAGGGACTTTTCTCGTCCAGTAAGGAGGTTGCCACCTAGAGTGGGGTTACCAGTTCTAGATAGGCAGGTTATTGGTAAATCTAAGAGCCTTTCTGTCTTTAAAACAAAGGAAAAGGAAAATTAGAAATGGTAACAACCAAACCAAAAACCTACCTAAACAAAAAATTACAAAAAAACTCTTTACTTTCTGAAGAACCCAGTGCTTTTTATAAAATGCAAAATCTGAACTTTACACAGACTTTAATTTTTTTAAATCTTAAACTTTTTTTTTTTAAAAACAGCTTTTATGAAGGGTATGTATTCAGTGTAAAGATCTCATTAAGAAAACTACAAAGAAAGTAGTAAACACTATCTGAAAGGCTGCCACCAAGGAACCATTTTATTAATATCTTTTTAGTCATCTTTATTTATGTGTACATATGGATGTATGGGTAGATGGTTGTTACAGAAATGAATTACAGATATGTGACTTCCTTTTTTTAAGTCAACCATGTCATAGATATCTTGCCATATCTAAATAAAGATGCTCATCATAAATTTTAATGGAATCTTAGTATATCATTGTACCATAATTTACTTAATGAGTTCTTGGTTTGTGGACGTTGAGGTTGTCGTTGAGGTTGTCATCAGCTCTTTTCTTTTACAGAGTGGGGCTTCAGTACCAGCATTCTAGTTTGCTCTTGTATTCTTATTTATTAAAGGTGAATTCTTGAAAGTGATGTTCTTGGGGAAACAGGGATAATTTTGTATAGTTTAAAACAGTGGTTGGTAAATCTTTTCTATAAAGGGTAGATAGTAAATATTTTAGATAGCCCTATGCTTGCTGTAGCAGCTATTCAATTCTGTCTTTATAGCCACATACAGCTGCAGAGTATGTATATAAAGGGATAGGCAAGCTGTATTTCAATAAAGCTTTATTTATAAAATTAGGTGGCAGGGTAGCATTTGGCTCACAGGCTGTAGTTGCCTCCTCTTGGCTTGAAACAAAGGAGAAAACTGATTAGGGATGGAAATTGACCTCCAGTTGTCTGTAAGCTGCTTTCATGGTATCTTAGAAATGTCTTGTCTCAGAGCAGTATAATGTGTTGATTACTTTGTTTCCAGGTATATGGCAATCAGTACCTTTTAAAAGAGCTTATTATATGAGGTTTTCATACCTTCCTCTACTCTGAAGCCTAGTAAATTTTAAACTAAGAGGCTATATATGCCGGTATGTATTTTACCATTTTATACTTCAAATTTCAGCATATGTTGATAATTTGTAGGGCAGAGAAAGACCTGTAAAACTTACGTTGTAAAGATGTACATTTTCTCATCTGTAGATTGCTTTGATGGAGTAAGATTCTGGACGTATCCTGAAGTAAGCTGGAAGGAAAGTAAGCTTGAGAAGTATCATTTCAGCTGAAATACACAACGGATCAACGGGGTGACACTGAATTAGTTCCTGAACCTTCACAGGCTAAATTATACTCAGAAGACTGCTCTGTGCATAAATAGTAACCTCCTTGCATCTTGAATTTTTATAAAATAGGAATTATTGGCCCCTAATTGCCTTAAGGGTATTTGTTGAGGATCAGGTAGAATAATGATAGAGTTAAAAAATCACTCTGTTTGTAACATTGGGTCACTGGTGCCACTGTGAATTTTAAGAGATTTATTTGCTATTTATTTTGCATGCATCTGTTGAGTATCTGCTGTGTGTAAAGCAGTGTGGTAGGGGCTACAGGGGAATACAAAGAGAAATAAGTTTTAGTGCTTGCCTCTAAAGAGAAAAAACATGTCATGTATTTAATGTTGTGTAGTGCTGAGGGCCCTGTGGGTGGTAGAACACTGGGGAGGAGATCTCTTCCGCCTGGGGTATCAGGAGACTTTGTAGAAGTAGTGGAAACCTGAAATAGGAAGGTGTTCAAAAGTATAGTGCAGGAGAAGGTATTCCAAAAAGAGCTGTGTGAGAACTATGTCAAATTAGGAAAGCCTGAAGCAGTAAGCAAGAACCATTCAGGAGTCTAATTAGGCTGTCTGGTAAGTATTTGTCATGGAGGAGGAGGAGAGAGAAGCTGGAGAGGCAGGGTAGAGCCAGGTTTAGGGGCCTGGAAGGAACTCTTAATTGGTAATTTGTGGAGAACTGTAAACATCAGCTAGGAGAGTGTGTGTGACAGTTGGTGGGGTGGAATATGGCCTTGGTGGGTGAGTGTGGAAGGAAAAATTGGGATTATCAATCACTTAAGCATTATGGCAAACGTCTGAGCATGCTCTTGTTAGAAATGATCTAGAAGATGAGAAATGTTCTGGAAGGTGTGTGGGAGGACAGCTGAGGGGATTGGAAGGGAGAACTGGACAGGCTTTCAGAATTTACTGGGTTTGGAAGATAAGGAGAAGGCTTTTAATCGTGATCTTTGGTCCTGAGTCTTTGTTAATAGGATTATGGTGATAACCTTGTGCGCCACCCCCCACTCCCTCCCAAAAAAGGCAGAGTCAGGGTAGAGTTGTAGTAAAGAAAGGATAGCAGTAAACCCACACACTTTGCTTGTTTAGCAAGAGGTATTAACTGGACACTTGGACATTTCTATTGGGAGCTTGAAAGTGGAGGCTAAAAATTAACAGGAGAGGTAAGGAGTAGGAGTTGGGGAGTGTTGTTCTCAAACAGGTGATGGATGAAACCAGGGAGGAGCATCATGTAACTAAAGGGAAAGCATGTAGAGAGGAAATGGTGTTATATAGCGTTTCTTAGGTAAGTCATTGACGTAAATAGCTTTATATTTGAGGCTACTAATGCCAAAAACATACAAAATGGGAAACCGTGTAATCAATTCTAAAGCATTCTGTTGTCTACTAAGCCTTTTTTAGATTTTAAAGTCACTAGATTTCAGACGTATGTTCAGTTTGAAAAAACACCTTAAAGATCTCCAAGGAAAATACAAGGAAGCCCCTTTTACTTTATTTTCTCACCACTTCCTGAGACCTTCAGTAACAAAAAGATGCCATTGGTGGGAGAGGCTTACATTCACTTTTGACCTCTCTGGTGCAGCTTTTCATCTTCCCTGGATCTCACCCCAGTTGATGGGGGTTGGGGGGGGGTCTTACATAGAAATCAACTTGGTGTGCTCTTGTGCGTTTTCTCTTTTTAGTCTGGGGTCCTTGGCAGGTTTGGAGGGGGAATTGTGCAGTGCACAGTATGACTTAGGTTTGGGTTGGGCAAGTTTTTACTTTGTGGAACAGCAGGGGCGAATCTGCCTTCATTTCTTTTCTTACCGTTACCCGTGTTTAAATTTGCATGCAAAGAGGAGCACATTGCTTTATTGATCTCAGGTGCGCTGCTCTGTGCGCTTTGGCAGCAGGGCGAAGGCTGCCCTGGCTCTCCTGTTGACGGCACTGGGAGTCCCTCTGGTCTGCTGCTACCCCGATTTGTGGCGTCTCACTCTTCACAGTAAGTCTAAGCCATGACAGATGGGGCGTGGGGCTAGTCCAGAGAAATCTACCTCTCTAGACGACCACTGTGCGTTAAATCTAGTTTAAGTGCTCATTGTATTTTATCTCTTAAACCATGTATGGCAACTTAAACTTTTTTTTCCCCCCATAACAGGCTTGGTGTAGGTTCAATGAATAATATGAAGATGTTGAGTTTAGAGGGCAGGGGTGGATATTTGTTCTCTCACTGGCTGTTGTGGGACACACGCCTCCATCATATTTTACTCCTCACACTCTTTGTTCTGCTCTCTCATGTACACCTTTTTCAATCACCCTTTTCTCCGAGTTGTGAAATCTAGGGAGGAAAATAAAAAACCTTTTGATTCGTCTCATTTGGTGCCCCTGATGAGGTAAGGTTAAGTGGACTGCACTTGTTTTCCCCTAAAGTAAGCTCCTCTCTTTAAAAAAAAAAAGAAAAAATGCCCCCTGCCTCAGAAAAGCATTCACTAGTTGGGTGATCGTGACTTGAAAGTCTTCTCTTCCGCCTCAGTGGAGATAGTTAAATTCATCTTCATTCTTAATTGCTGGAAAACCAGGGAGAGAAGCTGAGTGGAGCAAACCAGGGGCTGAGTTCAAGGTGATGTGGGTCATTTTGAACTGCTTTTTAGTTTCAGTCCTAAAGTCATGTCTGTCCTTGAATTATGTCCTGGTAGGGTTTGCAGCATAACATGGAGTTCCTGTGCCGCTGCTCCCGACGTGGCTTACTCACCTGGGCTTATCTCTCAAGCGTCTCCTTTCCTGCTGTTCCGTCTCCTTCACAGAGTGAGGTTTGGGGAGACGCTGGATCTTACGTCCTGGTGTATACTTCTTTCTTTTTCCTTCTTCTCTTTTTTTTTTTTTCCCTTTTTAAAGGGATCTCTCTTCTAAAATGAAGTTATCATCTAGAGAGCTTTTGCCTTACCAGTTCTTTTTTTGATATTCTTATTTATTTAGGCTAGTGATTCTCAAACTTTAATGCTCATCAGCATCACCTGGAGGGCTTGTAAAAACAAGTGGCTGGGTTCCACTGCCTGGTAGGTCCGCTGTCAGAGTAGATCTCAGGTGGGGCTGCAGATGCAGGTCTAACAAGGTCCCAGGTGATGTTAATAATGTTCCTTGGCTGAGAGTACACCTTGAACCTCTGACCTAGACTGTTTGTCTATCAGTTTGCTGTTTTGGGTTTTTTCCCCCAAAGGGTAGAGTTTCTTCAGTCTTGATTCACCTAAGTTCCTTGAAAACTCATTTTTCATTCATGCTAGGTCAAGCCACTAGCATGAAGGAGAACTCAGAAGATTGCCTTATATTTTAATTGTGAAGGGCTTGGTTGGGGCAGGAATGGCAGAGAGTGAAATGTGTCGCTTCTCAGTAATCTCCCCATGAAGACTTTTAAGGTCGGTGTGTGTCAGCCAAAGGGGACTGGAGAGGGATTCTAGGAGGTGAGCTGCCCAACTGGAAAAATGTGCCAGGAGCTGACATGGAGCGAAACCACACTTTATTCTAGTACAACAAGATGGCGCGCCGCCCACGTGGCGCACGTGTCCTTTTTTACATATTCTGCCCGCACATGCGTATTGTTCATAATGTGCGCTCACGCTATTGGCGCATGCGTATTGTTCATAATGCTCGCTCACGCTATTGGCGCATGTGTATTGTTCATAATGCTTACTCATGCTATTGGCGCATGTGTAGATTTACTTATTTACTTCTTACCTCATACACATGCAAGTTACTGTGACCTTTGACCTGGGTCCCACGGCCTACTCAAGGCTGCCGACAGTGTGTCAGAGCCTAGACAGAGCTTCATAGTTGGCCTCAACATGGCATTCTAGGAAGCCTTCTACAGGGTGAGAGAGCTGGCCCCTAATTGAGACTAATTGAAGAGGTATAATTTTTAGGTTCCCTAATTGCTTATATTATTCCTTTGACACTTGAAGTTTGCTTCCAGCCATCCCCTCACCCCCCAAATTCCTTCTCTCACTGTCTCAGACTTCTCAGCCCTGATGGGAATGGTGTGCTGCAGGGCCAGGAGGTTATCTGGGAAGTATCTCTACCTGTTTTGTGTACCTACAGCACACTGAGTCAGGTGCTTTACCTGTGTCATCTCCTTCACCCTTGTCAACCCTATGCGGTGAATATAATTATTCCCATTTTACAGATGCAGAAGACAAGGCTTTGAATTGGTAATTTACTGACCAGCTTCACAAAGTGCTGTAACTGGGATTAAAATAGGCTTAGGGGGGTGGGTATAACTTAGTGGTAGAGCACATGCTTAGCATGCATGAGGTCCTGGGTTCAATCCCTAATACCTCCATTAAAAAAGTATATTAAAAAATAAAAATAACCTCCCCTTGCCCAAGGTTTGGCTCCAAAGCCAGTAGACATTAACTGCACATCCAACAACTTAGGTCTCCTTTTCAGTGATTCTTCTCACTTGTTTTGCAGCACTGCGTTTAGCGTATCTCCATCCTTACAGTGTTGGGTAATTAATTTATTTCCTTAGCTGCTCTTTCTCACAAGCCCTCCTGGCTAACTTGTCAAATCCATTTTGCTGAATGGTCTTCCTGAATTCTTTGTGTTATCTGAGTAATTTTTCCTCTCGTTGCTGAACACTGACCACTGAAATGAGGCTGAAGTTGTCATTGCTTTTCTCTGGCTTGGAGTATAACAGAGCTTATACCCAGCCGTGCCCCTGAGTCCTCTGATGGGGCTCTTTTGGGGTTGTCTCTGTTTCTTTTTAAAAAACAATTCTGTCTCCCTATTCTTTTCCAAGTTTTCCTTGGGTTCAGATGCTTTCCCTCATTCCTTCACCACTAAGTTGAAGCCACCAAGCACATACACTTGAGACCTGCTCTGGGCTTACAGCCAGTTCACCAAAGAGACTTGAGCTGACATGGAAGTTAGTTAGTTTATTTAGGCTCTGACTTTTATAGTGCCTATCAGGTAAATGCCTACCAGAATGTTTAATGTTGAAAAATAAAAGTTCAAATGGGCTCTGGCTTTGCAAGAAACATCCCAGACTCTGTAAGCCCCTTTCTTGGTAACACTTTTCTCAGGTTATCACTCCTGTGCCTCTTTCTTCCTTTGTCCCTTTCATGACAGCCACCCTCTGCACCCATTCTGCTTCAGGTATTTTGAACAGTAGCTTCCATTTACGATATGGAGCCTTTTCAGTCTTCTTTTCAGAAGTCGGGTCCCTAGCAGTCTTTATGTGGGATCTCTGTAAACAAAGGACATATGTGTGTGTAGGAAGCCTGCTGTATTTCCTCCCTGTCCCACAGAAAATGTGTTTTCTGGAAGCCCTTTTGACACTGAAGTGAATGCCCACTGGCCCTCCCTGGTTGAAAATTCTCCTGAGAGGAGAGAGAGAGAGAGACTTTTCTTTATGCTTGTTGTCATATGTTTTGTTTCTGCTGATTATATACAAAGTGAGTTGTAAAGGGCTCTCTCCCACACCATGGTCCCTTTGAGGTACATGCAGAGAGGAGATGTGCACTCAGCTCCCGCTTCCCTAGGGATGCTCGGGGGTCCCTCTCCAGGCCTATACTTCCTGCTACAGCCCCAGTCGAATGAAATTTAGACAAGGACCAGTTACCACCCTGTCATGAAGCCTGTGGCGTGCTGTGCCATTTAGAAATATTAGCTGATGAGTTTAGTGCTTGTCTTTGGTTTTAACTTAAGTGTTTCTCTTAAACAAAGGGAGAATAAAAAACAAAAAGTCCCTGTAGTCATACTACTTCTCAGAGATCAAAATCACTGTGAACATTTTGTGAAAACCATGGTGGAACTTTTTTTAAAGCATGACGTTGAACTGGATGCTAAACACTAGCACGAAGAAAAGAAGATAAAATTGGAATTCCCCAAATCAATTTAAAATTTCAATTCCATTGAAAACAGGAGGTCTACATCGTATTTTATTATCTTAATTTGAAAAGGAGTAATAATAAGGAGTTGGGTGATTTATGTCTGCTGTTTCTGTCCCTCCTAGTTCATTTTGGGGATTTGGATTGTTGAAACATTCTAGTAGCCTGGTGTAGTTTCCTCCCAACTTACTCACAGACCTTTTTGTTTTCTCTCAGAAACTGTGTATTTCTAAGTGTTTGAGGTTGTAATTGAGTGTAATTGTAGTTGTTTAACTTTCTCTCTTCCTCCTGAGAGTGTTTATAAAATCCCTTCTGTGAGGGTGAAAAGGAACTAGAAACTTAGTCTTTGTGGCATGGTCAAATAATATTAAGGTAAGTGGGAATTGTTTTGCATACATGAAATAAAGTATTGTTTACACTTAATTTGCAGTATATACACTCTGGCTCATGGAATGTGCTGTAATCAGTAGTAACATTTATTCAGGTTTTATAGGAAGCTTTTGCTGGGTTTCTTCTTGATATGGAATATTCTAAGAGGTTTTTTTTTTTTTTTTTTGCAATTCTTCTGTTGCGCCCTAGGGAGAGTTACTGTTACAGAGCTCATTAGTGCCCCTCCGCAAGTCATCCGTGTGGTGGGATGGGCATTGTTCTGTGTGTGACACAAATGCCGGGGCTCTCCTCTTCAGTACACCCCATTTCTTTCTCATTCCTCGAGATGGAGGATACATCCCCTTCAACGCTGCTTGTGTTGTCCGAGACCAAATTGCAGGTAGTAGGTCTTGATTTCTGGTAACACCTTCTCAGTTTCCTTTAATTGTCTTCTTTGTAATTTCCTTCATATGAAACATCAAATGCCTCTAGAATGGATGCCACTAAATGCAGCTGTTACATGTTTTTCATTAACTCTTTGAAATATGTTCTCATTTTTTCTCATTTCTTATGTTTGGGCTTTGTGACTTTCTATCATGTGACCCTGAGGTAGTTATTTACCTACTCTAAGCCTCCTGTTTTTTCATTTGTAAAATGAAGGTGCTCATGTCCCATAAGATCATTGAAAAGAAAAAAAGGGTTAATCTGTATGGAAGGAATCCACATGGTGACCAGCAAGTTGCAAGTGCTTAGTAAATGTGACCTCCTTTTCTTTCCCTTCTTGGTTCCAGTTGATGAAATTCATGTGTAAAGAGTGGTTAACCTTGAAGACAGCTGATACTCTGTTCGTGTCACCTTGTGGTAACAGGCAGGAGGGAAAGAGTAAGACACCTGAAAAGAATAGGAAAGGTGGACGTAGATATGTGTGAAGAGTTGATTGGTATTTTGTGTGTACATATACATAAAGATACTTACTTGTGAACTTGCAAAGTGGAGTTTATTGAAAATTGTGTAAATTTAGAGAAGCAAACAGACTTGTGAGCCAAAAGAAAGACAGAAATACCTTATAAGGCAGCATGCTTAGCTGAAAACTGATCTCTGAAGAAAGAATTGATTGGCACAGATAATCCCAAATGGAGTTAAAAAAAATAATAAATAAGACACCAAAGGAGGGCTTTGAGGGGGAAAGGAGACACAGGTAAGATGAAGCTGACTGATAAATTGAGATTCCCATACACATATATAGTTGTGTGATTACTAAAGATAGTATGTGTTTGAAAATTATTAAGTAGTGATCAAGAGAAACTTTTGAAAGCAGAAAACAGATTTCAGTGAAATCTAAGTCCTTTTTTTCCTTCATCTTAAAAATTTTTTAATGAAGTAAACAAACGACTAATAAGGCAGTATTTCAGGATGAGACTGACTAATTATAATAGGTAATTTTGAAAAGGAATCTTAGTGGCTTTCATTGTAGAATTCTTGATTCAGAGAACTATTCACTAAATTACAATTGTCCTGTTATTTTTATTGTTAGAACAGACATAAACCTTAAGTGTAATTTAAATATAGTAAATAATTAATGAATACTGATAAAGTCTGCTTGTGCTGGCCTATGCCAGGAATAGCAAAAATGAATTTGAACAGGTCTGTTGAGAGTGCAGAGGAACATCAGGCATTGTAGAATGCAGTTTTCTTAATTCCCACTTCAGAGAATTTAAAAGAGAGGGAAAGTCACCAATTTCCAGCAGAGAGTCCATGTTTCTTTTTCCCTTCCCTCATTTCCTCCCATCCTTCCTTTTGACCTTCCTCTTTCTTTCCTCCTTTCATCTCCAGGCCAGAGATATTTATTGAGTGCCTGCTTTAAGCTACAGGCTGTGGATATAGGGGGCAATAAAATTGATGTGGATTTTTTTCTTCTTGCAATGTACCTTCTGGTAGTTAATAAACTTGGATGTATGATGTATACAATATATTTGACCTACTAAGTGTCACAAACCTGTGAAGCCATAATGGCCTGTTTCAGAACGGCAGTCGGGATATCCCTGCTTCTGCCTGGGTCAGGTGTGTTTGTGTGCAGTTCTCAGCAGCCTCCACACCCAGCATCTAACTCAGCCGTGTTCCCCCAGGTCCCAGTGGCATGTGCTGGCAGAGTGCTGGGTGCAGACTTTTGCCCAAATCTGGAGGAGCCAGACCAGAGGCTGGAAGTCCAGGTTGGAGTCTTACTGTTTTCTTAGTTGGGGGTGGTATGACAGAAACTGGTCGCTGAAGGCCGTACAGATACATCACATGCCTTCAGGAAAGAGACAGCTGCTGAGACAGGTATAAAAGAGGGGCTGGTGTAGCATGTGTGCAGCAGAAAGTCCAGGATAAATTGTTTGTAACTGGAGATCATTCAATTATTCATTTAAGAAATCAAGAAATTGTGTATATTATGCAATGATTAAGAACACGGCTTCTGGAGGCTGGCTTCCTAGGTTAACAGAAGTTGCTGTGAGACCTTTGGCAAGTCACTCAACCTAACTGGGCTTTAGCTTTCTCATCTATGAAATGGAGACTTCCTACCCAAGGTGATTATGAGGATAAAATGTTTTAATGCGTATTTCTAGCAGTTAGCACAGGGCCTGGCATCTATAACAGGCAATCAGGAAATCTTAGCTCTCATTTTTAAATAAAGTCATCATTATCTCCTGCTGAGAATGGTGTTCAACACCCGGGATGCATGGTGAGCGAGTCATGCTTCCTGCATTACGATCTCCCAGCTCAGCAGGATGGAAGGCATTCAGCCGGGCACTGTGGGAGAAAAACAGGACTTGATGATTAGTATCCTCCTCCTTCATGGATTGGGAGATATGTCCTCTGGTGTAATGTTCAGTTTATTAGTAAAGCATTAGTAAAGCACATTTTTAATGAAAGTATTGAATTGCCGTTCAGTTCATTGTTAGGTCTTGAGAAGTTAGAAGTGTGTATTGCAAATTAAAATTAGAACCATGACATCTTGGCCAAGGGCTTGTCTCCAATTACAGGTACCTTTTAGAATTATTTTTTAATTTACTGGAGGTACTGGGGATTGAACCCAGGACCTTGTGCATGCCTAGCATGCACTCTACCACAGAGCTATACACTCCCCTCCAGGTACCTTTTCATAGTTAGGGAATCTGTGTGCCATTGTTGCAGAGATGCATGTTGGAGTTTCAGCATGATGGTACCTCCTTGGAGGAGGAAACCCAGACTGTTTTTAAAGGGCCATCATTTTCTAAATTTTAAGAAGAAATTAAGAAATTTTAAGACTTGAGGGGATGAGCATAATGAGGTTGGTGTTAAAACTTTTTTTTTTTTTTTTGACTGATTTTGACATCCAACATGAGAAAAAAAGAATAGTTTTAAAAGTTGATTTCTTCACCATGGGCATGATGGTGGGGAAGTGGTGGTTGGAGGAGGATTCAGTTTTTAGGATACGGAAGGGTCTCCATCTCTTCACACCGACTCCTAGCCTGGGGAAGACCACCTGAGCTCTGCGGTGCTGTGGGCTGGTACTGTCTGGCTGGCGTATGGCTGTGATACAGTGGAAAAGCAGGTGTGACACAAATCAGACATGATCATGCCTTTCCCATTTTCCGAAAGCTATCAGCTTGTGTGTGACACATAGAAGACTTTGTGAAGGGTAGTCTGATCTTTGACCTCTTTGGGTAGGACGAGTGATGTTCTTCAAACATGTCACCTGGACTGGTCTGTCATGGGTGGTTGTTGGATAATCTCTTCTTGAACCTTGAACTGTGGCTCAAAGAGTGATGGGTTTTGCAGATGTGGGTGCGTGAAATAAAATGGAAAGAGACCAGTGGATCACGTTATCTTGACATACCAAGGGAGAAAATGTACATTTTACAAGTTGAAGCAAAATCCCATGGTTGTAGGTAGCTAAACAGATTGTGGAGTTGACAGTTCAGCATGGGCCTTGCAAAGGAGACCAAGTTACTGGACAAAGAAAAGAAAAGTGCTTATTTTACTAGAGTCCTCATCTTGCAACACTGTTTTGGCGGACTGAGTGGAAAAGTTGAATCTGTTAGAAGATAGTCAACTATGGTGAATTGGTGAATTAACTGGGTCCCCCTTGAACCCTTTCTTTCTCTCCTTTTTCTGTCTTACCTTCTAAATATGGCTTCTATACATTTTAATAATATCTGGTACATATTCATATTATGTCAGTCATAATAAATTTGACACTTAATATATTCTTCACCAGCTAACAATTCCAGGAGTAGCTTTTCCCTCAGAGTCCTTTCATTCTTGCATGGCACCATGGCATGTGTATTCTGATTTTTTTTTTTTTCAATGGAGTGAGCCACTTCTTACTTTTCAGTCCAACTCTGCACTCCATGGAACTCACCAGAGCATTTGGCCAGAGTCGTTTACTTTTCCTGCTTGGATCTCAGGCTTTTTCCCAGGGCCAGGCATTATAACCATGAGAGGATTTGCTGCTTGGCCTCTTGATTCTGAGAATAACCTCTTGTACACCTTGATTTAGGAGCCATGGCTGTGTATATCTTTCCCCATGAAGGATTCTCGTTTAGACACACAGCACCCATACCTGGTTTACTTTTGTATTTTAGCTAAGTTCTCAGGACTGGTGGCACCCCTTCCTGTTCTTACCTGTTTTCTTTTAACCCTTGCCTTTAATCCCTCAAATTTCAGATTATTTAACCACCAGTATTATTTACTAAATCCCAGGACCCCTGACACTCAATATATCTTTGGTTTTGAATGACTGTCATTCTTGTAGTCTGTGCCTGGCTTGACTTTTGCAAGGGCATCTGCCATCTTGTTTGTGTTAATAAGCTTGATTTAGAAAAGTAGCTGGAAATCCAGACTTTGATTCACTAACTTTTTTTAGTTTCCTCAGTGGATTTTGAAGTAGGTGTGAACCTAGGTACTTTCTGTAAGGTACAGTCACAAAAAATTGTGCTGTGACATGATTATTTTATGGGAAATGGTTATTCTAGTTTAGACCTCCTTTAACTGCTGTTAAATATTTTATTTTTAAGCATAGAAAAGTGACCGCTTTAGTCTGACTGTGCTTCGTCATGTGTTAAGTTCTTACAGTTAGCCGAGCTGAGTTCCTTTCTTGGTTGGGAGTTGAAGATGTGGGGTTTGACTTGGTATTTTTCACCACTAAAGTACTTAGAAAATTAGAGTAAATAATGAACCAATATTTCAGTACCAGATTAGACACAATTTACTGTGTTGTTTCGTAAACCACAGACTCCTTTCTTCTATGAATGCATGAAGGATCCCTTTTTTTTTTCCAGACATACCGGGGTACAAGTGTAAATTTCCATAAAATTTAAATGAGGTGCTTCCTGTAATTAATGAACAATTGTGGCTGCTCTCTAGTCTGCATTGTAATTAACCGTGATCAGGCTTGTTTAGTGATGACACTGTTCCTGTAATATGACAAGCTACTGTGAATTTGCCAGGTTATTAAACAACCTGCAGCATTCACTTATGGAATCACAGGGACGCGCTTGGCGGCGGCTGCTAGTTAAAGGCACCATAAGGGGGAAGCAGAGCTGCCCACTGAAGTCTGTCGATCACCAGAAACAGGTTTAAATTCCTGTGATTTTTGGAGAAGTTAATTTTGTGTGGATTGTCTTGAAAACTTTTGTTACATGATAAACCTACTGGGGCAGAGCTGGTCATTTTTATGAACTCATAATGAAGCCAGCAAATTTTCTATATTCTTATCATCCAGCGACACTACCTAAAAGCTGAGGTTTCCCCTTCCCACCCTATTAAATAGGTATAATATTTAAAAAACAATAACAACGACAACACACTGTTCCCTTAGCAAATTCGTTCCTGGCACCCCTCAAATAAAAGTCCACTCTCTTTTGGAGTGTGTGTTAGGAACAGCAGATGACCTTGTGCTAAAGCACAGCCCTGTCACAGGTAGAGGGAGCGGTCTAGGGGTCCTGGTAGCCTGATGTCCGTGGTCACTAGTGCGCCGCCTGCCCAAGCCCCCCCTTCGGTTTAAGAACTGTTCAAAACGTTACTGTCTAGTTACTGTGGTGTCTTTCATTCAGATTCTGTTTATTGACTAAACCACAAGGATTCCTGCCCAAAGTACCAGGCGGTCTATGCTTGACTGATTTTGATTTTCTAACATCAGCCCTGGGGTTTATTTGAAAAATGTACATAGACTGCAGCTTTAACAAGTCAAGTGACTGCATGTTTTTGACCATGGAGTAGAGTATATCTGAAGATCATTAAATTTAGAGGGGAAAGGAGGGGTGGAGAACAAGGGTAGTAGTCGTTGTACCATTGCAAAGAGAGAGAGAGAGAGAGCGTGTGTGTGTGTGTGTGAGTGTGTGTGTGACACATGGTTTTTGTCTTTTCATCTTCTCCAAGAGCCAGAAAGTTTCCTGCCGTTCTCTTTCCAGCTATTGACAAATGATTGCCAGATGTGAGATCTTTGCAGTGCTCTTTCCCTCAGCAAACCTGCAGCGATGGGATATTTGATTCTCCCTTGCCCATTTCATCTCCTTTCCACATCTGCCAGGGACACACAAGCAATACATCCCTACATGAGAGTTTAAAGTTTATTCAGCTCCTTTTTCCCCTCCGATAAAATGTGTTTGGAGACAACAGAATGAGGTCCATATGACTTTCTCCCAGCTCCACTGTATGAAATTAGTTGTTTATTTTACTTATCTACCTCTCAGTAATTGAACGATTTCACTTTAGTTTCGGTCCGTGGAAAATTTGATGCAACTCCGGGAGTGCTAAGAGTTTCCTATTGTTGTCCGCCTGCTGCAAGTATGCCATCATCACAGCTTCTCCCTGATCGTCTCAACTCTGATAAAAAGTAGACTAGTAGTTTCATAGGATTTCCGAGGAAAGCAATTTTAATAAACAGCTGTCAAAATACTAAGTGTAGCCTGTCTGGTGAAATGCAGTAGTCACTGAAGATCCATCCGTGAGGGGAAACTTCAACTTGTTTGGCTTGATTAGTTCACCTTATAGTTGTGTCCATTGTCAGAGTTGCTAAGGGTGAGGTCCTATCTTTAATTCCAAGTAGCTTATAAAAGTGAAAGTTCAGTGCATCTTGGAGGCATCTGAAATTAGCCCATGTAGGCCACACACATAATCACTAACATGCACAGAAGCCTTTGGCATCTGCTTGGAATCTGTATCGATACTGATTTTTTTTCTCATCTCAGTTTAAAAATATTTTCCAAAATGCTCTTATAGCGTATGTGCATACTATAGGGTGGGCTGACACAGGTGGCCTTTCAATTTTTCTATTACTCTTTTTGGCAAACGAAAAGGCCCCTTATTCCCTGAATAAGATCAGCGTTTTTTTTTTTTTTTTAACATTTAAAAAATAATCCATAAAATGTCTGCCACATGTTCCCTAGTTGATGGAAATGTTTTCCAAATTAGAGCTGTAGGGTTGGATTTTTACTGTAAAAGTGCTAGTGTGTTTACCGTTTCTGCTACCCTTGTAGCTGCCTGACCTTAGGCGAATTTTTTTTTTGTGATACTCAAATGATGAATATAAGATGATTACTAATTTCTGAGGGGGAAATTGTAGTTTTTGCTGTTAAGGAAGCAAACGGCTTTGCCCATGTGAAACTCAAAAGAGAAAGTGTGAAGTCTGTTTTTCAGTCTGTTCTTTAAAAAAATAAAAAAATCACAGCAACAACAAACAAAGCCTAACAGGAACAAAACCAAAAAGTCAGTCCCCCTAGAAAGCAGAAATCCTACTTAAGCCTAAGAAAAAGAGGTAAACCAAATTCACCAAGATGTGCACATGGAATGTTTGTAGCTTATAGTCTTTCAATTATATTACACCCCAGTAAAGCTTAAGAAAGGTAAAAGGGTACAACTGTTTACTGCAAGTTGCCAAAATGTTTCTCTTGGATGTGTCTATTGAACAGGATAGAAGAAAGTCATAGTTGAAGGTGTAGGTGGTCATACCTCGGTTCACTGTCAAAAATGAGGTGATGATCATGATGGCGTGGTGAGTTTCAACAACACCCCTCAAAACAAAATTACCACAACCCAAAGGATCCCTGTGGAAAAGCTTGTATTTTTATTGTCCTTCAACGTTCCCTGGGGACCAACGCCAGGATTGGCCCTCAGTGGATGCCAGTAGGTGGGGAGGTGGCTGCGAAGAGTTCTTTCATAAAACAACAAGGTTAGGAACTCCTGTGGCAGGAGCCAAGTTCCTCTGAGTTTAGATCACTTCACATAATTTGCTCTCGCTAATGCATTTGCTGGTTTCTCATGCCTTCCTGCGTTTTCCTCGGCATGGGTACTCTGGGAGGCAGGGAGGTGCTAAGCAATGGAGGTGTCATCCGGCCCGAGTACCTAGGGAACGTCCTTCAGAGGACGACTTGTCACCAGCCGTCAAAGAAGAGAGTGGCTTTGTGGTCTCTGAACATCTGGCAGCGCTGCACAGGAAGCTGAGGGGGTGTCATTAATTGTGATGAAATAATTTAAACCATCAGGAATAAATGAGGCTGTTAAACTAAGTTCAGATTCCATTTGCCATGCACATGTGTCTAGCAGCCTGTGTGCAGTTTAAAAAAAAATGAATTATATTAGCTCATGAGTAGAAGTGAAACAGATACTGTAAATGAAACAAGTTGCTGTGGGGTGATGACATCGCGTTGAACCATTTCACAGAGTTACAGTTTGTAGGATCAATATATTGAAAGTGGTGCAGTATTGAATGAATTTTTATATAAAGGGGTTCTTATGGTAATGAGGGATGTAGTAAGGATCAGTGATTTATCGGAGCCCAGGGAGGACGGACAGGTGGATGGGTAGAAAGAAGCAAGCTGTGAGGTCAGGGTGGGTGGTGGGTGCGTAGGGTTCTTACCCTGCGAAGCCAGGCCTCTGTGATGCACAGCCCACCTTTCTGCAGCCTCTGGCTTTGAGTACAGTGTTCGATGCCATTGCCCTGCGTGATGGAGGATGCTTCCTCTCTGATGACTAACTCTGGATGTCCCTCTTTAGAGCTTCTGATACTTTGGGTGCATCTATGTTGCTTTTCCTGAGAATGAACACAACTCTCTTTGGTGATATGTTACTCCTCAAGTGGATGAGCATACTTCTGAGGCTTTGCAAAGTCAGTGAAGACTGATTTCAAATGTAATTTTCAGGCACAGTGGAAAGAGACAGCCCGCGCGCGTTTCTTTACAAAGGCAAGACTGTCAGGTTGGAATGTCAGGACATCGCTGAGGTTTTGAGCACTAAACTGAGCAATGGTGTGCAGGTTCCAAAGTACATTTCTAAAATAAAAGTCGTTCCTTTGACACATGAGCAGAGTCTTCAAATGTGAACTTTTCTTTACGAATAAACAGAGGAATCTGAAAAATAAAATGGGACCGTTTAAATACAGGAAGTGGTTTTTTCAAACCATCGGAGAGGTAGGCCCTCTGTCAGATGGCGGTGGTGGTGCGGAGCCCTCGCAAGCCTTGGACAAGAGCCATTCTGCGGCAGCGTCTTATCTCATGTTGCCCTGCCCTTCCCCTCACTGCCTCGTTGCCTTTCTGTCTCCCCAGTTGTTTATCTCCTTTCTCTCTTCTTTTCCTTTTCCATTTTCTTTTTTCCTTTATTCTCACTTTTTATTTTTATCCTATTTTATATTCAGTTCTCTTTACAACCTGTTCCCATTCTCTTTGTTCCATAGAAATGAATTGCAGTTCTGTTTCCATGGACAGTGCTAGTTTTCCTGCTACCCGTTCAGAGATTAATATCCACAGTTAAATTGTACATGTATAAAATTTAGGTTGCATTTATCATAAACTTGCATGACTATTGGTGGATTTTTTTTTTAAAGGAATGTGAATGAACCTTGATTTGTTTTTTTAGAGGGATACACACTACTCACTAAATTATCCCTCTGCCTAGACTCTTGAGTCAAAATGTTACCAATGAAAGCCAGAAATCTGTGGCTCCCAGTTACCATCTTCCTTCTTACCCTGGCAGAGGAGGAAGACGTTCAGATCCAAACACTTGAGTTTCCTGACTTCTAATAGGGTAACCAGTAGTTAGGATAATGCTTCTTGTGTGTTTTGATCTTTCGATTTCATTTTAATTGATGAAATAGAGTAGGAAGACTTGAATTCTTCAGTTCTATCTTCTTGGCATTGTTGGAAGGACTGAAGGAGATGTGTTGGGGGCATTGTGTCTAGCACATCACACACAAATTGTGAATGCATTGTAGTTATTATATATATATATTATATGTATTTTGCCATCTTCTGTTGGCTAAGCAGATAAAGAATTAAGACATTTTTTTTTCCTGGAAATTTCACATATCTTGACTATTTAAATATTATTCACCTTTAAATAGTTTTATAATTTTTTTTTCCCCAAAGAATAAGGAATCCAAGGTGAACATAGGAAATTTTGAGTAAGAGACCTATGTTTTTTTTCTTTAGTTTGAAGAAATCACTGCATTCTGTAGGGCATGTATTTGTTGCTCAAATAAGAAAATGATAGTATATTCAGTAGTTGCTTGAAGTTTTCTCCTGCAAGTGTTTTAGTAAATACAGATAAAAAGTAGTTCCATTCACTTAAGGCCCCCCTCCAAACTCTTTATTTTGATGGCGTGTGAACTGGAAGTCCCTACTTATTTTTTAGAACCTTCTTTATTCTTCTACTGCTGCTGTTACTATTACTGTCTGCTTAAGTAGCATTAAATGTGTAAATTCTGTGTCTTGATTTCTATATTTCAGGTACATTAGAGATTAAATAAATGTCAGTTGAATGGCCTGAGAATTTCCCTCTGCATTCTTTATTCATACCACTGCTTCTACGGGAGAACGTTAGCTACATTTCAGATGACCAGCTTACCTAAGCTGTTCATGTTGGGAGTTGTCAGTATTAACAAAAAAAATGTTGAATAGGATGCTTGTTTTTACTTTATATAAGTTCGTAAGTCATAGCAGCTTCATAGGAGGAAGAACAGATAAGAAAACAAGGAAGGATTTTAATTCTGGACATCAGTGGACGAATTATGTGTTTGGAAGTGTGTGCATGTTTATACATTTTTGTGTATACATGCAACGTATGTCTCATTATATATATATATCCATATCTTTTATTTGTTTACAGAAGTAGCTAGCGATGTTCTGTTTGAGTATTTTGTGGAAGTCAGGCATAATAAATAATTTACGTTGAGAACACATAATTTCCTACCTCCACCCGCAAAAGAAAGAAAAACCTTTTGTATGGGGAGGTGATGGAACCTCAGTTTGTGTGTGAGAGTCTTTAGATCTCAATATTTTTTTCAGGTGGTTTAAAAATTTAAACCTGAAAATAACCTGAAGTTATATAATCTAATATCTTCATTTTACTGATTTGGAAAACTGAGGAATTTTAAAAGACTTACACAAAATTACATAGTAAAATTCTCCATCTCTGATGGGTCAAAACCTTTAAAATACTGTCTACTGGTTTTTTTTTTTTTTATTCCTGTAGAGTTTCTAAGCATTATACAGCCATGTTCTGAATTTTTGCTTGTCACACAAGATTATTTAACTCACTGTGTCCCATGTTGTGTATGATTTAAGTGAACAGAAAGAATGCTAGGAAGCCACGTTTTTTAGGTACTACAGCAGTGGTCTTAGCATGTTAGCCCCAGAAAAGAGCAGATCCTTCTGCCTGATGCAGGAAATGTGCTAAAACGATGCTAAGAAGAGGAATGTTTGGTTCTGGCTTTTTTTTTTTTTTTTTTTTTTTTTTTTTTTTTTTTTACCCCTTTTATCTTCCAGTGTCAGTTAGTATAGAATTTAGGAATTAGGCAAGAACTCACTCTTGAACATTAAGAAGTGGAAATAGTTCCATCTAAATAATCCCTATTTCAAAAGGAAAGTGCCAGTAGAGACATCTGAAGAATGGAATTACCCAAGAATATAAAATTGTTACTCTTTGCTGTTCAATACATGCCAGTGGTGTTTCATGGAGCATAGAAGCAGACCAAGTGCCCTTGAAATCATTGTTGTTATAAAAACCATCTTTAAGTGCCTTTTAGGGTATGGTACTGTGTTTGCATCCTATAAAAAGGGAGCTGACTAGACAGGGTCTCTGCCCTCTAGGAGTTTATAATCAAAAACAGATAATGTAGCTGACATCTGTTATTGTATTAAGGTCCTACAAATAAACATTGATCAAATACATAAATAAAAGTTTCATATCAGAGACAAGTAAAAACCTCTTTGCTTGCCTGATTCACCCCTACGCCAACACTTATCCATGGAAGTTGTAAAATGACTAAACTAATCCTGACACCAGGATATTCCTCTAGGTGGTTGTTTTTTAAGGGTTTTCAGAGAGCACTGGCGTTACCATCATGTCACTGATAGCTTATCATAAGTGGGTCTAGATTCAGGGATGTTGTTTTTACCTTTCTGGTTAAAGAATTGGAATGAGTTGCATTTTCCTCCCTCTGTGGAATTTTCCTGTTTCTAACCGTGATTCTAGCTATTGTGAACCAGCATCCTGGAGTATACTTTAAAAAATTTATCCAAGCCCTGATGTTAGTAGAAATGATACTCTTTTTGTTTTTTTTTTAAAAGAAACTAGCAGCTTTTTTCCCCCTCTCAGTCACTAGAAACTGCGTTAAAACAAATATAGGACTTTAAGATTGATGCTGTAATGGGATGAACTTACATACCCAAAAGGCTTTGAAGGGGATATTGTAAGAAGAGATAAGTTCACGACTTTGAAATGAACCGATCTGGTTGTAAGTTTGAGTAAAGCTATACCAACTAAAATTAAGCATATAAAAGTTGGCAGGAGAGCTAGGTATTGAGTTTGATAAAATATTTTCTTTCTGCATGCTTCAGCTTTAATGCAAGGTATTTTAACAGTCACTTCTTTTTTGAAGTGTGGGGGAACTAAAACAGCAACATTGGGAAGTCTAAACATGAACCCATATCAAAGTTCAAGATGTTAAAAAAAAAAAAAAGTAGCTGTCCCTACCCTGGTGTAGTTGTCTGTCCGTGTAAGTTAAAGCATGTGGGTGCATAAATTAATTAGAAGAGCAGTCACTGATAGAAATCAAACTTATTTGGTACACTGATGAAATAAGCATTGTTTATAAGGTTATCTTGTTATTCAATCTCTTCTATATAAACCTGGCTGGTTAGCATTATGAAGTAATAATACAATTAATGTGATGATGGTATATTTTTTCTTAGTACAGGCCTGATCCTGCAGGCCTTTCTTGACTGGGATTTGTGTATATAGAAGACCGTAAGAACTGGAAATTTTAATTAGCAAGAATGTTCCTCCTTTCCCCCTCCAGTTGTATGGGTTTTTTTTTTTTTTTTCCAATCTCAGGATGTTCCCTGGATAGTTTATTCTTTTTGAACCACTAATCTACTGACCCCAGAAGAAAAGATTGCCTTCAGATATTATTTTCTCAAAACTGTGCAAAGTTCATTATGAGAGATACCTGCTGTCTTCCAGCTATACTCGGCTGAGCCAGTGGGTCTCAAATAAAGAGAAAGTTTTACTTATAAATGAAGCCATTAGGAATTTCTTGAATAAACAAAGTTTTTTTTCTTTTGATGTGCAAAGGAATTTGGTTTATGACTATTAGTCTTCTATGTCCATGTCTAGCACATGCAAGGAACATTCGTTATCTTTTGTATGAAATGGAAAGCACTCGTGTCAGCTGGAGAGCAGAAAACAGAAACACTTAAAAGGAAGCTAAGAGGAACCCTAGTGCAAAGGAAGCCTGTTACTGTGATTATTACTTGATTCAGAACTTTTGCTTGGTGTTTTTGCCCTTGTTTACCCTGACTACCTTCCTCATCTGCCCTCCACTGCCCCACCATCAGGCTCCATAAAGTTCGTTTTTTTAATGTCCCTAAATGAAAACTTTGCTTTGGGGAAATTATATCACAAATGTGCATTTTACTGCTCTGAGGTTGCTTAACTACTCTATGACATTCTTTTATTCTTTAACAGAATCTGACAGTGGTGTCCAATAGTTTGACTAAGGAATTGCAGGGGAAGAAAAAGTCACAGATAATTCCCTCTTGCTTTACTCTTATGCATGGAGCCTGGTGTCTTGCTGTTCTTACTAAATCTCACCTAGAGAGTGGATTTAGAACAGTGCCCTTTTAGGGTTTTGCACAGGGCAATTATGAATGTGTATAGTAAAATCTTTATTATGATTTCATTTTGCCCTGAACAATTAGGATTTTTTTTCCTTCTCTCCTGGTGTGTGTTGATGTTAACCATTTCCAAACTGACAAGTCAGATATTTGAATGTATTATTTTACAGACTTTTGTCTCATCTTCATAGGAATGTGACAGATCTCCCTGTTTCAACAGTGATTATCTAGGATGTCATAGCAGCATCTCCGGCTGTTAGCAGAATACGTATTATTTCTGTGGTTTTGTGAATCAGTAGCCACTGAAAGATTTCAGGCTGATCACCTATGAATGATTTGTTCAGAGTTTGCTTAATGAGAGAGACTGTGGCGTAAGACACCCTCACAATACGTGTAAGGCTACATTTTCACTGTTACCCTTGGCTCTGTTCTGCATTACACAGCTTGGATTTTTAGTCACTGTTGAACTATGCAGATATATTTGATGGAGTTTGGGTCTGTTTCCTGGAAGCCTTTCAGGACCAGACTTGTGAAACCAGTATTGAAATCAGGATCTGCTGATTGGAGTCAGGCATATGCTGGGGCAGGATGCCTTCTGGGTTGAAGAGGGGCTAACAGTGGGCTGACTGCTCTTCTCTGCTTGCTTGCTTGCTAGAGCTTGCTTCTCCGATCTGGTAGGAAGCAGGCTTCAAAGAGAAGACGAAATGGGGCTCCACCTCCTTTTTCTAGCTGAGAGGGATGCATATGACCAACCAGAGCATATGAGAAGCTCTTGGGTATAGTCTGGCTCTCCTTTGGATGGAAGTCCTGGTGGTAAAAGGAAAAGGCTACAAGTTATACGCTGCAGAAGTTTTCTGACGAGTGTGGCTTCTCCATAGGCTGTCTATTCTACTGGGTAGAAAGATCTAGCCTTCCTGTACTTTCCTTCTTTCTCTCCTTTTATCATGTATCTTTTCCTTTCACTGTGAATTATGTTACTATCTCATCCCATCCTTCATTTTGATACTGTTATTTTAGGGTCTTTGGGGAGCTGACTTAACCCAGGTCCTCCTGCACACATCCTGAGACAGTGCCTTTCAGGAAGGCACTTTTTTGGGTACATCCCAGAGTAGGCATGAAGGTCCAGGGGAAACCAATACAAAGACGAATTACAGAAGTGATCCATACTACTGCTACTCTTTGGGTGCTCATTCTCACTGGGGCTTTCAGAGGCACCTCATAAATATGACTCACCCCAAAATAAAAGGGGAAAACGTTTACCCATTGGCTCTCATTCTCGATGGATCAATGTGACCATAGGGGCATTAACTCCCCACACTTCTTTTGTTTTAAACGTTTTTGTTTAATTCTTATTTTTTGGTGGCGGAGGTAACCAGGTTTATTTATTTATTTATTTATTTGGTGGAGGTACTGGGGATTGAACTCAGGACCTCGTGCATATTAGGCATGCACTTTACCACTGAGCTGTACCCTCACCCTGCCACACTTCTGACTTGGGTGCCTCATCTTCCACTTTGTCAGGAAGTGTGAGGCACATGGGGCAAAATCACAGTAAGATGCTAATTGGCTATCAGTGGGACAAGTTGGTTGACGTGGCTAGAACAGGAGGTGGGACAGGAAGGATTTTTGGTAGCACAGAGGAGGAGCCTGCTGAGGGGACTGATGCATTGTTTTCACTGTGGGTCTAAAAATCCAGAGCGCGCTGGAGTATTTGCTATTCTGACCCCGTCGTTTGTTGTAGTGTGCTTCTCAGGTGAGTTTGGTTGCCTTTACCTTGACTTTGTTATTTGAAAGGACATTTTCCTCAATAATTTAAGCATACCACTTGAAAAATTCACTATTAGGATCAGAGTGATCTGAAATGGTAGTGCATTTCCCTCTGATGGACACAATTCCATCTCTTTATTCACATGGAAACACAAAAATTTCTAGGCATTGTCTCAATTGTATCCCAAATCCTTGATTTTGGAATGGGGAAAAGTTGTTAACTATTGTGCTATTCTTCATATTCTTCTGGAAAACAGTTATTTAGCAGAATTCTGCCTTGGGGTAATGTGGCTCTTTCAGATCTTCAAAAGCAAGCTCAAATCCTTGCCACATTTTTCCAGATGGACCCAGGAACCCCAATAGGTATAATTAACAGTTCTATTAAATGGTGACGTCTGATAGATTGGTGAAGATTTAGAGAAGAGTGTAAGCAGAAATGAAAAAATAGTCCCCTGTGAAATCGAAACCTTATGCATGTCTTCAGGATCTAGATGACCGAAGACTCTATGAGAAACCAACTTCTAACAAGAGCAGTTGAGTTATACAATTTTATGTGTTCTTTTTCCTGTAGATATGTATCACTGTTGGAGTCATGGTCCAAAACTGATAAGGCTAACTACAGTCAGGGATCATGCAGAGGGGATTAAAACAGCACCTTAGTTTCTTACCATCCACTCTAAGCTGCAGTTCAAGTCTCTAACACCTTTCACTTCTTGTGAAGTGGATGACCTGATTTGAATTATTTCTCTGTGGTATACGGTTTCTGTCCTTCTTGGATGTGCCTGTTTTTAAAGAAATACCTACTGCTTCTAAAAAAGCTACTTTAAGGATGGTAGAGAGGAACAAGTTCTCCGTTTGGACAAGCAGGTGGAAGGGGCACCTTGCAAAGGAAATGCATCGCACAGCATCTGACATATAGTAATTCCCTCAATAAATTACTGTATCTGTAAAGGTAAAGGACAGGGACAGGAAGACCACAGAGAGGCAGGTTCTAATGCGAACATAATGTAGAGCTGTTATAATGCCCTCAGTCAACTGGGAGTCGCTCTCCAGTGAGATATTATTCTGATTTGCCCCTTTGCTCACATTCAGCACAGACAGTACTGTTTCTGTAGGGAAAGCATTCAGTGTACTCTGCTAGAACTTCGTCATCATTTGAGGGAGTTGAACAGTTGGGTGAGGTGGGGCTAAGATGCCTTTGCACCTTCAGGGCACAGTACTGCCTGAAGCGTGTGATAGAGTATACCGTCTAAAGGATGAGGAGCTTTTGATGATAAGGAAAATGATTTCCCTTTGTGGGCTCTTCAGGAACACTCTTCTATCTTGTGGTTGGTCACTTTCAATGTATGGCAATTGCTTTCCATTATAATCCCAAGCTCCAATCAATAGGTACAATATTATGCAACTTACAGTTACATTATAACCAAAATATGTCAAATGTGGTTTCTGAGTGGCTGATTTACAGTAAGTCTTCCTCAGTCCCTCAAGTGGATATTATGACTAATTTGAACTCCCATTGGACAGAGGCATTTTTCTTCATATGAAAAGTGTGTGTTGGGGGCTGGGAGGAGCAGCAAACCACTGCGTCAACTCATTCACGTACAGATTGATCTGTCGTCATCTCCTTTGCATCTACATGGATTGTTGTGAATTATCTGCTCACCCTGGGAGAGATGTGCTCTGAATTCTAATCATTTGAAATCTGCGAATCTATTAAAACCATATTTGTAGCTCTAAAAAAATTGATATTCACTGGGCAGTTTGCCCAACAAGAGAAAGTCAAAGAGATTATACACTTATCCTAAGTAACAGCAACCACTCTGCGAATTCTTCCTTTGAAAGAATACAGCAGACCCAAATTATACATCTATGGGTGAGGGCAGACAAGAAAAGAACTCAATATATCAAAATCAGAAAGTAAATTCCACAATAATGGTTACAATAATGTTTCAAGATGTGATTTCAGCATAGGCCTAGTCATTGAGTTAATCATAGCTTAGATGGGCTTAAAATTGTTTAAAGCACGTCCTGAGGTTGTTAAATATGTTTACTTCTCTCCCTTGAAATCAGAGTATTCACTTATGAACCAGTAGAGCCTGAGATCGCATGGGGCAAGGACAGCCACCTCACTGTTGGACAAAGACAGTGAGGCCCAGGATGTCCTAGCGACATACTGTGGTCAGAACGTGGTCTTCTGATTTCCCATGGAAGGATCTTTTAATCAGCGACTGAATTAACGCATTAGGTCCTGCAGTATGCCACGGGCTGGCAATAAAAAGATGTTTCCAGGGGAGCTCTGCTGTATGCAGTGGGTGGTAAGCTAATCTGGTCAGAGTTACACTGTGGTCTTCCCAAGGGTAGGTTTTGTGCTGTTCGTCTTGAGGGTCTCAGCATCAGCCGTTACGCCTAGCACATAGTACGAAGGCACTTAGTCATTGCTTGATGAATGAATCAATGTGATACTGATCTTTGTGCCATCACCGAGGGCAGGCAGACCTGGGAGAATTCACACAGCGGAGAATGTTTTAGTTGTTTTGGGTTTTTTGTTTTGTTTTGTTTTTCAGTCGAGTTTTTGAATAATGTTTTTCTATAGCGGAAAAAGTGGAGGAAAAAGAAATCAGCATACTCAGCTGAAAGACAGTCTCCTTGAGGGCAAGAACTAAGCTGTGTTCATCTTTGTTTGCTCTGGTGCCCAGCATAGTGCCTGGCACATAGGTTCTCAAAAAGTCCCCTGTGTCGCTTTCTCTCTCTGTATGTAAACTCTTCCTTTGTAAACTTGAAGTGTCCCTTTCTTTACTTTGCATAGTAAGTTAAGAATCTAGTAAATGTTTTGGTTTTAAATTTTTTCTTGTTTGATCATATCTAAATAATACATGCTAGAGAAAATGAGATGTTACCCAAAGGTAATTGGGAATCGACTTTCTTTCTTTGGGCTGTTGAAGGTGACTAGTTCAAATGACTACACTTGGCACGACATAGACATTCCCACTGTTAATTTTCAATTAACCACGGTGTTGATTATCTTGTCCAGTAACAATACTTCAGTTGTTTGCAGTGCATATCTCTGTTGAGTAGAGCATGGAATCAACAAGAGCCTGATTATGGCTTTTATTCTTGTATGGGCCAGTTAGATTTGCAAAGGAAAAAACCCCTTGAATAAACATCGACAGCACTCCAAATGTTGGTTAGCTGTTAAATAAATGGGTGCTGTTATTACAAAGGAGGACTTGGCTAAAGAAGGTAGATCAGCACATCTCATTACCATTCTTGGATTAACAGCTGAAGCATGTATTCTGGTGACAGTGGTTTCATAATATTTGTGTGTGTGTGTGTGTGTGTGTGAAGGAGAGAGACAGAGGTGTTTCTCTCTGAAATTAGCATTCGCCACTTTAATGGAAATAGGAAACCTACAGTGTTCATTGTTGGCTTAAAAATTTTTTCAGATTAAAATACCACCCTAATACTAGCTCATAAATATTTGAATTTGTGTGTGAATTTTAAAACACCATGAACTCAAGGAGAAAAAAAAATCAAAAGAAAAAATAGTCAAGCAGGTAAAGTTGTTCAGGTTGAATAATACTGATTAAAGTGAAATGGCTACCAACCATTTCCTCAAAACACTAGAGTTTTTTAAAAGATACGTTAACCTCAGAAATATTTGTGAATCTTGCTTTGAATAGATTCATGTGGATTACATTTTATACCCACAGTAAAACAGATAAACTTGCTATTTAGATACCTCATCTCAACCAAGAAAACACATCAGATCAGCTGGATGTGTATTGTAGTGTTTAGCTACAGAATCACCCAGTAAGCCTGAGTAATGAAAGCTGACCTATGGTTTCTTGAAAGATGTTTTTACTTAATTGCCAAGATAGCTTAGATGTTGTTTACTGCTTTGTCAGTTGCATCGTAGTAGTCAGATAATTGAAAGTGTTGGTCAGTAACCTCCTTGTGCATGTTTTTAAGCTGTTGTTTCTTTTTTTTTTTAAATGAAGCATATTAAATATCTTTAATACCACCTGTGTATTTCATTGAAGGCTTCATGCTGTTGAGAAAAACAAAACACCTATATAGAGTCAGAGGAGAGAACATTTGCAGTGGAGATGACAGGGATAAAGGGAATGCCAACATTACTTGGGTGAAGAAAACAGAGAATTGAAGATGAGACCAAAAACAGAGAGAGAAGGGCCCTCTGGCAAAATACAGCTCTGGAGGAAAGCATGTTAGAAGATAGAACTACAGGGAAAAAATGTGTTTTATGGGAAAAATACACTAAAAACCACCTGACCTCCTGTTTATTAAAATAGAAATTCAGATTTAATACACAAAATAACCTACTTAAAAGAATTGTCAAAGAAGTAATTATTAAAATTACTGTTCTTTTTTACAAATACAGATGTTTGTTGAAATATCCCAAAGAGAAAAACGAACAAATTGATAAATTTTCAAACAAAATGTTAATTAAATAGAGTTCTTTTTTTGTTTTTAATCCTAGAAGCCCGTATTGTAAATACGACTAAAAAACTAATCATGTTAGTATGTATCATTTAATTAGTTAGTGATGATTCCTAGGAAGAATTAAATAGGTTTAATTAAATATTAAATTAAATATTAAATAATTAAATAAATTAAATAGGTTCCTAGGAAGTATATGTTTACAGATGAGGGGGCTGGTTATTCATGTAATCAAATGCTTAATTTTAAAGGAAAGAAAATTTGAGAATATCCACCTTAAACTTTTAAAAAAGAAGTTATAGGACACAGTAGCAAAGCAGAGGTAGAAGGTCTGTGATCACTAGGCTTAGAAATGCAAGTAAGATCATATTTGTGAATGATCCTAATTTGAGCGTGCCCAGACTTAAAGTGTTTGATGGCTTGCTTTAAGTAGTGAATTTTGTGCTGAATAGAAAATTAACTGTCAGTGTCAGTTTTTATATCTCTGAGTTAGTCTTAGATATAATTTCATGATGCCAGTCAAATATTAAATACTCTTTGGTGCTTGGTAATATAAGATTGTTTCAAACAGTAAAGTTAAGATAATAAGGACTGCTCAACCTAAAAGAAGTCATAGCTGTTGTGTGAGATAGTTTCTAAGGCACCACCCTGATTTACAAAGAATTCTTTAGATTTAGAATAGGCTGGGTCTTTGCAGCATTAGACATAGCACTTCGTTGTTTTAATTCCAGTGCACACATTGCATGTTGACTTATTTACAAAAGAGTCCCTGAATTATAATTGTTAGTCAATATAAGATTTATACAGCTGTGTGTATTAGCCAGTTGCAGGCCAGCAGGACCATGTACCTCTTGCTTGTGACTCAGCTCAGGTGTTTCTTCTTTTGTAGGAGTTCCATCACTGCCTTGTCCGCCTGGTCTGGGTTTCTTGCCCTCTTGATCATGAGCTTCCTGCGTATCCCTCTAGCCCTGTTCCTACCATACCATCTGTTCCCATTGCACCATATTATAATTACTTTCTTAGTTATTCTTCCTTCCATTTAAGCTGCTCTGATTTGTGGCCATATCTCATCACGCTGGCACCTCCAGTGCACCATACAGTGTCTGGCACATGTGTTTCTGGTGCTGAGTAGATGCTTGAGTGTGTGCGTAAATGAATGAATGGGAGGAAGGAAGAACTGGAAAAAATACATCGAATGACAGCGGTGTCCCCTTACATGTATAGAGCGTTTTCATTTCTCTTTCCCTATGTTTAGAGAAGTACGCATGGAGGTGTATGCTGTATATATTACAGATGAAGAAGAAAAGGCAAATGATTTGACCATAGTCAACAGATGTGTCAGAGTGGGACCCAGTCCCCAACTACCTGCTTTCGGTGGAGTTTGTTAGCTCTGTATTGCTGACTCTCTCTCATAGTAATGAAGGTAATGTTAATGAGGCTGACTGAGGTCAGGTTAAAAGTGGGGAGAGTTGACCGCCAGAGCGGTGCAGAATCCTCGGCCAAAAAGCACCCACCCTTTTCTTCCTTGCTCCTTTCTTCTAAATGCTATTACTGCCCTTGCTATTATTTTTCAGTCATGTTCATGAATCTGTCATTCATGAGCACTGAGAAACCATACCTAACACCAGACCAGATCAGGACACAGGTAATATATAGAAATTTTTACCAAATAGACTCTGAAGGTGCAGTTGCTTACTGCAAAGCCAGATTCCCTTTGGTGCCCCAAATAAGTCCTGGGCTAAAGGGTAGAGACCATGAGCAGAAACCTGGTGTGACTTTTTGAGTCAAGGCCACCATTTGGCACAGCTGAAGTGGAATATTACTAGACACTGAAGTTTTGGTCCCAAGAAGTTGTGTTGGAGAAGGGTGGTGAGAACTGTGAGCATGCTGGGCAAAGGACAGCCATTGGGGTAGAATTACCAGGCCAACATGTGGCCACATGGGCAAAGAGCAGCCAGGGAAGGGCAGGGGACCCTGCCAGGGTGGGAGGTCCGAGAAATGGCACACTCCGATTGAGTCCAGGGAGAAATGAGCACTGCCTTCCTCAGTCCAGAGTGGGGCCTTTTCTTGTAATACTGCCCTCTTCACTGAGAAACAGGAAGAATGAAGGCCTCCTAATTAGAGAAGCAGGAGAGAGGGAGCTGAGGTCTACTGGAGGGGGAGTTTGCCTAGACATCTCTAAGAGGGGCTGGCTGATGGGGTTAGAGCTTTCCTTGAGTGGGGATTACCTCCTCCCCTGTTTTGGACCATACACTTTATATTGCAGGATGTATAGCTAGTTTCTAGACAAGTTCCTATATGTTAAACATTACATTTACTCAAATAGGAAGTTGCTTATTAAGGCAAAGATTTTTGGAAAATCTGTTTTCATAAGCATCCCCTTTCATATTTTTTTCCTTAACTAAGTAAAGAAATAATATTCATACCTCAGACTTTAATTTAAAATCATGTTCCATGTATTAAATATCTCAACAGGCATATTTGAATTGAAGCTTTAGGGATATGGTCCCTCTTTTTGAGGTTTTTGAGATGCTATTTTGTTTGGTGTATGTTTTTTTTTCCCCTGTGGTGTCAGAAGACTGAGCTAGAACCTCAGTGTGGTTTACAGAAAGACACAATTTTAGAGTAAATGTTCTGAGAACTAGAAGAATGATATGAAGATGATCACCTATCAGAAATTGTCTAGTTCAGCCACTCTTGTCATGGTGTGACCCAGAGTCACAGAGCCTTAATAACGAACCCAGTTGATAAAGGAGACCGACTGAACTTGTGTTGATGTTAGTTCAGAAATACAGTGGGCAGCCTGCAGGTCACTAGGATTGTTCAGGGTCTAGGGAGCTAATTAGAGATGTTGTTGATGGAGTCACCACATTTTGTAATGAAACAGATCAGATGGTCAGATCTGTTGCAGGGTGTAACCAGAGTAGACTGTGACCTTCTTGAGGCCCAGCTGGGTTCTCTAGATTTCCCTCCTGTTGAGAATGGTGACTGAGAGTGATAGGGACTTAGAAGTTTTGGTTTAATGTTGAAATAAAAACACTGACTCAGTAGCTTTATTTTAAAAAGATGTTTCTATGGAAGGAACTAGTGGAAATCTCTCCCCTGATTTTGTGCCATTAAATGTTCATTCTTTTTTCTGTTTTCAGTTGGCTATTTTCTCTCTTGTGATGAGTTAAAATCTGGCCAGTTATTTCCAGCTGTGCCCCATGGTGATCTACTCTCAAAGTAGACTCCTAGAATTTAAACAAAATATTGGAAATATGGTCTGATTAGTGTCAAATAGAATGGGGTCTTGCCTGGATGTATGCTTTGTAGATTTGTTGTGTTTATATTTTTGAGCTGTATGTTCTAAAATGTTTTAAATATTTGGCATCACAACATCTATCATTTAGAGGACCAGAACATCTCTTTCGAGTATACAAAATGAACTCATGAACTAATAATATGTCAATGTTTTCCCCCCTGAAGGAGAAATATTAGGAGTTTAATAGGTTGAATAGAAATTTCCTTTTGAATAGTTAACTAAATTGCTATCACCTTGTAAGGCCCTAAATCCCAATCTGTTTTTCTAAGGAAACATGTTTGCAGCTGTTTCAAATAAGTAGTGGTTTGAAGACGATTGTTAGTGTGGTTTTCTGCACACTCATAACTTAACACCCTGCTCTGTTACTTGTCTTTGAAGCTAAGGAGTTGAGTTATATAATTTCAGATTAGTTTTATTCATTAAGTATTTTGGTTAAAAACTCCTGGACCTCTGCTAATACTTAATTCTGCAGTAGGCATTTACAAAATAATTTTTCTTCTCATGTGCATTTACATAGATAGTTGACACATTTTAAGAAACTGATTTTATTTGTTGATTTTTTATTAATTCATGGAATTCTGTCACAACACATCACTCACATATATCTAGTCTTTAAAAACAGCTAAGAAAATGAGATGAACAGAAGTTCATGGCCACTTTAGTAAGAGTCTCCAAAGCAATAGAAACATATAGTGATGTAAGGAAGGGAATGCCTGAATGGGGAAGAAACTCATCGCACTAAACCTTGTTCAGGGCCTCTGAAACTTTTAAGACAAAAGCTCTCGAGTCTTCTGTGGAGTGAACCCACTCTTCTTCATCTCTCGGGGACTGAGAGAGCTCTGTGATTCACTAATCACTTTCCCGTGGACTGCTGAAGTTGGTCTCCAAATAAACTTGTGATTTAGGCAGAGCAGGGGTACCACTGTTTTATACATGAGGAAACTGGTTTAGAGAGATTATGTGATTTACCCAAGTAAGCTCACAAAGCTAACCAGGTTTAACTGTTAGGTCTAAACCCCAGGTTTTCTCATGAAAAGTTGAGTATCTTGTCCGCTACGTCATGCTCCTGCCATCACAGGAAGGAAGTGTGGACTCACCTCACCATCCCTTGCCTTGTCTCTAGGAATGAAGGAAGGAAGTCCTTGGTAGTCATCTCAGTTTTACCATGTGACCCTGGGAGAGTTAATTACTTGTCTGGAGCCTCAGTTTCTTTACCTTTACTCTGGAAACAATGGTACTTGCATTTTACAGTATTTAGTATTAAGTGAGCTCAGGCATCACTTTGGCTAGCACCTTCTATGGACACTCAACTTTTTTCTTTTTACTTCTTTACTTTCCCTTTCTTACTCAAAGCAGACTGCCTTTATTTGTGCAGGCAGATTACAGCTCATGCTAATGGATACCTTAAGCAGTTCTTGTTCTGCTTAGTGGTGGGAGGTACACACATAAACAAGTAACTAATATAGAGTGCTAGGTTGTATAGTGTACTGTGTATTAAGAACCAGGGGGAGTACAAATGAGAGAGCAGGGATGCTTTCCTATGGAGTAAGGTTAGAAGAGGAAGCAAATTAAGCTGGTCCTTGATGGTTAAATGATAAGGGGTTTTCAGAAGGTACAACACATTGAAGGCAAAGGAAGCACCATGTGCTGAGTGCTAAGTGCATATTATATTTGGGGAACAGCTAATCAAGGTGTTCCTGGTGTGGATGAAACTTTTGGGAGAGGAGATGATAGATTTATAAAATGATCTGCAGGGAATAATTCGGCTGTATTCATTTAACCTATTAATTGAGCATGTAATGTGTTTCAGTTTGGTTACTGAGGGTACAGTGATGAATATGACAAAGTCCTTTTCTCTTGGAGATTATATTCCAATGGAGAAGACAAATAATGAACAATAAACAAAATAGACACGGAGTCTAATAAGGGCTATGAAGAAAAACAGGGCAGGGAAGTGGGTGGGGAGTGAGGGTCAAGAGGGAGCTCCTATTTTCGAGGGGTTGATCGGAACAGACAACTTCGAGATGACATTTGAGCAGACCTGAGTACAGTTAGAAAGTGACCCCTGCCAGATCTTAGGGAAGAACATTCCAGCAGAAGGAACAGCAGTGACAAAGACCCTGATGCGAGAACAGATGTGGTGATCTTGAGAAGCAGCGTGATTGCCAGTGAAATTCTCAGAAGGGCACAATGAAAAGGATAGAATTGTTAATGGAAGTACAGTGGTGTCTGACTATAACAGCTATTGTTAGGGCTGTCTGCAATATGTGTGTGTGTGTGTTACCTTTTCCGTCGGTCTGCCATTTACCCATCCATCCAATCACCCATCCATGTATCCATCCACCCAACCCACTCAGCCAGTGCTTGCTGAGTATCTTCTGTGACCCAGGCACCATGCTAGACCCTAGGTCTCTGTCGAACCCATGCTTAAGTTTAATCACATTCTAAGATACAGACTATTGTAGTAATTAGTGACTTATGTATTGGCCTCATCTCTTTTTCTGAACCTAGTTGATAATTTTAAGACTGTAAACTGTCACTGTATTATCCTCTGCCAGGTCAAGAGGTCATATGTTCTTGAGCCATTGCCAGCATTTTACAGGGAGGAGAGTTGAAAAGGGATGAAAAAAGAGTGCCTACCACATCTGGGTAAAGAAAACACTGCCACTGGATATTTGATAGTTAGCTCATCTGTTCTGGGCTACTTAGTGAATCATCTGTGTGGCAAAATGCAGTCTTTCCCTCAGAGACAGACCAAATTGTTTATTGATGCTAGGGAGGAAAAGGGTTGGGCACATGCTTGCAAGACCTATGATCTTTCCCAGAATTTGGAAGGATAAGGGAATTGCTAAGAATTTGACATTGGAACTGTTCCCTCTAATTGTGGCTTTGCCCATTTGAAGGAAAAAAAAAAAGTTAAGAATTCCAGAAGGTGATACGCTGAACAATATGGGAGCTATTCATGGTAAAAACAAGCGTTTAGCCTAGCATTTGGCCAAGTTGCTGTGTGTTTGAGTTTCAGGCAGTATAAACTGAGGTGGCCTTATTTCACAGTGGTGTTTAGGAAAATTAACTGAAATATATCAGCTGCTCAAAATTTTGCCTCGTTTTCTTTCCTTTCCTCCTATCCTCTCCACTGCCCTTTTCTTTAGGGCTGATTTTCCTTCTTTCTGTGCTTTGGTACTTAACCATTTTGTTAATTCTAGGCAGACATTTTAACAATGAAAATTTGTTCTCATTCTAGCCATATGACTGGTTTAGAGGATTTCTAACTTGCTGGACCGTCACTGTTGTAATGTGGAGATGCTCAGCTCCTTCTCAGATGAGTGTCCCCTTGGTCCCTTGGGTGATCTGGATGCCACCCCTGTCTTGTCCCAGGGATCCTGGATGTTACTGAACCTCTGTTTTTCCTACTTAGGAGGTTAATTCACTTTAAACCATTACACATATTAAACATGTTATTTTGGAAAATAAGAGGTTAGAAAAAGCAAAACCATGATCATCTGTGACTCCAGCCACCCTAAGATAAACATACCTACGTATGTAGTGTGGGCCTGCGGTCCCCACCCACCCCCTGCCTTAGACTTAGGTGATTCTATTAGGTATAATATCGTTGAGATGTATTTATGTACTTATACATGTGTAATATTATGAGCATCCTTTTATTGTCGTCAGGGGCTGCACATTATCCCATCATAAAGATAAAATGAGTCTCCTGCCGTTTATTTCCAATTCTTTCCTATTACGAAGGTAAAACAAGCCTCTTCGTGGACCAGGCGCATTTCTTTCAGCCTTTGATGGCCAGGTTACACTCTGTTCCCATCGGCAGCCCCCTTCTCTCTCTTCCATTTCAGAACTCTGCCTATTCCCACCTTAATCTCTTGCAGTCTGACTTCTGTTTCTGCTCTTCCCACAGCAGCAGCTCTGGAGAGCTGACCTCTCCTTGGATGCTTCCTGTAGAAGCGTTTCTGGTTTTCACTTACTTCTCTGTGATACCTGGTGCTTCAGACCCCTTTTGCTCCTCCTTAAAGTCTTTGGATATTCAGGCTCTTCATTCTTCCAATTATACGCTGACTTTTCTAACTCCGTGTTTCTAGTTCATCTTTTGTGTTCTCTTAAATATGTCTGCCTGGATTTTTCTCCTACACACTTGTCTTAAATTCCTGCTGATTTGCTGACAAATACCCCACTGTTTCTCCATCCCAGACTTACCTGTAGAGCTCCATGTTTGTAAGTCGAGCTCTCTTGGACTTCCCACTTCAGAACTCAGCCAGTCAGAACCCGTTTTTCAGTGTCTGCTCTTGCCCTCTTCCAGCTGGCCTCTGCAGCACATTAAATGGCATCACCATCTGTCTAATATCCTACCCACACTGGAGCCAGGCAAGTCACGCTAGACCCTTTTCATCCCCTAGCTCCTTCCCCAAATACAATGGCACCTAACTCTGCTGTTTCCCACTTCATTTCTCTGCAGTCCCAGTGCCGCTGATCATGTAAAGACTATCATTTTTTAATTTCAGTCTCCACTTTGAACTTTCTCTTGGCCATCCCTCTTGTTGTGATCAGAGTAACCGAACACGCAGATCTGAACCTCATCGCTTCCCCACTCCCAAATCCTGCAGCCAACTCCCCTGGTGTGTTAGGTGAGATAGAAACTCCTTGGCATGGTCTGGTCCCTTGTCATCTCTTGTCCTTTCTTCTAACCACCTTTCTTTTCTACTGCTGTTAGGGATGAGTTGGGCTCTCCCAGTGCTCCATTGAGTTCTTTTATCCTGCTATTTTTCTTTAAATAGTTAGACATTCTCTTCCTCTGTGTTTCCTGAACACCCTGTACCAGGGCTTCTCGAGCTTGGAATGACTGACATTTTGTGTTGACTAATTCTCCGTTGTAGGGTGTGGTGGTGTGCTTTGTCGGCTGTTTAACAGTGTCTTTGGCCTCTACCCATTTAGATACCAGTGACAAGCTCCCCTCTGTCCTCTGCCCCAGTGTGACAACCAGAAACCATCTTCAGACATTGCCAGGTATTTCCTGAGCAGCAAAACCTCCTTGGGCTAAGAACACTATCTTCTCTGTACCTTTTCTGAAGTACTTACAGTAATATCTTGTGATATGTCTTTACTTGTTTATCATCTTTGCCGTCAAAGGTCAGAGCCAAGTGCACCTCGCATCTGCAACAGTGTTGAGACCCGGGTGGCCCCTTAGTATTTTTCCTTTTGCTGAGGGTACGCCAAGGTGGACCCCTCATTACTGTTCCCAGACAAATGAGAAGGGACAGTCACAAATGGGAAGAATTTTGCTCTTCCCCGAGAAATATACTTTGATAGATTAATTTGACAATTTCTGGTAATTTGCTTTGTAATAAGTGGGTTCAAGGCAATATTCTGTAGGTACACAAAGGAAATTGCACAGTATCTTTTGCTAGACTTTTTTTTAAAAGGGACTTGATTTTTTTTAAAGGCTAATTCGTTCATTTCATTAATTTGTCTATCCTGGTTGGGCATCTGCTTTATGCCAGGAACTTTGTTTATTCCTGGATGGAATAGTCCTCCCCTTTTGGAGTCTTCTAGGCTTTTCAGACAGATATTCAAGGAATAATTTTATATAGTGAGATAAAAATAAATCTTGGCAGTGAGGATTTCCAAGATAGTGGACTGAGACTGTCACTGCAGGCAGGTGGGCCTCATGGGTGTCTGGAGGGTAAAGGGGGGTAACATTCCACATAATCTTAATAAGTTCATATTTTGTAGGATTGAGCAGTAAGGAATATCCCCCCTCCACCTTTTGGTTTTAATCAAGTTCATTGTGGTGAATTTGGAGAATTAGTGTCTAGGACAACAGTGGCTGAAAATTGGCACAGTCATAAGCCTTTTATATTTCCTTTATGCTGTCTTAATGCTCTTCCCTCCCCCCCCTACTTTTTCTTCCTTCACGTGAATTTCTGTAGTATGAGGCATAATGTGGCAAGTAGTCTGATCTCATGGCCTGCTCTGTCTGCAGAGGTGTATGTGAGTGAGACCCCTTTTAATCATTCGTATAATGATTGGTGGCTCCCTGTTGTTAAACCACAGTTATTGATCCATCATCGCTGAAGTACAGGCTGAAGGAACTGGTGCTGTCAGGCATTGATTGACTAGGAAGGAAGTGTAGAGCTATTCTAACTCACTTTTATTTTCATCAGCAACAGTTACAGTAGAGACTTGTGCAAGACCTCCATGATGGAACATCATTTTTCCTGCATTAAGAGGTGTCTGATGTGACTGAAATTGCCTGGATAACTCAAACTGCTGCATTTAAAATATTTAGAACAGAAGAAACTGTCCAAAACCTTCTTCTCTAACTTGGCTAATGGTGCAGACGCTGAAAAATAAATTTAGGGGGTGGGGGATGGGTGAGAAAGAACAGATCTAGTATAAAAAAAGAAGTTCTTAAGCCAATTGGAGAACATATAATATGTTAACATTTCATTGACGTATTTCTACACAAGCAGTGCCGTCAGACAAAACAAGCATGTTTTTGTATAAGTAAAATCGTTTAACGGCTGTTCAAGCCGTAATTAATAGCTGTTTCTTGGTGCAATTTTTATACTTTGGGTAGTTTCAGGAGGATTTGGGGCCTATATACAAAAATATTTTAGTTAAGGATGCAAACAAGATATTAAAGGTACTTACCAAAAGTGCTTCTCTTTCATTCAGCACGACTTACACATATTTTAAAATCGGAAGTGAGCGTTCGTTGCTTTAGTGAATGCTTTTAATAATGCCCATGTTATTATGCCTTTAATTCTAGTTAGAACAAAGAGAGAACAAGAGCAACCAAAATAAATGAGGTGGGGGAGGAGGCGGCAGAGCTGAGAGTTAAAAGAGTGCAACCAAAAGAGAGAGGACAGAGCTGCCATTTCTAGTGATATTTTATCCGTGCCTCAGAGCCTGTGCGTTTGTCCCTCTCCCTGAATATTTTGGTTTTGTTATAATTACCGTATCTTGCCTGCACTTTGTCCCTCTGATCCTTTGTTCAAGCCCAGATCACTCCGTGCAGACTGCGCTCGTAGGTGTGATTTATTGAGTGACGAGTAGCTGTAGGGTAGACCGCCCGCCTCTGTACCTGAGTAAAGTATTAGACATCACAGAGCTGGGCCAGGCAGGAGGGGGCCTCGGAAGGGGGTGGGGGAGGTGAAAAGCAAAGAGCAGTAACACAGCAGCTCCTGGATACAGATCAGACGAGAGGTTCTGCCACAAATCACCTAGAAACATGTCAGACGCTGCATGTTTGTTGTTTTACACTGAGGGCACAGCCGTAGTCCAAAAGTATTGATTCTTTTCTTTGTACAGAGACAGAGACTGTCAGCCCTCGCAGGCTGACCTTGGTACGGTGCAGACAACTATTCCCCACCCTGCCGACCGGATGAACCCCACAGGGGCATCCTGAGCGAGATATGCCAATGTCCACTTCACAGGCACAGACAGGGACCAGTGCCTGCTACCGCGGCCCCTCCTGGTTTCCACACGCTTCCCCTCCCCACGTCCCCAGAGCGCCCCTTGTGACAGAGAACTGGGGGCACGATTCTTCGCGTATGCCAATGTCTGTGTGTGTGTCAAAATGCGCAAAAAGAAGCCCTTTTTATTTTCTTTAACTGTGAGATAACCTGAAGGGTGTCTGATGTGTATGTGTGTGCATTTTGTGTTGGAGGAGGCAAGAGAAGATAGTTTATTTTCTGTTCGTACATATCAAAGGTGAAACCTTTGTGTGTGGGCACTTAAATGTTTTGATTTTCTGTTGTTGTTGTTGTTGTTGTTGGAGGTGGGCAGATAAGTTTTCTCCTTTTCCCCTATTCCACAAGCCTTGGTGACAAGTGAGATGTGGAGGAAAAAGAATCAGTACTCACCCTTAATTCCTGTGTGATTATTTGAAAAATTATTTAATAGTAAAACTCCATAGATCCACCTACTCGGTGAACCTGTCCTTTTCTTTCTAGTCTTGAAGTCTGCAGTAGTCGGTCATTCTGTAGCACTCAGTACATTCCATTTGTTTTGAGAACCAGGTAATTTTTAGCTGTAGAAACTGGTTTGAAATTCCTGTTTGTTGGGGCTGAATGTAAACACAAACATACAGCTCCTGACATTTGAAATATAGAGTTCAAAACTTGAATGTATAAGCCATTAGAAAGAAGGGGCCACAGAGGGCCTTCCCACCAGCCTCTCTGGTCCCGGGTCCTCCCTGGGGCCGGGTGAGCTGACTGCGGTGCTCCCGAGGGCTTGCCTCCGTGCTGGGGAAGGTGTTTGGAGTCGCCTTGCCGAAGCTGAGTGTTTTATTTTTGACTAACAATAACAGAGAGGATGCCTTTCTCCCTTTCACTTTTAGGAATGGTGTCGCATGCACGATCCCTGTCCATAAGATTGAGCAGTCCTAGGGGAAAAGTCAAGTAGCTTTCCAGTTTTGCCCGAACGAGAATCTGAGACACGCTGATGGAGGAGAAAAGTGGTGATGTCACGTGCACTTAGGGATGGGGGAAAAGCGTCTCTTTTTTTAAACAGTAAGATTTCTCTTTTCTAAGTAAAATAATGCAAACAGGTTCAGTGTGTGTGATAGGATTTTGAATTTATGTAACTCACAATCTTTTATTACAATGAGCTTTTTTTTTTTAGAAGTGGACCGTTGGAGATAAAAATAGCAAGTACGTGTAAGGCATCTTAAACTCATTACTCACTTGTAAGAGAAACTCTTATTTTCTGTATCTATGCTTTCACATTCATACTGTTAGTTTTAAGTGACTGTTTGGCAACCTAAAAGAAAAGTCAATGGTTAAAAAAAATCATGTGTTTTATAGTCAGTTTTTTACTTGATCTTAAGGTGAGAGATCTCTTTGAAGTGTTGGGATTTCCAGACACCTAACAGGGAAAACATTTCTAATAAACGTGCTCTTCTCTGAACACAATATAAGACCTAACTGATTATTTTGGTTTCCCATGCTGATTCTAAATACTTCTCGTTCTTTTCATCAGATCTTTCTCATCCAAAAAAAAGCTTTATGTTTTAAGGATAAGAACTGCTGAGCAGCCCTGCCTTTGGGTATTAAAAAAAAAAAGGGCAAATTATTTAGGATCTATCAATGTCTTTGCAAAAGAACATTCTAGTTATAAAATGGGAGGTGAGGAGTGACTATGCTATGTAAGAAATACTGTGTAAGAAAAATGATGCAGAGAACAAATAGGAATGGTTTAAGATCTGAACACTCAGGATTGTTGTGTTTTTTTTTTGAACAGTCTACTTTTCTTTTAATATATACATGCTAATCATCTGTCTTTCTCTTCCCTGTGTATGTTATACCCACTTGATTTACTGCTGAAATTATATTGCTTTTGAAAGTGTCAGTTGAGTTATCCCTTGCCTTGTTAGTATCATGTTTGATTCCTTGGACAGAGACATAAATCACTATCTAATATGCAGGTCTTTTGAAGACGCACCCAAGGTTTATTGCCAGTAACAGACTAGTGGCCTTATGTGGACTTTCCATGAATAAAACAGATTGATGAGCCATTTTATAGCATCGCAAGCTGTATTATAAATACATCACCCTTTTCAGTAATTTAACGTGAGGAACAGCCTAATGAGCTCCCAGCCATGATCGGCCAGAGAGCTGGGAGTTCTGTTTAGCCTCTAGGACAAGTGACTGGTGGAGGGTAAGAAACTCGAACCCTGTAATGTTTTCCTCAGTTCAGTGACAAACGCTTTGTGATACGAATCATTTGAAACAACAGTAAAGTCAAGCTGCATTTAGAATTGGTTAGAGTAATAAACTGAAATATATGTGGGTCTGATTTTGCTCATTAATAGGAATGTAAAGCGATTGACTTTTTAAGCTATGTTTCTCCTTTGACTGAGTGAATTGATCAGCAAATGATCGTTTTGAAATATACATGATCAAACATCTACCTGACAGTTTTGAAGAGAAACAGGTAGATATGGCTGCAACATCATGAGGGTCTTTGTTGAAAAGTATAGCTAAAGATGATCATTGTTTCTATATTCAAGCCTTCTCTTTTACACAGCTTACAAGATTTTAACTTTAGTATCTGATTAATCCTTATAATACGGGTGTGGAGTAGGAGGAGTGGGTGGCATCAGAGGGTAAACAGTTATTATCTTCCTTTTTCTGGTGAGGAAACTGAGGCATGTAAAAGATGGTTGTTTTTGAACAGTTACCTGAATAGGAAGGAGAACAAGATAAAATAAGTGAATTATCAAAAGTAAAAAATATAGTTTATTAGATAAAATCAATGTCAACATTTCAAGAACTTACACAAACGTACCTTTGTGCACCTGGAATTTCCTAACAGTTTGGAAGATAGACTACACTCAGTATAGTTGTACAGTTTTTTTGTGAAGGAATTCTGGCTACCTAGAGGCTGCAATATATTTTGAACTGGAAGGTTCTAGAGGATTTTTCACTTTTCTAAAGGCATTTGGTTACATCATGCTGCATACTACTGTTGAAGCTATGTTTTAACATCTTTAGAAGTGGGGTTTTGGTCTGAGGTGGCATTATGCATAAGACGAGTAATTAGCCTATTGTTAAAAAAATTTAAAAAAAATTTTCAAATATAATTTCTGTTATGAAAACAGCTAGACAGTTTGGCAGACTTCATTATTTTCACTCTGAATGTGAAATACTTTCAATGTACCAGGGAAGAGTGAAGAACTGAAAAGGTTTTAATTAGTCTTTACAGAATAGGTAAAAACAGAGTATTTTTCCACTGAGACATAAACACATCAGTGATGGCCTGAGTCGTTGGGCCCCGTCCTACCTACGTTCAGGCACAATGCATCTTCAGTTGAAAAGAAAAATAATTTAAATGGAATGGCCCTACGCATGCCGTCTATTCCTTGGCCCTGTTTATACCCTCTGTTCCTTATTAAAAATGGTTGACAAGTAAAATTCCATTTTAAAATATATCTGTGGACACTCAATATTGTTTTGAATTTTAAAGAGTTCTTGTGTCCTGTGAATGGCAATATGCATTTAATATTCTGTATTCAAAGGGCAAAGTACTTGTGAAGCCAACTGTGCATTCTTCTCCTTTTTTGCTTTCTCGTCTGCTCTTTATGTTCCTCCCCTTACATCTGGGGTTGAATGTGGACTGCAGGTCTAAACTAAGCCAACTGGATGAACTACTTTGGTCCTCAGTTTCTCCATTTCTAAAACTGTGGGGTAGAGTTGAACTTTGGTCAAGGGAATATTTGGAAGAATAGTACAGAATGGATTTTGACGGGCTCTGTGTCTCTGCAGAAGTTGGTATTGTCAATTGATTCTGTTCTTTGGGGTCTACCAGAAGTTGGCAGCTGGGTGAATGATCTTGGATTCTATGGTGGATGAACCAAGATTTGTGGCCAGTATCACTTATGATTCTATAGCGTCGGCCTCTCAAATAAATGAAGTTTGTGACAGCGTATTATCTGCAAAGAAAATTTTGGCTAATTTATCATTTAAATATCAGAAATACACCAGGTGTCTTTCTCCTGTAGATTTTGCCACCTGAGCATAAAATCATAAAGATTTTAAGCTTAAAAGTTAGAAACAGAGGCCTGTGGAAGTGGCTTTTCAAACATGCAGTCATTGATTTCTTATTGAAAAAACCCCTAAGAAAGAAAAGTCAGGGGCCAGGCAGAATGTGTTCCTCCTTCCCTCTGGCCCTTCCTCTGTCTTTCTGTGTTTTCTCTCATTTGTGCTTCTAGTTTTCCTCTTGAGTTCAGCAGTACTTTTCATAAGAAAAGCATCAGTGGACTCAGACTCTGTTCTCCCTTTTGATTTATGAGGGTTTGAGAGAACCCTGTTCCAGGTCTTGTCTACTTCCCAGGGGCTCTGGGAAAGTCTTGTTCAAAACTAATGGTTTCTAAAGAATTGCTCAGCTGCAGACCACTGGCCTCTTAAAACATCAGGTGGTTTAGGGGCGGAGCACACGCTGCTTCTCAGCTCACTGCCCAGTGCTGAGGATCATGAGTGAGCTCCTGAGTCTGTAAGTCCTGGACCACCTTTGGAAGTTCTCTGTTGGCCAGGCTCATTCTCTCTTTCACTGGAAGCACAAACAGATTGTTACTTGTAGAACTCATCATTTAACATTCCAGTGGTAAGCAAAGCGTGGGATGCATTTATGTGTGTGTATGTGTGTGTATATATATATATATATATACACACACATACACACACATATACACGCACTTAAATGAAAGGTATGCCTCTCTATTTTCACCTTTTATCACAGAGTCTATGGCGACTAAGTAGCAATACCTTTTTGGCATAAAGATATCATTGGTTTTAACCCAAGGTGATTGACTCATACTACATTTTCACATGGGTTGAGTACCTCATATTCCTTAACTGCTCTTCCGTGCTTCGTCACCTTTAGAGGCCATGATTCTGCTGGAAAGCTATTCCTCATGAATTGCAAATAGCGATCAGTTAAGTAAGTTGTGTTAATTATGTCATTTGCGAGATTGCCTAATGTGGAATTGGTCATGAGACTAGAAACTGCTTGTCAAATGTTTCCTTTAACTAATGTGATACTTTGCGGTTTGCAGATGACACAATTCACATAACTTATTTGAGGGAACCTCATTAACCACCCCTTAGTTTGCCTTTGCAAAATTATGTTATTAAACATGCCGTGATAGGTTCTGCCCTCATTACTTTGCATTCAGCCCGGTGAATAGTGTTTGCTTTGTGACACTTATCCCCTCGTCCCTCGTCTTCAAGGAAGCCAAGGGAGCCCCATGCTCAGAATCATGTTCTGATTCACTTTCCAGCATCACCCATTTCTCATCTGGGCTTGGCTGGTAGAACCTGCGTGTGTCCCCATCCCTGCTACCGTGGTGAGCAATTCTCACCACACACTCCTTACCTAACCCTCTCACCTCCCACCTCATAGTGTGATGTCCTGATGTTCTACTCACGTCTTAAATAGAAAACCCAGAAAATCTCTGCATCATATAGTTTTAGTTAAAAAAGCCAAGTGTATGGCAGTAGTATTTATGACAATAATTGTAATAGTGGAGTGATTTTCCACTGTTGTCACATCTGCCTTGTCTAAGTCTTTGCATTAGAAGTGTATGTTTATCTCTTCAATAAATAACTTTATTTTTGTCCCATATTGTTTATTACCTATTGCCAAGAAATGTAAAGGCCACATTAAAAAAAAAACCATTCTTTTTTTGAGTGTATGGGGGATTCCCTCTCCTCCTGTCTTCAGAGGGACCAACCCAGGGATGTTTTATGTTGACAGCCTTTTAGTGTTGCATTTCTGTCACTTTAGTTAGTTTGGTGAATTCTTGTTAACAGTACAGAAACTCTTTCATAGGTTGGGAGATGGTTGAATAGCGTTGGGCATGTAGTCCACGGCTCTGGAGTAGAACCAGCTGACCCCCTAGTGAGTTTGAATAGCATATTGATCTAAAGGTCCAAAAAGTCTTTCAGCCTGGCTAAGAAGCTCGGACTTAAGCTTTGCTTTCTAGTGAGCAGTACTTTACTCACCAATATGAACGCTTATGTTGTCAAATCACTTATCTTTTACTTGGAAAACTTTGTTGAAGTCCACCGTATCCTTTAACCTCATGACCTTTCTTTTGTTATCAGAAATCCCATCACAGTAACACTTGGGACAAGCTTTTTCCTAACATTATAGTCATCTTAGACTGTTCCCAGAAACACCATCCCAGGGGAAAAATTCTTGTGCCATAGAACAGCCTGATCTGCGCTCCGTGCGTGGACCCCTCATCAGCACCGGTCCGACTGCCCTTTGACTTCTTTCTCTCAGCCACACTGCCGCTGAGGCCTGCCTCTGTCGGAGTCTGTCTCGAAGGATATTACTCTTCCTGTGGTCTCCCCTTTTCTTCCCACCTCCTGCCAGCCCCCACCCATACCACACACATTCCGCCAACTCTCTGTGTAGACTTGGCAGGAGATTCTACCCAGGTCCGTGTTATGTAACCAACCACCTACCCCTTTTTGGCAAGGGACACCCGGCTCAGCAAGTCGCAACAAAGAGTGGAGTTAATTGGAGCATGTGGTGCACTCAAGTCTGCAACGGAGAAGGGCTGATAGACATCAGGAAAATACAACCATGTGTGGATGTTTGCTTGAGAATCTGTGCATACACGGGAAATGTTGCCTACAACCAGGCTGCATTTAAATAAAACCCACTACCATTCTCCTCCTCCTCCTTTCCAACTGTCCCCTTCCCCTTTCACACCCTGCTCCCCATCTCTAATCCTTGTAACTTGCCCTCTTGTGCCTGCTCTCCGGTGGCCGTGGCCTGCTGATACGGACAAATGAAGCAGAACCGTGCGAGACGCTTCCCATGAGGAACTTCATGTGACTCATGCCTGGGACTCAGCTGTGGTTATCATCCTGGAGGACCATCCTTCTCTCCTTTCCCAGTTGTTGCAATATGGCCCGTACCTTTCGTTCATTTCCACCTCTAGTTTTGTATCCACTCTTGAACTGCAAGATACCTTCTGCTTAACCCCTAATTTTTAAGTTTAGGTACAGTTTACATAAGATAAAATGCATAGATTTTAAGTGTAGTTTCACGTGTTGTGACATACGTATACACTGTGTTGAACTGTCACCTCAAAATCTGTATCATTTTCCTCACCTCACCTCACTGTTCCCTCAGTTTTCTTTCCCTTCAGTCTCCCTCCCCCTAGAAGCATCCCTTATTTTGATTTCTGTCATGAGAGATTAATTTTGCCTGTGCTGGAATGTCAGATACATTGGATCATACAGTATGTACCATGTTGTCTCTGGCTTTTGCTGTTACATTTGTTCAGTGTAACATTTCAAGAGCTCATCCTTATCATTTTGTGTAACAATAGTTTATTCTTAATTACCAAGTAATATTCCATTGTAAACAACATACATTAAAAAAAATTCAGATATACTTTATGAATTGTTTCTATATAGAGGAAATATCCCAACATCACAGCTACTCTTGAGTATAACAAACAGTTGTCCGTGATTGTATGTCTGATGTAATTAGGATTTTCTACCGCTGCACTGCTACCTCCCTACCCCAGGCGACTGGGGCTCCCCAGCCGTGGGCAGATCACCCATCCCAAAGTCTCAGGCTCCTGGGTGTTCTTGGTCTACATCCCTGAACTTCAGAGAGAATCGTGACCTCCACGTGTGCTGAGGTGGTTCAGAGGCACCAGAGGCTGGACTTGGATGCTCCAGTTGTTTCCCAGAGCCTTCAAACTCTAGATACTCACTTGTGAAACAGTTGTACTACTAGAAGGCACAGGTGTTTTGTGTCCACGTGGGGGTTCTGAAGTAACCTGAGGGCTTTTGCAGTGCACTTGGGAATGGCCTGAAAGAAGCTTTGAGTCTCTGGAAGTGCGTTTTAGAGGGGATGTCTGTCCTCAGTATTTTCTTATTTTAGGTTTTGAGGAGCCCCAAAATAATTCTGGACTTGAGTTGCCATGTGAGAGATTCCTACGGCCCCACTGGCCTAGATACTTGCAGGAAAAAAGCCCTGAATGATTATGTTCATAGTAGTTACTCTTCATTAAGCTACTTAACCAGTGCAGGCAACCAGCTAAGACTTTGTCTCTGTGTGATCCCTACATAATCTTCCTAACACCCTATTTATGTCAGTACTGTCATTATTCCCACTTGAGAGTTGAGGAAACTAAGCCTTGATTAACTAACCCGTAGTCACACCGCTAGTAAGTGAGGGGACAAGGATGATTCCAGATCTCACGTCTGGTCTCTCAAGCACTCTACCCTAATGTCTCACACGTACTTTGGGGACATCTTCCAGGTATTAGTTAGGTGATGTGGTACTATAGATGTATTTAGTGTTGCATATTTTATAGTATAATTGTTAAACTACTCAATACTGTGGAACGTGTGGAAATATGACTCAAACTGGCACCTCTAACCATGTTGGTTTCCCTTCACTTTAAGGGCCTCAGAATGTGTGAAAAATAACAAGGTAATAATGTTTTCTGAACAGTGGAAGTGGTCAGGACTGTTGGACTCATTTTGAACATGAACAGTTTGAGACAACTTCTTGACTTTCCCACAGTGGTCCAGTCTCCTCACGTCTCTTACTCTACTCAGCTGTTTTCTTACAAGCCCAGATTGAAAGAATATTGTTAATTATTACCTTTTTAAATTTAAACTGTGGCTTATAGACGGGGACTAGAGACATTCTTATGTATCTGTTGTGTTTATCTGAGAGAATATTATGACAGTAGCCAATAAGGATTTCTTTTAAATGGATGAGTTCAGTGTCCTTGTTACAGCTTAGATTGACAATGTTGAAGGTTGGCTGTAAAGCTCAGAAAGTTGAAGGAGTTAGGTGTTTGTTTACAGTCTGCTTCTTGAACGGGTCCTATTTTCCTTCAGACTTCAGAGAATGAGACAAAGCAAAATAAAGTGCTTAAATCTACACCAGCCAAAAGAAAAGAAAGAGCACAGAAAAGAACCTGCCAAAAGCAGCAGTTGCCCTCTATTTGCAAACTGTGTTCCCTGCTTCATTGACAGTCACTGGTTTTGCTGTAGGATATTTGATACGTATCATTTATTTACTGTCTCTTTCTGTTTCTCTCTTTATACTCCTGGGCTGATACTTTGTGTTAACTGTCTTATGCCACTAATTACACATTGCCTTTCATGTTTGTTATTAGTTAAAGGAATAAATCGTGATTTTCTATAAACAAGGCACAGGCTTAGAGAAAAGAATGTTTTAGAGGATTTGGGATTATACAGAATCCCAGTGACTGTAACTGACTTAGTGGATCTCGACTGCATTTGGAGTCTGTTCCTTTTTTTCTATTAATAGCCGTTATGATTAAGATAGTGACAGGAATTTTCAGCTTTAATTTTAAGTTTTGTTGCCTGGGAAAGTTTATATTCAACTTACAAGACTGTCAGAAAGATAATCTTGCTTAATAATAATTTTACAATGAAAATATACTTAAGGCACATGGAACCTTAACCTTGAATAATTTAGTTCAACCCATTCATGTCTCTGCTACTGTTGCAGTGACTTGGGGGGACACCTGAGGTTATTCCAGAAATTGGGCTTCTCTTCCCATTTCTGCTTCTGCCTCCATTGGGGAGCTGGGAATGGAAATCTCTCCCTGGAGTATCTTTTGAATTTGATACGCGTAGGAAACTTTGTTGTCATTGTGGACAAGCAGAATAGAAATAAAAAGTATTTCAAAGACTTTGGATATAAATCTGTGAATCTTTGCTTTCAGATCAGCAGAATATCCTTCTAAGATTCTTTTGGAGGACTTTGTTGAGGTGTTAGGTTTATGTACCTACACCCCAGGGTATCTCTACAATTTATAGCATCAAGAGAACTCAAGGTTTAAAAAACAAAGAAAATCTGTCTACTTGTGGTCACTGTCCTTGAGGAAAATGTTCTAAAGAAAGCCTTTTGATGATTTCTGGAATGTAAGATACTTAACCTTAATCCATGCTGGGGAGATCAATTTCGAGGGCAGCAAAAGAGCTATGAGCTTGTCCCATTTACCTGAGAAGAGGAAAGAATTGGTAATTGAATACCTGCTACCCACATTCATAAATACCAAGAAGCATAAATAGTGATTACTGCTCTTAACATGTTTAGAATATTAGATCTCTGTGTCCTTTCATGCATGAAAAAAATAGGTAAAGCTAAGGATTCCAGAATTAAAAGATGGAGGGACCTATAATGATGTTACCAAGCACCGTAACCAGTGTCATTAAAGTTCAGTGTTTCATGGAGAGGGCTAGGTATGAATCTTGCTTTCAGTTTCCCCATATGATTAAAATGTACAGCCAGCATTGAAACCACTCCTGTAGATTCTAGACCAGCTTTCCTTATTTACATACGAGGTCAGTGAGATTCACAGAAGGCAAAATTATTCTATGAGATTAAATAATAACTAATTACTTGAGACCTGGTATTGAAATTCAGGTCTCCCAGGTTTGGACCTGAATTTTTCTCGCTACTCTTTATGTGTTAATCCCTCATGAATCCCAGCTTCCTGTCTAGAAAAGGCAGTTTTATGACCTTTATTCATTTGTGTCATCCTCTTTTCTACTGTGGTCTAGGCTCCGTGCCAAGAGTTTTACAGGCGTTGCTTCCTTAATTAGGTATACTAATACTCCTATTTCACAGATAAAGAAACAGGCCCAGAGAGGTTAAATAACTTGCATGTGCTTTCAGAGCAAGGATAAGTCGGGGCATTGGGACTGGAACCTGGCAGTTTGATTCCAAAATCGTGGCTCCTCAATGACTTAGCTGTACCTTCCCCAGCAGGGTTCCATTATTACTTCTCATTCCAAAACCAAAGTTTTATATAGACAGTTTAAGCCATGAAAACTCTAGACCATATTTTGAAAACCAAAATTAAGAAAACAAAAAAATGTGGCCCCAAAGCACTATTTTCCTTCCCTGTTTCTTGAATCTTAAGAGAGCACGGGATATTAGTGATGACAGTCTTTTTACTGCCAAATGGACACTTGGCAACTGGCTGTAGATTTGTCTCAAAGACTGTGTGTCTGCAGAAGCAAGAGAAAAATTGTGAGAGGTAGATGCCGCAGGAGGGGTGGTGGGGTCATTGGTTTTGTAGTGTGAGTTGGGTTGTTTTATCACTGCTGGACAAAGAAGGGAGGCTATAGGGTAAGGAGGAATATGTTAAAATATGCTTTTTGCCTTTCGAAGAAGAGTTCAGGTGCGAGTGGCAATACTTAGTAGTGTCACGGGGAGAAAACCTCAGAGATGTTTCTTAGGTTAGAATCAGAAGCTGTTGTGGTTTTGCCAAAAAACAGCACTTAGAAAGCAGAACGCTCTTCAGACTGATTGAATGTTTAGAAGGATTGGTTTTTTTCCCTCCTCTTCATTTAAAAAATTCCGTATGCACTCATTTTAAAATATCAAAGTGAAAAAACAAAACTTGTATTGGATATAATTTCAAGTTCAGGATAGGGAAGTAGAAAGAGTATGTTGGCAAGGTAATCTTTCAGTAACATGTAAGGTGAGTGTTTTAAAAGTAGGGTCACTGTTTAGCTTGGCTTATGAACATGTTGGTAGGTCTTAATGATGATGAGTAGGTGGAAATCAGATGATAAATGTTGCTTAGTAACTTGCTGCAGTGGGTGTTTATTTATTGTGGAGAACAAATCTTTAACCAGTAAGTTGGTGGATATTAGTTGGTGACTTTTAAATTTTAACAACAAGCAAGAAAATGGTCATTCTGTTAAAGGACACCACTTTACAGAATATTTCTGTTATTTTTTTTGGCTTGTTCCAAAAAAGGGCTTAAGGTAGTTATGGTTTTATAGTCATTACTTCATTTAATCCCTACACCTCCGTTGAAGTGTAGCATTTATTTGGACTAGAATTGCTGTATGACGGAAGTTTTAGAAATCTCATCTGGGGACGCACTGATTTCAGGCAGTTATGTGATAATAGACATCTTTAGTCCAAAAGATTATTTAACTTGCATCTTAGTACTTTTTTAATTCAGAAATTTTTAGTGATAATTTAAGTTGCTACCGTTTGAAACTGTTTAGTAGTTAGACTAAAAAAATCACAAAGTGAAATGTAGACAATGGATTAGGACAGTAAACAGTTTCATAATAGTAATAAGTGTTCACTTTAAAATATCTGGGACAGTACCTTAGCCTATTTATGTCATGTGGACTTTTAAAGTTTCCCAGGCACAGGAAGGGGAACTTTGTTAAAGGGAGAAGAGATTTCTCTCCCGTCTGATCAGTAATTTTCTTTCACAATTTAAGATCTCCTCGAAGATTTTAGTTTAACCTTCCCACTGATTTTTTTGAATGATTTGCAATGAGAAGTATTTTGAAAATTACTCAACTACCATAGAGAGTATGACTGTATGTATATTTAGAATAGGAAAGCTTAAAAAGTAATCTGTGGACTTTGAGAATGAATGTTTCTGGTAATTGATTTCTACAACTTAGACCAAAACGTTTATTCTTTGTAGTTTTCCAGGAGTTACTTTATCCAGTGATCCTCATGTGTTTCTCCATGAGCATTTCTAGGTCTTGTTGTGAGGGTACACTCTCCTGTATTCTTACCCTGACAGGTTTAAATGCTCCAGTGACAGTATCTTAACTTTTTCTAATGTGAATTTACTGCTCACTGAGTGCTTACAGCACTTCCTTAAAGTAACAAGATTGTAGTGCTAATTTCATCCTAAGAATGAAGCTCCTGAAATCCAGAGGCTTGACGTCATGTAACCACAAAGGACACAGCCAGGTCCTTTTTGCAGGTGTTATGTTGCCTGCTTTGGGCTCTTCACCAGCTAGCTTGCTAAGCATGAGTTAAAGTTCATGTATTTGATGCCTCCTGTTGGGATCTTCTTGAAAGGCTACAGGTTGTTAAAAATCTTTAAAAATACATGCCTCAGGTCATGCTTGATTCACAGCAAGCCAGCCCTCACCATTTCCCGCATTAACTTGGGTATTTCTACTAGTTTGTGTACCCCAATAGCATGACTTCTTGATGGGGTTGTATAATTTGAAATGTGCACCACCTAATAAGAACAAGAGGAGACTGCTTTCTGAGAAAACTATTAACCTGTAAATGAAAATTTAGTTAAAAACTCATAGTTAATAATTGCCACTTTCTAACATGAAAAGGTTCTGTCCCTCGTGTTTTGTTAAACATTGTAAAAGTATCAAGATTAGATGAACTGTGATGTATTTGGATTTAATACAATGTATTCAGACGGTCTGGATGTGAAGTGTGTTGGGAATGATGACTGGAGCTTAGAGGGGCGTGGAGAATATGAGAATATTTAACCTGTCTTTGAATATTTGCTTTCCCTACTTAATGTAACATAACCAATGCACTTACTTTACATGAAGCTGTTACTTTTTGTTTTTGTAGTCCGTTGACTTAGTGTTCTTTTTTTGATTAACTTTCTTAACTAGAAATGTAGTTGGGCCAGATGAAGGATAGAAGTGCTTCAAATACTTCACTGGGCTCTGATTTTTATGAAGAGGATGTTTATATTGTTACTTTTGTTTATAATCATTAGGAGCAGTACATTGGAAATGGGTTCATTTATCTGTAAAAATTGGTCTGTCATAAAAAAACAAAAACTTCAGACTGTCACTAGCAGGGGAAAATTGTCATCCACTTTGGATTTCTTCCCTCTGCCTTTTAGCGTGTGACGACCTAGGGTTCAGTTTTGTTTTGTCGTTATAGGAAAATAAAAATTTTTGATACAGAATTAAATAAGAAACACTAACAGATTAAGGCAATAGAAAAGTGAATACAGGAAGAGCATCCAACAGTGAGGCACTGAGATTATAACTACTTCTTACAACTTGAAATCATATTGAAATGTATGTTAGACTTACATACCTAAAAAAGGAAATAGGCCAGAGGGTGAGCTTTTGTTCTCTTCTAGGTGTTTATAATGAGTAAGTTGATACTAAAATTTGATGGGAGAATAAAATGACCGTGATTTGCTTCAGTACTTAACGGAGACCAATGATAGCATTTCCATGAATATGAATTTTCATTATTTCTGTTATTTGAACTAAAATGTGTTTTTGATGAACTGTCTTCTGACACATCATCCCAGAATACTTTATTAACTTCTGTTTTTATAAAAATAAATACAATATTTTTTGCATAACTTCAAAACTTTTTAAGTTAGCATTCAGAAAATTTTCTTTCAAGGGAAAATAGCCTGTTACACAGGACATCCTTTTTATTCCTTCCTTTTTGTGAGAGTCCCTTAAACCTCACACTTTCTAAGTATCTTATACTTTCAAACCAATAATAACTGGATCATGATGCTGAAGTTACATGGCTATCCTAGACATCATTAATGTCTAATTATTTTTAACTTTTGAAATTTTTATTATCATTGTGTTTAGATATTAAATGCTCTACTGAGAATCATAAATCCTATCCACTGGTCTTAGGTGAGGCAATTCATGGGCATTTAGAAGTAGAATCAATTTTATTTACTTAAAATAAATGCAGAAAGGGAAATATTTAAAAAGTTGTATATCTCATTCTCTTCAGAGTTTATTTACCATTGTCTGGCATATTTTAATAGATGAAAAAGTTCATTTTTTTTTTCTTTTAAAAGGTGTCTTTTTCCAGGAATATACTTTTATGAGTGTCATATGGTACAGTGTGTAACAATGTACCCTATATAAAAGGGTTTTAAATATAATTAGAGACATACTCAAGGAGGGCAGGTGAGAATCTGAATGTGAAGACGCATGTATTGGGTAGTTCCTTGTATATTAAGACTTTTGGCTTCTTGGTTTATTAACATGTCTTAAGTCCTAACCATGCCAGCATTAAGAATATTATGAGAATAACTTGCTTTTTAAAAATACAAAATTATTTGTTTCTCTTCCAAGTTTTTTTATTTCATCCAATAACCAGCACAGCTAGAACTGCCTTCAGTCTTCAAAAGTGCTATTGATGAGTTTCATTTGACTGGATTTAGAAACAACCTTAATGATGAAAAGTTTGCATGTGTATGTATTTTTAACATTTTCATCTGCATGCACTTGGTTTCATTTGAGATAGGAAATGGAAATAACAAGACACTCTTAGAAAATCTTGTTTCTGTAGACGGCTCAACCTTGCCAGAAACCACGAGGCAGTGGAAATATCACGAGAAAGCTTGTTCCTACAAGACTCCCAGACTGATTACCAGACCAAAGAAGTTCCCAGAAATTTAGCTTGAAGCAATCATTTGAAATGTAGGCGGCGGATCCAATCCTGCTCAGAGTCACCCACTGCTAATTATAGTTACCTATCATGTCCCAGTGATTTTGTTATCAACCACACCCCAGAATGAAAATCGATGTAAATAAATCAGCCTCTGATTTTCATGTTCCCTACAAAATATATTTTTGGCAGACACTTAAGATCTATATATTTCACTGTATGTAAATGACACCACAGTATCTTTAAAACTTTGAACCTGTGTATTTATTTTTCCTTGCTTGATGCATGTTCATCTTTGATGTAACAGGTGGCTATTTTCTTTTTTCTTTTAATCTCATACCATTTGATTCTTAAAGTTTCTAGTAGCTGGGAACCTTTCCTGCCTACTGTACTCTGCAGGTGTGTTAGATGCTTAACTGCATGTACGTGTCTTTGAAAAACATCAGGCTATTAGATGTGTTTTATGTACACACACACACATATGTATATATGTATTTTTGGTAGCTGCGGAAATTAGCTATGATTTTGAACACTTGGAATTACTGTGACAGATCCCAAGTTGATTGTGTGCGTTGTGATGTAAATCAGACACTGGGTTATTTGGTGGAGTGGAGTGATCCGTTTGTCGCAGACAGGTATTCCCAGGCAGAGACTTGCCCCTGCACGTTCTGGACAGATGACTTTGATGTTGGGTGAGCATCACAATTTTAACTGCTGTGTTTACGCTGTCCCGAGAGCTTGCTGAATCTCTCTCTGTGTCCCTCACATAATTCCAACTTCAGTTTAGGTCTGAATACATGGACACTAACGGGGCACTTGCCTTTGAAAGTTGGCTTGTCCGTTAAGGCACCTTAAGAAGTTTATTCCTTTGCGTCATTTTCCATAAGAGTTCATACACAGGGCTTGGTATGGAGTAATTTTAAACACAAAATTAATTATATGGCCTTTCATGTGCCTAATGAAAGCCATAAGGGTATGATAAGAGAAGAAAATGGAGAAAAAAATTTTGCTCCTTCCTAGACAGCCAGAAGAAAAAAAATCAGAGCCGTTGTCTTTGAACCACAGAAGGATTTATTCTGAAGGGCCTCCAACCTGTTTTTCCCATTAGCTAGGAAAGTAGTGCTTGGCTTTCAAAAAAAAAATTTTTTTTTTTTGCATGGAATAACTACAGAACAAATGATGTTAAATTGTGTCCAGATTTTGCATCGATGCCCTTTAGTTTACTAATTAAATAAAAGCTGTAGCTTCCCCTGCTGTCCCACCTGTTTGGCTTGTGTGAGGATCTGGTCAGTGAGATGCAGAATTCCAGCACCTTGGTTAAGAAAAGGAGAGAAAAAAAAAAAGCAGAGTAGCCCAGAAATTCTTCATCTCCCTTCGCATATTTTTGGGGTATTCTTTGGATGTGGAATCAGTTACTGCATTCTTCTTTCAGCCATGCTTCATAGCATGTAAACGTATATGTTAGACATTAGACAAAAGAAAGCCTCTTCTGAAACACGCACCTTCCTGAACAATAAACCACAACTGGTCAGACATTCTTATTTTTTGTATTAGTGGATTTTTGTTCCCTGCAGATGCTTCTGCAGCGTTACGGTTTTTCTGACCAACATGCCAGTATAATTTCAGGTTGCAATTTTGTCTTTGGGTGTGCTGCTTCACTTACTCTAACAGTTTCCATTTTTTACAGTTCTGGGGTAGTCCAATGAACATTCTTACGATTATTTTGCTGTTTCCTTTGTGCGGATTTTGGGTATCCTTTTATCTTAAGTTTAAATTGCTCCCCGTCTCACAATATTAAAAAAACAAAACAAAACCACCCCAACCACCACCTCATACAGTGCTCATCTTCTGCCCTTCTCACTGGATGAGAGTCCTTTCATTCCTTTCATCCTCTGCTGCACCCCCACACCTTACCCCTTGTCATGTCCAGAGTATAAAGTTTCATTAGTGATCTTTTAATAAGAAGTTTTTCTTTCTCATCTGTATTGAAGAAACCTATTTTAAAAACTAGATTGTGGCACTCAGGTAACAATATCTAAACAAGTGACTGTGACACATCTGTTGAATTTATTATTTTGTTTAGAAGTATATTTAACTTGGAGTCTCTAACGAGAGTTGGCTAATAAATTGTGTATTAGAATTGTTCTTTCCATTTTAAAATGTATGACTTCAAATTATATCTTGGGCACACACACAAAAATCTTCAGTATTAATTCAGACTCTGACCTAATCACTTTTTTTTTTTTACTTCTAAGTAAAACTGTAGAGTCTCGTAACATTCTAACAGAGTCTGTGCTTATTAAAATAGAAAAATACTTGCTGTTATCAAAGTACTCAAAGGTATTATAAAATATTAAATTAAACTAGTTAGAGCTGGTGGCACATGGACTAATAAATTTTACATGACAGAGACCAAGGAGAAAAAAAAAGAAGTGAAATTATAAAGTAAATAAACAAAATTAATTAGTAACTTCCACAATCAAGTATGTTTATGCAAGAGCATTGTTACCTACCAGTGTTTGGAATAATTTCCGGATCAAATTAATTTATGGTGGTGCCTTTCCAGGAGCCCAATTATCTTGTAACTAATACAACATGGGATAAAATTAATCCCTTTTTAACTGCAGTGAGAAAATTCAAGAGCCTTGGCTTCATAGACTAAATATCTGAGTGGACAAATTGCTGAAATAGTGTAGCAGAATAAGAGAACAAGAGAAATTGCTCCAGATAGTCCAAGTTACAATGTTTGTTATTAAACATTGGTCACTGTGAAAATATGGTTTCCATATGGGGTATGCTATATGTAATTTATATAAACCACATTAGTAATAGATTCTATCAAGTGGCACTGAACTCAAACTACAATTTCCATAATGGAATAGGTAAGGAAATTGCTGGTGTGTTATTGATTTGGATTAAAAGGAAAAGACTTTTATTAGTGAGGTATTTTTTTCCTCTAAGTGCAAGCCACGCCTGGCGGCAGATTCTTGGACTCAAATTTGAGTGTTAAAGAATGAGATATTTCAAGGTTTATTTATAGGATAATTTTGGTAACTAAGTGGCAATGATTCTCTGAGGTTAGATTTTTTTGGGGTATACTCCTTTTAATACAATAATCATATTTAGTTTACTGGTCTATCACTAGGCAGATACTCAGATTTCACGTGACTAATGATAACTGTCTTTGGAGAAATTGAGAAAATAATAGGGACTAATGATACCCTGAAATAAAAATGTTTTCAATAGGCAAGAATAGTAGAGGAATAGATACACACTGACATTTGTACACACAAAAAAAGCTATTTCTGTAATGTACTTTAGTCCATTAAGTGTGCATGGGGGAGAAACTGGAATTGGAGGGTATAATTTATGTAAGTAGTTCTGTATATAGTTCAGAAGACAAGATGAGTAGGCTTCTATTGTGAAGGAGAAATCTAATTAGAAATTGCCTTTGTTTAACTGGTAAGCATGAAGAAAAAAAAGCTGGGTAGCATACTTTAATAAATAGTGCCATGCTAAGTGGATGGTGACACTTTATCCCCTGTTAAATAGCCTATAGCAGGCCTAAGTTTAGCATGGGATTAAAAAACAGTTTTATTATATTTGACACCCACTGAAATTCTGACTTGGCGTTACTGACTTTAGGGTGCTTTTTCGGTAATTTGGAACAGATTAAATTGAAATTTACATATTGGGTTTTTTTCCTTGATTCATGGTTTCTGTTCTAGGCACCACACAAACGAAATACCCTTTAGTTAGCAAACTGCCATTTTTTGGGTTTGTATAGGATTATGATGTTACTGTGATTGACCATATTTCAGAATACTTCAGTAATTATTAGGCAGATAAAAACTATGAAGATGGAAAATATCCTAGAAAATAGTGACATCATATGAAACTGTTGAATGGTTCTAGTTGGGAACAAGCAATGAATCTATTGGAGTAGAAATAATTGCAGAGTAGAGCCACAGTGCTCCAAAAAAAATGTTATTTAAGGTTGTTGGAGGCAGTGGAACATTCATAGTTAGAAGTGTTTTAAAAGGGGTGGGGGGTGCTCTTCTTGAGTAGAAAAGAAAGTGAAATTTTAGTTACGAAAGCACTAGGCTTCAGAGTAGCCATGAGGAAGCAGGAATGACAAGGTTTAATCTGTTGTCTTCCTAGTTGAGGCTCAGTAGTACTTTCATACATGCCCTTGTTCATCCCTGCACTGGAACGGAACCCTCGTCTTCCACTCTTGTTCTCTGATCCAGGGCCGTTCTATTTCAGTAAGGTAGAGAGTTTTGCCTTCTCAGACATCTAAACAATGGCAATAATCTATAGCTAACTGCTATTCGTTATGTTGCAGAGGCAAATTGCGCAGAAAATTATGGCTAATTTTAAAAAGATGAAATACAGGTGGCTCATCTAAAACAGACTCCAATTAAAACCACATTGTATTAAATAGAGCCTGCTTTAGACAGACTCCTCTTCATGCTAACTATGAATGGAGCAACAATTTTAGATATAATAGCTGGTATCTGGATTTTAATATGATCAGTTCTCATGCTTCAGAGCCCAAAGAGTACCAGCTGGGATTAAGAAACCCACCCTGCTATAAAACTCGATTATATTGTTTTCCCCAAGGGTATTGCTTTAGGAATTATTGAGAAAGTGGCTTTTATGGGGTATAGACTTTTGCATAAAAGTTGGTGCTAAAATTTGACTGGTGTCAGAATTTGCATCACATTTTTCTGTCTGGTATCTTATGGATTAAGTGCCTGAAATTAGACCCTGTGATTTGTGTCTTAGCCAAAAGATAGGGCAGCCTGTCCCCAATATAATGGGTGAACAAAGTTATGGTCCAGATCTAAGTACACACTACATTGTGGCTTATATGAAATGTTGTATCTGTTACTTTATCAAGAGAGTAATTTTTCCAAGGTTTGATTGGTCTGATATGCTATCTCCGCCATTGGTAATGGCTTGACAAATCGTTCTCTTTAATTATGATTTTATCAGTTTGGCAGAATGTGATCGATAAAATGATTTGGGAATATTATGCTTTTACATACACAGATTCTTTTTATCTTAGTCTTTCTTGACTTGCAGGCTCCAAAAGATAAAGAGGGCCATGCCAGTTTTTGTTTGTTGTTGCTTTTCAAGAAATCATGAGCAAATGAGGGATTCAGGAAAATGAGCTCCCCAAGGGGCAGGGAGCAGGGCAGTTAGTTTATTCCAGAGAAAGGTGCCTAAAACAGTGCCTGGCACAGGGAAGGTGTTCAGTCAGTGCTTTTCTGAAATAAAAAGAAAGATGAAAGAAAGGAGCCATTGGTTGTCCCCCTGCCCACCCCTTGAGATGACATGGATGGTCCTGACTTGTGGGGAATGGAGCTGGGGAGCTGGAGCAGTTCTCACGGTTTAATCAGATGAAGGGAAGCTTAGAACTTCTTGAAAGGGACACATGAAATCCCCTGTGATCGGACCCTGCCTCCGCCTCCAGCCTCCACTCTTGTCTCTTCTTGCCTCGGCCTTCCTGCCGCAGCAGCACAGACCAGCTTGTGCTTCTCTGGGTCTGTGCCGTTTCCCGTGGCCCAGTATTCTCCCACCCATATTAGCCCCCTTTCCTTTTCTGATCCCGCCTGGTTGCTACTAAACTTGTCTTTCAGCTTCATTAAGTTGTACCTTTTTCCTCAAGTTTTCTCAAAACCCCAGTGAGTTAGTGCCTCTCCTCTGTTTCCCTGGAATTTTCTCTGGATTTCTGTTGCACCTCTAGACCGTGTGTTAAAATTATTTGTGTTTTCTCCTGCAGTAGTAGGCATTGGTTTTGACACCAGTAAGCCCACAGCAGCCTTTCAGTATTTGTTCAGTCCCGAACCTGGACACAATGGTAGGCCATGGTCAGTGGTCAAGAAATACTTGCCACACCAGCCATCTCAGAAGCCATAGAGTGAATGGTGGAAAACTTTGAATGTGTCTTTAACAGAAAATCCTCCCAATTACTGAGTATGATTCCAAGTCCTTTATTACAAGAGGACGGTTGTTAATCTAGTTATTTCTGCCGTCTTTCAACCCGGATAAGCCTATCTTACAGATCAGCTCTGTCGCACTGATCGGATCACTATTACAGCTTCACCTACGACCGAGGCTTCTGGACTGTGTTCTGTGGGACCGCTGCTGTGTTTGGAAGGAGTGGTGTTTGAGTAGTGGGCCCGGGCTTTGATTTTATGGGTGTGCTTTGCCAATTAGGAGTACAATTTAAAGGCATTACTTTTATTGGAAAGGTGAAGATTTAGATCTATGGTTCATTAATTTTGTTAAGTTTGAATTTGGCTAGTTTGTAGTTCAAATTATGAAAGTATACTTTTGGGAAATTGGGGGAGGGTGTAAGTAAATTCAGTAATTGTCTTCAGATTTTACAAGGAAAATATACACAAAAATGCTAAATGTGGTTTTTGAAGAATTACTCAAAGAAATTCAATTTTTGATTTTGAGAAAATCTCCATCTTTTTCATAGTACTGAAGTTTTGAGATATAACTGCTAGTGAAGGCTAGAAATTTAGTTATTGGAGTTCTTAAAAGTCAAATTTATAACATGGGCAAAAGCCTCTGGACTTATTTTTTTTACATGTAATTTATATATGCTAAATAGAATCTAGAAAATGGAGTTTAACAACAATAAAACCATTGCCAATAGTTCTGTCCACACAGGTGTTAATCATTTGGGGTATTTTCTTATCTCTTCTTTTTCTTGTATTCATTTAAAAAATAAAAATAGGGTTATACTGTGTATACTGCTTCTTAAGCTGACTTTTGATTATCAATATATTATGATTTCCCTGCCATGAAATTAATTACTGTGTTTTTTTTTAATGACTTCATAGTAATTTTACTGTAAGTTTGGCTTAACCGTATTAGCTCTTTCTTCTTAGACTTCACTGTGTAATTTCATAATCCAGTTTTGGATTTTTTTTTTCCTTCTTAGACTAGCATTCTTTACATTTAAGGTGAACTAAGTACTACAAATTTGGCCTTAATTTTTTTTAAATCATAGTCTTACTTTTCAAATCCACATTTTAGTGAGTGTTAGAACAGTCTTGTTCTTCATGTTTGAATATTAGTCCATCATTTACTCTTTCCCCGTTGCTGTTGATGCTCTCAGCCCTGCCGTCTGTCTGGTGTGGTCCAGCCGCATAGATGGATGTGACTTCTGGATGGACCCCAAGCACCTGCCTTTAGCCACCCCAACCCTGAACTCATCTAAACACACAGCAGAATTCACCTATGAGGCATTTAAACCTGAGGGCCAAGGTTTTCTGTATTAATGTCGTGAATCTTCTGACCATTCTTTGAGTGTTATATTGACAATAGCTTCGTTAAAAAACAAAGACTGTAGAGCTGTGGTATGAACAGAAAGAAAAGATGTGTGAGTGTGACTTTTGGATGGAGCTTTTGCTATAAATGAAGCATCTTTACAAGATAAGCTTAGAATAATGTGTTCAGCTAAATGAAGTGATAAAGGCAAACCGTCTGTTAGTCTTTACATATGACTTCCTTATATTTAAAACACTTGCCAAAAAAAGTAATTCCACTATTTTTTCTTTTCCTGATTGTGCTTTGGAAAAGCCAACAATGACAATTCGAGGTCTGTCTTCTTCTCAGAGAAAGGCTGAGATGGGCCTTAGGCAATATATAAAAGCTACTGATCACTTAATAGTGTGGGTAAAATTTTACTAGCTTTTGCCTTCACACGTTATAAAGGTTAAAAAAATCCTACCATTTCCACTTAGATTTTTAGATCAGTGCTGCTGGACTTTCTTGGGACTTTCTTTCCCTTTAACAGTAATGTTTATCCATTTGAATGCTATTTCACAGAAAGGAAAAGCACATTTGTGTAAAAATATCTAGGGCTTGCCAGGGAATTTTTTCAGAATGCTCTGTGGTTGCAAATGAAGCTTATTGTTGTATAAATGGCAGGTTTAAAATTTTTGCAGTAGCTCATGGCACGAGTTGATAATGTGCGAATCGTGCTGCGTGTGTGTCGGTGTGTGTCGAGTGCATTCGTTGGCCCATCTGGAGGTAGCTGGCTCTGGCGCCCTTCTGGTCAGCCTCTCACCTCCCTGATTTGCACAGTCTCAGGCAGGCCCCCAAAGTGCACATGGGAGGGTGGATGTAGAAGAGAGACTTGCTCTTTTCATTGTCCTCTGGTGGCATTCCACTTGACAAAGTGACAGCACTTTCCGAAAGCCTAACTAAGCTCCTTAAATTTGTGGACTTCTCTCTACCCCAGAAATTCCTGAAACTTGCTCTAAACAAGATGGCTGGCACGTTCTGGGGACGGAGCAGAGACACAGAACAGAGACAAAGCCGCCCTGGGAAGGCAGACACACTTACATTGCTTGTGGTTTTTCAATACAGCTGCTTTCAGATGGGCCGCTTGTTCTCCACTGGTTCCACTGCCAAAGCAAGACTGTCACACAGCTGGTAGTACTTACTGTACTTGCGGGAAAGTATGTGATTCATTAGTTGGAACCGTATGTTTTTCACCAGTTCTGGTCATGTTTTTGTTAGGATGTGGTAAAAACATAAGCAGGGGGTGAAGGGACAATGGAAACATGTGACTTGTTAAGGACTGGCCCCAACCCATTATTAGCTAAATTGTTCACCATAAAATGTCCTCTGTACTCTGTAAGACAAATGACTTAATTTTTTATTCCTCAGTTGAGGTCATTTAATCGTTAAGTAGTAAAAATTATCAACACTGAGCGCTTGTGCTCTTTTTCTTTTCTGTAAAGTATTATGATCCGTTTAAACCCCAAATTATCATACGAAGAGAAGTCATGCAAGTAAAAGACATTAATTTGCTGAAAAATGCCCATGACGGGTGAAGAACTTTTAACTGGAGCGAACTCTTGGCTACTGATAAAATATGAGCATCGTGTTCCAGCTCGGAAGAACCGCTTCTGATGCTGCAGGATGTGAGGAGAACAGTTAGTGGAAGTTCCTTTGTCTGCACATGGTGGAGCAGCCCAAAGTCGAGTGGCTGGATGCATGGACGAAGACCTCTTTGTTCTTGTAATCTTGGTGTCATTAAGGGGCCTGCATGATGGTATCTGAAGTGGTTGGCGTTGGTATCGTGTAGAACCGTTGGTCTGAGCTGCATTGAATATTGGCCTGTGATCAGATAGTTTGTGAGCCTGTGAATATTTTACCACTGCACCATTCTAACCATGTTCTTGGGAAGATGACTGTCATCTCTGCTCTGCTGTGTTCTCTTTACATAAGTATGTGCTTTCCTCTACTTCATTGAAACACCCATGATGCTTTTCCTGCATCCCCAGCCCGACAGTCTACTACTGAGATATGTGACGTTTTTGAAGCCTCTCTAGGTAAAATATGAACGGATTCTGCCTCTACCCTCGGACTCGGTTTTTCAGCTGTTCCCGTTTAAAAGAGTTGTGCACCATTCATGCCTCAGCACATACACGCCTGCGGTTGCTGGGCTCTGCAGAATTAGAACCAGGTCTGTCTCTGACAATTAGCTCGACTGGCGGCAGCATAAATAAAGGAATGCGCTCAGGGGCTGTAGTCTGTGACACGGTTTAACAGAGCGTAAAAAGGTGCATCTGTTCCATGCCCAGATTTGGTCGCCTCACTGTCACCGGGAAGTTATCGACACGGAGACATGCCCGCGCTGTTTGGTAAACAAGCGGCAGGTATTAAATTAACCAGGCTGTGAGTGTGCAAAAAGCGCGGCTTTATTAAAAGCTCTGCTATCTCAGCTCGCTGCTGGGTCACGGGCAGTCGCTTGAGTACCTATTAAGATGACTCATGGCACCACATACTTCAACACGCTGTCCTCACTTGCAGAGACAACCGTTGAGGCTCAGGGGTGTGGAGGAGAGAGAAAACAGAAGGAAGGGTGTATATGCCCACGATTGCCTCGTACGGTTGGCAGGCCCAGTAAGAAGGCGGTGAACACTGAGCATCCTGGACCCAGGTTTTAGTTTAAATTGCGTCCTGGAATCCAGTACCAGACTGCAGCCAGGGTTTTCGTTCTGTTTGTTTTTCCTGCCTTTCTGCCTCACCCTCCTCAAGGCTGCTCCTTGATTTGAGATCTGAAATAATGAGGGGATAACACATGTTAAAAATGTGATCAGAGCTGTTCTGTCTACCTAGGTTGGGGAGACAACAAACATCTTGTGATGTGCTTGCAGATAGTACAGTTGTTCTTGTGTTATTCAGCGTTTATTTGCCTTTGCAGTCAAGCTTTCTAATGGAAAAAAGAAAACACGTTTTTAAACTTTCTGCTTTTATTTAGCAACATAGTGATTTTTCAGGTTTTTTTTTGTTTTTTTTGTTTTTTTTTTTTGCCAGCTTCAGTCAGGAATGCTTTACGGAAAATTATGTGTAGTTGCATGTATTGACATGTCGATGTGTTCTTCATTTTCCCAGGCTTATAATCTTTTTTGGGGCAATCTGCTTAGGTCTGTAGGCAATACAGGTAATTTTCAGACTACACATCTGTGCGATAGAGACCGTTATTTCTGAAATTTTCCTGTTCCCTTCCTGGTTGTGTTTCTTTTTAGGGCCCCCACTAGCTCCTTATCCATTAGAAGATGATGTAATGCCAATGGGACCTAGCCCCACACAGCTTGAATTAAAATGATTCCAGTTGGTGATACTTGAATGTGAATGACCGGGAGGTGTGATGCATTCAACACGGTATTTGAAGTGCTTACCTTGGAAATCTCTCTCCTGGTTTTCCAGGCCCTTTGGTCCTCATCCTGGAGATCTCACAGCCACACCTGCATTCCTGCTGTCCAGACCCATCTTTTATTGCTGGCTGTCTTTATACAGTGAGGTCTGGGTGGAGGAGTGAGGTGCACAGGGAGTGAGAGGGTGGAGAGGAAGCATCCTCTCTTATTGTTTGCTCAGGAGAGGGTTGGACAGAAAAGTATTCCACTATCCAGAGAGTGGTGATGCCTCAGAATCTCTTTATCTTTGTAACATCTTTGCCGTGTGAAGTTTAATAAGCCAGCTGTGCAGTTTTTTAAAAGCCAGTGGGTTCCATTTTTCATTTGCTTTCCACCCCCTTTGCTCTGAGCTTTCACTCCCTATTTCGTTATCCCACTCCCCTCCCCCCTTCTTTATCTCAGGGGAGTTCCCTGAGTAGCAAGACTGAAAAAGAGCCGAGGTTTATGTTAGAAGAAATTAAGGTTAATGATCATTGGCTCATTTTCATATTCTGTGGGTGTGGATGGAGGAGTAATCAGTGCAGGTGGCCCTGCCAGTTGGGAGTTTTTCTTTGTCATCAAGAAAATAAGGAGAGTGCAGGGATTGAATTACCACAACTATTTCAGGACTAAACATATTTCATTTCCCGATCGGGTCTGGTTTAAGGACACAAAGCTGACATTAATTTTATCCAAAGAAAAGCACAGCAATTTTTTTTTCTTGTTTTATAATTTGACTGAATGCATAGAGTGGATGCATGTTCAAATTTAATTCTACTATAATCTTACAAATAATACCCTGAAAAGCAAAGGGGTTTTGATTCAGTTTGACAGTTTATGTTTCTGTGCCCAATTACCACTTAGTTATTGAATGTTCAAGAGCTGCTTTCTGAAACGTGCACTCGGACTGCACCAGTCGGCTTCCCAGCTGCCTGCTGTTACATGCGAGGTGCTCTCTTCTAACTTTTTAAAGGATGTACACGTTTGAGGGAGTTATGTTTAGCTAGCAAAGGAAGTGGGGGATTTGGTTAGGAAGTGCTCGCTGGCCTTGAAAAACTATCTTGTGTGCAGTCTAATTTCAGCCACATAAAGACCATTCTTTAAAGAAATATTTGTTGGATTTAAAGGGAAAACTTAAATGCCGAAATAAACTAGAGAAATAACCATGCTTTTTTAAAAAAAAAATTATGCCCTCTTTTTGGAACCAGTCCTTAAAGTTTTTATGCATTTTTAATGCCACTAATGCAACTTGCCACAAGTGAGCAATTATGATTCAAGATGTGAAAAAAGAAGACTTAAAAGTTGATCAAAGACAATAAAAGTCATTGTGGAAGAGTGTCAACACTGGCTACGCATGGAAAGGTTTTGCTTTCTTTGCAGAATGCAGCTTGAGTGACCTGATTTGTTTTTAAAGCACAAGGTTTATTTGGCTGTTACAGTGTGAGTGTAATATTAATGATACTAATGTAAAATTAACTTTTATCTTGTGTGAGCACTTTTTCTTGCCTCCTTCTTTAAAGTGACAAATGTCTTTTTGTGCATGTATCTAGCTCTGTTGCCATAGTGAGCATTTGTATAACTCTACGTAAGCCTCAAAAAGTTTGGTATTGTCAGGTAGCCTCACCAGCCTGTGTCAAGCAAATCCAAGTAAAGGTGGGTTTTGGTTTTGATATATCCCTGTGGTATGAGTCCACATGCAGCTGAATATTCGTTGGATGCCCATTAATATGAATACTTCGTCTGGATTATTAATAACACATGAAGAGACCATTCCCAAACATTCAGAGGGCAAGAATGTTTCATGTTTCTGGAAGCTCCTTGCTGTGAAAAAATAAAATTTCTTCTTAACATGATAGTTAAGAGTTTTAAGTAGCATTATAAAGTATTTTTAAAAGACATTTGGTGTATCTTAAGAAATTGTTGGGTAGGCTAATAAAACTTCGTACTGAATGAAATGATCTTTTGAAAGCCATACGATGTCCACGTTCAGTGTTTAAGCAAAGCATGCTATGTGTTTGTTTTAAGAAACATTGAACAAAGGTACAAAAATACCCAATACACCATTTTCTAAGATAACATCACTTCCTGTCTCTTGCTTTGCTTTTCACTGAATCCTTTTCACCTCACCTGTTACTGACAGAACTCAAAACTGGCCTTACTTTGATTTTCTCAAAGGCTTTTGGTAAGAGCCACTGGCATTATGACCCACACACATCTGGTATTAGCCAAGGAAAGGGCAACTGTGAATTAATTCAGCCTCTCTTTAGTGTTTATCTGTTACGCATTAGGAATGATTTAAAAAGCGAATAATTTAGGCTAATGTTTTACTTGCGTATATGTTAGGTCCTTAAAATCAGCTCTACGTTCAGACTATAATGTTGGCTGTTTGTCCTCTAAAATACTCTGCGGAGCGTGGTTGCTTAAGCCATGTGGGTGCCTCTCTCTGTGGATGCCTTAGCTTTCACCTATCTGCCAGGGCTCTTTACTTTGATTTCTTTCAAAAGTTCCCAGATTTTGTGCTTTCCTCCCATTGGATACATAGAACATTATGGAATTCATTGGTAGCTCTTTTCTAACTACGTATTCAAATTTTGAACTCTTCATGCCAGAAAATAACTGCATCAAATAAATCCATCTGGTGCAGTCTGTTCAGTCTCTTCCCCAGTTTCTAACTGCTGAGTCTTGTGTGCTGCACTTTCAATTTCTTACGGCTGACCTGCCTACTCTTTCTATCTCATTGACTGGAACATAGCCAGAGACGAGGGGAGTGTGTGTGTAGGTGTGTTATACACACACAATAACAAACTCCAGCACAGCTCTTTGTGAACCAGGATGTGGGGTTGAGTTTCACCATCATTTTGGTAAAAATACGTGTATTAAACAGATACTGAATTTCTGTCCTGCATTTAATCTGCTGTTTTCCGTTTCCTTTTTCCAATTCAGGCAGCAAACTGATCACATTCTCGATGTAATCTGTAAAATAAAATGTGTATTCCTATTATGGAATTTCAGCATAAAAGTGTTCATTATTCCTTAATAGGAGGTAAATAATAGTGGGGAATTAAGTATTTAAAGTGTCACCTGCAATTGCGGTGCTTCAGCTACTTCATCCTTAGCCCTGTCATCATCACGTAGCACAAACAGTACGTGTTGTGGGAGCGGCGGGCTCCTAAAAATATCCTTCTCTGGGCCTGGCCACCCAAGAGCTGTGTGAGGAGGTGTTTCATGAATTATCATAAAGTTAGGCACAGCTGATGGGATGTGTGCAGCTGGTGATGCAAAAATTGTGCCGCCAAGAGGACTTACCTACACCTTGTAATTTATTGTAATACTCACTCTGATTGAGGGAAGAATTCACTAAAGCTTTTCTGAGGTTTTTATAGGGGATTTCTGCCTTAGTATCCTTCTTAACCAAATGAATTCAATCAGGTGTACCGGTGATAGCTTGAATTCATAAAACAAGCAACTCAAGTGTATTGCTTTATAAATCCACTTCCATCCAGAGCCTAGATGTTCTTTATTTTATATATCATCTTGAGTTATTAGTCCCTGATGGGACTCATATGATTAATCAGTTTTCCGTTAATAAAGTTAATACATGAAAACGTTATGTAAATCATTCTGAAAAACTTTAGTTAAAAGTGTCGTCAGTAAGCTGCAGTTTCTTAAATTAATGAATAATGAATAAAACTTGTTTTCCTGCTGTTTTGTTCTTCACTGCTTCTTTAGAGCAGGCCCAAATGAAAGTGGACCATGGGTTTTAGGAGTGAAAGTCTGAAAAATAACTAAATAAAATTTTATAATTTTTGGAGTTGTAAAATTTTGAATCTATCTCCTTGATTTTCATCCCTCTCATTTGAAAATGGTAAAGCTCAGAAAGTTAAGAAAAAAGATGATGGTCAGATAACCAACAGCAGACTGAAATGGACAGGAGTCCTAATGTCTGGACCAGCACTGTCCAGTGGCAAGATACACAATTTTACATATAATTAAAAATTTCCTAGTAGTCATATTACAAAAGTAAAGAGAAACAGGGGAAGGTGATTTTAATAATATATATTATTTAACTCAGTGTATCAAAATATATCTTTTCCGTGTATAATATATACAAAAATATGTAATCAGTACGAATATTTATGAAGACATTTTACATTCTTCTCTTCACACAGAGTCTTCAAAATCTAGCTCTGTTACACATGCACAGTGCATCTCAACTTGGACTCAACACACTTTAGACATATTAGACAGCATGAGTTTAGCCACTAGTCCAGTTTTCTTTCCATTTATTACAGCAGTGTAATAGCTTTTAAAGGGTCGACTTGGGTTTTTTAAGTCCCTATTTTGGTTAATGTCAGAGTGAGTGACTTTGATATGCACGTGAAAAAGTAATAAGCTTGCTGTACCAAGTCATTGACAGAAGCACATTTGTTCAGCAATCAGTTTTCTGATCGGCATTTTTAATTGCTTGGTAAATGCTTAGCAGTACTTCAAACGAGTAAATATTTTCAAGATATTTGTCACCAAGCCCTACTGTCTCAGTTTTCTAACCACACACACATTACAGGCAGTGTTGTGGGCGAAAATAACGTCTCCCTGCGTTTCTCCTCTTGGAGGTTGAAGGCGTTGCAGCCGGGCGCTGCCCTGAGCTGAGGCTGTCCGCCATCTGTGTAAGGAATTCACAATCCCAGACAAAAGGAATTGGCAAAGTCTTCCCTCTGTCTGTTCTCCAGATCCTCAAGATAGCCATAAAACACCTGGACAAAATCAGCAGGTGATGGCAAGGGAGAGAGAATGATCAGTCACAGGCGTTGTTGAAGCCTTTGAACATTACTTATGGCCTGGACATTGCTGTCACCAGGCACAGTTTGATCTTGGGTAAGTTTTCTGGAAGAGCTTCATTCCCTGGCTCTGTGACAACAGCAGAACCAGATAACACTGTAGATGAGGAGAGGAGAGCTGAGCCTCCCCTGCCTTAAGGTATAGCAGTTCCAGGTGGTGTTACCTCCTTGTGTGTTAAGAGCATCCTACAGAATTAAGTCCTGTCTCCAGATGCATAGAGTGTGCTCTTTAGATCAGCCTTCTTGCTGTAAACCTGCTAGGAGTTAAAATATTCTCTCATCTACTTATAATAATTCATAAGTTGTTTTCAGAATGTAGGTGCTTGATCGGCATTGTTCGTGTGCTGTGTTTTTTCATGTACCTTTTTTTTTTGATCAAAGTATAGTTGATCTACAATGTTGCGTTAGTTTCTGGCATACAGCATAGTGATTCAGTTATGCGTATATATATTCTTTTTCATTATAGGTTATCATAACTTATTGAATATAGTTCCCTGTGATACACATTAGGACCTTATTTATCTATTTTATATATATAGTAGTTTGTATCTGCTAATCCCAGTCTCCTAAATTATCCCTCCCCCTCTTTCCCCTTTGGAAACTGTAAGTTTGTTTTCTGTGTTCATGTACTTTAAAATCTGTACTCTGAACTTCCACTGAAGGAGGAGAGTCCACATGATATTAGCCATGGGCTTTTAAAGATCTGTTGCTGTGGTGGCTGTGCACATCCACACACATCCACACAACTTGTGTCTCTAGGACTTCTCCATTCATTTTTGTTAGAGAAAGGTAAATGTAACAGTAGAACCCTCAAAAAAGCCACCTAACTTTATCTTTCGAGAACTCATTTTGCTTCACATGTTTGCTTTCCCTTTTTTTTGTTTTGCTGATGTACTCACAAGATTCAGTACACAGCGAGGTATCATTTGGATTATCTGAATTCTCTGTGACAGTGTTACATGCTGGCTGAATTGTGTATTGTGGAGTCTGGTTAAGGAGAGGACACGTTTTGACGGACCATAAGTTTGGCTCTAAAGAAATGATGCTCTGGCCAGTAGAAGGTCTGAACAAAGTCCTTTAGCTGTTAGCTCTTCATCAGTGGGAGCTCACTACAGTGGCATTTAGCTTTGTTTGCTGCTGCCAGTTTTAAGGGTCATATTTTAGCTCTGATCTTTATTTCCAATGTGAGGGCTAAACCAAAGCAGAAGCTGCACTGTTTAATTCAGAACTACCCCCTCTCCCTTTGGCTCTGTCTACAAAATGTAACCCTTTTTCATATAAATGGCGTCAAGCTTCATTGAATTTAGCTCTGTCTTGTTAAGTACATTAATGCTGTGTTCTGTCATTCATTACATGAGCATTAGTTGTCTATTACAAAGTGGGGGTTTTTGTTTGGAGCCTGATCTTCACAGGAAAAAGGCCACACGTGGCTTAATTTCCTGAGTGCATTGAATGCCGGACTTAACTTATTTGTGACTTGTTCGCCACTGCGAGTGTCAGGGAAAATGCTGATACTACCATTGGGAGGTCCACCTTATTTTAAGCAAGAAAATCTAAAAGAGAATAGCACTTATTGCCTCCCTTTTTAAAAAAAAAAATCCCCTCTCCCCCATGTATTTTGTCACAGTTTTTAGTGATCTATACAACGTCCTTTGAGTGTGTTACAGAAAGTGTTAATATCTTAGAGCAGCAGTAATAATAATCCTTTTACTCAGGGTAATCATGTGCTAATCCGCTGGTAAGTCAAAAGTATTAGATCATTTGAAATTCATTGTGTCAGCTCAGTTGAAATAACTGGTATGGTGCTATAAACATTTAGAGAAAGGGAGTCTTTGAACCTAAATAATAATGTCAAATAGTTTGTTAGTGTTACGTGCTCGTGTTTAAGGGTTTCATAAGCTCAACCCACGGACAAGAGCATTTCAGTTTACATCACTGTGTAATATATTATTTTAACCGAAGGTTTATTTTTATTTTGTTATTTGGGGAAAGTTTCTTTTCCTCTGGCACTTATGGACTGGGTTTTTATGTTACAGTCTTCACTCTGCAATCACAGGGAGCTCTCTGTGGCAAAAGGCTTTTGTTGTGTTTTGTTTTCAGAAAACTAGTCCTGTTTTTCTAAAGCGTTGTGTTGGGGGTGAATTTTCTCCTTGCTCCGTTTCCTCTCATATTCTTGGGATGAGGTTGGATGGTGTACATATTTATTTTTCTGTGGATATTTTAACTGGGAAGTTTTGTTTCATGTTTACCCTCTTTCCCCTCAACCACACCTCCCCTTGAATTTTTATAATTCACTCAAATTATTCTCTTCCCCTCTCTCACTTTGAGCCCCTAGGTGATAGACCTTTTTAAGAAAAGCTTCCTTGGTTTAGTGATCTTTGCTCTCGACACATAGTAGATGTTCAATAAAAAATTTTTGGAAGAACTTGCTTCTCTTCTAAAAAGTTGGGAACTTTGGTGACTCAACTAAACTTGTTGCCATGTCAGTAGACCAACACTTTTGGTGATGAACCGTTCTCCTTTTTTGAAACTCTGTTGAGTTTCGAAAGAGCACTTCTTTGCTGAGAGCTTCCGGGACTATTTGAGGCTGCAGCTACTGCTCTCCACCTTCATGACTGGTTCGCTGTTGACTGGAGAAGGCATTGTGTTGGAGCTTCACAGAATACCAGCCGAATTGCTGAGAATGCAGAACTTAGGTATTGAACAGTCCAGCGTCACGTAGAAGGAAGTAATATCTATCCTTTCTCCCCCTCGTGTTCTCACTTCTGCTTCATCCTGATCTTTGATTTGTAGTTTTAAAGAATTTGTAGACCCTCTAATCCTGGGGCTTATTCAGTATTGTAATGTGAAACTCTACTCCTTTTGAAATTGAAACTTACAGACCTTTCCTACTGATGGTGTTCTGTAAATAAGGAGAGAACCCTGAACGGTATATCGGATGCAGCATCTCAGGTCCACTGCCATGTTCCCTGTGGCTTTCCTCTTGCTGGGTCGTCCCGTGAACAGACTTTGATCATGAAAAAGTCCATCTCAAAGATAATCTTCTCTGTGCTACTAGGGAGTGAAGTGAAATCCATGTAGAATAGCTCTAGAGCTTCAGTTTGGCGAGAGAGGAGAGTTGTTTGATGCAGTCATAGCATTTTTAGGCCTGCCCTAGCTCAGAGAACAAGGCGGCCAGATGGTCTAGTTTAAATCACAGAGACAGTGCGGCCAACTAGCAGACCCCCAGCATCTCAGCAGTCACGTGGCCGGGACGGGTTGGTCACGACAGTCCCCAAGGCACTGGCCTCACTGATAAGTGTAGCACTGCACTGAGAATGGGGTCAGGCATCATTGATAGGACTCCCAAGAGCAAGCCTGTACAGAAGGGTGCCTATCTTAGAGGAGGCAGCCCTGGAATTGCCTCTGTCACTGTAGAATGACCTTCACTTTAGAGATTAGTTGACGCATGGTTTTACTAGCATTACTGGAAAGGGCAGTGTGGCACAGTGACAAGGAGGATGAACCCTGGAGTCAGGCTGCTATGGTTTGGATCCTGTTTTCACCGTTTGTACTAGCTGTGCGGCATTGGACAGCTTGCAGAAGTCTCTGTGCCCTCATCTGTGAAATGGGGATAATAATACCTACATCCCTTGTGGTTTAACTAAATGGTGAGGATTGAATGAATTTCTAATGCCTAAAACAGTGCCTGAAATATAAGAAGTACTGAGTACATGTTTGAGTAATACAATAAAACCTGGTACTGTGAACTGCTAATACTTTAGAGAACCATTAGTGACACCTCTCTCCAGGAACCTGACCCTTTATTAACTTTGAAAGGTTTTTAGGAATCTTTGTGCCTGCCACCAACACCATACATATGTGCCTTGTACTCAGAAGCTCCTGTAGATAACCTCACTTTTTTTGCCCTTCATCCATGGGTCAAATTTGGAGGGTCTGGCTATAGAGTGCTTTGCGGGCATTCCCTTGGGTGACAATGTGGGCCGAGTGAAGTCTGCTTTGATCTCCAGATAGGGCTGTTTTTGTAATCCTTTTTATACTGTTCTGCTTTGCTCTCTTTGAGTTACACATTCTTTCTGAAGCATGATATGATTTGTCAAAGAAGGATGTTTTTAGCTGCATCTTTAAAAACCAAAATGATTAACTTTCAATTTACATCTTGCTAAGAAGCTATATCTGACCATCAATTTTAGTCTACGAGCACATAGCTCTTTGTTTTTTATCCTTTAAATATTTTTAGAAAGTTTTACTTATTAATCCTCAAAACATACAGATGTGTTTTTTCTCAGCTACTGAGGATAAGTATCTCATTTTGTTTGCAGTGCCAAGATTAAAAAGGACTTGAAGACAGACCATGAAATTTACGTTTATGAATGATCATATCATGACCCCGTATTAATTTTCATGTTCCAAAATCACTATGATTGTCTGAATAAGTACTACAGATGTGCCAAGACTGTGATTCAAGCCTTTCACAATTACCTATTGCAATTCACATTACTGGGTTTCGTATTATCTGTGGCAACTGTTTATTATATGGTTCCACAAAAATGTGATAGTTTTTGCCCAAATGTCAGGATAGAATGATTCAAATCAGGAGGAAAGAGTGTACTGTGAAATGCTAGAGAGAACTGCTTAAGGAAATTACCACATGTGCCCAAGGAGGACCTTTTCAGTGTGGTTATGGAAACATTATTAACTGGTCATAGTCTGCAGAATTACCAGCCCAACTGGAGATACCTTGATGTAATGCTGTGGGACCAATGTGACTGTTGAGCTGCTCAGACTAGGTTTTGAATTTCACTTTTTCCATTAACCAGCAGCGAGGGCTTGATCAAGTCATTTAACCTCTTTGACCTTCAGTTTCCTCATCTGTAAAATCGGGGTGATAACAGTACCTATCTCGCTCAGTTGTCATGAAGATTAAATTCATGTATGTAAAGTACAGTTGACCCTTGAACAACACAGGATTGAACTGCGCGGGTCCACTCATACACAGGGTTTCTCTATAGTAAATACTACAGGACTCCACGGTCTGCAGTTTGTTCACTCTGAGGATGCGGAACTGTGGATCTGGAGGGACCACAGACATGGAGGAACCGGGGATGTGGAGGGGTGACTGTACACGGTACACAGATTTTCGACTGAGTGGAGGATGGGCCCCCCAAATCCCGAGCTGTTCCAGGGTCAACTGCATTTACGTGAATGTAAAGTATTTAGCATAGTGCCTGTCACATGGCAAGAGCTTGAGAAATGATAACTGTGGAGACTGTGAGCTTTAGGAATATGTGAGACAGAATGGTTAGCTTACGCGCTGTGTCACATACGAGTGGTCTCACCATTCACTCTCTTAACTATGACAGTGATGATGGGTTCATCGTGTTGCATCCTCCTTCTTGCAAGTGTGCTCCTTTTGCTCAGCAGCAAAAGTTGCCTGGCTGGGGGCACCATGGTGTATCTACAGAGATGGGTTTTTTTTTAGGGGGGGGTAGGTAATCAGGTTTATTTGTTTGTTTATTTTAATTTTGTGTTGTTGGAGATACTGGGGAATTGAACCCAGGACCTTGTGCATGCTAATCATGTGCTCTACCACCGATCTTTACCCTTCCCCCCAAAATGCGTTTTTTAACTCCATAAATTGTAATAGTAAAGTCGTTTCATTGATTAGGTTGAGTTCTTTGTATTTTTCCTTTAAGGGAAAAAAAAAATTATTTTCCAGGTTGTTTTCTTAGCTTTTTAAAAATAAAAGCCATCACAATGAACTGAATTTGGTCCCAAAGCATACAGAAATATTGATGGCCTACTAGGCACCATAGCATTTGGGATGCTGAGATGAATAAGACCATCATTGCTAACAAGAAGTTCACACGTTAGTATGCTGGAAAGATTTCAAGTTTTGGTCAATAAGCGATCATTTCTATTGGATTTCGTACATTGAAATTCCATGGTGCACCATCCCCACCCCCTTATTTTTGTATTTTTCTTTGAAGTTCACGGCAATCAAATTTAACATGTTTGGGGTTCCATCCCAAGCATCCTTTTCTGCTACTATATTATAGGACATGTTGTAATTTGGTTTTGAGCCTTATTCCTTAGGATTTCCTCTGAGGGCACATGAACCAGGAATCCAGACTTACTTTTATTAGCTTTTCCTTCTTTAGGGGCGATTTTCCTTAAGGTGCTAGGGTGTCCATAAGGGGTGTCTTCTGCCTTTCATGGCTATTACTTTTTTTGTTAAGCCGCATGTCACATGATGTCATCTAGACAATTGAAAATATACAGTCTGTCTGGAATCTGAGACAACTCAGAACATTTTGCAATTCTGTATAACACATCCAGATGACAAGCATGTTTATCACCTTTCCTCCTTGGGAGTCCCAGGAAATTGTCACAGTCTGCTGTCCTGGTTACCAAGAATTTCTCATTTAAAGATTAATTGGTGGTTGGATATTCATGGGTGGACGGGACCCCAAATCCTGGGAGAGCCTAGGAGCCTCCCCATTACATTTGCCTGTTGTCATTTAAATAAAAAGTAGCAAGGGTACTGCTTGAACAGAATCCAGGGAATAGAAAAACAGAAGCTGACAGCCCATGTCCTTTTCCTGAAGAGCTGTAGGTGTTGTTTTTGTGACAAATACCTGTTCTGGGAGCCTGAGCGGTAGTAGTGGGGTGCACCACACCCTGCGGCCACCATCAATGCTGAAAGCACCATGGCATTTGGGGCTGCCTTCCTCTTGGATTTTTTTTCTTTTAAACCTAAAATTTTTTAAAGGAACATTTTTCTGGGTTGCCCACACATAGTGGAACCTTTTCTTGGCCTTCAAGGCACAGTGTTACCTTAATAGTCAGAGAGGATAAAGATTTCTAATTATTTAATGTAGTACGTATTTCTTCCCTTGTATGAGCCACATTTTGAAATTGGAAAACTACACAGGATTTAAATAAGGGTAGTCTTACTTAAACTGGCACAATAGACGTACAGCTCTACGAATTATGTCATTTAAGTGCTTGGAAATTTTCAGTGTTCCCCGCGGTTCACAAATTTAAAATAAAATTTGCTAGGTATCTGTTATTTTGGTCTAATTGAGTTTTCCCACTACCTTTCTAACTTTAGGTTCCTAGGTATTTTCTTTTCTTAAACCCCCGTGTTCTTTGAACCAGCCCGTGCCATGGGCAGTACTTACTCGTCTTGGGTGATCTTCTTTTCCCATCTTTGCTTGTTGAATTCAGCTAAATAGCTTTTCCATAGTGCTGACAGCCCAGCTCTGTGCTAGGGGTGTGTGGGGGTGGGAGTGCCAAGTAAAACAAGACATGGTCTCTGACCTTGAGGACCTTCGAGCCCAGAGCCTCTTGAAAGCCTATCCATCTTGCAGACCACTTCCTTCCCTAAGCCTTTTCTCATTACCTCAAAAGAAGGAGCCTCTCTCCCCTGGACCCTAAAGCATTTTGTTTATGCCTTTCTTGTCACATTGATCACATTCTACTTTATAGTACAGTTATTTGTGGTCAGGTTTATCTCCCTACTCAGTTGTAAATTTCTCGAGGACGTATTTACTTTTACAAGTCAAGGTTTAGAATTCTGCTTTCCACATAGTAGGCGTTTGATAAATATTTAGTCAATCGACGGATCATAGAATAGACATTTCTTGCTGGGATTTGGTGACGGGATCTTGTCATACTTTAATATTTTGTCCTTCTTACTCAGCACGGTTAAGGGAATTTACGTTTCAGGTCCTCGTGCACTATAATTATGGAAGGAGCATAGAAATGCAGATGCCTACATCTCTAAGTTCAATAGGAGAAAGGTGGCTGGGGCAGGGGAAGGCGGGTGGGAGACCAGGGTGTACAGTATTGTATCACGAGGCTGATACTTAATTTCAGGAAACAGCCTAATGAATATGAACACTTGGAAAATTAGTTGCCCATTCCATTAATTGTTTATTTGTGAATGAAAGGGGCTAGTCAGGTTGGATGATTACTTGGTTTCTGGAAGTCGGTATACTAAACCATCTCCAGATGTGGGGAGGAAGAATGACGTCCACATTTTATTGCGTGTAACACTTTGCACAATTCATAATTTGAGCTTGGATTTTTTTTTCTTCTGTTTCCTAGCACTTCATTTTATTTTAGTGTTAGATCCCTGTTCTCTTTTTTCACCTCCTGTGAATTAACTATTAAAATAATTAAAAGGAATAAAAGGAAACATATAGTAATGTGCTTTTATTGAAGTTCTGTGGTCTAGTTAGAAGAAAGAGGCTAGGTTGTTTCCTGTATGGAGAAATGGTTTTTTTGCTTGAGCCGTTATTTCACTGGGAGATATTTATATGATAAATTTACATGTATAAGAATTGTGGAAACTGGATAGTTAAGTTAAATCAATGATCGCTCATTTACTCCACAGGTAAAACATTTAAGAGTTGAACTTAAGAATTGTGATTTCAGAGGTTTGATGAACATGCTTAGGGAAGCTCAGAAGACAGAGACTCACAATGCTGTTCTTAGAGCTTTCCCTGTATTGACTAAATGCTAACAAGCTGTAAAATTCTTGCCTTAATAGAGTCAGAAGTGAGCCTTTTTTTTAACCTTGAAAATTTTTTCTGGTTTTTATACACTTTTCTGTAAGCAGTAACCCTGGCATCACTCAATTGCTTATATTTATTCCCTCACCATCCCTGCAACAAGTGTCCCAAATCCCCTTCTTAGAAGCCGCCTTGGGAACTTGCATTTTGATGGATAACCAGTCAAAAATAACATCAGATCAGTGTCCAGGGTTGGATTTTTAAATGTCACTTAAAAATGGCGTTTGTGCCATAGTTCACTTTACAGTTATTTTCCAGATAATTCAAAGTACTAGAAAAATCCTTCTGGTCCCATCAGGAAGACTATGCAGTGAGACTTTCTCTTCATCTGCAGGTTGTAGAGGAAAGTCTGGCTGGACCCTTTAGTGACTAATTTAAAATATCTGGCAGGACGATTGATCACGCCTTTCCTTTGTGTTGTGACAAATATATTTCTACTACAGTTTATTAACATAATTCAGCACAACCACAGACATATTGTACATATTAGAGCAGAGCATTAGGACCATTTTTTGCACACCACAGTCTTCTCTCACTTGTACTGTTTTTTTTTTTTTTTTTGACAAGGATCTGGATAATTGCTTCAACAAATGAACTGCTGTGTTCAGTCTGTTTCTGTAATTTCATAAATTGTTTTCATGCTAAAACCAAGCAAGCTTTCACTGAGTTAATATAAAGAACCACAGTGTAATTACAGGAGCTGTATTATTAAGAAGGATGACAGATATGGCAGCCTAACTGACAGCTACTTTCTCTTGGCTTTATCACAACAAATTAAATATCTTTTTTAAGTGCCAGTAAGCAACAGAGTCTACTGCACGAACATCATCTTGAAAATGGGCATATACCCGTGACTCGTTACTTTAAGTGCGTGCTGGTGTGCCCTGGGAACTGCACCAGCCACTGTGGTCTTCCGCGTCATGGCGTTCTTGAACCCTGAGGCAAGGAAAGGTGAAATGCTTTGGATTTGAATGAGAGTGGAGTTTATCCCAGAGTAGGTGACTTTTTAAAAGCAAATGGAAACTTTTAGGTGTGTATCATATCCTCTTCATTGATTCCATTTAAACTTTGTTGGATAAACTACTGTGTGTTTCAGTTCACAGACCCTTAAAACCCTGATAATTAGCATTTTCAAGTGTTTTGTTGGTTTCTCAGAGAACTCTTCCCCCTTAAACCTTGTAACTGTGGTCTACTTTTTCTCCCCATATATAAATTGTTGGGAACCTCAGTTTCCTTCTGGGGATACTGAGGAAAGATGTTACTCATTGGCCATCCTTTGCAAGTTTTTTTGACTCTAATTATAGTCATGCATCAGACAGCCACGAAAATCATTAGATGAGCAAAGAGGGCTCCCAAATGCCACTCTGTTAGGGGAGAGTATAGCTCAGTGGCGGAGTGCATGCTTAGCATGCCTGAGGTTCTGGGTTCAATCCCCAGTACCCACATTTAAAAAATAATAAATAAAGAAACCTAATTACCACCCCCCTCCCGAAAAAACCAAATGCCACTCCATGATTGTAATTTAAACTGCTTCCGATTCAGCGTATCCTTCTTCAGTTGCATTATTAGGTGCTTTCCCTGGCACTGTCATCCTTCTGGTGTGGTCATGTGGTGTGTTGAATCCTTTGCCACCCGCTCCCCACCTCACCGCTGCACTGTGAGATACCTGTATTGTGTCGCTAGGCCTTTCCTATAGAATCGATGGGGGTATATATTACATTTACTCATAACATGTATAGAATAGGAGTGACTAGGTATTAAGGGATAAAATAGAAGTGACTCACCTTCTTAAGAGCTTGTGATCCTCAGACAAAAGACACCTCAAACAACGGAGTGGGAAACAGAGTACAATCAGAACAATACAAAGCCAAATCTAGTTTTTCCACCTCTCAATTCAGTCAAGACTGAGGACAGTGAGAGACAGGAGTCCTGGGGAACCAGGGAAGAGGTCAGACGAGAAAGAAGACCAGGTAAGGGATTCACGCCTCAATGGAGAAGGACCAGGGAACACTGCTGTGAAGAAGGGAAAGAATGCCGGTCTTTCTGGGAGGCCTGCAGAAAAGACCTCCCTCCAGGTGAGATCGAAGGAAGAACCAGATTGGAAATAGGCTGGGTGACTTAAATTCCCTAAGGTGCAGTCCCTGGAGTGACGCCGCAGCCCAGGTGCCTGAGGAGTTTGTGGCCACGTGCTCCGTACGTGCACTACCTGTAGCACATGAATAAGGACACCTTCCCTTTTCTCTAAAGATGTAAGAATGAAGTTTAGTCTCTTCTTAGCAGAAGATACCCAGTTGTGCCCTGTTTTTGTTTCCTCCTGTTTAGCTGCACTTCGGATGTGTTCCAGATTTTTTGTTTCAGAGCAGCTCAGGCTTACTCTCCCTTTGGACCTTTCGGTGCCTGCTTTAGTTTCTCCTCATTGAAGCTGTCTTGTTCTCCCTAAACACAGTTAGGGATGCCTTCTCTGTGCATCATCGCCCCCTGTCTTTACCCCACTCCATTCTAAGTTGCTTATTTACTTCCTCGGCAGGATAAGATACCATCTTTAAAGTATCTTTATCTGCAGTTCTTGGCACAGAGTAGGCACTCAGGAACTATTGCTTGAACTAATGATTTCATTTCTGAAACGTGTACTATAAAAGCTCTTTGGCTCTGAAAGGCCCCCTGGGGTGGCATTTTCTCCAGCCAGTCAGTGATCAGAGCTAGCCCAGCATTGTACATCCACCAGCCTTTCATTCAGACAGCCTGTGAAGCGTCTTCCTTTCACAGGGCTGTGTTCTAGGGACCAGAGACACACACAAAAACCCCAAGTTCTTTTCCTGTTCAGGAGACTGAACTTAGGTTGGAGAGGGATGATATTTAGGAAGTGTAAGTACATAATAAAAGCAGGTTCCTTGTTGTAAAATATGTAAAACTTACTGTAAAATATATAAAATGCTCTGAGGGCACTTGGAGCACAGTCCAACTCATGGCATGTCATGGGAGAGGAAGTTGAAGTTGAGCCTGATCTTCACATCATTCAAGTGCACCTGCTAGGGAATGGCTGGGTTGGAAGCAGCGCCTCATGTTCTAGGTCTCCCAATTCCCTTCCCCTGTCAGATTCTCTTTTTACTACACCAGCTTGTTTGTGTATTAAGTGGTGAGGGCATATATGAACTGTATGTCTTGAAGCCATGTATTATTTTTTTAATTGAAGTATAGTCAGTTTACAATGTTATGTCAATTTCTGATGTACAGCATAATGCTTCAGTCATATATATACATACATATATATATTCATTTTCATATTCTTCTTCATTACAGGTTACTACAAGATATTGAATATAGTTCCCTGTACTATACAGAAGAAACTAGTTTTTTTATCTGTTTTACATATAGTAGTTAGTATCTGCAAATCTTGAATTCCCAATTTATCCATCCTCCACCCCTTTTCCCCCCTGGTAACCGTAAGTTTGTTTACTATGTGAGTCTGTTTCTGTTTTGTAGAAAAGTTTCTTAGTGTCTTCCTTTTTCTTTTTTTAGATTCCACATATGAGTGATATCATATGGTATTTTTCTTTCTCTTTCTGGCTTACTTCACTTAGAATGACGATCTCCAGATCATCTATATTGCTGCAAATGGCATTATTTTATTTTTTATGGCTGAGTAGTATTCCATTGTATAAATATACCACATTAGAAGCCCTATATTATTTACGTCAGAAATATATTTTCTTTCTATGCTTATTTTGTGTAAGTTAAGGATTACTACTAAGAATAATTGTTTTTATTAACCACTTGCTGTGTGCTTTGCACTGTGTGAGGCTCTTTAAACAAATGATCACTGATGTATATAAAAATCCTCTGTAAGTAATAGTGTCATTCTGTTGTTACAAATGAAGAATTGGGGACTCAGAGAAGATCGGTAACTTGTACAAGGCCACATGTGGGGAGTACCCATAGGGAGTCATCCTCTATTCATGGAGAATAAGGGTAGATTTAGTTAATCACAGGATTCCCACTCTTCTCACCTGCCTGCCCCTTTGTGAATGAGTTCCTCAAGTTTCTTGAACTTTTGGGCACTCTGAATGGTGCTTTTTGGTCACAGCTGGCAATGTGGCTGCAATCCCACCATGGGGCTTTAAGGAACCAGGGAGTAGGTAATAGTAATAAGAGTAAGTTGGGGGTCCCAGCAACCCTGTCTGAGTGATTACACTGTGCTTACACATTACGCTTTCATGGGAGCCAAATTTCTTTTCCATGTTTTGTGTTGTTTTAAAAAGGTGTCGATTTTTAGTCATTTATTAATTAGATCACTAGAGCTTGTGACTAGAAAATTAAAGGGCTTTCCACCTGAAAGTTTCAACTATGCTTGAAGGGTGGGAAAACATTGCCTCTGATTTCCAGTTGTCTTAAACAGAACCTAATCTGATTATGAAAGCATCTGCATCACATACACAGCACATCCGTACACTGTACTGTGTTCAAGTAGAGTTTGTGGTTTCTCTGTTGTTCGTAACAAGATTGGTAAGGTAGGATAACCAAAAGCAGTATTGTATTGTATTTTTTGCTTGGAAAATGTATTCCATAAGAATATAATAAAGTTGTGTACTCCTCTCTTGGTAACCCTTATCACTGCTCCCTTTGTTAGACCTGAATCACCTACCAAAGTTGAAATGGTTATGGTCAAGTTAACAAGTGTGGACTGAGTCCTTTCTTTCTTTTAAATGGCACCTCTTGGGAATCCCACCTCTTTCCTCTACGTTCCTTTAACACTGTCTCCATCTTCCATCTCTCTGTGTTTTCTCCGCTTTTCTTTCTCTGAGGTTTCATGTTACTTTTATCCAAGCAAATCCTCTTTTCTAAATTGAATACCTATTTCATTCTCCCCTCTAATTTCACCTTCACAGCCTCTGCTATGTGACTTTTACCCTTTTTATTTAAAAGTAAATCTCTTTAAAAAATACTTTTTTCAGTTCTCTCAAACGTTTGTCCTTTGCACATTTGTTTATTCACTGTTCTAAATGCATATGTAAACTAGTTTATAAATAATTCTTACTTAGGACCCAAAACTTGCTCATCATTGAAGCTGTAAGCCCTTTCTGCCATTCAATGAGTGGGTCTTCTAAATGGCTGATTTTAAAGAAGATGGCTCTTGAAAGGTTGGAATAACTCCTTATTAAATTTCACTTAAGTATATCAGTGTGTGCTCTGAATTCTAAGAGTTCTAGTTTTCATGGCCGCTGTCTACGCTGGCACTGTAATATTCTCCCATTCATATTTTTGGAAATTCCCACTGTGGATTCTTCCTCTGGCAATAAGAAAAACTTTAATTCAGCCCATCTTAAATGTCATATACAAGGGCAAAAAATAATGTAGCACTTGTTACATCCCAGTAGTCATGGGATCTAAATAAAAGTTTCAGAACTTTGAAGCAGTAAAGCCTAGTGAGTTAGAGCCGGGATAGTGAACTAGACTTGTGGGCGTTAGAAGTCTGGCTCGGTCTGAGAAAGGCAGGGTATGTCTCTGTGCTTTGTTTTCTTTTTTACCTGTAAAATAGAGGGAATGCTAGCGTGATACCCTCCTAATATGGTACCTGTTAGGGTTAAATGAATTTCTCTGTGTAGAGCGTTTGAAACAGTGTTTGGAATATAGTAAGTGCGTAAGAAGTGTTGGCCAGTGTAAGTATTTAACTCTCCAGACAGGATATGAAATATGCAAAGAGAATAAGAAAATGTTCTATAAAAGACTGTATCTTTTTAAAGTAGGGTATTTTCTCTCTCATTCTCCTTACTAATTTGTTTCTAGTGAATTAGGTGCTCCTTGTGTTGACACAGCCTATTCAGTGTGTTTTAAAGAACGAAATCACAGTATTAAGTGTGCTTAAAAAAAAAAAAAAACACTTGTTCTTTCACATGTATAAAAGAGCATTCCATGAGGTGTATGTTGAAGAAGGTATGTCCATTAAGAAAATTCCTACTCTATTTTTCATAATTCCCAAGAATGGGAGGAGGGGGATTTGTTTGGTTCAGCAACCTTATTAGTTTAACTAAAACAAACACATAAAAACAGACTGGCACATTTTCTTTTGTGTTACACAGTCTATTTTTTATTGAGCTAAAATCCACATAACATAAAATTCACCACTTAAAGTGTGTAATTCAGTGGCATTTAGTACAGTCACCACGCTGCACCACCATCACCACTATCTTACAGGATCTTTTTAATTGAAAAGGATTTTTATTTAAAGAAAGTTTTATGGATGTTGATTTGAATTCAAATCATGTCATGAAGCTATTAAAAATATAGTAGTTCAGTGTTTCTTTCATAAAATTAAAAATTGTTGGAATGTAATGAATATTAACAGAGCATCGCTTCTCTTTTACAAAATATTTTTTAAAAGTCTCTACGTGCGTACAACATTCAGAGAGCCTGAGAGACAGAGAAGTGTTCTAATTAAGATAGTTCCTAGATATCTGCTTTGTAATATGTTGTATTTCTGTTGATTAAGCAGGAAAACTGCTCATGTTTTAAAATTTGTGAACTAGCTTGAACAAGATAAAAAGAATTGACTGTCTTGTCAACATCCAAGTCCAGTAAAACTCAAGACTTTTAATATTTTATTTATATAAGATTTTATTTGGTATATAACTCATAGAAACATTTATCTACTAGAGTTTAATATACATTTGTAGCTTTTTATGTTCGATTTGAGCAAGGAAGAAAATTGATCATTTATATGAAATTTCTAAATATGTTATAATCAGGACTATGACAGAACATTCCATTCTAGACGTTTTAAAAGACATCTATTCCGTACCAGATGTTTTAAAAGACATCTCATTTGAGAGAAAATTTCTTAAGAAAATAAAACAAAAATTTTAAAGAAAAATTTCCATTTCAATGCATTAACATAAAATCAGCTAAGATTATAAGCAGGAACACTGACAGGAGACTTGAGGTGTTGGCAGTGAAGCCCACCAAAAATTAAAATACTGCTGAAAACCTTCCTGTTACTGCCAGATTTCATAGCACTTCCGTCTTCCGATATCCTTAGTTTTGTCTACACCAAGGCATCTTGGACCGAAAAGGACATTTGGATTGTTGGATATCTTTATTATGAAGACATTTGAGATCTGATAAATTTGAGAGATGATAAATAATATTATTTATATAGATGTTTAATGTTTAAAAATGATATTCTTCAGAAGCTGAGCAATTTTTACACACAAAGAAGTGACTTTTTTTGAGTGAATTAAACATTTAACAAGTATTTACATAGGTAGTATTTAATAAACCTGTGTTTGTTTTTGAATTCATATTTTAAAGAACATGAAAATTTAAATTTTAACTGATTGTAAGTTATCTCGTATGAAATTAGTATCCTATCTGATGCTGTGAGTAGAAGTAAATTTTGTTTTTAGCACTGCAACAACACAGGCATGTGGATTTAGTGCTGGCTGGATTGCAGCCCTAGCCTTTCCTTTGCAACAAAAGTGTGAACATCCCTGTTGGCAGTGCTAACTCCATCCTTCCTGGACTGTGGAATAGTGCTTTTGCTTCTTGATATATTTAACCAAATCTAATACTGGTTTAACAATTAGAGGCATAAATGTAACTGTCAACATCCTTTTCCGACACAGAATGCTACCCCAGAACGGTATTCCAGTAATGAAATTTTTTGTTTTCAGTAATTCCCAAAAGTTTAAGTGAATGACCCAAAGAATACTCTTAACTACACACAGTGAGAGGGCTCCCTCTGTTTCTGAAGAATTTAGTCCATCATTTTATTAGGTCATGCTGTATGTCATTATGTTATAGGGGGTGAAGGAATAACGTCGTGAAGACTAGAAGAAATGAGGACTGGGCAGCATTAAATAATAGAAATCCACCTTCCTGGATGCAGTTAATACAGAAATGTAAAAATGTTCCCATCTGTCTAAGCCATCAGTTTCTGATGTAGTCCCTGGAGGAAGTGGCTGAAAAGTCATTTCCACCTAATGGGTTGTTAGGTTGCCTCTGTACAGTAAGTTGGTGGTTGCAGCCCACTTCCTGTAAGACAAAGGCCCGTGTCTCTAAAACCCCATCTCAACTGACACTAATTGGCCTTGCTGTCGGCCCGGAGCTGTGAGAGCAGGCCTACGTGGGTTTACAGTGGGGCGCACCGATGGGGCATGTGGCACCAAGGGGAGGACTTTTTCTTAGGTTTTGCTAACAGGTACACATACTTTGATTTTCCTTTTCTGACCCCTGTTCATGCAGTGTATATCACCTTCTGCATTGCTAACTGATTCAGGGAAACATTCCTTGAGAGCCGCTTCGCTGAGCACCATGTCATAAGAAGGTATCCTTCCCTTTCGTAACACTGGGACCACCAGGTGTTATCACTTGCCTGAGAAAATCTCTATTAAGTAATTAAAATTACTAGTAGTAAATATAATAAATAAACAGACCACTCTTTACCATTCTTTTATGCATCTAATAAACTATCTTTTTTGTTTTCTTTTTTTCTTAAATAAGAAGCCAGAAGAGGGCATATCAGTCTTTGAAAAATCAATTTGGGAGCCATTTGGCCTAATTCACTTACAATTATCATAAATTAGGAGGAGAACTTGCTTTGTATTCATAAAGGCCTGAAGGGAAAGATTGAGTTGCTGCAAGGGGGTTGGAAAGAAAAAAGAAAAAGAAAAAAGCAGATGAGGACCCTGTCCTTAGAAATGTTTATGTCAAAACCCTATTGCTAAATATATGGCTTCCATACTTTGATGATTATGTATGAGCAGTTACATTGGAAGGACTGTGCTGGGCGCTTTCCTGTGCTTTACCTTTTGAAAGGTACGGATACGACCTGACTTCCATTGATGGAAAAGTGTGACAGCAGTCACTGCAGTTGTAGGCTGACTGTCTACTTTCTTAAATGCATACTGAAAAGTTGATGAGTGATGGCAGTAGGGACGAAGGGGATTACTCACGGAATTGATTAGTCATATTAATCATTTATGTCTCTTCCCTGCATCCATTTAAAATAAGAGTGGATGCCACTGAGGTACCGAGTCCCCGGCCCTCCCAACTTCCTCTCCCCCTCTCCATAAGCTCCAGGCCCGGAAGGATGTCCTAGGATCTTGCTTCAACAGTTGGGTTGGCCCACAGCTCCCTGGGAGAGGCTGTGCTTTCTAACCTTGGAAAAGCCCCTGAGGCCTTCCTCAGGAGACTGCTTAACTGCCCTCACCCCGTCCAAGGGGATGTGAAACAAATTTGGGATTTCCCTTCACCCCTGAAGTCCTGGGAACAGAGCATCTCCTTGCATTCATGTCCAGTTGTTTCGATCTCATCGTAGTTCTGTACCTCTTAGAGGCACCATGATAAAATGAACAATTCCAGGCCAAGACTCTGGTGAGGCCATTGAGGCACCTGGGAACAGAATGTGGGGAGTGTCCCGCCCTCGGGGCTGTGCCGTACACTTGAGATTCTAATGAATGCATTCTGGACTGTGGTCCTGAGCAGAGGTGCTTTTGTAAAATGCCCCAGATGATTCTGACGTAAACCGGTTCTCTTTTGGGTTTAGTAGATGAAGGTTGTGGTTTGCTTTGTTTTTTAAAAAAGTGGAAATGTTTGGCCCATAGCAAAAGAAGATGAGATGGTGCTAAGAAACTTTGTTTTCTCGGCACATTGATCAATCTCACTTTTAGTGTGCAGACTTGCCTTGGCTCCAGCTAAGATGTCTAAACAATAAAAGAAAAAAAATGCAACAGCACTGCTTTCTGCAGTTTCAAAATAAGCAAGCAGCAGTGTCATATTAGAGGCATTCTTAGCACGTGTTTTATATTTCACACCCCTGTTCTTCATATGTTTTGTTTTCTCGAACAAAAAGGCAACATACCTGACACCTGTGTGCAGAGAGCCTCCAGTTATTAATATACACAGACTAGCTTTAGGAGCTGATACGACACTTCCACTTTATACTAGTGTAGGCACCTGAGGATTCCCCCTCCCCACTCCCATCATGGACTTTTTAAAATTAAGTAAGTATTAGATTAACTTGGGGAAAAAATCTCTATTTTGTTAAATGGCCACACAGAAACTAAAATATTTTTCATGGAGATAAATTTTGATAATGATGTTTTGGCAACTAGAGCATGGCCAGATAAGCACTATGTACACTGACTCGAAAATTTGTTAGTATCTGATTAAGAGGTAAAAAGCTGAATCTGTCTATAGACCAGTAGTCTAAAAGAAAACAATACTGTGCAAATACACACCCACTTAAAATTCTCTCACTTCTGCCTTTTCTTATATCAGAGGCATACCGTCTGACAGCTATGCCTCAGTGTCAGTTTGAACACGGGTAATATATTTTACAATTAAAATAATAGCCTCACATTTACTGGATATGAACAAACATAAAATTTTTAAACATGTTCACTGCCAGCTCTGTAGATATTCAGGTAATGTTTCAGTAAAATCACATTGAATTGTGCCTTCCTGATCTGTTTATAATTCACCCAAGTGGCACATACTAATTGTCCAGTAGTCTAGGAAACAGTCATCTTACAAAATTATGAAATACTTTGCATAAATCTAACTTGTGCTCTGGGTTTTTGTTTTTGGCACTGATGTCCAGTTTCATCAATCTGTGGTCTGTGGCCATGTATTTAGGGTCCCTCTTGGATTATATAAAATATATAATATAGGCCAGGTAGAGAGTTCTTTTATATCAGGGTTCTGAATGTGGGTGAGTGATAAATGCAGAGAAACTGATTGCTGCTATCTTCCTGTATCATCTTTGTAGACTGCCAAAGCTAGTTTGTGTGTATTTAATCAGCCCGTCATCCAATTATGCATTGACTTGTCTGATGATACTTGTGTGAAAGAAGTGGAAACACCACAATATCTAGAAATGACCCTCTAAGTCATTGAAAGGAAATGCAAATGTATGTAAGTGTTACACTTAACCCTAATATAGTACCCGTTTTCCATGTGTTATTTACCTATTAACCACGATTCTGTAATGGTCCATCTATTTCGTTGCTTTCCAGAGCAGGAAAGCAGATTGGGAGAATTTCATCAGCCTGTGCAGGGAATTCAAAATGACCCCCTCAACCTGCTTTTTACCTTTCCTGAAAGACAAACTGAGAGACTCATTCATTTGGAGGAGTTAGAAGGGTGTGTGTGTTTTGTCCTGAAGGGCTGCTTCATTCAAAGCCTTTGCTGTGCTTTGCAAAAGAATCAGAATATTGAATTGCTCCTTCTTTCCTTTTGACTCTAAGAAAGCTGTAGCTCACGATAGCACGTGAGTTATGACTTAACCCTTCAAATTACTTAATATGGCTGACGGTAAACCTATGTTCCCGATCACTTTGCCTTCAAAATTCAGTTAGGAGGTAGCAAATGGTATATTGTTTATAGTTCACAACTTCTAGTACTGTCTTTGGAGTAACAGACTTAGCAAATGAAAACACAAATGCTTTGTCTGTGATGGATCACATACCTTTGAAGGGTGGTGTTCTTTCATGTTCAATTGTGTTTTTATAGTAGGAATGAATTTTGCAGAGGCTCAGGTTTTACATGTAGCTGTCCTTGAGGTGTACTTCTGTTAATTTGTTCATATTGAAGCCACAATGTATTTCATATTTTAGTGACATGTGGATCAGGGATCAAAAAGGGGCAGTGGCAAAAACTGACTTTAAGGGAAGAACATCAAAAAATAGATATTTCGGTGTTTGGCTGTTTAAAAAAAATAGGAAATGTATTATTTAATTGCCAGTTGGGGCAGTAGATGTTGCCCAAGGAAGTATACATTGCCTGTGACAGAGCCAATGCTTGGCTCTTGAGCTATGATGAGTCTGATTTTCTTTTATTTGGTTTCAGGCACACTTGTTAGATAAGTAGCCTATGGGAGCAGAGAGATGGTGATGGTATAGAAGCAGGCATTCTTTTCTGTAATGACAGGGAGACCTAAGGTTAGAATGTTACCAGCATTGCCTAGAAGAGCCAGGTGTGTCCTTAGCATAAGGTACTTTCTTCTAGTATGTTTATCTAAAATGTATCTTCCCTTAATGGTGGGTGGATTTTGCCACAGGCTCAGGCTGCCGAGAGTGTATATACCTCTCAGCACTCTCGTATTTGAAGTTAGGTGACCAAGAAATGATTTCTCTATGGCAACCTGCCTGTTTTGGTAGCACATGCTGTGTGTTTTATGTTTTAAGTGAATTTGATAATGTACATTTTCAGATAGATACCTCTGAAGTTTGCAGATGCTCCTCAGTTACAGATAGACATTTTAGCACCTTCGTTTAATTTTTTTTTAAAATTCACAAAGTATTACAAAGATGATGTCCACTTAAAAGCTTTTTCTGCTTTCATTTCCCCTGCCAGTATGCCAATACTTAGAAAAATGACTTTAGTGTAAATTATGTATTAATAGTCTGTTAACGTTCTATCAGATTTCAATTTCTTAGAAAGTTTTTATGGAACAAAAAAATTTGACATATAAATGTAAAATGTCTAGCAAGTGATGTGAATAGTAACAGGTTTTACTTCACTTCTGTCAACTGTGCTACTGTTACTAATATTACAGTGTATAGTTCTTATTTTCTGCAGGTGTTATACATATAGGGTCCCTTTGGTCAAGGGGCACATCTGCTTATACTGAGAGACATTATTGGTTTGGAATCCTTAATTATTTAATGAAGAGATTCCATGAAATCTTAAAATGCAGATTTAAGTTCCCAAAACTGGAGGAGACAGAATAGGAAAACTAGGCACAGAATGAAAGAATACCACCTTTGTGTAAGAGGATAAATTATGATATTCAAAGTCACATCTAGCTTTGTACAAAAAGGAGTGGGTTTATTCTGTACAAGATTATGGAGAAAATGACATAAAGGTACATGCTGATAAAACCTGTGCCTTCTGGTGTGTAAAGCAAATATCTAAGTATATGTCTATTTGTGTCTGTGTACAGAGTTAAAGGACAGTTTTCCATGAAATAATGCATTCCTTTAGAATCGCTGTAGATTTTCATAATTTTTAAAACATTCCTATTGTAACCTACATCAAAAGGGCAGCCAGGGTTTTTTGTGTCTGACTATACATATGCATTATAAAAAAGTGAGTCTACTGTAATTACCAGTTTGCAGAGCGAATTCCTGCAGGGTTTGTACTCTCCCCATTAGTAAAAGAGATAAGTTGAAATGTATTAAAATTTCACTGTACAACTGGGAGTTTTTGTTCACAGTAAATGTGTTAATGTTTCTTCATTGCTTGACTGTTTGTGTTTAAATTTAGGCAGCGTGCCCAACAGGGACAAAATTATAGGATAAAGCTATGTATAAAAGAAAATCCTTCGGAGAGCGCCAATAAGGCTCTTTTTAAAAATAAGCAGTTACGTATAATAGTGCATGGCTGTAGCCACAGAGAAAAGTTTTATCTGTCTGTTTCAGAATTATTGGAATTTTTCTTTCCCTTGTGTGAAAGTTAAGAGGACCGAGCTTATGTCAATAGCTAATATACTTTGATATAAAAACATTTATTATTTTATTCAGTGTTACCTCTGAAAAAAGCAAAAGAAAAGATGCCTTCCTGTTGTCCTTATGAAGAAGAGAGGCTAATAGCATTTTGAGAGAGAGGAGATAGATCACATTTTCTTCCCTGTAAAGGAATTCTTTCTTGTTAGGAATTCAAATTACAGCCTGTTAAATTTTTGGGGCATTTTTTCTCTGCTTTTCTTCTTTGCCATGAACTTAGTAAATACAGTTATTCACACAGATAGGCTTACGCTTAAAAAAATTAATCTGCAACCACTATCACCTCATGTGAATATGTAATGAAATTCCCAAACACAGGATAAAGGCTAGTATTTCTCTGCAGTCTACAGTGGGCAGAAGTTGCAATTATCTGTCATCACTGGCTATATAAGCTTCAGGCAGCCAGGGAGCAAACCTTCTCCTCACTCTCCTAAATGTTGAAAATGTATTGTAGTTCTTACTGTTTTACCTTCTGTAGGTTTTTTTGCCTTCTTTTCTATACCTGAAGATGAAAGAGTTTGCCAATATGCATATGCTGTCTCAAATGTCTCTGTTGGCCTCATGCAGCAGACCCACGATACAAACTATAAAGAAAGAAAAATAAAATATAAATCTTTATTTTTAAATGTTGCTCTCCTAGAAATAGTGTTTGTAGTTTACTTAGTGGTAGTGTATATAGGTATGTGGCGACATCTCAGAGAAACAGAGAGGAAATGAGTATGTTTGTATATGCATGTCATTAGTGTGGATCCGTACATTCAGTAGGAAACCCATAGGAAAATGCGAAAAGCCCCTGGAATATATCCTATTGTATATTAGCTTTCCATCATAAAATGAATTTTTCCCCTTAAAATAGGTTGGTTCACCAAAAAAGAGAGAGAAGGGGGCGTTTAATATTTCCTCCTCTACACTGTTCTTTACAAAGTAAATTTTTAACTGATAGACCTTGAAGTCCTTTAGAGCTATTACTTTCCTTTGGCTAATTCGTAGAAAGAAAGGCACCATATGAAAATTGGATTTTTGATCTGATGGAGTGACTCTTGAGTTCTTATGAACCATTTATAGTCTATCAAGTAAATCCTTCTTAGTTCACGGATTATTGACCCAATGGACCATATTAGCTGCTTCGAAGCTGTTATAGACCATTATGTTGATTCAGCTGACACACATGGGAACCCAGTCCACATGCCCAAGATGACATTAACATTGTTCTGAAGACTCCGTTTCTTTTTCCACAAGGCTTTCTATTTATTTCTTAATTTTTGAGAGTTAGCTTAGAGTTCCTGACGACTATTGCAAAAGTCTCCCCATTTGTTCAGTGATGTCGAAGCATTTGTTAGCAGCTGGATGGGCTGTTTCTTGCTCTCCTTCTCTCTAAGTATATGTCTCTCTTTGTCCTTTAAACTAACTAATTCTTAACAGTAAAAAGAGAATAATGTTTTTTCAACACTCTAGGGCACCCCTTACCCTCAGATGCTTATGGAGTCTGTAAAATTTGTGGGATTTCTATGAGCATCTACATGTAGCCCATTCAAATTGTGAAACCCACCTTTTAGAAGAAATGATAACGTTGTGTTTGTGTTTTTAAAAAATGTTTTCACCTGAGAGGTTCCACTTTAAAAATTCCTGCGACTCTAGCCAGTGGTAAAATCAAGATGTGCCTTTAGTGATTTATATGATGCTCTAATGAAGCCAGTCCAGGTCTCAGCACAGGCCCCTGGGGAGTCTGTGACCTAACATAAATAACGTATAAGAGGGCATTGTAGACTGTTCATCATATCATTATTATTATTTGTAATAGGTGTGATTCCTGAGGTGATGTCTGCTCTTGGGCACAGACACATAGTCTTTCATAATCAGGCATAGTTACAAGGCCCAGATTCATGCACCGTGGATGGCATTAAAATGTTTGTTGAGATAAGCTACTAATGAACAATCCCAAGACAGGGAGAAGCAAGATGGGGTAAAATAAACCAGAGTTCTTGGGAAGTCCTTATCTCACTGTGTTCAGATTTTGGCCTTTTTAAAAAATACATATATACCCATTGATAGACTTCACAGACAACTGTTGAGAGTCGCTTTCTCTGTCCAAAAATGAGCCACTTTGTAGAAAATCCTTGTGAAAATTGTTAACTGCCTACTTAGCAGTTTCTCTCTTCTTTTCAAGTTGCTTAAACCCTTCACCCACTCCTCTCCCGTGGTGTGTAGTTTCGTCCACATCTCCTGTTCAGTCTTAGACTCCTGTTGGAACTGGAAAAATATGTGAGGAAATCTCACAGTGGAGGAGGGTCGCAAAGGGGATTAGTCAGCTCCTCGCCTCTCATGCACAGGCAGAGTGGAAAGAGCCCTGGATTACTAGCTGTGGCCATTTAAGGACATCTCACAGCCTCACTTTTCAGCTGTTTGAAAAATCTCTAATTTGGGGGATTTTGATGATTAAATACAAGAATGTATTTGAAGTGTTCTGCAAGCTTCGCAGCTCTGTCCAACGTGGGACGTTATTAAGTCTCGCAAAGGCTACCTCAACTGGCCTGGGTAATCAGAGCTGACATTTGAAATGATGCATTTTAAAATGCAACAACCTGCCTCCCTTGTTGCTTCACTGGGACAAATTATTTTCTCAAACCAAGAAGAGTAAATTTAGTGAAAAGATCACCCACCTTATGCTCTTGCTCGGTAAATGGATTGATTACTGTGCTCTGGCATTTGAGGTAATGGGGCTAGCTCCGTTCTTAAAGAGGAGGGAGATTTAAAGGGACTCCTTCCTTAAAGTAGTCCTTCCCAGGCGATCTAGGAAGGGGAAGTGTCCTCAACTTAGGATGGTATCTTCCATTGGTACAACTTGGGACAAGTCTTGGTCACAGAGTTTGGGATCATCATGCAAATCATTCTTCCAAGGATGGAAGCTGCGTCTGAAATAGCAGAACTTTGGCTTTATCTTGGCTTGCTTCTTGCCTAATGAGGAGTATGTCTTTGTAAAGTGCTTATACGTTTATAAGTCTTCTTGCATCTCATTATAAATCCCTTCCTTATTAACGTCCTCCCTATCATATTATATTAGTAATTGTTTTCATGAATGCCACAGAGAAATGTAGTCACATTACCACCTTTCAAATTGCATTAGTGAAGATGAATAAAATGTAAATCAATGGAATACCAAATTGCTGATTCAACATTCAGGTGAAATGAGATGAGTATTACTTGTCATTCATGTGGTACCAGAGGTGCTTTGGCTTCTTATATAAAGTTATGTATTCTGGTAAATGTAGACAGAGCTTAGTTAAAATATGGTCATTTTTTGCGATGGGCTAACCCCTGATTTTCAATTGGATGATAGGTGGATGGTCATGGAAAGGGTATTTCTTCTCGTTATGTTATCACAGCTGTGTAGTTATCACAGCCAGAATAGTCTGTAAAATCTGTAAGCATACAGGCAATAAATGAAATATCTTAATTGTTAACTATTAGGTAAGAAAATAAAATGTTTCTGCCCAAGTGGAAATGCCTTTTCATTTCCTGTTTCTCTAATACTACTAATTGCCTAACAAAATAGCTTGTATTACCATAGGCCTAATTTAATTGGGGGGAATAAACATAACACACGCACTCCGAAGCCGGCATAGGCTTTGATGCCATAGAAGCACGGGTATTTTCCTTGTATAATTGGCTACATCCCGCTGTTGATTTTTACTCTGAACTCCTAAATTATTTAAATGGGGTCTTCCTCATGTCGACTGATGGTAGGTTGTGGTCCTAAGGTAATGACTACGGATGCTCATTGGATCCGTGCCTGTGAAAATTTATGTGCCTGTGTGTATGTCCCTTTTTCCCTGTTTGTGTTTATATATTCACACATAGTCATAGAAACGTTCACACTCATATATGAACTTCTCATAAGTGTGTGTTTTCTCCCTGTACTCCTCCCCCAACCCATATTTTTTCCTTGACATTTGCAGAAGTAATTTTTTCATCACAGTAAATTGAGGAATGGGTTTGTTGAGTTATACGTGTCAGAATTCACCATGGTCAATTTTTAACAATTCTCTTTGAGTTTTTTTAGTATCTTGATATTAGTGTGCTGAACATTATAAAATGTTTGTTGAAGGATGGAAGGTTGTCCTGGATTTTCCTGATGGCAGTGGATTTAAAAGTAATTGTCATTTTAAAATGGACATACTAGGTTTTAATATTTTGAAAGTAGAAGGAGTTTTCTAATTTAAGCAACAATGAAATTCTTTAGTTCATTTGCCTTCTGTTTATTTACTCACTCAGCATTTGTATATTGAAGACCTACTAGGTTAAAAAAGGATAATCTGCTTCATCATGTCCCCTGGGAATAATATCTTATGAATTAAATGGTTTAACACCACTAAAAGAAATGAGGTGATGTAGTGGCTTTTGCTCTTCCCCACTTTTAAGCAGCTTTATTGAGTTTAGCGTTCACATGTCATAATTTCTGTTTACAAACGTACAGTTCAACAGGTTTTAGTACATTCACAGTTACGTGCAGCCATCATCGCAGTCATTTCTGGCACATTCTCATCACCTCAAAAAGAAACTGCTAACTACCTTCTATCTTTACAGATTCTATATTCTGAATATTTCATATAAATGGAGTTATAATGTATGATCTTTTGTAACTGGCTTCTTTTACTTATATCATGTTTTCAAGATTCATCCATATTGTAGTGTGTATCAAGTATTCATTCCTTTCTGTTGGCCAAATAATATTCTCCTATATAAGTACACTGTATTTTGTTTATCCATTTGACAGTTGATGGGGGCGGGGATCATACTTTAACAGAAATTGAAGATGAAATTTTAAATCTCCTAATTTTTAACAGTAAGTGGTGTTCAAAGGCCACCTTTCCCCCATGATTCTCTTTCTGTTATTTTGCAAGTGTTTATTGTGAAGATAATGTTTCATGTTTCCTGGGTCAGTAATCTTACTCTCATGGTGTTTTGTGAAGTCTGACCATTTCTGAATTGCCTGGCCTTTTGTCTTGACCTTGTACACTCTTTCTATCAGTAGCATCTGGACCTCGTAGTCAGTCTGGACTGACCATGTCTTTTCAGATCTTCTCACTCAACCAGAAGATCTAACTGGTGGAAAGACATGAAGAAATTTCAGAGCACGTAGGTACAACAAAATGATCACTTTGATCACGTTGGTGTTTCTTCCTATGACGTTAAAAAAAATCAGACAGATTTTAAGGAACCTTTTATTGAAAGGTTAATAAATTTTTTGATTTCTCATTTATCATACCACCAACTAAGATATATACTTGTGCTGTCCTGCTGTGTGAATTTTTAAATGGGTTTGACTAAGCAGAGTAACTTCGTTGCTTCTCATTTGCTGTTGTTACTATTATATCATGAGTAGTGGCATTTACATTGCAGTTGAACACTCTGAGCCCTTTAACTTTTACCATACACTTTATCACTGATAATCAGTTTTTGCAAGCTCTGTAAACATTGCCTATTCAAACTCAGACTTATATGATTCCTTGTATAAATACAGAAAACATACTCACCTTACAGTAACTATAAATTTATATTAATAATCTCATAATCAGAGTTAGATAAGATTTTTTAGGTTGTTATAAAACTTCTTTGTAGGCTATTTAAAACCATGGTCTTTTGGTCAGTGTGCTCTGTTTATGTAAGTCGTATCTTGTTTTGGTTCCTGATCGTAAAACCCTGCAGCATAGCAGGTGGATATACCCTTTCTTTCACCAGGTATGTGTTTTGTAGTCAACTAAAAGTAAATTTCTCTTGTAGTTGTCTAGTTCACATTGGTCATAAGTAAGCTCAGAAGTTATCCACCATACCAGGAAAAAAAAAAAAAGAAGACATTTCTTTGCTCAAGCTGCATTGTGACTTAGGCAAATTTAAGACACTGTGTTCTTCTACAAAGGCAGCAGATTTTCCAAGTCTTAGCTAAAACTCAAAGTATTTCTTTTGGAAGTCGTTTCTTTTCAGTTAGTTTTATGGAACAGCCATGTGAAAATGAAAGAGGAAAAACTGTCTTGAAAACTATACAGGGAGTTATTTCCTGACTGAATCCCCATTACTGTCATGTGAGTTCTTTAGAATCTTTGTGGCAATGCTTGAAGTACTGTCTTAGGTTCCCATACGCAGGTTGCATAAATGTGTGTGGAGGTCCATCTTTTCTTGGCCATGTAGAAGAGTACTCTCTTTATCCACAACGCTTGGTAGCTGTTACTTTGTAATTACTGCAGAATATTCTGAGACAATTCTGGGATAATTAGTTTTTAGATTCATTACAGATAATTTTCTATTCCAGAAATTTTTTTTTAAAGATAGAAGTCTTTGAAGGACAATTTTCTTACCTAATAAAAAGGTTCATTGGCCCTTTGGCACCTAACATACCCATGCCTTTCCTTCTGGGACGTCTGTGTATGTTCAGAGATGGATAATATACATGATGATGAATTCATAAGAGTTAATTATAACATAGACTCCTGGGGGTCCTCATGGGGTGTTGGCCAACTTTACCTATTTGTAGGAAATTTATTTTATAAAGAAATGTGTTCTTGTTAAAAAAAAAAAAAAGGTAAACCCTGTCACTGATAACCATTACAGCCAATTTATGGCTTGTACACCTAGATTGTACCACCTAAGTTTATGGAAGAGACTGGTGGGGCAGAATGGATGCTATATTAATGATTGGCTTTTTCAATAATTCAGTTCAAGTGTAGGTTATATACTTAACTATTAAACATTTAGAAATGATTCAAGTAAAATTTCATAATCCAAGTTGTAAATCTTGGTCTCCTCCCCAGAAATGAATAAGGAGAAAGTGGATTTAAGAAGGATTTTTAGTGATGTGTGGGATATTTGGCCAGGGCTAATGAACATTTGAAGGGATCTCCTGGCAAGTATTTTTGTGTGTGTGTGTGTGTGTGTGTGTGTGTGTGTGTGTGTGTGTAGACAAAACCCAGAACTGAAGTTAGTTTTATTTTTAATGGGTTTTTTGAAAGGGAGAGAGGGTTCTCTTTCTATGATTATTCCTTCAGAATGTGTTGTGTTTCTGTATGCACCATGGCCTCATTTTGCTATTTTGTATTAGTAGGTAGCTTTTGTAAGTGTTCCCAAACAAGGAACAGCTAATAGGAGGTGTGTTACTTAGCTTGTGTGTAGTTTTGTGAGAGACACTAAACATTACCTGAAGCAACAGTCTTTGCTTTCCTGAGAAATGCTGCTGGTGAGAAGATTGGTGTCCAGTTCACATACACTTGCAGAGTCCAAGGCAGGTGTGAGTGTAATAGAGCTAGAGATGCTTCATGTTTAGTGATAACAGAATCTGTTATTTGAATAGGGCTTTGGAACTCATCCAGAATACTTGCAAATGCACTCTTATTTAATATTCAAATATCAAAATGTTACTGACCAAACCTTGATTAAATACTTTTGTACTAAAGCGGCCTACTTTATGTATTTTAGATGTACCTTTGAACATGAATATTCATAATTTACTGGTTTTAACCATGTATCTTCTTTTTCTGTAGGTAATGGAAATAAACTGATTAATAATTGGGAAATCTACACTATCATTTAAGAGATGTATGACATCTATAATGATACTGCTGAACCCCAGTATTAAAACAAACAATAATCCCTGTTATGTCCAACTTAGAGGATTATAGTATAAATAATATGGCATCATATACGTCAGAGTGTTCATTTATTCATTAAGACAAAATCTGTAGTAAGCATTTTACAAGGTGTTGGAAAATATATTGGGAAGAATCATTAGGGGAAAACAATTCAAATACAGCATGTGTGAAGTTTCTTGAGGTCATGAATGGTTTCATTTTTTGAGTTTTGCTGTCGCTAGACACAGTGCTTTATTTATGTTCATTATTTCTTTTAAATCTTTTGACACTGTTGAGATGTTATTGTGACCATCATTTTACAGATGAGGGAGGAAGGAAGCTCTGAGGTTGAGCACCTATTTGCCAGTATACATTGTAAGCCCAACAGACATGTTGCCCTGCCCTCAAGCTTTAGAAGAAAATGCAGACCTTAATCAAGTAATCGCACGGGTACGGGTGTGTGTGTGTCTGTGTGTTGTGTGTATGTTATGGCTAAGTAAGTATAGATAAATTATAGATAAATGTACTGTTCACACCTGTGATAAGTGCTGTGATGGAAAGATCCCTTATGAAACAGAAGACTGAGGGGAACCTGCCTTGATCAGGAGATGAGAGCAGCTGCCCTGGGGAATGGAAGTAATACTTGAGTTGAAAGCTCAAAAGGTGACAGGGGTTAACAGTACACCGTGGGCATTGGATGGTGGGCAGGTGGAGGGGCTCTGCTCATGGCTGCCTGGCTGACTGTGAATGGGAGGGAGGGCTCCCACAGGCAGTGATCTGATTCCTGGAACCTCAGGCAAAGTGCTGACTTAACCTCCGCGTTTGTTTACTCCTTTGCGACATGCAGGTAATTTCTGAGGGAGAGCTAATGTTTGTAAAGTGTTTAGCAGAGAAAATGGCAAATATCCAATAAATGAAACTATTGTTAATAGGTAGTATTTACTGTTGCAAATGAATTTCAAAATCCTACCTTTGGTAGAAGAAAAGACAAAGGGATAAAGAAGGAGAGATGGTGCTTCTCAAACCTGGTCAAGGGTTTCCTTTGGTTCTTAGGGTCTCTCCTCTGAACCCACTGCCCACACGTGCCGACAGTTAAATGCTTGAAGAGCACAGGGACTCTGCCATCCATTTCCTGCCACTTAACATAGTACTTGGCTCCGCGGTGATGGTTTTTTGCATGGTGACGATATTTGAAGCTGTAGGAGTGGATGAGACTGCCAAATTAAAGAATGAATAGCCTGGCCGTGGGAAACACCTGTGTTTATTTACAGTGGAAAGAGAGTGAGCAGCTGCTGCCAAAAAACTCGGATAGTTGGTCTCTACAGCCCAGGAGCGAAGGAGAATTAGTGCATCGAGGTCTGGGAGGATAAGGAGACTAGAGAAAGGGCCCAGACGTGATGAGACTGTTCCTCTCCAAGAAGGCAGTTTCAGTGGGGCAGACCTCAAATTGCAAAACTAAAATGTAGAGCTGGAAGCAGTAGGTGCTGGGTGCATGGATTTTTCTTTCAAAAATTCCACAGTGAAGGTAAGCAGAAGGAATGATTACTTTTAATGAGTTGCAGGCTTAAGAACACTGATTATTGTTTTTGTTTCTGGGGAGCTGGGAAAGCCGATCATGTTGACGTTGAGGACAGAGTTTCAGGGCACTCCTAATGAGGCAGGGTCCTGGAGGTGTGGAGGGGTTGCTAGCCCGAGTTGGCCAGACCTGCAAAAAGGTCCTGCATACGTAGGTGGGCACAATCTGGTCAAAGTGTCGGCCCTTTTTCTGGTGTCCCCTCACTGCCACTTTGTTGTCATCTCCGGACTTGCTGTAGTGCCCAGCAGGGAATGGGAGGCACTCAGACATTAGCTAAATGAAGAAATGGATGTGATCCCCAAAATGGAAGCTTCACCGATTCTCCTCTTCTCAGTTCTCTCCTTGAAAAGCAGGGACATTTTTGAGGCTTCACTGGCTTTGATAGTTTTATGATAATTTATTTTTTTTAAGTGTGGATGAGTTGGCAAGTGATCACATTGGTTCTGTTTTGTTGTGAATAAATAGTATGTCAACGTTTTATGCCGTTTCAAAAATGTTATTTAGAGTAAAACTTCCTTTGAAGCCACGACAGTCTCTTACTCAAAATATTTATTTAGGCTGTATTGTTTAAATATATATAATTCCCTTAAGGAGCAATTGTAGTCTATATAAATCTGAATTTAAAACAAATAGACCTCCTGGAATTCAGAGAAATACAAAATGGATATTCCAGTGCTTAAGTGTTTATATACAAAAGGAGTTGAGGTGTTCGAATGTTTGTATGTTTAGGTACAAAACGAGTAGAATTCGTGAAAAAGGATGATGATCTAAAAAGTATAATTCCCAAATGTGCCAGCTGTATAAAGTTACTTAGGAAGAGAAAATATTTGAATCATAAACTGGTTCTGAGTGAATGAATGAATAGTTGAACCAGTGAACAAATAAATATATATGAAAATAAAGCAAATCTATAGTCTCTTAATTTGTTCTGTACTGAATATAGCTATAATTAAAATTGACAAGTGTGTTTTAAACCCAACGTAAAATGAGGTTGTGTTTGTAAAATAATTAAATATTATGAAATTAATGATTTAAAATATGTGTGTCTTTTGTGCCGACGTTAACATAGAGTCTTTGAGAGATAGTCATTCCTTAATTTTGGTAAAGCAGGAGTGATTTTTAGTGTTTATGAGCTTCTATTACAGCACTTCTGGTATATAAATATCTTAATGTCACCGTGATTGCTACATCTGAATTTATAAAATATGTTGTCAAGTGCCTTGTTTTCAGTAGAAACCTTGCTCTCTAAACTGTTTTATTTTGTTTTACCATAGTGCAATCAAATTGCAAGTTCATTAATGAACATGTTATTTAAAGAAGCTATTTCTAACCTGGAATGTTCTGATATAGTGCTCAGTCAGTAAGCCTTTGAAGTTGAAATAAGAAATTTGGGGAGAAATATTTCTCCTTCTAGCCTCCAAATATATATATTATTCTTGCTTAGTCATCATGTCCTTTGCTTTCCCTGTTTCTTAGGACTACTTCCTTGAATCACTAATTTGTATTGCAGAGTTTTACAACCTAGCGAATATGTCATTCGACTGTTGACATTGGAAGAAAGGCCCCGAAATATCAGGCAGGTTATACAGTTGCATATTTTTCTTGCAGTAATAGAGGCACAAATTAGGGCTGGAGGTGAAGCCCAAAAGGAGTCTACAGCGAGGACTCTGACATTGGACACCAAAGAGGGACCGTGGATTTAATTAGTGTTCAGTAACCAAAGAGAAAGACTTTAAACCTGCCTGATCTAAGGCACAGGGAACAGTAAACGCCTGTTCAGTCTTATTCTCTGTACGTGGAATTTTGCCCAACCATGTTAACAATACCTAAAATACTATCTGTTACAAACTGAGACAGTTTATATAAAAATTCAACTGGTTCCAGGAATATGAGCATCTGGGGCTGTGTAAGTGAGTGTAGGTATCGGGCATAGCACTGCAGTTTCAGGTAGCCCCATGCCTCTCCCCAGTATTCCCCCACCCTATTCCCCCCAGATCAGCAATTATTGATTACATCTAAAGCTGTAGAAAGATCTTTTCCTGGCAGTTCAGGTAGTTACAGTAGATTGTTAATCTGTGAATGATCAGACTGAATCCCTTCTGTCTTCAGAATTTCCATGCAAATTAGAACTAAATGTATGAGATAAATTTATTAACTGTAGTCTGGGAGCATAGGTCAGCTTTAGCACAATTTTTAAGCATAGGTTTTTAATCTATAAAAAGTTACACTTCATTAATGCTAATTTTCTGTGGATTCACTTTATAATATAAACTGGTGAGGTGATTTTTAAAAGTACTTGTAAAGAAATGAAAGATTTTTTTTTGAGTGTTTCTCAGTATTCTAAGATATAGTGAATTGTTCCATATATAAAACATTCACATAAATATCTTTTCCTATTCTAGGGCTGATTTACAGACAAATTTAACCTTATTTTCTAACATCACCAGTAAAATAGAAGGAGGGTTGTTTTGTGTTTTTCAAAATAGGAATGAAATGGAATTAGTATATACGAAGAGGGGGAAAACAAGTAACTGGGAAGTGATAAGTAATACGAGAACTGTGCTAGGTCTTACTGGGCCAACAGGAGTGTCTTTCAAAATGTGTCTGAAAGATCAATAAAGGATTTGAGTGTAACTCAGCAGAAGAAAAGTAATAACCTAATGATATTATTTGTACACCATGTTCTACTTTCACTTGAACATTATTGTACTGGAATGTGTGTTTTTCACATTATTGCCAAGTGGATAAACTTAAAAGTGAGTATTTGGTTGCAGCAATATTTTTTTCTCTCTCTCTGGTCCCTGGCATTTTGTAGAATATGTAATCCTTTATTCTTATTAGGCTTGGTCTTCACCTCCAGTTTAAAGGTTATCTATGAACAGTGTGAAACATCCTATTGGTGAATGAGCTTTGTTTTCTAATTTTGGTAACAGATTTTGATGGTTTCAAAATTTCTTTTTAAAACTCTCCAGGTCCCCGAAGCCGTCAAAAATGGAAGTGTGGGGGCTCTTTGTTAAAATGGTGAAGAAATACAGTCCCTTTGACCAGATGCTGATCTGTCTTCCTCTCCTTTTCAGGCCATCCGCTGCACACTGGTAAACTGCACGTGTGAATGTTTCCAGCCGGGGAAGATTAACCTGAGGACTTGCGATCAGTGTAAACATGGCTGGGTGGCACATGGTGAGCAAAATCTGGGCTTCTCTTCCCGGGCTCATTATGTTCATGTGAGCCTGCGTTATTTTATTTTATTTTTTTTTTAGAACAGCCACTGGCCTGGAGGAGAGAGGGGTCAGCTGTGCTCCAAGTGTTAGTTCACGTTCAGCCCACAGCGCCCAAATAGCATATCCTCGGCTCCAAGAATAAGGCCAGGTGGGCAGCTCTCAGCAGAAGGGCGAGATGTTTATAGGACAGTTGGGCCGTGGGGTTCTGACTGAACACAGCAGCAGCCAGCAAGCACCAGGCCTGCTGGAAACGCAAACATACCACAGTTGGCCTCTCACGGCCTGGACCTCAGAGGGAAGCTGGCAGATCCTCTTTGCTTGAGGAGAACTCCCCCGTGACTGCTCACCCTTGTTGTCTGCCTTCGGGGCTGAGTTTATCCTCCCAGATGTTAAATTTTGTACAGTCTAAGGTGGGCCAGAGAGTGAACGGGGACATTATTTGGCTGGTATCTGAAAAAATAATCTGTAAATACCCCCTTTCAGTGTGCATGGGGATTGGAGGAGGCCGGCCTTGGTGCAGTGTGAGCTCTGTCTGCTTCAGTGTGTGTGGGGGGCCGGGGTGACCCGGGGCCGAGGCTGGGAGTGGGGGGGCTCTTAGCCAGAGGCGCAGAGCTCTTCCGTCCGTGGACCTTGACCGAGCCCATCGCATGTTCTTCTGTCTGGTTTGTTTTTTTACGTTGAGGCAAAAGGCGACTTGGAAATAAGCAAGGGGCATATTTTCTTCACTTCCTAGACTGTAGAATTTTAAAAGATAGGTAATGTTTATAGAAGAAATCCTGGCTTGAGACTTTTTTTGACAGCCTGGGGTATTGGCGCTTAAGTGGACATACTCTTCATTCCCAAGCAGCGCCAAGTATCCAGTGGGTTGTATTTTTATAAATGTCATGTTATTCTAGCAAGATCTGAGGTAACGACACCGGGCCATGCCTTGAAATGCTTTTAATTTGTCATGTATCTGGCCTGTTGGGACGTGTGTGTTGGTGTTGTGGGGACCTGGCAGCCGTGTTTCTGTGAGGGAGACAGAAGAGGTGAATGTGGTAGTGGCATACACACACACACACACACACACACACACACACACACACACACACATACACACACACACATACATACATACACATACACACACACATACACATACATACATACACACACATGCATACACATACATACATACACACACAAATATACACACACACACACACACATACACACAGTAGATATAGTAGTATGAGGGGAACGTACTGGAAGGAGTGTGCCTGCAGACAGGGCCATAGTCCCCCGGTGCCTCCAGGGACCCAGCTCTTTCCTGCTTCATTAACAAGGCCAAAATCTGTAGCAACGCTCTGTCCAGTTTGGAACAACAGTTGAGCTACAGTTACTTAATATGTAAGTGACTTCGTTCGATGATTTCTTCTGTGCTGGTTTCCTAGGGCTGCCATAACAAGATTCCACAGAATGGGGTGGAACGGGGTGGCTTAAACACCAGAAATTTATTTTTTCACGGTCCTGGAGGCCAAGACGTTTAAAGTCAGGGTGGTTTCATTTTGAGGACTCTCTTCTGGCCTGCAGATGGCTGCCCTCTCGCCGTGTCCTCACGTGGTCTTTCTTTGGGGCGCATACCCCTGCCGTCTCTGTGCATTTTTATAAGGATGCTGGTCAGATTGGATTAGGGCCCACCAGAATGGCCTCATTTTAATTTAATCATCTCTTAAAAGGCCCTGTCTCCAAATACAGTTATATTCTGCTGTGCTTGGGATTAAGCTTCAACATAGGAATTCGGGGGGAACACAGTTTGGTTTATACCACTTCCTAAATATCCTTCTTTCCCTGAATAAGCACTGGCTCTGCTAGGTAATAGCTTACGCCCAAACCCATCAAGAATCATGGAGGCAGCGCGGGGTCAAATCCTGGCTCTACAGCTTCGTTGCCGTGTAGCTCAACAGCACTGTATCTCAGGTTCCTCGTCTATAATAGAGGATTAGTGATGCCTACCGTGCAAGATGACAGTGAGAATTAGATAAAATATATGAAGTCTTTAAAATAAGTGATACAAGTTAAAAGTAACAGACTAGACAACCTGTGAGCTATAAAGCAGGGGCAGGTCAGTCATTAAACAAAGGACTTTTCATTCATTCACTCTCGTTTTTCTCAAAGCCATCTTGCATTACCATCATCGGTCTACTGTGGTAGCCTTGTGAGTATAAAAGTTTACTGTGTCACCAGTTTATTTTATCTCTACAACTTCCACGTGCAGATTACATTAGTAGTGTAATAGGGGAAAAAAGCAGTATTTCTTCTTTCGTGAACAACATAAATTATCCCTGGCTGGCGGATGTTTCTAAGATTTTCTGAGGGATGTGGTTTTTTTTTCCACCAAACTTGAATAAGGTATTTCTGTTATATCAGACTGAGGTTTTCCTACTGTGTCATTAGAAATTCTGTGTTTCTGATACATTAATTTCAAAGTTTCTCAGATCTAACTTTTTCCTCATCACCATTATCACCTTGACTTCTTTTCCCCTACCACTAGGGACATACCTGTATACAACTCAAAATATGCATGCACCAATACACAAAGCCCTCCTTTCCCCCGTTCACTGGGAAAATATGACAATGAGGGGTTGGCTCCTAGCTCCCGAGTTGGCGGTGGGATGAGAGCACCCACTCCTTATGCCCTTGGCACTTCAGCGTATTGCTTCATTCTCTGCCCCTGCACAGAAAGCCCTAAAATCATGTCTCCAGTCATACCTGCTCAGAGCTGAGACACAGCCGTCTTCCTGGCTGCCTTGCTCAGTACAGTGTCCTATGGGTGGGACAAGGAGGAAGGAACTTGTTTTCTTTACTGTGTGGATTTTTCTCTGACAGTGGCTGGAACAGCAGTAAGACAACTGAGATACATCTCACAGAATTATTTCATCATATCACTGAACACACTCCACCTGCTATTATACTGTAAAAAAAATTAGTATTTGCTTCTAAAAAAGAACTAAATGCCAAACCAAGTGTTATCTACAAAAAAGATGAATTTTTAGAAATGTGTTGGCCTCTTTTGAGTAAATGTCTTCCTGTCTCCTTTGTTACCAGCAGCTTCAGTTTCTTCATAAGATGTTGAATTTCATGGGTCATTATATATTATTCATACACATATATACATACATACTTACACTCAGCACTCACTTCATAGCCTTAGGTTGCTTTGTAAACCTACTTGAATTGTTGACATTAGTTGCTTTACAAAAATCTTGAGAAAAATGTTTTAAAAAATGAAAAGGAGTTAAGTATTTAATTGATCATACTGTAACACCTGAGCTTTGAAATTACTCACTGAGCTGAGGTGCTAGTCATCAGTTACTTCTTGAAATCTTAGCACCATTGAGTTAAAGGGAAGAAAACCCCAAAACGATTCCTTGACTACCAATAGGTATTTCCCACTGAATTAATAAAGGATTTCCTGCTCTTTTTCCCCTTTAATGAATTTCAGCTCTTGCACTTTGATAATGAAAACAAGGCTTTATTGAATTTAAAATTATTTTAAAAAACTTTTTGGGGTACAGGTTGTCTATACTGACAGTGTATAATGACCCACAGTTTCTAATTTTGTCATTTTTCACAATCTTTGGTTGAAGGACTCCAGCATACTGCCCCTTAATTCACTTAACAAGTTTATTTTTTTTTCCTTCTTTGGTTTGCATTTTTTCTATGCTTTTCCTTCATTTGCCTAAAATTATCAGAGTGAGTCTGGAAAAAATTTTTTTAAAAACCACATTTCCTGCAAGTTTGATTTTTCTTGGTTCAACAGTGCCTAAATAAGATATCAGCGTAAGAGCAGCAGTGGGCTTCTTTACTGGTGACATAAATGTTGGTGTTGGTAGAAATTCATTTGCTGACATTTTGACCCTTCCCCCCCATACTAGTATAGTAATTCGGCCATTCACAGAATTGGAGCTTCAGCCAAAGAATTTACATAGTCTTACAAAGGAGAAAGAATTACTGGGATATACCCAGGGGTAGAGTGGTGGGTAGGGAGACGGGAGGAAGGGTGCTTCCTACTCATTCTCCTCTGAGTAACCTGCTTCTAGTGACGAGTGTTACTAATCAGACTTTACTGACTTTGAAATACTCGAGGTGGGGCGTAAGGGTGTAAGGTACTCGCTGTCCCATTTTTATCATTTATTATTTGCAAATTAGTATTAGTTTGTAGTCTAGATGATGACTTTATTTCTAAACCATTTAATATAAATAAAGCAGTAAAAGTTTTAAAAAGTAAACTGTTCAAAGATTTTAGGACGCATTGAATGGTAATCTAAGAGTACTAGAAAATTATTATTTTTTTCATGATGAGGTATATTTGATTTGCTGAAAGAGGTGGGCTGATTTTAGAAAGGTAATTTATTTAGAATTTTTCTCTTTGCTTCATCAGTCATTTTTACTTCTGACAAAGCCCATTTTGTTCACACTACCTTTAAAAAAAAATCCCCTATTTCTTGCTATGTCTAGTAAGCATTTAGCCAGAATATGAGGCTTGATGAATAAAAAATATATTACATAGCTTAATGAAGCCCACAGTAGCTTTCTTGGTACAAATTATTTTCTTTATAGAATACTTAGCCCTTAAGTACTTGAATTACTTGCTTATCAAGCCAGCTACTTTCCTGCCAGTATTCAAACTATTAAGATTTTTTAAAATGTAAAATGAACAGGCTGGGCCTGTATCATCTGGATCATCAGTGAATAGATATTTATTAAACATACGTCCTATGGAAAGTACTGTGCCAGGTATCCCTTGATTCTTCAGTTCTGTGCCACAGAAATGGTGAGCCGTATAAAGTTAATTTAGTGTCATATACCAACCAGCTTTATGGTTTAATGTCCTGTAAGACTTAATATTCATATAATCCATTAATTTCAAGCCTTTCTTTTTTGTAATTCACTGGAAGTAATTTTTCTTTGTTTTTTTTTTTTTTTTCTTCTTTTCTTTTCTTGGCATCTTTAAATTTGAATTCCCAGCTCTTTGCTTGACATGTATTATTGGAACAGGGGTATTTATAGAGACACTCACCCAAATAGAAAATATAGGACATCCCGTTAAATTTGAATTTCAGGTAAACAGCGAATAATTTTCTAGTATAAACATGTAGCTTGCAAATTTAGCTGAGTGGTCCTGTATTTTTATTTGCTAAATCTGGCTAGCATGCACCTTAAAAGAAAACCCTAGTTAGGCTTAATTTGCATAATTAAGTCCTAAATCGGAGCCATTGGTTCTGAGCATTCTATAATCAAAAACCTTTTGATTATGTTCATCCTACATTTAGAATCATGAGATCTCGGTATTCTGTATACAGATTCCTCAGATGTGTTGGCTGCCTGCTACTTTACAAGGATTTTAAGCAGGGTGGATCAAAACCAGTAATTTTTTATTTTATCCCATGAAAGAGTCACATGTCTTTGTTATTTGTCCCAGTCTGTGCTCTTTTTACGAATTGTCTAAACATCTGTGAAAGTAGTTCATCCGCAACTGGTAACTGTAATGTTCTCCCTGACTTGAGTCCAAGGGCCAGTGTATAATTAAGTAGGAATCTTTCCTTTTCCATTCTCTTTTCTTCACTAGTCTTTCCGCTTCCCACCCCAATAGAAGTCTTCCGTCATAAGCAGTGAAGGGTGACATTCCTGTCACATCATGCTTATTTTGAGTAATGCAGCAGCAGTTTCTATAAGATCATTTGTAAATTTGTCAAGATTAAGAGAGGAAGGTGAATAAAACAGAGTATCCTCTGACAAAAGAAAATAGTGCGCACAGATATTAACCTGCAGGAAAGCACCAGCCTCCCTTTTACCGACCTGGAGATTGTCCCAACAAGAGTGAATTTTGCTTTGGGAGGGAATTGTTGCAGAGGGGTATCGGGGATTAGTTGAAAAGTGTGAAAAAGGTACTAGCTTCAGACTTTAGCACAGAGGGGGATAAATGCAGGCTTTGACGCGGCAAAGTGAGAAGCTGATCCTTTGGGAAGATGTAGATGGTCATGCTCCCAGGGCTCTGCTTGGAAACACGTGACTAGAAACCTCCAGGCTTCTTCCTCTGGTGCCCTGGTTTGGAAAATATGGCAACTAATGGAGTATCTGCTTAAAAGAATTTGTGTTTCTAGAAGATTTAGTTCTTCCAGGTCATGATGCTGAAACCTGGCTTGTCTAGCTGCAAAATTCTCTCTTAGTTAGGGACACTGGCTTTTAGCTGCTTCTGAGCTCTGGTGGGGCAGCTGGATCCTGGTCTCTCCATGGACAAAGTCCTTGAACATCTCCCCACTTATTTTTATTTCAGAGAGCAAACACAAGGCCGTTTTCCTGCCTGGCACAAGGGGCCGCCTTGGCTTGACCTGAGGGCACCATGCCCTCCTCTGCTTCTCTCCTTTCCTCCCTGATCACAGCTGATAAGAGCTGTACAGGGAGGACATCCTCACAAACATGAAGGTTTGCTGCTTGATTAATGTCCTTAACTATGTCCTTATTGTGTCCCTGAGCTGCTTATTGTGATTTGTTTCTCAGCCTGCCCACCTTTGGGATGGTGCTTTGAACTCCCTAATTTTTTTTTTTTTAAATCCCAGCAGAAACAGCACTTCCTCTTCAAAGTCCTAGATTCTCAGCCTATTAACTCCCAAGTTTTGTTACTGTGTTTTTTTCTTGCTCCATCTTACTCAGATGGAACGCAAGGTGGGTCTGGTAAATCCAGTGCCGGTCCACTGCTTAGGACTTTGTAGGGAGCATCTTGCCATTGAAACCTGCAGAGCTGGAGCCTCAGGGTATGAAGAAGCTTCAGGTCCACAGATGGGAGGTAAGATAGAGACGTACCTAGGAGTGCAGCTCTGTGTAGGTGCCCGTCCTGGCTCTACCTCCTGCTATTGGTAGGACCTTGGCCAGGTTACGTAAACTCTGCATTCTCATCTGTGAAATGTGGGTAATGACACTGCCTAGTTTGTAGGATTCGTTCTGTCATTAAATGAGATAATCTACTTAATGAGTGTTAGTTCTTATTTCTTAGTTCTTACAGAAATAAAACTTCAACCTTGAGGACATGACAGATATATTTTATCAGTTTAAGTGGTTAAAAGTTGGGTGTGTTCAGGCCAGTGGTCAAATCCCATCTCAGTCTCCAGTTAGTGAGCTCAAAAGTTCTTTTCTCTGTAAACTCATAATAATAGGAATCTACCTGAATATCACAGTCAAGATGTGAAGAGGATTAAATGAAAAAGTGGATTTAATATTAATGATAATACCTAGAGCCTCATGAAGGTTTTCTTCAGTGCCCAGTGCTGGAGTGAGATCACCAGGTCCTTTGGCGATGGGGCCAAGTGTTCCCTAGGTGATCTTGTTTTTCCCAGCAAATTCAGTTTAGTGTCATACCTTCCATTTCCTCTAAAATGTCACGTGAGCCCTTATTTGAATAGAAGTCTGAAGCTTTTTTTTTTTTTTCCAAAAGTCATGTTCTAAGACGTGCACATCAGTTGAAATGAATTGTAGGAATACTTATCTGTTGAAAGTCAAAAACAACAGAGGTAGATGAATTTTAGTCAGGGTTAAGTCTACTTTTGCCTATTTTCACACCTGCACTCTTGCATGTGAAGTGCTTTGATGGGCTAACCACTTTATCATTTTATTGCACTTTATTACATCATAAATTTTTATATCTTGCTAACGATCCTACAGGAAGCTTAATTGTTTATAGGAACATCTTAATTAACTGGAGTTCACCAGGTTAAGCAGAACACAAATTGAAGGGGTTATAAATGAAACATCCTTAGCTCTTCTCGTTTTACTCAAGATGCACTGTTCAGGTAGTGAGGAGATGCTACTGGGTCGTAAGGACCCAGGACCCCTCAGCAGTGCTCTCAACCACTCTTCCTTCTCCTGTTGTGTCACAGTGATGACTTCCTCTAAGCGTGGGACATCCCCCCACCATACCCCACTCTACTCCTCCCCCATTTGAAGAGTAGACTCACTGGGTGAGATAATTATGGTATTTCAGAGAAATTCTGACTTGTATCCTGGGAGACGTAAACTCTTGTTTGTGCAAGTCACTTCTTACCAGGTTTTGTCTTCTGGGAGGGTAGAAGTTTGTAACTCTTTAGAAGCTTGAGTTAATCTGTCATTAGTGAATGTACAGCCAAAACACTGTCTAGAAAGTTTTAAGGAGTTATTGCCACAACTGGATAGACTTGTAAGCAATGTCTGTTAAGCGGCCCAGTAGTAAGGTCCCTCTCTCCTTGGAGCTAGTCCTTGATACACAGGGAAATCCCTACTTTGGCCTTCTAGGTCTCCTAGCCTGCTTGTATGGTTAAGTGAGACTACAAAAACAAGTGTAAACCCATTTTACTGAAAGGACAGTTTTGTTGGGCTCTAAGTTCAATTGGCCAAAGGATGACTCAGGCAATCCTAGACCTGGCTGTCCAGTAGGGAAGCCGTGATTGTGAATTTGAGTACTTGAGATGTGTTTAGTCCCAACTGAGATATGTTGGGAAAGTGCACACTGAATTTTAGAGATGTAAGCTTAAAAAAAGGTAAAATATCTCACAGAGAATTTTTCTTATATTGTCTACATGTTGGTAAAATTTTTGAGATATTGGGGTAACTATTGTTATAAAAATTAGTTTCACTGTTCTTTTCTTTAAAATGAGATTAGAGAAATTAAAATGACATATGTGACTTGAATTGTATTCCTATTAGACGTGGCTGTCCTAGATCCTCAATGTGAGATAATGCATTTGGAGGACTGAAGCTTAGGTTAAACTGGTTTGCTGATAGAGTAGTTAAGATTGGTGTGAAAATCCTAAAAACCTGAATCCGGGCTCCTGTGCTCCCTTCACTCAGCACTGTAAGCTCTTTCCCAGTCCTTCCTGCTTGCACACCTGCTGCACCATCCATCTCACGTCTGCTCTTTGCTCTGCCCTGGTCATCTGGGAAGCGGGATCTCCTCCCACCAGTAGCGATAAAGTATTCCCTTCTGTATACTCTCAGCACACTTCACTGGGACCAGAAGGGTGATTTCTGTAATACCCCTCCACTCGCTTGGGACGTCTTCATCTCTGGGTGCTGGTAGCTACCGCAGCATCTCTCACGGTTGGTGGGGAGAGCATGTGGAACAAAGGCTTATGGGAACTCCTCCCAAGTGTATCTGAAATTCTCTGGTTCCTAATTGCCAGTTTCTTTTCCGGCCACCTCTTCCCATTTTAAATAGTAAGCACAACCTGCAACCACCCTGTCTTCAGTCACTGTTTCTGTATTTTTCTTTTCCAGCGCTCACTCTTTTTTCATCTTTGCTGTTTCCCTCTGTCTTCAGACAACAAAACAAGGGAAAGGTAGGAGGGAGGTTTTAGTAGCCTAACCAAGAAATAAATTTTAGAGAATTTAAATTTGTGTGATCATTAACAGATGGGAGCATCTTTATTTTATTCAGGAAATAGGGTCTCGTGTGACATCTCTCTCACTTTTATTTAGTAGTTCTTCAATATTCCTTTGCCGGCAAAAAATCCTCCCTCCTTTTGGCTGTTCGTGTTCTCCACTATGAGTAGAAATTAAAAAACAAATCAACCTCTCACATAAAGGAAAACACCTGTTTGGCTTGGAGAAATTGGCCAGAGAGGTCTTTTTCCTGAGAGGCCAAAAGCGACCATCACAAGGCCTCTTATAAAAAAAAAAAAGTCAATTTTTTTTCTTCATTTCATGTGAGCATTGGCAGAAACTCTGACAAGCAGTTCTTCATATTTTATTATGTTCTTGTCTGCAGAATCTCTGTCAGGCAAAAACCTTGTCAGCGGAAAACCTGTCGTAGGATCAGAGGAGACAAAAACAGGTGTCACACAGGCAGTCAAAACTGAAGGAAAAAAAAAGATTAGGCTAAAGAGAGAGAGGCAGACAATTACATTAATGCCATTGCTTTTATCTTATAGATGTGTGTTATTATCTCGGGGTGCTGAGTGCGCAGTTGCCTCAAAGAAAAGTAGACAGGAGACAAGGGGAAACTTGATCGTTATTAACTGAAGAGGCAGTATGTCAAAGCTGGATGGGGTTCAAAGTTTTGCAAAAGGGAAAAAAAAAAAATACAGGCAGCCAGCAACGGTTGTGTGGCTCTGCTTTCGGCTACATACACCTAGCAGCAATCTAACATTTTCTACTTGGAAACAGATCATAGAGAACAAAATTAATGAAAGATTTCATTCGGAGGTTTGGGGAGTAGCATTCATCCTATAGACACGCGACGGAATCATAATCGTTTCTCTCATAAAATCCTGCCACAATGTGAGACGTGAAGACAGGCATTTGTCAGTTCAGCTGTGTTGTTTGGATATGTTTAAAACACCTATTATCAACACACTTTTAATTAAAAAAAAATCTATTAAGAAACCCTTTTACTAAGTGTGAACATCTGTACGTGCAAGCTGTAAATTAGGAGATCACATATGTGTGCCTCAGTCAGAGACTAAATGAACTTGGCAAGTGTTTTCTATGACCAGTTTTTAAGTACAGTAAAATATCCAAAGGAAAAACTGCTGCATTTTAAAGTTTGGAATTTTTTATTGTGCCCTTTGGTCCTGATTAATGGAACTTGTCTTCCAATGAGAATTGAGAGTCATCACCATCATCAAATTGGTAACCAGGGTTCAGAGAGCTAACCAGTACCCTCCTCGGTTTCTTTGTGTTCACATCATTTCAGGAGACTTTTGGGCTCCATGAAGTATTTGTGATGGGATCAAATAGTTTCATTTTGCAAGTGGCTGAAACTGGAAGCTATTTAGCCTTGTTGATAACTCATATGTGTCAAGTAGTAGAGAACAGGATGGTAACTTTTAAGGCCTCCCTCTGCTCAGCCATACATCGATTATATTAGTGGAAAAGCCGGCAAGCATTGCTTTAGTCCTTCACATTTTCTACTCAAGCGTTTTAAAAATTGGTTACTTTAGACTTTTCCCAAGACTGCCTTCTTAGCCTTTTTTTTTTTTTTTTTCAATGAGCAAATCTTTATATAGAGGTCTTTTATCCCGCCAGTCACGGATGCAAAGCAGTTTGATACTTGATATATGCATTAAGCAAATCCAGCAATCCAGAAGAAAACACACATCAGTGTCAAAAGTGTGTGTGATAGGCCAGAGTTTTAAGGGATTACAGTGGGGGGGGGGATTGATTATAGATTTAGAATGAGATTTCAGGCTGACTTACTGGGAGAGAGCAGGAAAAGTACTTGTGACACAAAAGTGACGTTCATTTAAAAAAAAAAAAGACTGAATATAATCATTTCTTTCTTTTAGGTATTTCCTACCAGATGCTTGCTTTTTGTGTCACTGCTCTCTCTGTTTTGAAATACTTCTTCACTAATGAGATAGAGTTTAAAGCATATGTTCTATCAAAAATAAATATGCCTTGTGTTTACAATGTTTTCATAGTAAAATTCTTATACAGATAGATGCTGCTTCAAGAAAATTTAAGCCTTTAGAGTTAATAAATCGGGATTAGGGAAGAATTCACTTTTTGTTCATTGTGTAAAAGGACTCACGTGGTCCGTTCAGGTAGCATATTTCAGTAGTTACTTTTAAAGGGGTATGTTTTGTAGTTAGTGTACATTTAATTCATTGATCTGTGAATTAAGTGAAGCAAGGTTTGTGTGGTCGACTTTCAGTTGGCCTTGGCGATTAGAGATTGGCTGGAACAGCAGCAGTAATAAAAACAGTCCCCAAACCTGGCTTCAGCGGGGAGATTGTTTACTCAGTCTCTTCCTGGCCTTACTGTCGAGTTTGCAGACTGCGTTTTCTCTTTCCCCTTACCACCTTCTGACGGAGTGGCTTTAGGAGAGGAGAGACGTGTGCCCAAAAGTTGGCCAATGGAAGGAGGAGGAGAAGTAAAGCAGGGACCTGTTTAATCTCGTAGCCAGGAGAGCGAGCTTCTGAAGAACCCAGCGATGACAGTCCGCTTTTATGTGTGCCTCAGCCAGGCTTTAATGATTTCCAGTCTGTTGTGAAGGCTTTATTATGCATAAGGCCACAGGGGGGAAGTGCCAATCAGTCTGAAACATTACCTATGTAGTCTCAAGTGGAGCTCGGATTCTACCCTGGCCTCATTGTGGGTGCGGTGGGTGCATATCCACGTGCTCTCAAAGCCACACATCAACTAGGGAGTGATGAAAATCCACAGGACGGGGGGCTCCTTGGAACAACTTCTGTCCCCTTTCCCTTTTTACAGGTAAGGATCCCATTCCTAATGGACCATATGAGTATTCGTACACATATCCCTCATGTATTAAGGGACACGGAAAAATCAAGGACCATTCACATAAGGCATATAAGGTGTAGTAATGTAATCAAGGTTTATGGAAACTCAGGTGGTTTTTTGTTGTTTTTTGTTTTTTTGTCTTTTTTAATTTTAACTTAAAAACACTGACACACTATTTGTTTAAGAACAAAGAAAGCCTTTCACACATATGGGCTGACAGTTTTTATCACCAGACTTGGGGATCAACTCTTTCAGCTCCGTGTCATTGCTTTTCTTCTTCCCTTAAAAGTATTCTAAAAGCAAGCCTTCTCTTGCCTTGGTATTAAATATCCTGATTAATTCAGCCTTGACAGTTAAGAGTTGGAAAGTTGTGACTTAAACGGAACATGAGTTACTTTGTACTTAATTTGCTCCCAATTACTTAGTTCTTTCCCCCCAAAGTAGTGAATGAAACATGCAAATCTAAATATTACTTCAAGGCATAAGGACTTTTTCTCTTAGTAACAGTCATCGTCTGCCTTCCTGATCGATGCTTTCATTCACTAAAAAGTTTTTAATATGTCATCATTGCCATTTATTAACGCTCTCCCCAAGTGCTGCAGCTTTTATTACGATCTGGCTTACAGTCTTCGGGTAGGTTAAGCCTTTGCCTTGTGCCCTGATGCTCTTGCCTAGTAAGAGACCTGAGTCTTATAATGGGAAAGGATTGATGTTATAATGATTCCAAAGGGCCCCTTTATGATGAAATTCGAAATACGCAAAATCCCATTAAAGCTGTAGAAGTTCATGGGCTGGCTACATTGAAATGACATGTCATTATATTGGGTATGGTGTGCATATTATAAAGTGGGGTGTAATTGGAAATGATTGGTCGTATTAGAAAGAATGAAGAGCCACCCACCCTCATAAATTCAGAGGTTATGGTCTGGTTATTTGAAGTAGGAAAGGGAACAATATTCTGTTTATAAGTAATCAAAACTTAAAAATCTGACCCCAGAAATTGCCCTAATAAAATCCTGTCACTAACTGTTTTTATTCGACTCTTAAAGTAATCGTGGAAAGAATTCCATAAAACAGCCCTTTAAAGACACACTGAAATGTTAACCTATTAGAAATTAAAATCGTATTCTAGGACCCAGAGCTCCTAAAAGCTGACCACTTGGTGCTGTTCTAATTTGGAATCCTAAGGGGGGTTGAGGCAGGAGACATGGAGTTCTCGAAACAATTAGCTTTGCAGTTTTGGCCTTACTTGGCTTTCTCCCAAAAAGAAAGAATAAGGCTTCTTTAATTTTTTTTTTTTACTTGTAAAATTGCTTCAAATTAGCATTTAAAAATTTAAAAATATCCAAGACAGAACTGGAAGTTAGTGAAATAAAAGGTTGCCTTTCAGACCGTTTTCATACAAATTTTTAATTGTTTTACTCTGCGAAGTAGGTGGCTTTGAAAAAATCATTCCACTTTGCTCAGTTTTATTTTATTGAATGGCTATAAGCTTCACACCAGCATGCCTGAACAGCTCTTAGATGGGTCCACCGGACATCAGGGCCTGAAATGTTCTAGCATATTCCCGTGAAAACCACCTAAGTCACTTGAATTTGGCTTTTAAAGAAAGTTATGTTAAAAAAAAAAAGTTGTGGAAAACTAAGAACTATAAACTATCACTGAGAGCCAATTTTCTAGGATCAGTGAAAAGCACTTTTATACTCCTACATTAAGAAAAAAAAGGTATCTGAATATGTTCTTATTTCTGTGACCTTCACAGAAAATATTGGAAGTGAAGTCTGTAGAATTACAGGTTTACATTTATTTTAATTTATTTGAAGGTTTGGGGAGTAATTCCTGTTATTAAAAATCGAAATAAAAAAATAGTTATTCACATTTCATTTGATAGATGCAGGTTCTTTTATAACCACTCCTCACACACCGCCAGCACTATTTTACACATTTGAAAACTGAATTTTATAAAGGACATTACTTTGTTCTTTAAGTTAGCAGTGTCATTAAAAGTATGTATTTCTTCACATTTATTACATATTTTGCATTACATTTTATACGTATTTTACATTTACATTACACACTTACATTAATGAACCACAAAAATTCCAGCTGTTGTCCTTACGGTGATTCTGTTCTTGACAGAAATGAATTTTCTTCACACTGACTTATGTGTCTTTTTGGGGTCTTGTGGCTTAGCCACCACTTTCCTTTGGAAAACTGTAGATCCTGTCAGAGAGTTGATTGAAATTATATCCAGGCCTCAATTTCTCCTTTGTTTTATAGTCAGAAAACTGCCAGTTTAAGCTTCTGTTTCTAGCATTTTAAAGAAATCCGGGTAAATTATGTTCCCTCAGTAACCTAATTCACAGTTTAAGAAGCTCTTATTGTATGAATTTTTTTTTCTTTTTCTAACTAGTATCTGTTATTGTGCGGTTTAACCCTTTGCTTTTTCCCAGTAAAATTCTGCATACTCAAAAGAGGTTAATTTATCTGTTTGCTTTTTTCTTTTCCTCCAGGCCTTTTACAAATGGAAAATCATCTTTTCTTTGTAGATGCTGTTGTTACCATCCTACTGTGTTGACTGCTCTCTTGCCCCTTTGCAAAAAAAGTCTGTACAGTTGTCCTTTGGTATCTGCGGGGGGTTGGTTCCAGGATCTGCATGAGTACCAAAATCCATGGATGCTCAAGTCCGTTATATAAAGGGCTGTCGTATATGCATATAACCTATGAATGTCCTCCCACATCCTCCATGTATTATAATCATCTCTAGATTACTTATACAATGTAAATGCAATGTAAATAATTGTAAATATAGTGTAAATGCTGGGTAAGTAGTTGTAGCAACTACTATCTGGCAGATTCAAGCTTTGCTTTTTGGAACTTAATGGAATCATTTTTCGTGAGTATTTTCCATCTGCGGTTGGTTGGATCCATTGATGAGCACCCATGAATATGGAGGGCTGGCTCCGCTATACCTTTTCCTACAGCTGGGAGACCATAAGTCTAGCACCTGGATCACAAATCTAGTGATCTGTACTATGATTTTCATAATGTCTATTCATCATAATCTGGTCTCTGCACCCTGATACTAGGGTGTTTTCTTTAACACCACTAGATTTCATACTGTTTCCACCTAGGAAGCCATTGGATGCCCCCAAATAATGCTGGAAGTGGTAGGAAAGGGAATAAATTAGGCAACTGTAGTCAGTTCCTGCCCAGCTGGCAACCCCATCTCACTTCCTGCCACATTATCTACCCCCACTGTTCTCTAGAGTAATGTAAAGAGCAAAGGAGAGGGCTAAGAAAGAGGCATGGGTGAGATCAAGGATTCAAGTCACACATGTAGCCTTTCAGTGCAAACCCACCATGGCCTTTTCCTGTTCTTTGTACACTAACTTTCTTCGTCCACTCAGCAGTATGAGGGCTGAACACCCTTGACTGATTACCCTTCAGATATGGTTGCTGAAGCTCTTAGGATAGAATAGGCCCAGAAGCGACCCAGTAAATGAACAACATATGGTTGGGATGTATGTGATGGGTACACGTAGATACCACCATGGTTGAGACAGTTTGCTCTTGGATGAGGGGTCCCCCTCCAAGTTTCACAGAGAAAGAAAATAGAACTTGAATTGCAGCTGGAAAGAAAAGATAGTTTAAAGGTAAACAAAGAAAGAGGAAAGGCCCTTAAGGAACGGCATCGAAAATTAAAAAATCTGAAAAATATAGCTCAGCGAATGGAACCCTGCTTGTCTCTCCAGCCTCATCATGTGCTGCTCCTCTTTGGTCACATCCCAGCAGAACTGACTTTGCCTGGGACACCCCATCCCTCCCTGATTAAATTGTGTTCTCATGTCACACCTGGGGTATAACATTGTGTGTGAAGGTATATATATATATATTTTTTAATGGCTGCTTTCTTCAGTAGTTTTGTTGAAAAGGCAGTGAGAAGCTCTCTTTGGTTGGAACAGAGAGCCCATGTCAGAGAGTTATTAGGCTGGAGAGTCCTGGGTCCAAGGTCCTCTGACCCAGGTGAAGGATTTGGCATATGGGAGGGTAGGGCTGGGGCATTACTGGAGACTTTTAAGCAGAAAAGAGATATTCTAAGCAGTCTTTGGAGAAGACTGACCTGAGAACTGTCTTAAGCCAGAAAGAATGGAGGCAGACCAGACCACCAGTTGTCTGTTGCAGTAGGGGACTTAGGAAAGTCTTAAAAGCCTATACTAAAGAGGGCAGAAAGAGGTTAGGCCAGAGGAGGGATTGATCTGGGGGAACTGCAGTGGGAAAATTTATGGGCTCTAAGTAGTCAGGGAAAATTTTGAATGTTCATGCTATATAAAGTTCAGTGAGAGAAAAAACAGGACAGAAATTTGTAACTATAGCGTGACCTCAGCTGTATAGAATTATGGATGAAGAAAAGGAGATGCAGCTACATCAGCATGTAGCCAGGAGTTGCCTTTGGGTGGTGGGACTGTGGACGGTTGTGTTTTGTTTTTCTTGAATTTTTTTTTTTTTTCAGTGAGCATCTATGATACATACAATCAAAAAAATCACAACAAAAGTTTGATTTCAAGCGTTCTGGTGGCCTAGTTTCTTTGTCTTACCTTTCACAGGAGTAGGGGTCAAGTACAAGTTAGTAACTGAGGGCCCCTGGCTGGGGTAGAGCTCAATTTATAGGTTAGGGATCGCCTGCAGAGTGTAGGAGTAGCTGGATTCCTCGAGGCAGAGCATCACATGTGGGCAGCTAGAGAGGCAGCTGCTCTGGAATCCTGATGGTTCCCCTACATCTCAGTTGACTTCCCCGCCAAATCCCCAAGACTAGCAAATCTCGGTCATCCTGTAACCCTGCTTCATCTTCACTCCAAGCATCTGTTTTCTTCCCTGTTGTTGTTAGCTTCCTCTTGATTCTTTGTTCTCCTTTTCTTTCTCTTTGAATTAAGGTAGTGGTCCTCAGGCTATTGGCTTGCCTGCCCCAAGAGAGTTTTGAAAACAAAGAACCATCCTATGCCGAGTAACTAGCCAAGGTCATAGAGCAGGTCAGTGGCAGAGCTAGAATTTAAACCCTTGGAGTCTGGCCCTAGAAGCTCTATTCTCAATCTGGAGGACCACAAGTACTCTTTAAACACTGGTAACTTTAAATCACTGTTCTGAGTCATAATTTTTTCTCCTTAACTCTTGTTTCCAGTTCACTGTCCCCATAATATTACCACAGATGAAATCATGTTCACTGGAAAGTCCCTTATCATTCAACTTATCACACATGTCTGCAAGGAAAATTAAGAAAATAAAGTAAGTGGAAATTTTATGGTTTAATTTTGATCATCAAGAGGAGTAAGAACAAAGCAATATAAATATTACAGATTTTCATAATTAAACATAAAGTGGATCTTTGTTAGAAATACATCAGTCAATAAAATGGATGGGGCTATAGATTTTTTTCTTCCCAGATTAGTTAACGTGTCAGTAAATGCATAGTACTTACTGTGAGAAAGAGAAAATGTACTCTATCCATTCTTTGCCCATTTTTTCAATTTTTACAGATGTAAGTGCTTGGACACCTGTTCACATGAATAGGTGAGACTCGGAACTTTATCGCATCATCATTCGGTTCTTAGAAATCATTTCAGATTATGTGCAACAATTACACAGTGATCAATTAGTTCTGTTAAAAGGAAAGAAATGGAGATCATGCACCTTATTACCCAGATGTTGTTATAGTCATTAACAAGATGTATCAAATGCCTATTTATAAATTTAGCTCTTAGTTTTTCATTCAGAGGTGTATCTTTTGTTTTCATATACTAAGGAAAAATTGAGAAAATAAAAATACTGTATTAGTTGTTCAGACAACTTCTGCAATGTATCTTTTTTTGAAAGAGATACTTTTATGACTGCAGATTTAGCAGTCTTAATAAAAATTTCCATCCAGTGATCACGGTCAAATCAGGCTACCAAATCAGACTTAATTATCATTAAAAAAAAATGAACCCATGTGTCAATTCAAATAAATGTGCTAATATGCATTTTGAGAAACTTTATAAAAACAACAATAAATTATGGACTGCATTTCATAAGGATGGATTACTAAAACAGTTAGTAAGTAGTAATGATGCATTGTAATGTGTAAGTTAAGCTTTTTATAAAATGAGGAATATGTTACAAGTCATGGTATTACTGTGATAACGTCGTTCCCTGTACATACCACAATCTCGTGTTGAATTTTAGGAACAAAGTAAGTAATAGTCATATTTTACAAAAAACTTTAATTTTGCTAGATCTCATGGTCAAACTGTTTAATGTATTTAATGAAAGGAGAAGGTATGTACTGCTAAAAATTAAATGCTTTGGCATTTAGATGGACTGCATTTAGATCACAATCTATTTTAATTTTATTTTTATGAACAGAATGTGGAAAATATTCAAAAGTTTATAAGATGAAAATGATAATTAATCCTAACCAAAATAAATATTTTGAGAGTATTTGATTAGATGGGTTGTAACTACCTTATTAAATGATAAACATAGTCTCCGAAAGAAATCATGCAAAATTCCTATTGATAGGTTTTATGCAGTGTATCTTAGAAATTTCATAGGTCTGGGCAAATACTCAAACTGAGTTTAAAAGGTTAGGCATCACATGTGCTCTGGGGCTTTTCTTCGTAGGTGATGATACCTCGTACAGAAAAGTATCAGGAATAATTGGAAAGAATGGAGGGGAAGCCATTTTCAGTATTGGACATGTCTGCTTTGCTGTCACAGGTGATACCGCCTAAAGAGGGAGCCGTTATGAAAATAGGCAGGAACGCACAAGGCGAGTGCACGACTGTTGCCCCATTTTACCTTGTGTCCGAATTTCAGATATTCTAGTGTAGATTCAGATACCAGGTTCTAACTACCCTTTTCTTTGGATGTGTGTAGTCAGAGAAAGAGGGCCCTTTTCCAGATTCTTGGTGCTTTTATTAAACGAGGCTTCACAAAGCAATTCAAATTGGCCGTTATCTGGCACCCGAGAGAGCTTTCCACCCTGGGCCAGTGCACAGTCTAAGCCAAGTCAGAGGGTGCCTTTATTTGGTAAAGGAGGAAGGGTGCACTTTTCAAAGGAGAAATGGGGATGGGTAATCCTCGCGACTAGCCGGCCTGTTCTCAAGTGGATCAGTTTTAGGAAAGAGTAGGGGATTTCGGAATCTGGAAATCGAGTCCTTGTGTCTGCCTATCTGAGAAAGGCCTTTGCATACCCCAGGTTTAGGCCTATCATTATTTGAAGTCCACTGAGTTAAGGCATCTCCCAGTGGAGTATTGCAAAATTTCCTACTCTGTTCAGTTAAGTCTAGGCCATCCCTGCCCACAACTATCTCTGTGGTTTTCAGTGTGGCATATGTCCGGGGGTTCGTCAGCATCATCTGTGATAATTTTTGAAATGAAATGGGACCATCTATCTCTCTCTTGCCCCCTTTCTGTAGGGATCATGGCTCTGTGGCCATGTGCCCCAAGCTGACAACTGTTGCTTTAAATAAACTTCTGGACTCCCGTCAGAGTTTGACATCTAAATTTATAAGTCATTTTCATCTTATAAAAGATTTAATATTTTCTGTATCCCACAAATAAAATTCTGTTATAACCTTTCCAGAGCTTTTGGCCTTTGGTATTAAGGTTTCTTATAGACTGCCCATCTGGCGTTTTTGTATTGATCTTCAACTCTTGCTGCAAGTCTGACACATTCCTCCAATATTCAGTTCTCTTACACACACCCCGTCAGTTCAGTGGTTCTCAAAGTGTGGTCGCTGGCCAGCAGCACCAGCCTCTTGTGAAGACTTGTCAGAAATGCCGGTCCTCGGTCCCCACCCCTACCCAGTGAATCAGAAACTTCGAGGGCCGGTGGCCCAGCGATCTGATCTGTGTTTTAACAAGCCCTTCAGCTGGTTTTGATGGACACAGTGTTGGAGAACCCCTGCCCTAGTTCCACCTGCCTAGATTGCCCTCCTCCTTTCTCGCTTGCCGAATTCTGGGTCTCTTAGAAGAGGAGGCCTTCCCGGCAGAGCTGCCCCCTCTTCTGTGTCCTGCAGTTCTTTATCAGATCTCTTTTTCAGCATAAATTACTTGTGCATCTGCATGCAGCGCCTGCCTGATAAGCTGTTAAGTGCCAGTGAATAAATGAATGTATGCATGAATGAAGGAGAAGAGCATCTGAGGAGGAGTGTGATCAATAAGGTCAGCTGCTCTGGCGTGATCGTGGAGAATAATGAAGGGGAAAAGCGATTGGATTTCGTGGTAAGGCAGGTGATGGTGACCTTTGAAATGCTTGCTTCAGCAGAGTGATGGGCAGGAAGCCCAGATTGCTAGGAGTTAGGGGCTTCCAACATTGATGAAGACTTGCACGTTTCCAGAGTTGCTTATTGACTGTTTACCTGAACATGTGGTGGAAACAGAATTTCTTGGGAGAAATAATTAAGTGACGTTGGCCAGGTACTGAACCTCAAGGAGCCTGTCATCTCTGAATAGGCAGTAATAGTTGTTCCTTGTCCTTTGAATTTTTTAAAGGATTAAACATCATTGTAATTCCTTAGAATGATATCTGACATTTAGTTAGTACTTAAATGGTCATTTCCTTTACTACCTCCTATACGACAATTATTTTTATTTATTAATATTGTTGATGGTGTCCATCACCTTTGCAAATTTGTATGAGACAAATTGTTAAGGGTATCCTTGTTCCAGTCATTGGAGAAATTGTGAATCGCATTTAGCTTGGAACTAACATACCTTCCGTTGAAGCACTGACAGCTACTTTGAAATTGTATGTTATCCAGCTGAAGGAGTACCCCAAAAGGTGGTGGTCTTAGTCAAGGCTGTTTTAGATACAAATGACAGAATCCTACTTCAAGCAGACATAAAAAGAGAGCGAGAGAGAGAGAGAAACTTTGTTGGCTTGTGTAACTGAAAATTCCGGGGATAGGACCACCCTCAAGCACTGCCATGTCTGTGTCTTCTGGATCAAACGGTATTGTCAGACCTCAGTCTTCCCAGGCCATCTCGCGGCCCAGCTGTCTTCTATGCAATTCTCATTCCCAAGCATATTTGCCAGTGACAGATTTCAAGGAGAGGGAAGAACTTCTCAGCAGTTGTAACTTAAAGCCTGGATTCACTCTCACTGTTCAGACTTAGGCCACTTGCCCATTCTTAAACCATTTGTTGTGGCCAAGGAACTGGGATGTACTGGTTTTCCAGGCCCAGCTTCAGGAATATTCTGTTCTGTGAAATAAAGAGTCCTGCGTGTAGGGAAGAGTGCTTCCCCAAAAGGAAATCCAGTCTCTGTTACCAGAATGAAGGGGATGCACAGCAGGCAAGGCAGTTGATATTGTCTAATTGTATGGAACAGTGCTTTTTCAGACTGTTTCTGTGAGCTCTAGGGATCCCACTGAAGTGCGTAAACAGGGGAAGGGAAGAAGAGAGTAAGTCATGGTGGGAGGTTCTCAAATTCATGCTCACTCTAGAGTCACCAGAAGTAGCTTCACTTTCATGTATTTTTATAGCAAATTCCTGGTTAAGATTTCATTTGAAGATGGAATTTCAGCAGTACCACTGATATAGGGCCATTTTTGCAGCTGGTTGGGCCCATAGCTCATGAAGGTGGGTGGCCATCGTTTCCTACTCTGTCCTGCTGAACAAGTTTTTGCCCAACCTTTCTTTCATTCCTGTTAGCCCAACTTGTGTTCCTAACCCAACTGAGATCCAGACTTGATTCCCCACAGTCAGTCAGGAAGACCATGGCATTAGGCTGAAGTCCAGTTTTCAGTTTACTATTTTTATGACACTCGAAGAATCAGTACTTAACCCTTTGCCCACCAAGAAGATATCCCCAATAGCTGTTGAAAACTTGGCGACTCACTATGTTCCAGCAATCATAAAGCAGGAAATTTTGATTCACTGAAGAAATTTGATGGAGCATAATCCTTGATGATGTGTTTATGCTGAAATTTGCAGTTGACATCTGCAGGCTGGGCAGGTTAATTTTTCGAGCTTTCCTCTGTGGCTCATCTCAGTAACTGCTTCTTAAAGCACACTCTTGGGACTTTTTCCTTATCTACTATTGACTTTCTTTACCTATTTGACCTGCCCTTTCGTCTTCCGTATCAGAGCCCAACGTGGCCAGGTACCTATTTGTGTAAGTAAAGTTTTATTGCAACACAGACACGCCCAGTAGTTTAATCTGTTTTCCCTCTATAATAGGAGAGGTGAGTAGTTGTAAAACAGAAGGTACAGCCCATAAACCTAAAATATTCACAGTGTGATCCTTTACAGGAAAACTTGTTGACCTCCACGGTACGTTTATGTGGCTTACAACAGTATTCCTACTTCTTGACATATGACATGCTTTTGAAAAAAAAATCAGTGATGTCTTTTAATATGCTGACTCACTGAGGTTTTCACATGCATATCTAGGGAAATATTTTTGCCTTCCCCATTCCACCTGTGCTCTTCCAATTCTCTGAACAACTTCTTTGTGTCTCTGTACCCTCAACAGTTTAGTCCTCGTCTTTTAAAACTACCAGCCATTTTGAAGGAATAGGAAGGAGTGGGTGACAGCTTTCCACCTGGCTCTTGAAGACTTTGGTACACACACCTGTGTGTACTTGATGTGAGGTGCCAAACACATGGATAAAAGGATTTGGTGTCATTTTACTTTCCGTCTCCCCATCCCTCCCGATTCTGCCTCTTGTGGCTGTAGCAGTGTATTTTGTGAAGTGTTTGATGTGGGCCAGGAGGGTTGATAAAGAGAGATGGAGGAGGAACAGATTCCCCTGGACCTGGACCCCGGATTCTGTAAGCAGAACAGCCGCACCTCAGAGGGCTGGGTAGTTAAGCTGTACTTGAAGGAGAACAGGGATAGTAATCCCTTTCCTGCATTTTTGCAGTTGAAATGCCCTGTGGAGTGAGAGAAGACTTCAGTCCCTAGGCTTGTGAATCCCTTATCTTTCCCAAACGTTAAATTAATTTTTAAAGCTATTTATTCAAAGTTGACTTAACCACTAGAATAGGAAAGATCAGACAAATCAGCTGCAAGAAATGAAGTATGAGGAAACCTGAACTCTTTGACAAAGTATTCCTGGGAGGAAATGTGTTGAATGAAGCCAGCGGGTAAAACGATAAGGGCCTTTACACTGTGGATGTAAGAAAGCAATTTATCAAGAGTACATGAACTCTCCAGTGACCACAAGTCAGGAGGAAACGGGAGTGGAGGAGGAGCCCTGAAAAAATACATTTGAAATACTAAAAATTGTGTGTGCCCTTTTAAATACCTGCATTAATATGCAGAAATACTGGCATGTTAAAATCAGAGCTGCTCAGAGTGCACACCTACAGTAGCCTATACTGTTAGGGGAGAAGGTGTTGGGAAGAGTGGTTGAGAAAGTCCAGGCAGTGGCTAAGAATTTGCAGAAATCTTGGGGACTCTCGGGTAGAGCTGTGATTTGAGCCTGGTGAATGCTGTCTGATAACCCATTTCCCCGACTCACGAGATGAGACAACCATCTTTCAGGCTCATGTATTTATCTGTTTATCTCCAGAAGGTCATATGTGTATAATTCTGACAGTTTGTGTTCTCTTCAGGAGTCCAAAGCACCTCTCATTCATTATCTCATTAATCTTGGCAGCGTGTCTTTGAGCCCTGTAGATGAGACTCTGTGACCTGAATTGTTCACGTTAGAGAAACTGAGGGAAAATGTAATCACGTTATGTGCAGTAGGTTTCCCAGGAACTCAGATAAGGATGAGGACTAGAATGTATGACCGTATCTTGGTTCTCCTATCTAATAGGGGAGAGATGGGATTTCTTAGATTTGAAGAGAAAAAGGCCTAATTGTTGAAATATTAGTTTCACTAAAAATACTTACTCTGAGAATGGTCATCCTCGGTTTTCTGTGCTGAGATGTCATGGCTAAAATACATAGAAATTCTCATATTTTGATTTTAGTCGTTTTTCCCCCACTTCCACCGCATACTAAACCCTTATCAGAGCTGCTAGTGAAGTAACTCATTATGACTTGAACTTCTTTTCTTGTTGGTTTCTCCTGAGTAACTTTTAGAGAACATGCCAGCAACCATGAAACTAATAGGTGAACAGCCGGAGGGGAAATTAGATGAGCTAAGTCTTAGGGTAATTCCCCTTACCTAATTGAGCTTGAGGTAAATGACTAGTCCTCCACCCAGACGTCTGCTTTCCTATTCCCTCTAAATTAGGGCTTTTACCCCTGGGGTCCAAAGGACACTCTCCCCTTCCTCTGTAAACCCTTCAGGTATCCTAAGGGGCGAATCTTACTCAGAAAAGTGATGTTGGTTGAGCCCACGCATGTTTATTTGCTTGTCCTTTTGGTGCAGGGAGGGGGACACCGTGGTTAACTTGGGTTGAGCCATAGTTCAATTAGCAAATTAATTAGTCAGGGTTTTAGCACCAGCCACAGTCATTTAGAAACCTCCTCAGTGGCTCTCATCCTGAAAGCTGAATGTGTTTTGTATTTGCTGTCATCTGCAATTTATAAACACCAAATCTTAAAAAAAAAAAAAAAAAACAGTGTACAACAGGGAGGAGATGGGAAGAGAACTATTTACATTGCACCGTCTCGCTTAAACATCTGTGGTTAAGACCCAGCTGTAGAAATGGAGCCTGGAGAACTCCCTGTAACGTGTGTCTCCTTCCCTTGTCTCTGTTCTCTCCTTTTCTCTCTTCGTTCCCACCCGCCTCCGGACCTCTGGTGTGGCCTCCACAGCCTTGGATAAGCTCAGCACGCAGCACCTGTACCACCCCACGCAAGTGGAGATCGTGCAGTCCAACGTGGTGTTCGACATCAGCAGCCTGATGCTCTACGGGACCCAGGCAGTGCCCGTGCGGCTGAAGATCCTGCTGGACCGGCTCTTCAGTGTCCTGAAGCAGGAGGAGGTGCTGCACATCCTGCACGGCCTGGGCTGGACGCTGCGGGACTACGTCCGGGGGTACATCCTTCAGGTAGGGGAAGGACGTTGACGCCGGTGGCTGGGGCCAGCTGGAGGAGGGCAGGGGTGGGAGCCTTTGGCAAACCTGACCTCCTTCCCATCCCTCGGAGGCCCAGGCACGCACACCCTTTTCTGATTAAAATGGTCCTTTCGGCAGGCGCGTCAGGGAATTGGAAGGAAGGTGCCGTGTGCCAGCGGGCCAGCACCCGGCCTCAGTGGTCGGGAAAGGAATAAGTGGCCGGTTGCCTAGGGTTGCTTTGTTTGCATTCTTTTGAATTCAACTCCCTCTCCCTACAATGTGGGCCTCCTGGCTTCTCCAACAAGCTTTATCGCAGCCCTACTAAAAGGGAGGGCTTGAGGGTGGATGAGGGGTGTGTGAAAATCTGAGACAACACTGCATCTGGGTTTAGGAGGGCTCGTTCTCGCGCCTACTTTGTAGGCTTGGTGTCTTCTTTTCTGTGTACCCTAACCATTTATTGCTTCTTCATCCAAGTCAAAGGACGAACTGTCACCCCTGCAAAGTCCCTGCTTTTATAACCAGTAAACCCCCAGGTTCCAAAACATGCAGACCTGGTTGTAGATTTGGCCTTCACAGCACCTGCCCATCCAGCTTGAGCCCCTTCCATGTGTCTGGGGCACTTCCGGTCTGGTAAGGGTCTTGAGATGTTTTCAGAGGCCAGCAGCCTCCATTCCCCATGCTCTCAACCTCATCTTTTCTGACATTTTTTCGCCGTACGTTGTGAGTCGTTTTGCATTGTGTACTTTGCCTCTGAAATGTTTTTATGGCCATCTGTCTTCCTGTGACCCTTGAAGGGTAAATGTTGAAAACAGCATGTTGGGAGACCCCAGGATCCAAAAAGACTACACTGGACGATGAAGAAATACTCCCTCCTGCCAAAGGAGATCACAGTTGGAGAAGGTAGAATCTGCAGTGATGTTTTGAAATTTCTTATGGGGAATAATACTAGGAGAATTGATCCTTTCAAAAAAGATCGGTTTTGGCTCTGCCAGTGTTGTTGCTTCCCTGAACCGCCCTGTGTTGTGTGTGAGGCTGCCAACTTGGTATGTGATGAGTTGGGGGAGGGAGTCGAGTCTCGCCCTGGCTTTAACCTGGCATAAACACACCACACATTCCTGTCGTTCTCCTGTGTAGCACCTCCAGGGGTTAGCAGGGTGGGTGAGCGGACGAGGGATGCGGAGTGGAGGGAGAGGGAGAGGGTAGGATCACCTGTCTGCTCCCATGACTGCCTTCGTTAGTGTGGAATCATTTCTTAGTGAAATGTCAACTTGGAAGGCACAGGAAATTGGGCCCTCAGAAGATGAGATGTTGCTGATAACAGGGATAATTATATGTTACGTTTTCAGTTTATAGAAGACTTTCATAAGCATTATCTCACTTGCCTCAGGACGGGGACATTTCACTGGGGTGAGCAGAAAGTTAAGTCCTGGGTGGTCAGGGGACCTGTAGGGGCACAGGGTCCAGGAGGAAGGAGCCGGGAAGAACAAAGCATGGAACCCGTTTCACAATCCCCGCTTATGCCGGCCTGGAGATACACGCAGTGCCATGTCTTTCTACAGTTGTTTCCACACATGATGATTAATGTCCGTTTGGGGTGGATTTCACCCTGCAGGAAGGAACAAACCTCTTGCAGATTTTTGAATGGAACTGTCAGCTTGGCTAAGCACTCTTTCCTTCATTCAAAACTTAGAGTCATATGCCCCGATCTGGTACCTTCACTGCCTCCAGTGTGAGGCTGAGTTCTGTCGTCAGTGCCGTATTTCAGTTCTACGTGTGTATTTTTGCCCGAGGTATCTGGAGCATGTGCATGGTCTCTTTCTGTTGAAAGAGACATAGATGTGTACATAACTGATCATTCACCATCGTAACAACCCAGTTTGGTAGCATTTTGAGGGCAGTCCATACAGAACCTACTGGTTGCTGTGTGGTGCCCTAATGTTTTGTCTTGAACAGCGCCTGTTCTTTGTTTTACTTGAAATTATTACTTAGATGTTTTCTTCTCTGCATTTCAACATAACTCTAAGGCAAGTGTAGAAAATGTACTCCGTATTTCATTTTGATTGAGGGCTCAGGATTTAAAGACAAAAAATTACAAGAGATTAAATTTGAGAAGAAAATTCAACAAAACTGCAAACTAATATTTATGGTCTCCTCTTTTGGGGTGAATTGCTGCATATAAAGAGCACTGTCATTTATTGTGATACTTAAATTATAACTACTTTTCATTGATAGAGGTTTTGACAAAATCTCAAATTTAATATAATCTGCTTTTTCCACTCAGCGTCTAAAATTGACATTTTGAGAAAATCATGGGTGATTTTTACATTCTAGGAACACTAGGTTTAGTTTCTGCCTTGTTTTATTGATAGGATTGATGAAATATAGATTTTATTTAAATGATGCCTTTTGTCATTCAGCATTTATCATCTGCTTGTTTCCTGCGAAAATTCTTGGTTTAGGAAAAAAAGCAATAGGTTGAAGGACACAATACTGTTAACACTAGTGAGAAAATGCTTGTTTTGTTTAAAAAAATAAAAACCAAACTAAGAGCTAGACAATGAAATAAACTTTTTTTTCTACTAAGCAATGTTACTTGATTATTGGCCAATATTTTTAAAATTATATATAGTAATGATAAGGTATGCACAAATGGCTTTGAATATAATTATATGTAACATTTTTGTACAGGTAGACTATGAAATGTGCGTCCAAAGGTTGTGGAACCCTATAATGCACTATTAGTGTACAAGTCATTTTATCTGGCTGAAACTCAATTGTCTTGTAGCCCTCAAGGCATCAATTTTAGCATTATTGCTCTCAACAACAGTATATTGAATATTATGTCAGTTAAAGGAGAATAATTATCAAGGCAAGTTAGGGTGGCTGTTAGTCTTACCACATATTGACTTGGTTAGCAGTTGGCTATAGATTGTGTTCCTGGGCAAATGAAGATGTACAGTAAGTTGAACTGGTGAAGCCAGGATATTAATTTAACTCTCTCGGGGCCCAAACCTACATCCCTTATGTATAAACACAGCTCATTCTGGTTTCAGAAATAGTTTTTTTTTGACTGTGGAAGAATAGCAGTGTCTGATCTGAGTTAGAATTTTTGAATGGGCAGAAAAGAGGAACTGACCATTCCAAACTATCATTTGCGAGTGTGTGGGAAGAGGTTATTAAGAGAGAGATGATAGTAGTGCCACAGATTTATTTAAAAGACTAGCAATAATTGTCAAGAATCCTGTACTGTTCCCATAAAAAATTCCTTTTCACTTGTACGATTATCTATGTGATTCGTAAGCTAGCAGCTGGGTATAAAATGTAGAGCATATCGTGGACTTCAGTGACTTAAGAATCCAGACAGTGTCTTTAAAGGTAAAGAACCCAGTATTGTCCCATGTAATACCAATTAAAGTGTTCATTCAGAAAGTACCGGAAAAGTGAAGTAAATTTTAGGCATTTTCCCACAAAACAGAAAAAGGAAGAAATAGGCAACTTGATCCTAAAAAGTGAGCTATGAAGGAACATAAGATATTTTTTCTGCTGCTGAAGACTAATTCTTATTTCACGTCTGTATCTCACGGTACATTTATTGACAATGAATACAAGCAGGGTCTTGTTCTTTCCCCCTTTGCCCCGTCTTTGACCTCGGATTTAAGAATACAGGTGACTATCCTTGTTGAATTTAATCATTTAAAAATCATGTTTTCACACAGTCTCTTTGCAGTTGAAGCGTGTAGCCAACTTGCCTGGGCTCATGCACCAGCCCATCTGTGGAAATCTCCTCCCTTGCAAATAAGTCCTGCCAGGATTCAGGGAGCCGTATCCGATGCTCTGAATAATTAGCCGCGGTGTCAGCAGCCTTGTGAGATGACGAGTAGTGATGCACATTTCAAATCATCTGTGTCTTGAAACAGTCAGAACTAATAGAACAGTCAACACTTTAGAAGAACCTTGCCCAGGGTACCCTGAGTGCACCTGTCTCCCAGAGGTCTGGCTTGAGGGTCTGGAGGATCTGCACTCTGGATTCTTAGAGCCTCACAATAACAGTAGCATGATAAAGGCTCTGAGAAGGTCTAGAGTGAGTGGTTTGTGAGAGGAGACAGGGAGCTTCCACCAGCCTTTCCCACTTGGTAGCCTCTTCCTGTTAAGCTCATCAGAGGTCTTCCATCCCTGAGCACAAGCTTGGAGTGTCTGCATGTACAGATTCTTCTGTCTGGACTCCCCTGCTCACCTCTGCCTGGGTGATGCCTTGTACTTCAGTCCCACTTTTTCACAGAGACCTTTTCCGTCCAGCTTAACCAGTATATGTCTTTTCTCTTGTGGCTCTGTCTCAGGATTCTGTATCCCTCAAGGTCTAATCCAATTTAAAATCAGTCAATTAAGTCAACTGAATTTTTTTTTTCTGGCTTCCTAGCTAGGGAGTGCCACCAGGCAGGGTACTCAATAAATATGTTAAATGAACAGGTAAAAACACCTGTATAACTTGGTGTAGCTTGATGTTTCACTAAGGAACTCATGGAACATGCAGTGACTTCAGCTGGTCCAAGGATCCTTAGTCTTTCTTGAGGTGTCCTGGGGACCAAATGCTTTAACAGCAGCTGGGCCACTGAGGGCAGTAAGGAGAGAAGCAGAAGCTCCCACATGCCCTAGCTAGCGCGCTGTGCAAAATAAGTGTTTTGTGGTATCCATGTGGTAGAAAACGTCAATATTAAGCAAACACTTGGATTTAAACAGCCCTTTGCGGCGCAAGTTCACACACGTATCTTCTTTGAATCCTCTTTCTTTTACCGTCCTCTTGTAGACACTGTAGTGAATGAACATTTGTAGTTGTGGAAGCTCAAAGAGGTCAAGTGACTTTCCCATGACCCCAGGACTGTTACTGGCACCGGTGATGCACGATGAACTTCCTGAGGATAAGAACCACTTATCCCTTGTTCATAACTGTAACCCAGCTCCCAGCATGCAGCCTGGCGCATAATAGTTCTTACCAGATATTGGAGGGAGGAAGTTTTGAAACTTGATTCATTCTTGGGTCTTTGACTTTATGGGCAGTGTTTGGATGTTTTCTGGGTTTTTTTTCTTAAGACTCCCAAACTGTATTTCCAGAATGTAATATGTGAGTCTTGTAGCATCAAAAATGGTGTGGTTTGCAGGGCAGAGGAGGCCTGAGATGATAATTCTGAACTGATAGACTGAGTTAAGATCTCTCTTGTATTTAGTGGTGGATCATACCCACCTGGCCTTATGCAGAATTAGGTGAAATTGGTTTTTCTTTTTTGTTTCTTTTCTTGGCTTTTTTCTGATATTCCACCTTGTTTCAGATTCCCTTTGTTCCCTGATTTCCATGACCCAAACTTTTTCTCTAGATCAAATACTTATAATTATGCTTCATTATGAATGCTCGTCTTTGACTTACCTTTCCAGGGATACAAGCCTTTTGTAATTAGGTGTAAAAAAAACAAAGGTTTTATACGTAATTAATAAGAGTTCAACTTATTATCATGTGCAGGGGTGGAGCAGAGCTGAAGTAGCTCTTCTTTGGGGACATGAAAGGATATCCATCCAGTTGGATGGTAGAGGGGGCCCTGGGTGTTGAGTAAGAAGATTAGGATAAAGTCTTGGTACTGCCACTGATTATTTATGTGAATATGGAAAAACTTGCCATTCTCAGCCACCGTTTCTTCATTTCTAAAGTCGAGATAACCCTTTATACCTCTTGTGCTTTTGAATGGCAAAAAGATGAAGTAATGTGGATGAAAGCATATTGTAAACTCTGAGACTCAAGGTGGTATTTTTCACTTACATCTATGCATAAAACTTACATCAGGGCCGTGTCAGGGGCCAGACATGTTTCTCTTCAGATGCCAAATGTTTAGAAAAAGACAGGAAGTACATTTTAGGCATCAGTTAATATCAGTAAGATAAATGCTGGCCTAACACAATAGGAGTTTGTTTCTTCTTCTCAGCAAGACCAGTCAGCATTCCTGCTTGGTGAGTGCTTTCCTCCTGGAGGTGATGGGAGGAGCAGTAATTTAGGGCCTCTGCCGTTCTGTGGCTCTGCCCTCCTCTGGGCCCTCAGCTTCCTCATCCTGGTGGTAGCCCTGAGAGAGGGCAGATGCAGAGTCTGTGTGGGAGGTTTTCATGGACCAGGCCTGAAAGTAGAGTGGGTCACTTCTCCACATGTTGCTGTTGAGAGCTTACGTCTGATTGGGACCACGTGACTCAGAGGAGCTAGGACACGTCCCACTGAGCAGTCACCCCCGTGGTGCCTCTGTACCAGGGAGGATGCCCACAGTCCCCCTCTCACCTGTTGGGGCGTAGCCAACATTCTGCCGTGTTTTTCAACAATTGGGGCCAGGAAAGCTTAGGGCACGGATTAATGTAGTTAAGGCAGGTACATGGGTTCGGATCCTGGCTCCAGTTCTTACTAGATGTGTGAAAATAGACCCATGTCTTTATCTACCTAAGGCTAGACTCTCTCACCTAAAGCAGGGATCCTACTACCTCATGGGTTTATCGTGAAGATGAAATAAGATGATGCACATTAAACACTTACTAGTGCCGCTTGCTCAATATCCAGTAGATGTTAACTTTTAACATGATGATTAAAAAGATGGTGATAAGGCTGCTGTAGACGATTGCCAACCTGACCAGTTTAGGACTTCGTATATAAAGCAGCCTTAAATCCTGGTTATTTTATATTTCACTGTGTCTCTTAGAACAGAGCGCCTTCCCAACCAGTTATGTGAAAAGGTAGCCACTATTCAATTGTAAATAAGTAATACGTACATACCTATGCATATACAGACATATATACACAAACCTGCGTGTACACATGTACATGTTACGTGCTTGATTACGAATAAGAGACGAGACTATAGTGACAAAGGTTTTGGACTTTGGAGTGGAACAGAAGTGGGTATGAACCTTGGTTTTACCTTTTGATAGCTCTGTTACCTAAGGTAGGACATTTAACATACTTGGACCTAAGTTTCTTCATCCGTAAAGGTTAATGAAACGATATTTATAAAGTACTTAGTGAAATAAGTAATTACAGCACTCTTATTAATGCTAACTATCACTACATTGTGTATGAGTATGCATGTGTGCTTTTTTAAAAAAGTAATGACTTCTTCTACATAAAGCTATCATTTTATTACCCTTCTGTTTTTCTATTTCGTCAGCTCTTCCAGCACCCTTCCAAGTGCCTGGCCCAGAAGGAATGAGTATTTGATGAATTTATTTAAATGAGTATCTGGACTTTCACCCCATTGCATAAAGTAAAACTTTCTCAAAATAGGCAGCCTTTTTATGGCTATTATCTATCTGACCTCACAGGTTTTGAGGAAATTTCTAGAGCAGAAAGAAAAATGGATCTAGGTATAAATTCATTTAGGTAATCCTTCAAATAGCCAATTTTATTGATTAATTACTATGTGCTTAGTACACAAGAGATCTCTCAAGAAGCCCCCACTCTAATGGATGAAGCAGCAGTTAACAAACCATAGGAGTTATGATCAAACTGTAAGAATGTGTAGACGACCCAAAGCATTGACACAGAGGAGGAGTTAATTTGACTCCAGCTAAAGATTGGATTATCACCACCATGACATAAGGGGTCTTTGCATCATGTCAACAACATGTGGATCTTTTTCAGACGAGAAGGATCACAGGTGTGTGTGGTCACGATCCCCCTGTCTTTGGCAGGGATATACAAGCGGGAGACAGTTCAGGACAATGTGCTGTATTTACAGCATCTGTTTTCCTCAGTGCTTGGACCACTCTATAGACATTATCCCAGCAATGCTCCTTACCTCCCTATTAGAGAGTTTCGGAGACTATTATCCCTGGTTTTAAAGTTATCGAGGCTGAAGGCCTCGAGCAGAGTCAAAGCTGGAAATGGAATACAGGGATTTTTGAATCCCTTGCCAAAGCTCTATTTGAACAGCAGTGAAAATAAACACCTTCTATCCAAGGACGTAGCTTGATGTTTTGTGCTCAGAGTTGAAATAAAAATATTCCTCCCTTTACCCTTGCAAAGTAGAAATAGATAGCTCCCCAAATTCTCAGATGGAATGCACTGGCTACTAGAATAGGGTTTGTGTCTATGGGAGACAGAGGGAGGGTTTTTTATTCCCCAGAAGGAGCTGAAATAAGCCCACAGCTTGCTGGCTGTTTGCCATTTGATAAGAACCAGTTCAGATTTGCTTGAAATGGATGTTCTCTGGGACGGCATGGATTAAACCATGTAATGTCCAGAGCAACACTCTTACACGCTCCTTGTTGAATCTAAAGTGGAAAGTTCCTGAGCTTTGGGTGTAGACTTCAATTCTGCCATGACTTAGCTCCCCAGCCTTGCAAAAAGTACATAATTTCTGTGAGCCTTCGTTTCTTGATGATACCTTCGTAATGGAGTTTTCAGGATAAAGGGAAGGAATTTATTAAATTCATGGTAGTGCTCAGTAAACGTTAATTCCTTAAGCAGAGTGATTTCCCGGTTCCCTACCCACCACAGCCATTAAATTCCTACAGCTACAAAGCTTTGTGATTCTTCTATGTGTCCATATATTTTATTTGAGCAATTGTGGCCTTTGTTAATGTTTCCCCTAGTTTGACAGAAGGGTCAGGTGGAGAATGAGAGGGATTTGTGCAGGAACTGAGCTCAGTTTTGACTGTAGCAGAGAATCATGAGAAGGCTCTCAAGACCCTGTGCTGGTCTGCCATCTGTTTCTTTGGAGTGACCCAAATCTCAAATACTCATATGTGAAATCACAAAGGGCTGTGAAAAGTAGAAAGTGAGATGAGGATCTGTGCAGGGTTTTTGGAAGCTTTTGCTAAATCCATACAGATGAGACAAACATAAATAAAGATGCACTTATTTGATTCATGTAGAATAGCTCTGTAAGTAATGCCAGCAGCTATTGGAAAATAGAACGTGGGCCAGGACATTTGCTAGTAGAATTGAAGTGACCACTGCCAAACTGCATTACTCCAGGAAGACCTGTTGAAAGAGGAGATTCTTAAGGAAGAAGAGAGAGATTGTTACACAGGAGAAAGGATGGAACAAACATTTTTCCGTACAGGAAGAATGCTACATTGGGAAGAGTTGTGAACAGGTTTATGGGAGAGTTGCTTTTTGGTAAGGTGAGCAGCGTTGAGCAGAGGTGTTGGTGAGTGTAAGCCAAGCCTGGACCTGTTGATCAGAAGCTCTTCTTGATTCACCTGATGTTTACATCACCATTCGTTCCTAGTGGGGAGTGACCTGTGATTCTTTTGGTTCACAGACCTGGCATTTGTTGCTAAGAACCCTCAACTTAAAAAACACAGATCACTGGCTGATGACTTAATGAATGATTGTTTTAGAAACTCACCATTGAGGTCCTGTTGCTCTCAAAGAAGTGTTTTCATTTGTTGGTGGCAACTGAGTGACCTGTTGTGTCCCTTCTTGCTCTCTTTATCTTTCTCTTTTTCTTTGTCGGTCAAGGTAGACTTGGGATGAAGGACTTGGAGGGCAGATTAGACAGTGGTAGTTTTGCATTTCAGCAGTGGAATGCCTAGTGTGTAAGACCCCAAATTAGGAGAAGAAGATATTGGTTGGTGTGCATTTACTGTCCAGAGCTCATTTGTGCTTTACTGTGTGTTTCTCACCTATAGCCCCCAGAAAAGCAGTTTTTAGAGACTTTGAGAACTGAGGGTCCTGTCTGTAAGGAGAGGTTTCCTTGTCCTCGTGTAATTTTCTCTCTTTAACAAAGCCATAATAATAGTGTCAGAGGCAGCTTTCTAGTTAGTTTGAGTAATGTGGTTACTGTATTTTCTATTTTTAATGTTTTTCCTGCTGTGGATTTTTTTTTTTCTTTTTTGGTTTTAAAAATAGCGGTGGAGTAAATGTGGTAATTTGAAGATTCTGGTGCACGCTGCATCCTCTCTGGGATGGAATTTTGAAGGAATACCGTGTACAACAGGCTCCCCCCCACCGCCCCGATTTCTTAGTGGAACAAGTGGGAGAATGTTTGGAACATAGACCAGTTAAAATATTGGCTTATGGTCCGGTCAGGCCAGGCTTCAGAGAAACTGACCTTTAAACAATAGAGTATCTCTCCCATAGGTTTTTGCCTCTGGAGTACCCGATAATACTAAGCCTGTTTATTTTATGGTGTGTTGATAAGACACAGAATTAGGTAGCTGGGGATGCACCTGAAATTGGTTCATTCATTTGCTTCTTTTTAAAGTATGCACGCACGTTTAGAAATTTTAAATTAACAGCAAAACACACTTAAATTCCCCTTGAAAGAGTAATTAAGAGCTCCGTGTCTCTGTGCCCTGTCATCTCTGCCAGAAGGCGAGTTCACGCTGAGCGTACTCCGTGGAGTCAGCCATCATTCCATCACCGGCAGGGATCGCTTTTCCACGCATTGACATGTGAGGCAATGTCTGCTTGCAGTAGCCGTGGGCTCGTGCCAGACGTGGAGATCCATAGGGGCAGTGCTGGGAGCTTTTCAACTCTGAATCAGAGATCCAATTCATAATAGCTGAGCCAGGGAAACCGGGTTGAATCTGTGGCCAAAACCACGACAAAAAACCTCCTTTTTTCCCTTTCCCTTTTTTGCAGTGCTTTATTGCTTTAAAATATGAGCACCGCTGTCCATTGATCCTCGGGTGACTTTATGTTGGATTCAAATTGTGGTCTCTTAGGTGAAAAGGTCAGTGTTTTATTCATTCAGCCACACATCGATGGAGATTAACTGAGAGCAGTATAAGACATTTGGATCTTGCCAGACGTAGGGCACCTGAAAGAAGTTTATTTCTTTTCTCCCTAGCCTTCACTCTGCCGGCTGCAGAAGAGGATGGCCCTGTCTTCTGGGAGTGGGGGAGGGTTTTGATTGGCTGTGTGTTAACTGCCTCAAATCCATGGCCATAGGGTGAGTAAGAACCCCTGAGAATCAAACATGTCATCTATGTAGCATCACCTGATTTAGTGCTTTTCCTCCAGTCTGAGGTGTCTCCAGGGGCCTTTTTTCCCTTGCAGCACTGATCTTTCAATGAGGTGCTAGTGTCTGTCCTGAGCAATAACAAGGAAAAACCATGAAGTGTGAACAGCTCTTATTAGGGGGGTAAATGTCATTAACGCCTTTGTAGCCTTCTCTGCAATCTGAATGCTCTTGTCAAGAGAGTAACTTACCGAAGCCTCCTTTAAAATCGTATACATGGAATTTAAGAGGCTGAAGTTTCACATTTTAATTAAGCAAGGTCATTAGCTGCTTTTGCATGTGCGTTTTTGTAGTCAGTTAACGCTCGTGTCTGATACAGACAACCCTGTAAAATAAGGCTTTTGAAAATCCATCTACAAAAATTATTTTAAGAATTTGAGAAACAGTTGATTTACTTTAAATTAAAGTTTTAGATAATTCTTGGTGTTTGTGGGGAGCAGATGCTTCTCTCTGTTTTAATTTTATAGAGACCCATACACTCATATACTTGACCGTAGTATGCATGTTTTCCTGTGTGGTATGAGAAAACATTAGCATTTTGACTTAATGAACAGGTCAGCAGGATTAATAACAAGTCTGACGCATGTAATGTTTAAATAATGATTTTATTATTTTCAGTATTTAAACAGAAATCCTTCTCCAGCCGTGAAGAATTCCCCTTATATAAAATTCTAGTATTTTCCTGAAGGAAAATTTTTATATGCAAAGTTTGCTCCTGTAAACCTCTTCTGCAAGTTTGAGAATTTCAGATTAATTTTTTTGTTACTCTGGATTATGTCTTTGAGTTACAAAAGAAAAACATGTTGAGTAAGTTGTATGGTGGGAGGATCAGATACAGAAGTAAAATCGCCCTTTTGTTCTGCCTACTAATTTTTAATAAAGAAAAATGAATTGAGACAGCTGGCTAAAACTTTGGGAAAATAAACCCAGAAAACTTACAGGCCAGTTAGAGGTGGAGAATGGAAACTAATAGATAATATTTACTATTACTAACCTAAAATGTATAATTTGGTTATACATCTTAGTGGACAGTATTTGTTTCAAATTTGATCCACCATCGCTTTTTAAACATTTCATTAGGTGACAGTTTTCCTTTATGTTCTGTGTGTTTTGGTCCTGTTTTTCTGTTTTGAGGATTCAGGAAAATATTCATTCTGCAGAGATTTACTTGAATGGCTGCTATATTCAAGCAGTAAAAAGATAGGTCCCATGATCCTCCGTTACAGCTCTCAGTTTAGTGGAGATTGGGGCTCAAGTTAAGCTAAAGGAAGGCAGAGGCCATGAGTGTACATTTTCTAATGAATATATAAGTATAATCTGTAATCAGTGCAGTAATGTGTTCTATATAAATATACTCTTTGGACATATTTCCAACTTACCTGAAAAGTTAATGCTTTACAGAATTTTAAACATTTTCTACCTATCTTGCTTCATACTGTTAATTCAAGCTCTGCAATTAAATGACCAACTAAACCAAATTAATTTTCAATCCAGCCCCAACTTTTTGAATTCAAAAACATTTATTTTAGTTTAAATTAATGAAGTTTTGCTCTCTATTATGGAAAACTCACCTATTTCCTAGATCACAGACGTTAAGTGGCAAAGATGCATTTCCTTCCAATTCCTTAATCACAAATGTTTGGACAAGTTACTAAAAACTTATTTTAAAATTCTCTTTTAGTGAGAATCCAAAGATGATCGTTTTAAGCCCTATTAGGATCATTTTGCAAAAGCTACCCATGAAGTCACTCGCTTAGAACAAGAAAATCTCCATGGAATTACTATTGCCAGCACCACTTGGGGAGTAATTGGGCCAATTAAAATGTAGATGTTTTATATTAAATTACGTTGCCTATTAAAATAAAGAACATCAAATTTGGAATCAGTCTATATTCCCTTTGTTAGTTTCCCTCACTCAGTTCATAGAATTTTTAGTTCACCTGATTGCTTATCTGACGGATAAGTTTTATATATAATACATATGTAATTAAGACAGTGATAGTCTGCCAGTAGGTTCTTCTGATGGAAAGTGGTCTCAGATTGGGTAGCACTGTAAGAAGGGCCATGTGACCACAGCATCTGCTTTGTCCTCTCTTTTCTCTCTGTTCCACTTTACAGCTGGATCCAGGCTGTTAATATAAAATCTGATTTCCAAGGTTCACATTGTAAGATAACTTTGACAGAGATGTCTGGAGTATCAAGATTATCAAAGATGTCCAGTAAAACTTCATAAATATTTTTCAAGGCACCAGATGGAAGGAAGCTTTATTGTGTTACATTTCCCATATGGAAAAGTCCCTGGGACCTGAAGGGGGCACACCTTTGGAAGGGGGGGAATACTTCTTAAAAAGGAACTTTATAAAAGAATGCTCTAGTATAGAGTTTTCACATACGATGTATTCACTTGAGCAGTCTGCTTTGAAAGCCCAGACAGCATCCTGGGTATAAGTTGTGGTTTCCCAGACCTGAGAAATTTCACCAGCTTTTTAGACTTGCCTGTGCCATGGGTCATATATGTCTTCCTATGAGTCTGGTTGCTATTTATTTAGTCAAGGTTTGGCTTTAGTTAAAAACGTTGGATTGGGTTTCTTCATGAAAGATAAGTATACCTTCTCTGTCACATATTGTTTTATATTAATAGAAAGTCAAGATGGTAGAATTCTAACACCAGTGATATATGTTGAAAAAGGGAAAGTGTTATTTTTCTACAATGTCCTGTCATTTTTTTGAGATACTTGTCTTACTGTAGTTTCACTTAGTAAATATTATGTAAATGCTGAGGAGGGCTCGCAAGATCACGGTTGTTTTGTTGTTACTCACTTATTTACAGCAACACTTGTGAAGGACTGCTATGCGGATGTTCAGTGTAAGAACACTTTATAAAGTTTTGCAGATAATGCTTCTGCAATGCTTTGAGTGGGATGGAAGGAGACTGAATGCACTTACGCTTTGAATAATATCAAACTGTCATAGTATATATTGAAAAGATAGTTCTTTTAGTCTTTGCACATGTACCCTTTTTGAAATGACATTCACAGAATTAAAGGACATTTTCCTACAGAGCAAACATAGAAATAGTGTATCTTCCCTTGGCTGGAGTATGTTGAAAACCTAAGTAATTATGTTAAGTCTGGAACCTCCAAACATGTTTCAAGAGTATTTTTCTGCCTAGAATGAGCCCTGCAAAATGACAGATAATTTTCACTTTGTCAGTAGTGTTGGTGAGCAGCATACAACTTAGTGAGATTGAGAGATGCTAATACGTCAAGTGTCATACTTTAAATATTTAGTTTTGATAAAAGTACTGTATTAAATAGAGGAAATTCCCCCTATGAAGCTGAACTAACCTTGAGGAATATGCAGGTCAGTGTGTAGAACAGATTGGTAATATAAACAGATTAAAAATTATTTTTGTCAATAAATTTTAGTTCAGAACAAAACCCAAATTTGGCTTAGAACATGTTTCCAAATTTTTCTCTTATTTCATTCCCACATAAATCTTTGGGGAAAAGGATTAAAACATAAAGATTCATCTCTTTTCATATGAACTAGAATATTAGCTTGAGTTAGAATTCCAAGAAGTTTTTATGGAATAAAATTAGAGAGCTTTATTAATGTTATCGTTTCTGTGGACAAGGCTTGAAAACAAGACTCTTGAGAGAAAGAGGGGAATTTTTTTTTCCCCTCCACGTCAAATAGGCTCTGCAATTAATTCATGATTATGAAAAGAAAGAAAAACAGATGAACACAAAAACAAAAGTCCATGGTTTTTTGAGCTTTAAATTGTGAGGCCAAAAAGACTTCTTTAGGTATAATAAAAATTCACATACCTCAGCTTTTTAGTGGTTTCTTTTAAGAGTGTCTTCAGAAAAGAAATTGCCAAACTTCACAACAAGAAAGTTCATGTTGGGCATTTTAGATGGCCTTTATGAAATTTCATCCACATGTTGTACTTTCACATGATACTACATGCCCTTAACGAAGTTAGTAAGAATGCAGTATGGACTAGTTGGGAGAGCTTTCGAAAGGTGGAATGGAGCCAGAGAACCGAGGGCACTGATTGGCAGGTTAAAGCATTTCATTTCATTGGAAATTGATTCTTGTTAAGTAACGAGTGTATTCGTTATCCCCTGCTGCATGATGAACCATCCCAAACATGGTAGCTTACGAAAACCACTATTTTATTGTTGTTCGCAAGTCTGTGGGTCACCTGGAAAGTTCTGCAGTGAACTGGTACATTGATAGGATTGAGGGGGAGGAGCTGGTTGCTGTCAGATGGCCTGGTTTGCCCTTCTGCCCGTTAGGTTGGTACTGGCTGGCTGTTGGGATAGTGAAGGTGACACATGGTTGTAGTACAGCTCATCATTAAGGAAGTTAGCTTGGTCTTATTCACATGCAGATAGTTGAGGGTTCCTAAGAGCAGCAGCAGAAGGCAGGTCCACATGTGCAAGTTCTTTTAAAGTGTCTGCTAGCTCATATCTACTAGGATCCCGTTGGCCAAAGCAAGTCACACAGCAAAGCCCAGAGCCAGAGCAGGAGGTGATTACTCCAGGATCTGTGTACCAGAAAGCCTGCGCAGTTGGGGGGCAAGTACTACAATAATTGACCACCAGACTAGTGCCTTAGGAAACTTCCTTGCTAGTGGTATCTGTGTGGACCTGTAGAGGGAGGAACCCTGAGCCAGACTATCTACTTTGGAAGCTGTCACAGTAGATCAAGTAGAAATGACCCTGGCTTTAGGGTAGTGGTAGAGAGAGTAAACAGCAAGATTAGATAAAACCACTTGCTGACTGAATTCGGTAGGTGAGGGAGAGGCAAGGTGCTCAGCGATTGATTCCAGGCTTTGTGGTTGGGTAGATGGGAAGCTAGAGACCTGGTAAGATCGGGGACCTAAGTATGTTTCCAGTGAGCATAGGACGTCTGTGCAGTTTTTTAAACAATTCCTACTCCCCTGTTCAGAAACATTAATACAAAGTGAGGCAGCATCTTTGAAATTCCTTTTCTTTTTTTTAATCTATTCTTTAAAATTCATCGTCTCATCCCAGGGCTTTCTTGACCCTAAGCCTTGTGAAGATGATTAAGTGACAGGAAGTGTTTCATCTTTTAAAAACACGTGGACAACTTTGCTCTAACTGAAAGGTTCAAAAGTTTGGATTTCCTAGTTTCATTTCTCTGGGCTGAACGTCTGCCTAGGATTTTTAAAAATTGAGTATTTACAGGTATTTCTTTGAGATTATTGTTATATTTAGAAGTATATCAGTTTTGGTCAAAGTTAAAAATTTGGTGATATCAATATTCCTTTCTAAACTATTTTATGTTCCAGGTATCAGAGCCAGAGTATCCAAGTTTTGCTTGTTGTTAGTCATTCACTTCATAATCTGGGGTTTAACTCATCCATGTTGTGACTGTGTTTTATGGAAATCACGTCTAGATTATTTATGAAAATACATAAAAGCCATCTTCCCGTTAAGTGAGTAGAAAATTAGTTTGGCCGCAGTTTCCCTGTTCTTTTTATACACGGATAAAGAACCTTTGTTGTTGTTGTTAAGTACATGTGATTTACCCATAAAAGAAAATACAGAGACGTACTTGGAGACAAAGCAACTTAATGCATGGTTTTCTACTCAAAGAAAAACATTGAAATTTATCATATTAAGACTAGGGTACATAAACCATTATGTGTGATAAATAACAAAATATATTTCAATTTTATATTACAGTCAGTTAAAAAAGAGGATAAGGGAAGGGAAAATAAAAGAAGAGAGAGGCAGATTTTTAAAGATGATCTTCTTATGCCCTTTTTTTTTTTTCTATGATTAAAGCAATGTGGTTTTGCAGCCATAGGTACAAATCAGATAGAATTAGGTTGCATAGTTAGATGTTCCATTCCTGCATTACTATTGTGTAATTCTTTCATTCACGGTCATCTCCATTACTGTGAAGCGAAAACAGGAAGACAATCTTAGCCCAAGGAAGAAGTATTTTTCTCCTATCTCAAAGTGGATGGCCCTTCCAGCCACTAAGATGATAGAGTAACAAGAACTTGTTCGTTGGTTCTTGTGGTCCATAGCACTTGAAGCTTACAAAGGGATTTTGCTTGTACTGATTCATTTAACACAGAGACCTATTGAATAGATGTGCATGTTTTAGTAATTTTGTTTTATAGGTTATTAAATTAAAATTTACACTTGATAATAGTAAAAAAAATCATTCAAAACTACTCGAATTTAGATCTGCTGATATCACATCTAGAGTTCTTTGTATTGTGTATATCTTTAAAGAATAATTAATTCATTTAGCAGGAGGTTATTTTTAAAAGCACTTACATGATTATTGATTTATTTAATGGTCACAATCAGAGTCTATCTGTGTTATGTAGATTTGGATGTCTTTAAAAGCAAATTTTAGAATCAGACATTTTTTATAGTTACATTGAAATCTCCTATATTACTCATAAGACTGGCTGTCTTAAAATTTGATTTTTAGACTGTGTTTCTCTCTAATAAAATTCACTTCTATAAAATTTTGCCAGCTGCTATAGGAAGACCTATAAAACATTCATTTTAACTCTAGTAATATTTATCCTGCCTTTCCTCTCCTTGTTGGCATTCATAAGATCTCTCAAGGGTTTGCTATTTAGTTTCAATATATCTCCTTTTAGTAGATGATTTACAAATAGCAGTAATGTTGAAAAATGTAATGTTTGTTTTAAGTTTATAAACTAGAGATTGAAAGAATGAGATTGTGGATGTGCCATGTAATACAAATGGGCAGATTTTTATTCCTATCCAGATTTAGTTTTAAGAATATGAGTATTTGATTCATCTTGATTTTCATCTTAACAAATATTGCTACATATTTAAGCAAGAGTAATTTATCTCTCAATATTTCTTATGTCTTAACACCAGTAAGCTGTCTTTTCTTCACTGGCTTTGATTCAGAATTATTTCAGTCTGTGTTTTAGTCCTCAGGTGTATTTATATTGTAGATCAATTGATAGTTTTTTAAAAAAACACAAAAAGAGTTGCAGTGGCTAGAATCTCATTTACTAATTTATTATAAACATAGAATAATCCAGGCATTAAAAAAATTTTTTTTATACCTGTGTGCCTGTGACTTAATCTTTGTGTTTGTTTCTAGAGACTGTGCAGGGTGTTTCCTGTCCAAGGCACAAATCGTATATTTCATTTGTCATATCTAATGGTTTTCATATCCGGAAATCATGCTCAATGTTATGTTTTACAAGACTTCATAAAAATAAGTGATCCGAATAAAATTTATAGTTATTTTTAAAAATCTGTCATAGCAAAATTATCTCTTTCTCCTTCCCAAATGGGTACAGATGGGATTATAAAGTTTAAACAAATGTGTGTTTTCAAATGAAGCCTAAGTTTTGAAACTAGACAGTCATCTATTATTCAGAAGAAGCTTGTGGTAATGTTGGTAAATGCATTGCAACAGCTCTCTTGAATTAAAAAAGATGTGAACTGCAGTCTTTGCTGATTTCTATGGTGAAAATATCCCGCAGCCCACCATGGCTGATTTCAGCCTATCAGCACCAGTCACTGAACATGGGGTTGGGAAAAGATGTGTAGTAGTATTTCCACCTTAGGAAACATAATTAGAAGTTGAGTAACCTCAAGAGCACAGATAATAGTAAAATAGTAAAATGTAGCCAAGTAATGAGAAGTTGTGAGATTTGAGGATGTTAACTTTATTTGTAATATTTTTCTTTAATTGTAAGTTTATACAATTTAATTTTTAAAAAGGTCCATGTTTCACAACCAGCTACAAAAAAATCCTAAACCTTTAACAATCGGCTCCCGTGGGCTGGTGCAAGCTGGCTTCAGCACACCAGTGCAAGAAGCCATTTCGAGTGGTTGGTAGGACTGGGAAGATAAGCTGTGGTCTGTACCCCCTCTGAAGGAGGGCGCCTTGTGTCTGGGTGCCCAGGGAGGGAAGGCAGCCGTTTTCTCTTTCAGCTCAAATTACTGAACACTGCCTGGTCTCATAAATATTGGTGTTTATACTAATATAAGGCTTGAATGGGAATCTTTTTATAAGAAAGGCTGGGGAAAATTATAAGATTTTCACTCCAAGAATTATTCTTAATTCTTTTTTTTTTTTCTGTTACTGTGTCTCTTGGCTATTATGTACCTTGCAGTTAAACACGAAAAGGAAAAAAAGTCCTATCGTGACTTCCCATTTGGCAGATTCTATAGTCAGTACCTCCAGAAGCAATTCCAAGAGCAAGGATAAGATGTTTACATTAGTTTTTCTCAACAGGATATATCGATAATGAATGTGTCACATGAAGTGTATTAGCTGTTCTTACAAAAGAAAATAAACCGGAATCTTTTAAACTTGTTAATATACGGTACCAACTGAGGCAATGAAATGAACAGTGTACAATTAAAGAATCTGATGCAGCTAGTGGCAGGGTTTAAAATGCATTTTTGTCAGACTTTCCTGTTCTTCAAAAAGAGAGGGAGAGGGTTAGCTTCTTCCTCTATTGCTATTGGCAGCTTACGGGTGGGATTACTGAAGCTTTTTGAATAAAATAATGTGTTTAAAATATAACTGGTTTCTTTAGGGGAATCTAAGAGTTCTCTAGACAAATTCATTTAGGTGGGTTGACCAAACTGCTGGCGTGTGTGGTTAAGAAGAAAAACTGGGCATATTTTGTGTATAACCCTTTGAGTATTAATTCTGACCAGATCACACTGTAAATAATGTTAACTGTCATAAAATAAACACAGCCGGGGTTTGCACCATATGTTTTATAATTATTTTTTGCAGCTTCTTTTTTGTTTGTTTGTTTTTACTGAAATGGAACCTACTGATAGCTCTGTGAAGTTGTGTTTATATAAAAGTAAATTACACTTGTACTTTAACAAACTTGGCTTTGCACACCAGTGTCTGTAGGCAGTTTTTTGTTTAAAAAAAAATTAATGAAAGAAAAGCTTTTCCCTTCCTTCTTTTTTGCTATTCCGCCAGAAACAGAGTCTCTCACAGAAATCTGCTGTGCCGTCTTTGTGCCGGTTTCTTGTTTTTGCACATGTGAAGGAGGTGCCTTTGGAATGCCACCCAGAGGAGGGACCCGCTTAACCACTGAGACTCACAGAGGGCGTTTGGCTTAAGTAGCGCTGGAGTGGCCTTTCAGACTGAGGCTCCTGTGGTCTCCCAGTTTGTTTTTGTTTTCTGCCTTCCTGCTTGCGCGTGTTTTAACACTGTCAGAAGTATGAGCTCAAAGCTCCCTTAGAACATGTAGGTAATTTTTTAAACAGTTATTATTTTCATAATCACCATCTCCTCTTGATCTCAGGGGAGGCTGGGAACCCTTGATTGTCTTTAATGGAGCACATGGAGCTGATAGTGCCAGTGGGAGGTGGGTGGCACGTTTCGTAACAGGCCCTCCTCCCCCACCCTGCCCCCTCCCTGCCCCCTCCCTGCTCATTGCTAAATCTGTCTCCTGGCAGATCTGACAATGTGCATAATTACCAGGCACTGTGAGCCCGGGCTGCAGAACTGCTTCTGCACGACCCCTGTCCAAGTCGTGCTCTCCTCTGGCCCCTTCTTGTGCGTGCGTCGGCTTGCTGGCTGGCCTCCCGGCAGAGCAGCAGTCTGCCCTTAGTAAACCCATTTCTCTTCCCGTCACACTCTCAGACACCAGAGGTTCTGCCCCAAGCCTGACGCACACCCCAGTGTGCTTTGCAGCCTTTCACACAGTAGGCACTTCACAGACTTTGGGGAATGAATAAGAAAAGTTAATACAGACAGTCTTCTTGGCTTTATGGGTTCCATTTTCCCCTTTACTTAGTGCCTTTCCTGATCCTGACAGGTTAGCTTATTTAGACCAATATAGTCTTTTCTGTCAAAGCTCATCTTGATTATCATCTCTTCTAGACAGAAAGAACATAGCTCAATTTTTATAGACGCCTAAGGAAAAGGGTCTAGGGAACCCCAGCTTACTTTGATAGTGCTTAGCAGTTCTCAGAGAAGGGGGAAAAAAAGAGTAGAGAAAGTTACAGTGATTTTTGGAACTTCTGTTCCAGAGCATTTTAGTTTGGTGAAGATATCGTTACTGCGTGTTGTAAGTGGAAGAAAACTTGAAGCGATAACCAGTAAGGATACCTGTAGAGAGAAGAATTAGGTAAAAGAAAGATGGACAGCTAACACTGCTCAGCAGTTCGTGCCTATGTGTAGTCAACCTTAGAAATGCTTTAAAACCCTTACTTGGTTTTTGACAGAGAGGTCATAGAATTTGGGTTTGGGTTTTTTTAATGGGCTGACAGTCAGGTGTTGATAGAAGATCCGATTAAGCATAAACCATTTCTTCTTAGAAACAGGCAGTCTGTTTTACGAATATTGCCCTTGGAAATTGTGATCTAATATTTACTTATAAAATTACATTCTGCTAAACAACTGGTAATTATCTTCTGTTACAGTGGTTTGACTAAACCTTTTTTCCTCAGCAGAGACCAAAAAGATGACAGTTAGGTAAGGTAATTTGGGGAAATGTCAAAATAATAGCAAAGCTTCTTTTTAAATAAGTGTTGTTGTTGTCATTGTTTGCTTATGAAAGTAATACGAGATTGATAAGAAAATTCAAACATGGCTGTAACTTAAAATGCCAGAAAAGGAAAGCTGTTCATAGCCCCTTTCCCCAGAGACAATCTCTATTTTAATTGTTTGGTATATAGTCCATGTATTTTTATGGATATGTAGTACTAATTGATTCTTATCATTAATCTTACTGAAGATAGGTTCATTCTATATATATTCTTGTAGCTTACTCTATAGTTTTAATGGTATATGCTAGTCTTTGTGAGAGACCAATAGATGGCTTGCCTCACCCCAACTCCCCAATATTCATGTCAAATACCTGGAACCTAATGAATGTGACTTTATTTGGAAAAAGGTGTGATTTAGGATTTTGAGATGAGATAATCTTGGATTATCTGACTGGGCCCTAGATACCATCATATGTATCCATATAAAAGAGAGGCAGAGAGACACTAGGGACAGATCCACAGAGGAGAGAAACAACAGAGGAAAAAGTGATGTGAAGATGGAGGCAGAGATGGGAGTGATGTACCTGTAAGCCAAGGATTGTCCGCAGGCACCAGGAAGCAGGAGATAGGGGTGGGGAACAGATTCTTTCCCAGAGCCTCTAAAGGGAGCACAGCCCTGCCAGCATCTTGATTTTTGATTTCTGGCCTCTGGAGATGTGGGAAAATAAATTTTTATTGCTTCAAACAACTAAGGTTGTGGTAATTTGTTACAGCGGCTCCTGGAGGCTAATTGAGGCCTCTTTTCATGTTGGTATATATAGATCTCATCCATTCTTTTTAACCTCCATATAGTTTTTTCACTGTGTGGATATCTCGTATTTTACTTAAATAAATACCAAAAAATATTTTTTAAAAAGATACTTGGGTTGTTTCCAGTATTTTGACTTTACATTGTTTTAAGGAGTATCCTTATACATACGTATTTCTGTGATTGATTATTTCTAGAATAAGTATTTGTAAATAGAATTGTCAGGTCAATAAATACGTACTTAAAAAAATGTATTTTGAATAGATAATATATTTTACACCTAGGTACCTTTGCCATTCAGTTCAGTTACTTTTATTAGTTTCTTGTATTTGTATACCTTATAGAGAGAGTCTATAATTATACGCATATAAATATTACTTTTTCTTTTTTTACACAAATAATGAATAGCATACAGTTGGGTCATTGTATTTCTTGCTTTTTTCACTTAATGGTTATCATGGAGAGAGAAGGTCAGAGTGGTTGCACTTATTATAGTTACTTACTGACTGTGTCCTAATCTGTTATCCAAAAGCTTGTACTAATATATACTCCATTAACAGTATATGAATTCACTGTTTTTCTAAAATGAGACTAGTTCCTGAATGCCACTTTTTTTTTTCTTTTCCCTCTCTTGACAGCTTTTGTATGATAGTGATAGAAAAACACATAGGGTCATAGGAGTTTTCAGATTCTATAGAAATGAAAATATACAAATTTGTTAAGGATATTTATTCTCATAGATTTCCAGCTCAATATGTATTGAGCTTGCAGGCTTTTCAGAGCATTGACTTGAGAAGAATAACTTCCGCTGTTGATTTTCTGAATATTAATACATGAGATAGTTTCCATAGTATGTATTTACTTTTGGTCCAGAGTTATGGTAGAGTAGCATTAATACTGGTTCATATCAAAGTGGCAGGTATTTATTCATATTTACCCATATAGATAGAAAACAGAGTAAAAATAATCTCCAGTAATAATTTCTGCAATAATTTTATTTTTAAATCAAACTTCTATATTTTCTTTTTCTCACTGAGGTTGAATTTTTCTCTTATTTTACTTTTCCAACATGGCTCTTCAATCTCTCTGCATCCCCAACTCCAGGTTACTCTTGAAAATAAAAGATGCATTTGGCATCTGTTCTGTTGTTAAAGCCCTCAGGAAAAATTAGAAAGCTGCTCTTGCAAATTCATCATTATTATTAAGAACCATAATTCACCTCATGGTTATCTGAGCCTTTCTCCATGTCTTACCTGAGTTCCAGGATGACATCGCCTTCCTGAGGCGAGGCAGCATCGCGGAGTCTCATCTCTCCCACCTTAATTTGTAGCGATGCGTTGCATTTGGGTGACAGGCAGTTGTTCGTGCTTGAATAACCCAGGATTTGAATTCTACAGTTTGTGGCATCCATGTAATGCTTAGCAGTAGGTACAGCTGTTAACTATTCGCTTATAAATAATCTTTTCCCCTTCTCAACCTGTCTCCCAGGTAGTGTACCTGTCACCATTAATAACTCTTCAGCAGCTCCCTGGTGATTTGACCCATCAGTTGTCTTTCATGGAGGAGCAGTGCTCTGGCCTGCTATTGAAACTTCTGTCACTTCTGCAGGTTCCTTTAGCTATTCAGTCACCCCAGAAGCTGTATTGTTGCAAGTCCCCTGACTGCAGGGAAGTTGTGTTTGGGGGCTTCACAGGCAAGCAACCAGGCACCTCATACAATTTGATAAAGGTAGCATTGCGTTTGGGGCCAGAGATGGTAAGACCTCCCACTTAGATTCACAGCAGGTCAGCGGCATAGATGGGACAGTGAGTAATAGGTGGTGAAGAGGACCAACAGCAAACAAAACATTTCTGCCTCTTTGGCGCTGCATCTGCACATAACTATTATGGCATCATCTGTCACCCTCTGACGTTTGTAAACTTGGGGTTGGTGTACTTACCTGGTTAGTGGATTTGTCACAGATACAGGCAGTGTGGTGTTCTGCCTATATCTGAAGCTTAGGAATGAGAGGCTAGTATCTATAATTTGGAAGATAGGAACTACCCCCTAAGAAAATCCTGTGGCAGTTTTGTAGTTCCTTCATTTGGATGTGTGCCCGCTTACCTCCACTGTCTCTGCCTCAAATGGGCTGCTTCCAACAGTTCTCCAGGCTAATTCCTACCTGCCTATAAGTCTCAACTTAGCCATCACTTTTCCAGGAAATTGCTACTTTTCTCCATATTCAGTGTTTGGCTGTACCACCTCAAATGCCCACATGGCAGTTTTATTTACTCTACAGTAATTGCCTCTTTACTTGTCTGTTTCTGCTACCAGATTGTAAGTTCTTTGATGGATGGTTCTTAGAGTTGTTTGTTATATCCATATCCTGAGTATATCATAGAACCTCAATAAATTAATGTTAAGAGAATGAAAGAGAGTTTATTTTTTATGAACTCATGTTCCATTGACATATCATGGTCATATCAAGGGGGAGTTCAAGCAATAAATTACAGGCATAAACTGTCTCCTGTACACTGTGCTAGTTCCATGGGTATAGATAAGAAAACATTTTGAATGCTTATTGCCTTTTTAGTGAGTGACTAATGTCATACATTTCTTTGAGAATATTTCTTGGTAGTAAAAGATTTCTTCAGACATGGCTTAGGAAATTTCTTCAGGCTGCTTAGGAAATTGCAGAGAGTAAGGCGTCAAAAGGCAGAAAAGAAGAAAAAGCATTAAACTATATCTGGGAAGTAATCCCAGCATTTGTGAACATAGACTATGATTTTAAAATAAATCCTCCAATGAAGTAAATCAATTAGGCATTATATTGGTTAGGCTGTCATTTGGAAATGGACTCACCCTCCAAATGATCTTTGCTATTCTTACTTCACTGAGTATAATGAAACAGAAAATGATCAAGTTTCTAATACCCAGAACCCCCCCCCAACACACACACCTGCATTTATATAATTTGGCCATAGAAATACATATGCCCCATATATACATGTGATTTATTTATGGATGTATTTGTTTATAAGTAAATGCAGCAGCAATCGGAAAAGACCAAAAAAAAAAAGTAAGAATCTTCAATTTTCAAGGAGCTGCAGAAACAACCACCCACCTGAAATGAAGTCTTTTCATTTTTACTTTCATAAGGGCAAGGAAAGCTATGCCTAGAACTTATACTGTCTGGTAAATAGAGTGATGGGAAATATTAAGATAAAAATGTATTTAGTTATAAGTTCAAGAATGATAGACTCTTGATTCTGCTATGTGGAATACATTTTTAAAGTAATAACATATTTTAGAAAGAAATAGATGTCTTTAGTAAAAAATAAATTATGCAAAGGACTATATAGTTGAAAGTAAGTCTTTGATATTGGGGTAGAGTTCTGGAAATAGTCTATGCATATAAAGCACGCATATCCTTCTGTTGAATAAAAATGGCTAGGGAGGATACAGTCAGCACATTATTCCATACTTTTCGTTTTCACTTAATAATACATCTTGTAAACAATTTCATATCAACACATAAAGAACTTCCTCACTCTTTGTGAACAGCTACATTGTATGGATGTGTCATAATTTATGTGCCTATTCCTTCATGCACTGATAGGCTAGGTGTTTGAAACAAATTTTTTTTATCTTTGACCTCCTGGTAGTTGATAGGGGATAAATGCTAGTGCATTGATTTAATTTGCATTTCTCTTAATGATGAGTAAGGTTTACTATATTTTTATTTTTTACTTTTTTTAAAATTTATTGGAGGTGCTGGGGAATTGAACCCACAACCTCATGCCTGCTAATAAGCAGGCTCTACCACTGAGCTATACCCTCCCCCCAATGTTTACTATATTTTTATGATTGTCAGTCATTTCCGTTTCCATTTTTCCAAAATGTCTTTTTTAGTTATTTATACATTTCTGATTTCTTTGTAAATTTTTTTTTAACAGTTTTTAAAATATCTTAAGGAAATTAGCCTGTAGCCTGCGTTTTAAGTATTTACTCTTCATTGGTCTTTAGCCCTTTGTTTCTTATTGTTTTATATTTTTTTTTTGTCTTTTATTGAAGTGTAGTTGGTTTACAATGTTAGTTTCACGTGTACAGCAAAGCAAGTCAGTTATACGTATGTGTACATGTATATTTTTCAGATTGTTTTCCATTATATGTTATTACAAGAAATTGAATATAGTTCCCTCTGCTATACCTTGTTTATCTATATATATATATATAGTAATGTATATCTACTTTGTTTTTGCTGTTTTTTTTTTTAATTTGTTTTGCCTTGCAGGTTTTTCTTTTTTCAAGTTTCAAGTGGTTTCATTAACCTTTGATTTGTTTTTGACTCTTAAATCTTGCTTACAAAGATCTTCCAGTCTTCAAGACAGTTAAAATGAATAGTTTATGTTATCTACTAGTATTTTTATATTGTATTTGTAGTCAGTAAATTTCAGTCTTACTGAATACAGTTATTCAGCCAGGATTTTTATGTTTCTTGAGGCAGTGAAAGTATGTTGTTTAGAGGTTATGTATTTTTTTTAATCCAGTGGGTGTTATTTTAGTGATATTTGATTATTGAAAGTATGTAGGCTAGTGGCCAGAACCATGGAGTAAAAGGAGCTGGAGCACACCTCCTCTCAAAAACAAACCAAAATCACAACTAACTGTAGAACAACCAATGATTTAAAAAAAAAAAAAAAAAAGATTGGAACCTACCAGAAAAGGTCTTCTACAACTAAAGACATAAAGAAGGAACCACAACGAGATGGGTAGGAGGGGCAGACTTATGTGATATAATCAAATTCCATACCTTACCACCCCGCCACCAGTAGGTGACCCACAAACTGGAGAATAATTATATTGCAGAGGTTTTCCCACAGGAGTGAGAGTTCTGAGCCCCACCTAAGGCTCCCCAGCCTGGGGGTTCAGCACCAGGAAGCGGAGCCCCCAAAGTATTTGGTTTTGAAGGCCAGTGGGGTTTAATTGCAAGAGCTCCACAGGACTGGGGGAAATAGACACTACACTCTTAAAAGAGGCACACAGAATCTCACTCACCAGCACCAAGGGCAAAAGCACTAATATGACTGCCACATGTGTCACAGCCTGACCTGAAAGTGAAGGGTAATGAGTTCACAAACAAACAGATTCTCACGGAACACATCTGCAAGCTGAAAGCAAACAAGGCTCACAAGAAGCTTCTGACCGAGGGTTTAAGACCAAGGAAGCATGGAAGCACTGTGAAGAGCGGCTCCAGGCCAAGAAGGAGGAAATCATCAAGACTCTGTCTAAGGAGGAAGAGACCGAGAAATAAAGTTCTCTCCTACCTGCCTGTACATATTGGCCCCAGCCTTTATGTACATCACACATTCAATAAAACAAGCCTTTATCAGTTGAAAAAAAAAAAAGCATTTGAAATTAAGAGATCAGAAACTTAAAGCAATCACACACACACACACACACACACACTGCTATACCAAAACCTCATGGTAACAGCAAACCAAAAATGTCCAATAGATACACACACAAAAAGAAAAGTCCAAACATAACACTAAAGATAGTCACCAAATCACAGGGTAGCAAAAGCAGAAAAGGGGGAAAAGACCTACAGAAACAAATCCAAAATGATTAACAAAATGGCACTAAAAACATACATATTGATAATTCCTTAAATGTAAACAGACTAAACGCTCCAGCCAAAAGATATAGACTGGCTGAATGGATAGAAAAACAAGGCCTGTATATTTGCTGCCTACAGGAGACTCACTTCAAATCTAGAGACACATACAGACTGACAGTGTGGGGATGGAAAAAGGTTTTCCATGCAAATGGAAATGAAAAGAAAGAGTAGCAGTACTTATTTCAGACAAAACAAACTTTAAAATAAAGACTATCATAAGAGTCAAAGAATGAGACTACATAATGATCAAGGAATCAATCCAGGAAGAAGGTGTAACAATTATAAACATATGTATCAAACATAGGAACACCTCAATATATAAGGCAAATGTCAATAGACATAAAGGAAGAAATTGACAGAAACACAATGATAGTGGGGGCTTTAACACCCCACATCAATGGACAGATCATCCAGACAGAAAATCAGTAAGGAAACATGGGCCTTAAATGATATAGACCAGATGGACTTAACTGACATTTATTAGAGCATTTCATCTGAAAGAAGCAGAATACGCATTCTTTTCAAGCGCACATGATACATTCTCCAGGGTAGATCACATGCTGGGCCACAGAGCAAGCCTTAGTAAATGTAAGAAAATTTAAATCATATCAAGCCTATTTTCTGACTACAGTGCTGTGAGATTAGAAATCAACTACAAGAAAAAACTGCAAAAAGCACAAATACATAGAGGCTAAACGATATGCTATTAAACATCCAATGGATCACTGCAGAAATCAAAGGAGAAATCAAAAAATACCTAGAGACAAATCAAAACAGAAACATGATGCTCCAAAACCTGTGGGACGCAGCAAAAGGAATCCTAAGAAGGAAGTTTATAGTGATACTAGCTTACCTTAGGAAGCAAGAAAAATCTGAAACAACCTAACTTTATACCTTAAGCAACTAGAGAAAGAAGAATAAACAAGACCCAAAGTTAGTAGAAGAAAAGAAGTCATAAATATCAGAGCAGAAACAAATGAAAAATAGAGACTAAAAAAATAGAAATGATCAATGAAACTAAAAGCTGGTTCTTTGAAAAGATAAACAAAACTGAAAAACCTTTAGCGAGACTCATCAAGAAAAAAAGGGAGAAAGCCCAAATTAATTAAATCAGAAATGAAAAAGAGGAAGTTACAACCAACACCACAGAAATATAATGGATCATAAGAGACTACTATAGGCAACTCTACACCAATAAAATAGACAACCTAGAAGAAATGGATAAATTCTTAGAAAGATAAAAATCTCCCAAGACTGAACCAGGAAGAAATAGAAAATATGAACAGACCAGTTACTGGTACTGAAATCGAATCAGTAATTTAATAACTCCTAACAAACAAAAGTCCAGGACCAGATGACTTCTCAGGTGATCTCTACCAAATATCTGGAGAAGAGTTAATACCTATGCTTCTGAAACTATTCCAAAAAACTGCAGAAGAAGAAATACTTCTGAAGTCATTCTATGAGGCAACCATCATCCTGATACCAAAACCAGACAAAGATAGCACAAAAAAAGATTATAAGCCAGTATCACTAATGAACATAGATGCAAAAATCCTAAACGAAATACTAGCAAACCAAATCTAACAATACATTAAAGGATCATACACCATGATCAAACGGGATTTAGCCTACGGATGCAAGGCTTTTCAATATCCTTAAATCTATGTGATACACTATATTAACAAATTGAAGAATAAAACTATTTGATCATCTCAATAGATGCAGAAAAAGCTTTTGATAAAATTCAACATCCATGTATGCTCAAAATTCTCCAGAAAGGGGCATAGAGGTAATATATCTCAGCATAATAAAGGTCATATATGACAAACCCATAACTAACATCATACTAAATAGTGAAAAGCTGAAAAGTCTTCCCTCTCAGATCAGGAACAAGACAAGGACTCCCATTCTCACCATTTTTATTCAGCATGGTTTTGGGAGTCCCTGCCACAGCAATCCGAGAATAAAAAGAATCCAAATTGGAAAGGAAGAAGTAAAACTGTTGCTGTTTGCAGATGCCCTCTTTTAGATAGAAAACCCTAAAACCACTATCAGAAAGCTACTAGACCTCAATGAATCTGGTAAAGTTGCATACAGAAATTAACATACAGAAATCTGCTGCATTTCTATACAGTAACAATGAAATATCAGAAAAGAAATTAAGGAAATAATTATATTTATCATCATATCAAAAAGAAAAAAATGGCTAGGAATAATTTCTACCTAAGAAGGCAAAAGACCTATACTCCAAAAACTATCAGACACTGATGAAAGACATTGAAGAGGACACAGACAGATGAAAAGATTACCCCATTTTTGGATTGGAAGGATCAATATTGTTACAATGGCCATATACCCAAGGCAATAAACACATTCAATTTAACCTTTATCAAATTACCAATAGCATTTTTCACAGAACTGGAACAAAAAAACAAAACTTAAAATTTTTATGGAAACACAAAAGACCCTAAATAGCCAAAACAGTCCTGAGAAAGAAGAACGAAACTAGAGGAATCATGCTTCCTGATTTCAGACTATACTGCAAAGCTACAGTAATTGGAACAGTATGGTACTGGCACAAAAACAGACACACAGATCAGTGGAACAGAATAGAAAGCCCAAAAATAAACCCATGCACTTAATGGTCAGTTAATCTACAACAAAGGAGGCAAGAATATACAATGGAGATAAGACAGTCCTTCAATAAGTAGTGCTGGGAAAACTGGACAGCTACATGTAAAAGAATGAAATTAGAACATTCTCTAACACCATATACAAAAATAAACTCAAAATGTATTAAAGACCTAAATATAAGACTGGATTCTCTCAAACTCCTAAAAGAAAACATAGATAGAACATTCTTTGACATAAATAGCAGCAATATTTTTTCGGACCCATCTCCTAAAGTAATAGAATCAAAAGCAAAAATAAACAAATGGGACCTAATTAAACTTAAAACCTTTTGCACAGCAAAGGAGAGCATAAACAAAACAAAAGAAAACCTACGGAATGAGAGAAAATATTTGCAAACGATGAGACCAACAAAGGATTCCTTTCCAAAATATACAAGCAGCTCATACAGTGCAATATCAAAAAAACAAACAACCCAATCAAAAAATGGGCAGTGGACCTAAATAGACATTTCTCCAAAGAAGACATCCAGATGGCAAACAGGCATATGAAAAGATGCTCAACATCGCTAATTATTAGAGAAATGCAAATCAAAACTACACCTCACAATGGTCAGAATGTCCATCATCAGAAAGTCTACAAATAATAAATACCAGAGAGGGTGTGGAGAAAAAGGAATCCTCCTGTACTGTTGGTGGTAATGTAAATTGGTGCAGCAACTATGGACGACAGTATGGAGGTTCCTTAAAAAACTAATAATATGGTTATCAGATGATCCAGCAATCCCACCCCTGGGCATATATCCAAAAAAAGACCGAAACTCTTAATTTGAAAAGATACACGCACCCCAATGTTCATAGCAGCAGCATTTACAATAGACAAGACATGGAAGCAACCTCTAAATGTCCATCGACAGATGAATGGATAAAGAAGATGTGTGTGTGTATGACGCACACACAAAATGGAATAGTATTCAGCCCTCAAAAAGAATGAAATAATACTATTGCAGAAACATGGATGTACCTAGAGATGATCATATTAAGTGAAGTAAGTCAAACAGAGAAAGACAAATATCATATCACTTGTATATGGAATCTAAAAAAAATACAAATGAACTTTATTTACAAACCAGAAATAGGCTTACAGATATAGAAAACAAACTGTGGTTACCAAAGTGGAAAGGGGTTGGGAGGAGAGATAAATTAGGAGTTGGGGATTAACATATACACACTATTACAAATAAAATAGATAAACAACAAGGACTTACTGTGTAGCACAGGGAACTATATTCAAAATCTTAAAAATAACCTATAGTGGAAAAGAATCTGAAAAAGAATGTGTGTGTGTGTGTGTATATATATGTATTTGCATATACACATAAAACTGAATCGCCTTGCTGTACACCTGAAACTAACACATTGTAAATGAACTGTACTTCAATTTAAAAAATTATAAATATGTAAAACATTGCCAAAGGATTATTACATATACAAACAGCAGCTTCTCAAGTAGAAAATCTGTTACTTAAACTTTTAATAATTTGGAGGTACAATCATGAATGTGTATTTAGAATAAGAAATCAACCCAAAATACAGAAAATTACTATAGTCATGGAGACTCAGGCCTCTTTTTTTCTGACATCTTCTTAGGGAATTTATGAGAAACACACACACATAGAAATCCTTCTTGGTCCCAACCTGGCTTCCCCTTTCCACCTATAACTTTGGACAACTCCTGGAAACACTGAAGGGCCTGGTCAGATGCGGGACGTGAAGCTGAATCCTTATCAGTTCTCTGGTGAATCTGCTTCAGAGTGTGGGCAGTAGATCGACTCTGTACTTCATTACCATTTCCTGAGTCACTAGCACCCAGAGCGATCAGACCCCGGACCAACATCCTCCAGGGCTCGGTTCCTACTGGCATCCTAGTCATCTTATTTAATATCACTGTCTGCATCATGATTCACTTCTCTTACCATGCATGGCGTTCTCACTTCGAGTGCTCACCCGGTGATAAAGAGGAAAGGAAGAAGTCGAAAAAGCAGCTTAATCCACAGCACAGTTTCATATAGCCACGTCATGTCTCATGGTTGTCTTTTTTTTTTTTTTTTTTTTGTCTTTCAGTTTTAAAGTAAAGCTAAAGTCAGTGTTCCAAAATAGTGCAGTTGTGAAGAGATCCTTTTATTTTCTATTCTTTTGCTGAAAAGATTGTACGTGTCTTTTGTCATATTTGAGGAGGGTTTACCATGACTCATCCTCACGATTGTTTTCCAAAGCAATTTTGTGACTTGACCTGATTCTTACCAAAAAAAAAAAAAAAAAAAAAAAAAAAAAAACCCTATCCATGTCATATTTGTGAATGGAACCATTCTCATTGTTACTGCTTTGTAAACATGCAAATAGACACTGAACTAAAGAAAAATGAATACCCATGTTCTCTCTTCCCACCTCTGCTTCCATGTTTCTTGTTCACATCTCTCAATCTCCTGATGAAGTAAATAATTATAAATGATGACCTCAGAGTGAGGTGGGAGTAAATTCTTGGAGCATCCAGCTTTCATAATGGGGTTTAGACTCACTTTTATTCCCCCTGTGATTTTAGGCTTGATAGTGACTTCATACTTTTCTGGGCAGCTGAGAGTTAAAAGAGAGTTGGTGGTTTCGAGTTTTGGCATTTTTCAGCCCCTCCTCAGAAGAATATGAAGTGCCTGTGGAGTGGGTCCAAACCAGTGGATGTTTAAGAGAAAGGAAAAAAAATATTAGCTGAAGAACAGTCTTAGGCACCTCAGTTGCCTTCAATTGCGTTAAATGGACAGAAAGGGGAATAAGTGTTGTGCTTTATAATTTTTTACATTAAGACTCATTTTTTTCTTTTAAATCCCCAACCCTGGAAAACATGAAATGACCTTCAGGCCTGTTGGCTCCCACTGTTGGGTTTATCAAGTCTCTGTCACACCCTTCCCCCTCCATGTAAGACACCCAGAGGGAAGTGTGAAAAGCATCAGAAAGTCTCTTTTATGCCAGCTCAGCCTTTTACTCGTTTGCCAGCACCTTCATCTCTTCATATGTTTCTAGCTAAGGTCTAACATGGAACAAAAACCCGACAGCAATGGAGACCAGATGCCGGTATTTCTTTTCTGTCACTTGGCTGTTGAGCAGATGGAATTTATATCAGTCGGGCATGCTAGGAGGAAGAGGCCGTGGCAGCCAACATGTGGAACTGGGGCTGAGTGACATTTCTGCTAATGTTTTGTCCTTGTAGAACATTATGCTTCCTCTTTGCTTATGAGCTGTGGTTTTCCTGACTCAGACGAGGTTCCAGCTCCAGCTGGAATGGCTGTCGCTCTCCCCCTCCCTCGTGCCCCCCTTTTTGGGGAGTGCTGGGAGCTATGGAGGAGTAGTGGGGCCTGCACAATGGAGCTCTTTATGAAAATACCTGACATCTGCATGCAATGCACCAAAATCATCTTAGCTCAAGCAGAGGAATGCGCCGGGCGCTGCTAGTCACTTTTTGTCTAGTGCCGCGGGCTTGTTTGATTTATATAATGAGTGAATGCCTCTGGCAAAAGAGGACGTTGAGCATGTTATTGGAGGGAGGGAACTTTTTAATTTTTTCCAAGAAGCATTGTCACAGACAGGCCTAAAATATGAGTATTTAAAAGCAGTTGTAGCCATCACATGGATTTCTTGCTGTGGTTTAAAAATGTTTGCTCATACCCTCTCTCTCCTCCTCCTCCTCCTCACCCCATTTAAGGTGAAATCAGAAAACTCAAACACTCAGCTTAAGACGATCTGAAGTTTTAACATCGGCATCTACTATTGGTAAGAAATGGCACTTTGAAGGAATCTCACGTTATAAAGACTCTCTGGAGGAAAAACATAAAATACATGTTTAAAACAACAAGGACATGCACGTAATGAAGAATGGTTGTTCAGTTTCTAATTCTGGTCCCCTCCCTCAGAAAAGCACACTCCCCTTTTCATGTTAGAAGAAGTATGTATACATGCACAAATCATAATAGTTTCTACTCTAATGGTGACGTTTACCTGTTTATGGCAAATAAATAAGAAAATGCTGCCATGTTAATTGATGATTTCGGAAAGCACTGAAGTGGTCGTGAAACTGCTGCTTACACTGCAAGCTTGTCATCTTCCTCTCTGTTGCTGCTTCATCGCATCCGTTGTCTCTGGGTGGAAATTTGACTGGAGGTTTTGAGTGAGTTGCCAGGGGATCAGGATCCAGGGACGGACACGAGGCAAGTGAGCTGGAGAGAGACGGAGCTTCCACTACGTTTGTGTCTTCTTGCGAAAAACAGCTTCTGGCAAGTCTCTTCCGAATATGTTGGCACTTTATATTTTATCCTGAGTCTTGTAGACAAACCCCCTAGGGAAGCCTGGTCATTTCCTTCCCATCAGGAAATCGAAACCCTGTCCCTTGGACGCTTTGTTTTATAACAGTTCTCTTGCCTCAGGAGTTCCTCCTGTGTCTCGCTGTTTGGTGTGGTGATGGGCCCCCCAGCCGCCTTGGGATTGAAGTAAACCCACTTGATTGGGGCGAGGCTGGGGGCAAATGCTAATATTAGTATGTCTGGAGAGCATCCCAATTGATGTTTTCTTGGAGAAAATTCTTCGAAATTGCTGTGGCCCTCTGTTTTTCTTTGCTATTTTCTTAGTGTCATACTGAGCACAGGACATCTTAGCTGTCAAGTCCTTTAAGCAGCCTGGTGTCAGGAACCTATAGTAACGCAGCACGCACCCACAGTGTACGCATGCATGGTGGAATCTGGAGTCACAGACAACCACTGTTCCTCAGTATGCAGACCTCAGCTATCTGAGCTCGGGGATGAAATGCATTCGGATAAATTATTTAGATTGGTCTGTCTGGATGAAAGGACTCTCCCTTTGTCTACACTGTCTTATGTGCTATTCAGAGAATGTCCTATCTCTTGCCTTCTGATTGTCCAAACACAGGAACAAGACAGTGAGAAATGCCTTTACACCCAACTGCATATGACATTCCGGACGAATGGCAGTCTCCTGCTCTCATCTCAGGTTGAACTTAGACTAGTTCTTTTCTTGTTCAGTTTTCCCATTAAACTTTTGTTTTTAAAGTCTTCAACTTCATTTTTTTTTTTCAAGATTCTCTTCCTTGTTTCTCCCTTCCTCCCTCAAAATCATTCATACCATAGAGCACACAGACCTTCCATGATTGCTTTTCTGTGACATTTATGTCAGGAGTACTTCATTGTGGAAGAGCCCAGGTGTCTTTCAGAGGTGGTATTTTTGGGGTGATGCTGAATAGTTCAGGGTGATTATTACACTTTTGGCCCAATGTCTCACCAAGATTTTAAGCATTGGGAAATGCTTCCTGGTGGGCCTCCTGGAATTTGTATGGGTGAGCACATTTAAATGGAGAGGAAGGGAACCAGCTTTATCCTGCAGAAGATGATGGTAGCCGAAGTCTGTGGATGTCTGTCCTCTAGACTTCCTCAGGGAGGATTCTTGAAGATAATTTGATTTGGTCCTTGGATTTTGGTTGCAGGGACTTGTAGCATCAGCCCCTGGCAACGATGTCTACTGACCTAACAGGTCATCTGTCCTCTTCTGAGATGAGGGTCCTTTAGCTCTACCTGGAAGGACCCTAGGCACCGTCTTGGATATTAAGTGTCAAAGTCCATTTCTGTCTCTTACCAGATGTATGAAAGTGAGCAAATTACCTAACCTTGATCAACCTCACTTTCCCCTTCTGTGAACTACAAGTGATAATATCTACCTTACAGTGTTGGGTAAGAAACAAAAAATGGAGGTGATGCTGGACTGAGTGCCTGACACAAACTAGAAACTCCACAGCCGACAGCTGTGGTTGCCATTGTTGCTAATGCCATGCAGCCTTGGCTGGCCTTCTAACCTGTCCTCTTCACATTTGCTTGGTTAGTACATCCCCAGGTATAACTCGAATGTGCTGTCTCTCGCGTGTAGCCGCTTCCTTTACAGCTCTTTGGCTACTACAAAGCAGCAGACTCTCCCAAACGTCACATTGCCTATTCCTGTTCAGAGAGATGCTTCTCCTCTTTGAACCTCTACATGCTAAGAAGATACCTTCTAAGTCTGCTGTGATTTGTGGCAAAAGACCCAAATTGCTAGAAAGGGTGAGTTGCTTTCTTTTGAGACTTGACATTGGAGTCATCAAGAATCCTTGTCGCTTGCCTTTATCGTTTTATCCAGGGCTGTGCCACAGAGTCAACCCCTGCTACCTGTGCTCCCCTTTGTTGGTTGCATAATGCACTGGGATTTATTATGCAAGCAGAGTTACATCTCTGAGGGACAAAGAGACCGTAGTCACTACCTCTGCCCTGCTGCATTTTAATGACCATTGAGAAGGGGGCCAGCAAAGGGAGCCGGCCCTCTTTAAAAGAAATTGGGGCAAAACTCTTGCTTGTGTCTTTTTAGGGTTAAGCTGACAATTCTGGTAAGCATGTTTACTCAGCATGGGGACATGTTGGTCATGCGTCTGTGTTTTTTCTTGTTTGACCCGTTAAAGTGTTTGATAGAGACATTTGTTTTCTGGTTTTATCTAAATAGGACTTCTGTTCCTTTTTATCTCAAATCTCATGTAACAGTTTTTAAGAGAATAAGATAAATAGTAGGAAAAAGGGGACATTGCCTTTATGCAAAAAAGGCATGTTTTCTGTTTTAAATGTGGGTTTTCATTGTAATATTTTTTTGCAAGGAATTCACACTACACAGAAGTATATATAGTAGACAATGAATATACTCTTCTGTTGTTCCTCCTCCTTGAATTTCATTCTCAAGAATGAAAAGCAGCTGGTGGGCCCTGTTACCCAGTTTTTCAGTGTTCTTTCCAGACCAGCCAGCTTTTAAAAGGCTTTGCTAGAAACCCTGGTGTGAGATACCTGTGCCATTTAGAATTGGTCTACAGATCTCAGCTATGGTGGAGAATTACACAGTTATCTTAGTACACAGATCAGCTTAGAAAACTTGTTACTGTCTGACTTCATGTCCCCTTCTTGATGTCAGAACTTACATGGGAACATCAAGCCTACACTTCACTTTGTTTAGATAAACACCCCATACTGACTTCCTTTCAAAAATGAACTAAATGACATATTTTTTTGTTTGTCCTCTCAGCTTTGGAGGAAGGAAGTAAACTAATGACCTTTATATTCCTACAAATAAAAATAAAGTCTGCTTTCTATCACAGGACAGGTCAGGTGTGGACATTTAGTTGTCTTTTTATTTTAGTATCATTAAAATTAATTTGTCATTGTAAATTACAGCATGTAGGACCCTTTTCTTCCTTCTCCCTTTCTTTCTGGCAAGGAATACAGTGGAAAACACATACTTGTGATTAGAACTGGGCTAAAATTTCTGACAGCTACATCACAAAAACTTTAATACAGTAATGCAGATAGGGCAGTAGATGCCAGTGTTTCAGTGTATCTTAGCATATCCTTGCCTTTCATTTTGCTAAGATTGACTAACAGTTAATTGCCTTGCCTATGTTAAAAAGGGAGAGAAATTACCTTATAGGGGTATACAAACTCCTGAGGTTTCTCAGCGGCGAGCCCAGCCAAGCTGCCCTCCTCCAGCCCACTGCTTCACTCCTTAACACACAGATCCTCATACACAACAGTAAATAACCCTCAATAAATTTGAATCTTATCACAATCTAAAGACACCACCATCATTATGGGGGAATGTTGTTAGTCTGCAAAACCTCAGTTTAGAAGAACCCAGCAGTATCCAAACTTCTTGGCTTCATCTGGATATTGTTACTGCATGTGTGGCTGCTGCATTCCTGGGTGCCATTTACAGGGTGATTTCTTAAACATCACTTGTGTCATAGTGCAGCTGACCAGTTTAAAGGCAGTTTTGTGATTTTTCCTCCTCAGAATCAAAGGAACCCAGAACATCTAATTCTCATTTTCTTCATTTAGAATTCAAATTACTTTATGACCTTACTGCATTTGGAGTAAGTCCAAAAGATGCTTCTTACCTGACGAACTTAGCATTTGAAAACCATCTGGGTGAAGACTTGTATTTATATTTTCACTTTTTTGTTAAGGTAGAACTACAAAATACTACTGTGAGATTTTTCCAGTTACTTCAGATTAAAACACTAAAAAAGGGAAAGCCAGTTTACGGAACCGAGCTTGCTTCATGTGCTTCTTTGTATATTAGGACTGTGCATATAGGAGAAAGAATTGGCTGTTGAGTATAAATAAAGAATCTTTGAGTCCTCACCCTGTATCTGGAGTATTCCAGATATGTGGATGTGTAATATAGACCTTGATGATAAATAAGAAATGTTTATCTCAGTTTATATAAGAAGATCTCACGAGTTCTGTAGAGACCTGCATAATTGTTATCCATGCTAGACCCACTTCTTCAGAAGACAAGATTAGTAAGTGTATTTAGGTTATTTTTTAAATTCCCCATAATCTAGGAGGAATCTTAGCATTTAACTTGCGAAGTCACCTCACAGTAAAGATACCCACCATGGCATCACAAGGACAGGCCGCCCCAACCCTGTCTCTGTAGGAAAAAAAAACCCCCAAAAACAACACAAAGAAAATGCATGTTAATGTGGCTGAATATTCATTAGAACCCTGCGGCCTGGGGCTGGAAGCACAGTGAGGCTGTGTGTTTACCAGGCCACCCGAAAGGCAAGAGGGCATAAGACACTTATAAACAGTGGCGCAGCGCAAGCAGTGTTGTCTTTGAAAAGTTTTCATTTTCCCTTGAATCAGCTACAGTCTCTTACTTAAGGTCACTGCAGTTTGCAATCTTTGGCAGAAGGCTTCTTCCTTTTTTGGTTGTGGCAGTCTGACTTTCTTTTTCCCCCCTTTTGGAAGTGTTTTCCTCTCAAAGTGCCATTATCTCCCAAACCTGTTTCATGTTATCATTGTCAGATGCCTCTTCCCCGAGTTTCTCAGAAAAAAATGTGATGAGATATATGTGTGTGTGTGTGTGTATGAAATTTTTTAAAGCATAGAATTGAAAGTCATATGGTTATGATTTGAGAATGTCAAGCTTGATTTTTTTTCAGTTTAAAAAAAAAAAAAAACCTTGTACCTTTTTCCCTGGGCAGTGAACTTCGCTGCAGAAACATCAAAGAGAATGTGTACTGGATCAAGGTGATTTTTTTTTTCAACCACATCATTGCCAGCTGTGGTGTTTATGATTAGAGGCAGGCGTTCCAGACACCTCCGAGTCCTCACTAAGCGTCAGATCTTTAACAGGATCCATCCCAACTGAGTGACACTAAACAGACAGCCAGAGGGGAGTTGGTGGGATGGAAGCAGGAAAGGGGGTGGGTGCAAGGGAGGCTTTGGTGCCTGGTACACTCACCAGCCAAGCTATATAACAAACTCTGCTAATGCTCGGCTGCAGGCTGCCCAGAGGCCCTGGAGCATGCCTTTCAGGCCAGCTTTCATTAGCCAGGGGGATGACTAGAGCCCAGCAAACACTATCATTGATCCTTTCTCACTGGGCACAGGGATGTGCGATGTTCAGTCGGCTTTGAAGCACCTCCATTTCACCGCTGTCAGCCGCTGACTGCTGGCTTCCAGGAGCTGACCCAGTTCCCTCTCCGATGTCCGTGCTCTGCTCCACGCCACTAACTACATTGAATTCCCTCTGGATGTTGCCTCCGCTTGCAGTAGTTAACACTTGTTTACTGGTCCTGTCGACATAAGAATTCTACCCACAGCCAATAGTACTGATAGCAGTGCATGGAAGGGAGTTCTCTTTCCCGCTGTCTTTTCCCTTCTGGATCAGGGTGACTGCCTGGCAGTTTTGCTAGATTCCAAAACCAGAGTCTGCTGCTGGAATCCATGATCAACTCCACGAGTTTGGAGTTGAATACTGGGGAATTACTAATCTTAAAATGATAAGGCTTATTCCAGTGATGGCCATTAACAGTGAATAAAGAAGGGGTTTGATAACTACTTGTTTCTTGTTCAGGGTGAAAGAGTGTTTTTTCAGTCTCCAAAAGTGTCAGAAGGCGCGTCCCTTGCTAGGAGAGCCTTGTCGCTACAGAAATTAAGGTCCTTTAGACAAAACTGTGATTACAACAGTTAAAAAACAAACACACCTTACTCGCCTGTTGGTGGGAGGACAGTGTGATTTGTCAATTAAGACATCTAAGAGAGAAGAAAGGAAGTTTATGACTTTGATTTCAAAGAGGCATACAGATAATAGATTGCTGGGCCAGAGCTGTTGTAAAGAACCTCCCCTCGATTCCCAGCATTGTATAAGATTCTGGATTTCCCTCCTCATTTTGCTCTCCCTGCTCTGCATCCCTGTGTCCTTCCTAACTTTCATCATCCTCTCAACTTGACTTGTAGCTTCTCATCTCATCCCCAGTGGTGTTTTTGCAGCTGTCCTCTTTGGAGAGTGGAAGGCACCTCGGTTCTTTGCACAGAAGGAATGTGAAAGTTAGTCTGAAATGTAATAATTCTCAGGTTGTGTGGTCTGGGGGTGACAGGTAGTGAGTCATCCCTTAAAAATCAGATGACTCTAAAGCGATCAGGTCGGACCTCCCTTGTTGGCTGGTGCTACTTCGCTGGAGGCTCGGATCAGAGTGTATCATTGGGATTCCCACCGTGGTGGGACTTCTGTGGTCTAAGTTCCCCTTGGGAAACTGTGATATCCTACTGTCACTTTACAAAAGAAAGTGGCAGGAGATGTACCCATGTATAGGCAATCGCTGCTTGCCTTACTAATCATATTCTTGCAAAGAGTGTTGGTTTTGGACCTTCGCAGAGGCTCCCCTGCCCTCTCGTACAGCACAGGCACCAGTGTGAAATGTGCCAGTAGCCTAGCATTTTGAACCTGTGTTTGGTAATCTTTAGGGAGTTTTCCTGAAGAAACTCTTCAACCTTTGGTCTTAGTGTTTTGCCTGGAGCTCTCATCATAGACGTTCATTCCCGTCCTTCTCTCTTCCAGGTTGCCTCACAGTCTTCACTCTACCGTCCTTTTCAACCACTGACTCTTGAACACCTGTAAATAAACGAGCATCTCAAAGAAGAGTCTAGCTTTCTTTCCGGTCCTGCTCCCCTTCCTGGTTCATCATACTTGCGAGATCTCTTAACGATTAGGAACCTTTTCTTACGTCTTAGACCTCCTCTTCATAAAACTTACTTCGTTTAATAAGATTCTAGAATTTTAAGGGGAAAACAGTAACCACCAAATACTGTTCTAGACCATGTATACTTGTATAAACACCGCATTTCTTCAATTTGTTTTTTAAAGGTTTATCTTATAGGAAGAGAGTTAATTAGGCTTTTTTGCCAGTGTCACCCTTCCTTAGGCAAATATACTCACTCATTAATGTTTAGGATGATTTTTTCTTTGATTAAAAAAATAATATTATGTTTCATTTATCATTTTTTATATTTAATAGTTTTTATAGAAACCCTTAAAACATCAAAGTTTTACGGTGTCTTTAAGCTGTGTAGTTGCCCATGTACTAACAGTGCAGGTTAGTGTATAAAGTACAACAGCAGGGCAGTTTTATTTGATGTGCCTTTGTCATCCCATAACAGGTTAGTTTAATCAGTTGTTTATTTAATTACATCGTTGCCTGGGTTCTGTTTTACTGTTTTCTTGACCTTTCATCGTCTTTAGACGTCTTTAGAACTGTGCTTTGTCAGCACGATCCCATTTTACAGGTCTTGCAGGGGAGGCAGAAAAAGGATCTCATTAGTTTTGATTGTGAGTTTTTGGCTTGAGATGACTCAGAGTATTCTGGTGTCCTTAGTAACAACAACTTTTTAAATTGCTATGAATTTTATTTACCACATGTTGAAGTAGCAGAGTTTTTTTAAATGCTCAGTTCTTTTATTTGAGAGAAAGAAGGTTACATCAGCAATTTGAAGAACAAGAAAACTTTCAACTATTCAAGTTTCCCTCTGCTTCAAGGAAGGAGAAGATGTCTTAATATTGAGGAACATAACGTTTGTCAAGTTTTCTTCAAAAAAAAAAAAAAAAAACAAGAGGTCTGTGTACAAGCCTGTGTAGATCAATAGATTAATTGATTAAAAAAAATAAAAGTAAGTCCCATATGAATCTTTGATTCTGTTGTGAATATTTGCTTTAGTTTAGATATCATGAATATCATCACAACAGTGAGATTTTTACAGAGAGCACTGTTAATAGAATTTAAAATGCTTATTTTGGCAGGCTCTTGGCTGGCATAAACACACAAGTACACAAATGCTTGAGTGTGGTTGCTTTGTGCTTGTTTCAGGGAAATGATATTTTTTGTGTAATGTGGGAAGAAGTACCTTTGTTTGCTTAAGAGAGATTTTTTTCTGCTGTTGGAGTTAGATTAAAAGTAAATTTAGTGATGCCCATTAGCGTTTCTGAGAAAACGTTTACATTGAATAAAAGCACAAGTGCTGTTAGCTCCTGGTTTTGCTCTTCCCTTTCTGTTTTTGGTGGAACAAACAGGTGTTTTCTGGCAGCCCTCAGGTATACATCTGAAAAAGTCTTTTAATGAGACCTTCACATTTGGGGTCACCTGGAAGGAAACGTACTTTTTGCCCATGTGAAATCTCAACAGCCACGACCCGAACTGAGGATAAAGCAAAGCTGACAAGCTCGGTGAAATTTGCAGTTCTGTTCGCTGAGTACCAACTACCACCTCTGGCAGTGAAGATTTCATCCGTCACCCATTGATAAAACTTGAAAACACAGACAGGCCTATTGATTCCCCTGGAATTTCCTCTTTACCTTTTCCAGGCTATAGTGTGCATAGGTTGGAGAGGAGGAAGTGATTCAAAAAATCTGTGAAGGCTTAAACACCTATCAATTTCCAACCTACAGGGAAAAAATTTACCAAGTTTTAGACCTTGTATTTGAAGAGCTGGGTGCAAACATAGACAAGATATGTAGCTCTGTTGGGACGCAGCAAATTTCCCTGACGAAGTGGCATGATGCAGTGAATTTCAGATGGAGGGAAAGGAGAGAGTGGATGAAAGGAGGTCGGGTGACTGGGAAAACTTGCTCCCATATGTGAGAGTTGCGCTTCCTGCCTTTTTATTTCCTGATTTCATGGCACAGTGGTGTTAAGTTGATCTCCCTGTTTCCCTTTCATAATCAAGTAGGAGACTTTCCCCTGAAAAGCTGTTAGGCACCTCCAGGAAAGTGACCAGCTCGGCAGAAAAGAAACCAGGAGGAAGGCCTAGCAGGAGGCTCTCCACCCAATGAGGAAGTTACACATTTTCTCTTCTGTAAAGATGATTGATGACCTGTAGATTAAAGAAAAAGTGGGCACCGAGGCCAGCTTCTCTGAGACAGCTTGAGTGTGTGGCTAGTGCCTTGGAGGGTGGGGTGCTGGCAGAGGTACCACTTTTGGGGTCCTTAGATGATTTTCCCTTAATCTCCCTCCAGACTCGCTTTTATTTCTTCCTTCAGTAATATCGGGCTTTCGTAGAAGTGATTGGTAACGTTCCATGTGCCCCTCGTTGTGTGTGTGTGTGTGTGTGTGTGTGTGTGTTTTGTTTTTTTTTTTTTACTGTGTTTTGTCTCATAACACCCGAATCTAAAAGTTATTATTTCAGGTTTGAAAGTGAGAAGACTGATTCACAAAGCGTGGGTTACTCAGAGGTCTGCCTGACCTTGGCAGGGTGTGGTGACTCATAGCCTTGCAGGGATGGATTGTTCCTGAACAATTCCTCTGACATCTGAGGGACAAACAGGTCTGCCGGGTAGCCGTTTATTCGACACCAGAGGGAAAAATGGTCTCACCCGCTTCAGGCCTGAAAACAGACTTGAATATTCAGAAATACTGCACATTCCAGTTCGCTTTAAATTCAAGATCCAAAATCTGGAGTGTAAGAAAAGTGCCAGCTGATCATTACAGGTTAAAAACTTAACCAGTTCACCTCTGTTTCTTAGAAATGTTCAAGGGACTTCGTCATGTTTCTTCCTTAGTTGTTAAGTGATATTAATAGAACTTTGCACTTTGGAGGCTCTTTTAAAAGAGCCAGTAATGCTGCTGCTTTGGCCAGATAACAGTTTTCCTGCTTTCCTGAATAGAAATTTAATAGGTTTGGGAACCTTTAGTTTGGAACCCAGAAGATCTACAGCAGCCCACAGAAGGCTTCTTCACCCAGCTTAGTAACTTTAATGTGTTCTGATTTTAAATTAAGGGTCTAATTCTCTTCCTTTTGCTCTATCACCCTGGTTTTCTGTGACTTGGATGGATATCCATAAAGGCGTCTGTTGGTCCATTTTCGAAGCCTTTGTGAGGTGGTGTGGATTTCAGATATGTCTCCTACCAATGTTGTCAGTGTTTTCATCGAGGAATTTAGGCGTGCAGGGCCCTTCCCGCTGAAGGTTAGAGACATTGATCTGTTTCCTGTCCTCATGGTCTGTAGAGCAGCTGTACTGGGTGAAATGGTTGTAGTACATTTTCCAAAATTTACACACCAATAAGGAGAAGTTTATATGTTAGAATTTGAGGGCTTAAGTGCAGAGGTGACTGGTAACAAAAGATACCACAGCCAGGTGGCTTCCTTTGAAAGACAGCTTCCCAGATGAGGTATGACTTGTTCAAGGTATTTAAGATGCTAATAGGGGTTGATATGTGGGCATTCTCCATGAGATTTAAGATGTGCAAGGCAAATATGGATCAGAGGAATGGACCCTTTTCATGAGCCGGAAGGAAGACCATCCTGGATGGAAAAAAGCTGATGGTTGAGAAATGACTTTGTTGAGCAGGAGCTGGTCTAGTGTGTGAAGAGTTTGTGTTTGGGTCCCTGGGCAGTAAGGAACCAGTAAGAGCTTCAAGCTGTAGAATGATATGATGAAAATTCCATGGCAGGAAAATTCTTCTGATAATAACGTGTTAAATAAATTTAGGTGTGAAGAAATTGGAGGAATTCAGTCATCCAGGCCAACACATACACGGCAGAAATAAAACAGAACGAATAGTGGTTTGAAAGACTTGCAGTGAGAGAATCTGCAAGAATTGTGTTGTTTTGTACTGAGTGTTAGTGGTGAGAAATACAAGAACCTCGTCTCTCTTTTGCTTTGTGTGATTAATTGCACAACGTTGGTGATTTAGTTTACAGTTGCCCAAGGATGTGGTAGGAATCCTACATACTAAAACCTGCTTAAGAGTTGAATGATGTGTTGAAAAATGTCCATAATGGTGATCTAAAAAAAAAAAAGACAAATGAACTTATATATAAAACAGAAACAGACTCACAGACATAGAATACAGACTTGTGGTTGCCAGTGGGGAGGGGAGTGGGAAAGGATAAACTGGGAGTTCGAGATTTGCAGATACTGACTGGTATATATAAAACAGATAAACGAGTTTATACTGTATAGCACAGGGAAATATATTCAATATCTTGTAGTAGCTCGCAGTGAAAAAGATTGTGAGAATGAATATATGTATGTTCATTTATGGCTAAGAAATTATGCTGTACACCAGGGGTTGACACAGCATTGTAAACTGACTATAAGTCAATTTAAAAAATGATTAAGAAGGGTGAAAAAGAAAAATGTCCATAATGATGAAGTGCAAGACATCTTTCACCAAAAATGGTAAGGGCGTGATGAACAGAAAGAAAAGGAAGGTGAGGTTTTCTAGCTAAATTTAAAAATTTGTTCATATGCTGAACTGTGGTCAAAGAAGCAGTGCAGACTTTTGTTGGAGTAATTAAACATTATTTACTGGTGTGACCTGTCTTATGCTTTATCTCTTTCACTGGGCTTTGAATTCCTCAAAAGCAGAGAAACTGTTTCTACCTTCTGTGCCTAGGAAAATGCCTGATACATAATCAATACTCCATGACTGAAAAAATTTATAGACTGTGCATTCTCATTGGTAGTGAAAGGCTGTAATAGTCAAGTGTTGTCATACGTTATTGTATAAATGTAATTGCTTTGGAAATATTCTCATTAGTTCAGCCTCTTTGAGCAGACAGGAAGGTAATCCTCAGTTTGTCTTTGGACTTAGACTAATGCTATGAGAAATTTAGGTCCATGTATCCACCCACTAAATGTTCATTGTGGGCCTACTACGAGCATGTTGTTGAACAGGACGCGTACAAGAAGGAAAACAGATACCGTACCCTCAAGAGGCTTGTAGCTAGAGGGAAAGATGAGATACTGCCATGAATAACTTCAAGGCTAGGTAGAAAATACTGACACCATATGTGATATTTGGATTAAAAAGTGCTATTTGGAAGTTTTTAAAAGGGGAAAAGGTTCCTTCCATCCCAAAAGGTTGAGAGAGCTTGATGGAGAAATTTACTTTTTTTTTTCCCCCAAATCTGGTCCAGCAAGGGTAGGTAGGATTTCAGCTTGCCAGATGGCATAGGGGCAAAATTCATGAGCTTTGCATAGGAAACAGCAGGTAGTTAGTTTGGCTGGAGCTTGGGATTAAGAAGAGTCAGTCACAAGAAAGAAGCTAGTTCTGTCCAGGACCTTCCCTGATAAATGATGATCGTCCTCCTGAAGGTCTTGTGAGGTCCCATCCAGGGCCTGGTGGGTGGCCTCTGTTTACTCTCACATAAGTATTTTTGTGACTTTTCCAAAAACTTGTTATGCATGTGAAAAGTTTGCAAAATTCAGTATGAATATTTTTTTCCTAGTATACGCTTGACCATTAAAAAGGTAAAAACTCTTCTGCAATTTTCATCCAAGTTTTAATGGGAAAAGTTTTTGATAGGTTTTTAAAAGCTTTCATGGACCAGTGTCTGGGCCAGTTTCTTCAACTGGCTTTTCAGAGTCCAGGTCTTACTAAGTCTTTAGAATAAAAGTGAAAAGAGCTCCCAGAAAGCTACAATTACACTGTTTATTTGGACGCGTGTTTCTGGTTGCAGTACTCCATATTTTTGCAAGAGATTGTCAGTGTGGTTAACGAGACTTTGTGTACCTGTGACCATCCTACAAACGTGCTAAAATGAGACTGTGGCCTCACAGCTTAGGAGACCGAGTTGTTCTGCTTGGGTGTTAATACTGTGATGAATGCTGAAATGAAATTCAAGTGACCTCATTGAAGTTCGTTCTTAGCGCAGTGATTACGGGGTGAATTTAGGGGAGGGAAGTGTATAAGTTTGGGGGTTTTTTTTGTCTGTAATGTAATTGTTACTGATATGGGACTTAGAACCTTCTTGATTCTCTTTTTAAAAGTTTTCTCTGTGAACTTAAAACATTGTTTTCTTTCAGAACAGCTTTAGTGTTTCAAGCTTAAAATCTTCTCTTTAAATCCTGGCTGCATATTCACCCCCTCCCCTCCCCTCCAGGCACAGTTTTCTCTAGATCTTGGTTGGCTCTGAATCCCAGGAGTTAAAACAGCATAGCTTCTATAAATCAGGAGACAGCTTCATTATCAAAGTTATGTGTTTTCACCTTAATAGATAGCCAGTCCTGGTGTTGGTGCCAGGCCCTGCCTTATCATGTAACCATCAGCACTGCATGCTGGAATGTTCTTTGTTTGGATTATTTACTCCTTCTATAAACAAAGATTAGAGTAAAATATGTCAGCACTGGGGCCCAAGCAGAGCCGACTGTTACTAGAAAATCGTAGCGTGGTGTGAGATATAATTTGCTACTCATAGGCAGAATAGCACTGCCTTGATACTTACAATTATATCTAAGTTCCGGGCTGACAGTTTTAAATACTTTATCTCATTTAGTCTTCCCAATAGCCCTAGAAAATAGGTTCTGTTCTTCCCATTTTAAAGACTAGGAGACCAAGAGTCAGAAAGATTAACTATTGCCCCAACTTCTGTTACAAATAGCATTTGGGTTTGAAGCCCAGGTATTTGACTCCAGCGTGTGTGTGTGTAGCCCAGGTATTTGACTCCAGCGTGTGTGTGTGTTTGTGTGTGTGTGTGTGTGTGTTTTAACTGACTACACTATAAAGAAGTTCCAAAGACGATACCTCTAAAAATAATATTACGAATCTGAAGTCTTTCCAACCATTAGATGGTTTTACAGTTGCCACTTGTGTTACTTGCTAGTATGGGAAAACATTTTAAAACTTTATTCTTAGTTTTGTGTAAATGATTTAGAGATCACAAGTTTTTGATATATCTAGTATTTCAAGGGTTTGCATCTTTCTTATAGCTTGCAGGATCTCTTTTATTTAAGAATTGACATTTTAATTTGAATCCAGGAAAGTAGCAAAATCATCATTGAACAGGCCATTATGGATGTAAATATATCACAGAAGCTCATCAAGCATCTTAAATGGTTTAGATATAACTATGAAAAAGGGAGACAATTCTTTCAGAATGTTTGGACTCGATACATAGAATCCAGAATTAAAGCTGTTATTTCTAGAACTTCTAAGAAGTTTGATTCTCCATAAATTGTACAGATTACTGCTTTTCTTTTGGGACATGATTACTTACCATTTATTTTTGTATTTCCACCTACAGTGCAGGCAAAGAATCCTCATTTTACAGGTGAGGAAACTGTGACTTAGAGAAGTGAGTGATGTTCAGGACAGCTGATAAACGCAGGTGATGTGTTATTACTTGCAAATTTTCCTCCTGGATCTTCACTTGCTCATACGTTCTGAGTATGTTTATATCATCATTTCTTGACTGCAGTAAATTTGTTTTCTGATTCACTACAAGGTTGTTTTTCTTATTGAACTATATTTCCTGGATGAAAACCCTTGAACTTTATAACTATCACCATAAATATGTTTAATGGACGTATTGACATGTTAAAAATTGTATAGTGTTGGCACGTGAAGAGGCCCACATAATTGCTAAATAGTGGTACTTAAAATACTTATCAAGGTGCTATTGATTTGTAGTTTGTATACGCATATATATTTACAACATTGTGGTGACAAATAAAAACTTGAATAAATAATGTCATGTCTACAGATGCCAATGATAGTAAAAGGTTGCCAGGTATAATTAGAGACACCGTATTTAAGTCAGCTCTGCCAGATTATCATTAATCAGTTGTTGTTTTTTTTTTTTTTTTATGAGTGGCTGCTTGACCCCACTCTTCCATCTCTTGTATTTCTCATGTCACCATCTAACTGGGACCTGGTTTCCAGAGAATTGTACTGTGTGATGCTAAATGATACGTGGCTGTCCTTTCCTCCTTCCTCACTTCCTTGGTCCCATATATTGTGTGTTTGATTTAAAAAGCAGATCCCTTGAAAAAGAAAAGCACAAAGGGCTTAGATGGATCTTAAATTTATAGCATAAATTAGAATCGGCACAAGGCCATTTATTCCTCCCCGTGAACATGTTCATGGTGTAGTATTTGGAGCTGGGTCCTGGGAGAAGGATATTTTGCTTCCTTTTTTGACCCTCAGAATGTCCTCCTTCCTAACCATAGCATTTCTTCCTAAAAATGGTGTTTGGTGTAATGTTTTGGGACAAAAACTTAGGAGTAAACCACATGTATTACACTGGAAGATTTTGGGGGGTATTCCTTGCCTTGTTTTCTACCCTTCTTTCATAAACTCTCTAGAGGAAACTGTGCACAGTTGCACTTCGTATAAAAATCATCTTGGGGCAAGAAATCATTCATGTAACAGTTGTGGCAGCTCTGACCTGTGCTTTGGGAAGTCTTAGTGGTAGGGTTCTATTGATTCCAGGCTGAATTCAAATAGGCTTGCTCTAGCTCTTACTTTGGGTTCGTGAAGACACATGAAAACGCCTTCTGAAATTTAGCGTTTGTTCTGCCCTCTGTGGCCACCTCATCCTCAGCTGAGGGCTGGCTGCCAATTTACAGTCATTCCTTTCAGCAGAATGAGTCTCACTGCGGACAGAGTTCTCAGGAAATGGAGTGGCATTGTGCTTTTGTGTAAAGTATGGGTTTCCTGCAATTTTAATTAAGGCTTTGGTCCAGTTTTCCTATTTCATTCTGTGGCCTCTTCAGCCCTGTAGGGAGGACCTTGATTCTAGATCTTAGCAGACAGAAAATGAAGTGCTGAAATGATATTCTTCTAGTGAAGTATTCAGTCCAATGAGGAATAAAGGAGAAAAAGATGAAAAAGAAAACAGAGTGGGCAAATGTGTCTACATCAGGATTCCCAAGGGCGTTCCACAAAGCATGTATTCTGTGGGATGTGTTACTCTTTAAAAGGTGCAAAAGTCAGATGACTTTGAGAAAGCCTGGGTTAAAAATGGATTAACCCAACTTTTTATTAAAAACTTCGTACGTTTTAATAGGCTGATAGGTATTGTGTATCTCCCCTTCTTCCCCGCCACCTGGCTGAAAACAAACAAAACAAAACAAAAAACAATCCATAGAATATGTTACATTTCTCAAACTCCTTTATCCAGGTCTCCAGGGAGACCTTTTTCCTGGGACTGGCCATTTGTAAAGTACGCACAAGGAAATGTGGAGTCAAACAGTGCTCTTGCAAATAAGAAATGTGTTTTAAATATTCAAGAAAGTAGCAAAATGTCTTGATGTTCTCCTGGTTTGCTTGTTGTTCTCTGTTCTTTACCAGCTCAGCCGATGCACCAGAGCTCACAGTCTTCTGTGGATGTCGGCAACAGCCCACAAGAGTTCTGGCCACTGTTCCAGAGGTCAGGGCAGCACAGACCTGTGTTTCCTGACCTTCCTGTGAGTGTGGCTTACATTCAGCACTGAGGAAGGGTAATAAACCCACTGAGCACTCACCCTGTCTCTAATGGATGGAATCCATGTTTCCATCAAACCAGTTGTGGAGGGCCCTGTTTATACTACTTCTCAGATTTGTGTGCACCCCAGAACAGGAGAAATACTGTCAGCTTGTATGGATGTTGAGATTTTGTTTTAAAGCAGGTATTGGGCACTACGATGGCCAATTTTGACTTGACCTAATCAAACCATTTACTTTCTCTGAATCTGAGGATTTATGCACCTTTCATCTGCTGTCTGCACACCCAGCCATCTATCCATCCATTTCACTGAGTGGTTGTGAGGGTAAAATGTGTGAAAAGTGTTAACAGTTGGAAGGTTTAAGAGCATTATCCAAAAAAGTGTGATATCATTATCATAGGTCAGGAGACGTGTTGAGGAATGGTTTTCATCACTGACTCACGAGGTAAGTTATTTCCCTTGTTCCACACGACTTTTGGTGAAACGAATAAGCCTTACCCATTCATGTGAATAACAAAGACTCCCTTTTGCTGAATGTTTGGAAAGCTGATTAGATTTTTCACGCACACCGAGTAAAGGGCATACTGTAAAATGACAAAGCAAACATTATAGAGCACTTTTACCTTCTAAGTGTAAATGTGCTCCTCTTATCCCCTCAACAACTCTATGTAGTATCATTACTAACTTTAGTCCACCGATGAGAAAACTGAGACACAGATGACCTGAGTAACTTGCCCAAGGTCACACAGCTAGTAAGTGACAGAGCTGGAATCTGAACTCTGATGGTTTGGCTCTGGAGTCCATACTTTTAACCACTGCCTTCTGTTGCCTCGGTGATTTATACTGGGATACTGGAAGAGATTCTACCTTGTAGATATGGATTCAAATACTGATTGATGGTCAGTTATTGATGTAGGACCCTGGATAACCCATTAACTGCCTATCTCATTCCTATGAAGGTATTTTATTAGGTATAAAGCACCAAACAGATATTAAGTAATAGTATAATCTTAAAACAGAGGTGACAGGTGTGTCCTACTCTGCCTCTAGAAATGCTCTTTTTAATACTGTTTAATGACTAAGTCGTGATAATTCTTTTTCTCTTCCCTGTGCTCCTGCCCCACCTACCCTACAAAACTAAATCCTTTGGCCACAGTTTACAAGCATACGTAAAAGATGGATTGGCATAACACAGACCTGCATCTGTGACCGGATGGTCAAGGACAGAACAGGCTCTATAATCGTTCAGTCACACATGAACTTCCTCTTTTGAGTGTAAGACTTTGAAATCCTAGATATTTTGGGGAATTATCTGCTTTGGGTTTGAACCGTGGAAAATCACAGAAAAATAATGCTATCCTTGCCATCTGCAAGCTTTCAGATGGTTACAGAGACAAGCTATATACATTTAGAAAGTTAAAAGTGTAGCTCTTAAATAAGAATGCAAGAGATGGCCAAAAGTCAAGTGCACTGGACACTCATTAAACGCCCCGGATTTGGGGACAAACAAGGTTACTGAGGACTGGAGGAAGCTTAATGAGATGAGGCACATCAGACTTGAGATGAGTTGTGGTGAATGAATGAGATTCTGAATGGTGAGGAGAGTATTCTTGGAGGGCAGACGTCGCAGGGGTGGGAGCAGCTGGCTGCAGGGCTCAGGCTCTGGGGTTTGTGAGGACCCAGCTGCGAAATGTGCTCCTCCTGTTTCAGGTAATCTGGTCGTATTTGAGGTTTCCGAGTGGGAGAATGACATCCAGAAAGCTGAGTTCTGAGAAGCTCAGTCGGATAGCAGTTATGGATTGGAGTTTCAAGATACTATAGGCAGAGCGACCAATTAGAAAGCTATTTAAGATATTCAGGGAGGAGCTGTACTTGATGGCAGTGCAAATGGGAGGATAAGGGATGGGTTTGCCACATGTCAGAGAACAACTGGTGGGATAGAGTGTGCTCTAGTTAAAGTGCCAGGTCATGGTGTAGTCATATAATTAATAGTTGATTAGTTAACAACAAATTAGTAAAAATAATAATCCGTAACCATAGACTCTGGAATCAGACTGGCAGAGTTGAGCCCTGACATCCACATGACCAGGTAAAGTTATTTAACCTGTCGACCCTCAGCTTTCTCATTTGGAAAATGAAAATAATGATAACACCCACCTAGAAAGAACTAATAAAAATTGAATGAGAAAGCATGTACAGGCCTTGACAGCTTATGCCCCCAAAACAGTAAGAGCTCAGTAAATTTTAGCTGTACTTATTGTATCCATATTTTAATTTTTGAATTTGTTTGCATTGTATTTTTTTCAAAGGGCTGAACATACCTCTTTTCCTCCTAAGGTAGGTAGATTAATTTTATTAACTAATAAGACTGCCATTAACTAAAAATATCTTTAATGCATCTAGCATTTGCAATTTCTGTGTTGTGTTGTATTCACATTATTTTCCCTTTTAATGTCCAGTAGCCCAGGGCAGGTGGTGTGCCCGCTGCCCCCACCTCTAACAGAGAAGCTCACTCCCCCGAAGAGTAGTGGGGACAGGGGGGACAGAATTGGGACAGATTTGCCAGGACTGGAACTGTTACTCAGGTTTTTTTGCCAGCAGTAAAGTGCTCTTTCTTAGTAGTTCAAGATAGGAGACAGAGTAAATTCCTTTAAAGGTCTTCATCTGCTCGTAGGTGTGACTGGTGACACTCTCTCCTCTTTTCTTTCAAGGATGCACACTGTGTCGTGTATCGTGGTGGGTTTTTGTAACCCCAGCTCTTCCTCTGGCTAATTCTTGCTCATTTCTCAGTTTATATGTCACTGGCTCCAAATTACTGCCCCCTCCCCTTTTTTCTCCACTCATAGTGCCTGTACGTTTCTCTCATGGCACTTTTTACACTTTGTATTCCCATGTTGACCTGTTGGTTCATTTCATACCCATCTCCCCCACCAGAGTGTAAGTTCCTTGAGATCAGAGATCCTTTCTGATTTCTCATTTAGTGTACTTGGCTTCCGGTACAATTGTGTGACAAATAAGAAGCAATCAATAAGTATGAGTTTTAAAATGAATTAATGAATTAGAGAATAAGTAATATTCAGATATATGTCAAAGGGTATGGTCTCTGAATTTGCCGATAAAACTGACCTTAATTAACATCATTAAAATTCTCAGTCCTAGTGGGGAGGGGTATAGCTCAGTGGTAGAGTGTGTGCTTAGCATGCACGAGGTCCTGGGTTCAGTCCATAGTACCTCCATTAACATAAATAAACAAACGAACTTAATTATATCCCCCTCAAAAAAATAAAATAAAGCATATTAAAACAGTAAATTTTTTAAAATCTCAATCCTGTACTTTCATCATCTAAAATGGACAGAATCTTAACTGCTGGCATCTACTTCATGGACATGTTTTTAGGATAAATGAGATATTGAATATTCTTCTCTCCAATATCTAAAAATTAGGCCTACATCATAAAATAGGCATTTGAGGAGCTCCCTCCCTCCTTCATACTTTGCAATGACCAGGAAACCCCTTTCTGACACTGCAGTTCCCAAAAGGAGCTGCTTGGAGCCTGCACTGGGGCCAGATCCCTGGGGTGGCTATGCAGCAAATGACAGTCTACTAACCAGCAAAGCTGAACAGACTCCCAGCGCCCCTCACCTCACTGACAGGTGATGCGGGGCACGAGGACATCTGGGTGCCACCTCTAATCCTGTGGAATTACTCCCCTGTCTTCAGCAATGAGCATGACGCACAGCATCCTGGTGATGGCAGCACTGCTCAGAGACTGCAGGTGTGATGTTGGAGATAAAGTCCATGAGGTAGAAGCTACTCACTTTAAAAAAAAAAAACACTTCAGAGATGAGCGGACTACCATTCAGGGCAGCAACTCTGCTAGATGCCTGGGAGCTACAGTGTCGATTTGAACGGGCATGTTTAAGTAAGGGTTTCTCACCAGTTTCTAAGGTTCTAAAGAGCTTGGTAGGGCTTTCTGGTTGCTAAGGCACCCCTCCCCACCTTTGGAAAGGATGCAGGTCTCCCATTCCTGACAAACAAGAAAAAATGCACCTGGCTCTGTTGTTGCCATAAATATTTAGATGATGAAAATTCTCTTAAATATTTAAAGAAACTGCTGAGCATAGCTTAATCATCTTACTGAGAACCCTACATTTAAAACTTAAATGTCTGTTCTTAGGAAGGAAGCAGGTTAAACTGCCTTAAAAATAAAGTGCCTCACCGTGGTATTGTAAAATCTCAACTGACATCAAGGTAACTGTGCTTAAGTACAATTTAGGGCTCTTTTGAATGTTTGTTCTAGACACAATAATGATGCTATTTTTAATAGTCCTATGCTGGTTCTAAAGATATAAACCTATATACCGTGTGCATGTGTCCTAAACAGAATCAGTTGGGGTTGGGGAGTAGAACGTAGTCTCTGAATACTTTATCTTAGCAAAGAAAGGACACATTATGAGTTGTGGCATCATTATGTTTAAAAAGAAAGAAAAGAAATGGAGTCTTCCATAGAGGAGCTTCAATAGCCCAGAGTAATGTAAAAGTAACGTAGGATGTAGTAACACTGAAGCTTCCTACCATGGTGCGTCTGATTGACTTCAGTCCTCTGGGACCCATGATTAAAATGCAGACTTCCTAGCCTGTGTAGAGTCTTTATGGAAATTAGAAAAAGTGTCCTTCCTGGACAGATGCATCCAAAACCAGTGCACGTGGTTCGGTCCCGGTGAGCCTGCCCTGAGCTAAATCCAGTCCCACCTGCCACTCGGGCTGTGCACATATGTGCAGTGCACATATGAAGCCCCGGACCCCAAGTCTTCTAGATCCAGATTTCTAGGTGCAGGACACGCCCATTGTTATCAGGTTGCCCTGGGAACTGTGCTGTGTCAGACTGACATTCATGTCACCCTCTTGGTGCTTTTGAGTATGTGGTCTGATTAAGTCCACAGTGGTCTCTTGGCCTTCGAGCCCTGAATGCTTGGAGCTGATGGCGTGACTTCTCGGGTAGGAATGGACCTGCTCTGTGGAAGAGAAAAGCCATTTCATTTTATCTTGAATTTAAATGATACTTGAGAATGTTTGCTGCTGATTTTTTTTTTCCCCCTTTGCTGCTCTCATGTTAGACCCGGGAAAGCAAAGTAGGTTAAACTACCGTCATCCTTTTTTAGTATCTGTTAATGCTTTAGATAAGAGTTGATGTTCCGTCACCACCTTATTCAGGCCCTAATCATTTTGTCCCCCTTGAGATGTCTGCACCAGCCTCTTAACTGGTCTTCTAGTCTCTCATCTGTTCTCTCCTCCAATTCAGAAAAGGTCATGCTTGCTCATGACGCTTCAGTGACTTTCTCCTGGGTTGAGGAGAAATCCAAACTCCTCAATATGGCATGCCAAATCTTGATCAAAACTCAGAGAGATCCTTCCATGTAAAGAGCCCATGCCCTGGAGGACTCACAGGTGTACGGGACCTGCCTCCCCCCCCCCCCCCCCGCCCCCGTCTCTGACCACACCGTCTGCTTCTCCCTCCCTCGCCTTTAGCCACACTAGTTTCCTTGCTGTTCCTTCTCCCTGAAATGCTCTCCCCCAACTTATCAGATCTCAACTCTGAAGTCTCCTTAGCAAGTCTTTCCTTGGCTTCAGCATCTGAAATGTTAGCCCCCACCCCAGACATTCCAGATCTTCCTTCTCTATTTTGTTTTTTCCTCCTAAAATGTTAGTATCTAACACAGTTCCTATTTTATTTATCTGGCTTTTAATTTTCTCTTCCACCAGGGTTTAAGCCCCACGAGGGTAAGGATTTGTGTGTTTTGTCCACTGTCGGATGCCCAGTGCCTAGAACAGAACCAAGCCCGTAGCAGGCAGGGGGTAAAGCTGGCGGAGTGGAGGATCGAGCGAATGTGGCTCCTGCTGCCTCTCCAGCCCCACGTCTCCTCAGTCTTCCTCTGCTCCTGCTGGCTCACACCTTTTCAGTCCACCTGCTCTCTCTCTAGACACAGCACACTCTCCTACATCTTCAGTGCCTTTGTCCTTGCTGCTGCCTCTACCTGGGGATCACCCTCACCGGCTCTCCTGGGCCCTCCTCTGTCCAGGCAGAGCGCCCTCTCCCAGCACAGGACCAGCTACATCGCCTGCTCCTCTCCCTTCTGCCTTGTTTTTCCATGAAACCAGATAAGCTTTTTGCAGGTCTTATTTGATTCTGTGTTCTCAGTCCCTGGACCTGTACAGCCATGTCTTAAATGTTTAGTAACTGAAGATGGGAGGGAAGGAGGCCACCGGAGCTCCGGAGGGTTATCTCAGCGTTTCATTCATCCTTACCGTCTGCCTAGAATGTTGCCACCTTTGTAATAGGTGCCCAGAAACACTCTGAATGAACCAGTCCTTTGCTCCCTCTTACACACCTGAGTGCCTAGTTAGAAATAAAAAATATTTTTGTTTTAATATTGAACTTCGAAGAGGTCTTCTGAATTTATAGTGTTGAACCCCAGGTTGTTGGCCAAATCTATATGTGGTCAGCCAAGGCAGACAAAACCTCATTCTGACTCTAAAATCTGTTAAGATACGCTGGCTGGGAAATAGATATTTCAAGGACCTCAGTTTGTGTGCAGCAGCTTTGCTGACTGGCATCTGTGTTATAGGTAATGAGTGCTTTCTCTGCAAGCATTTCTTATTTCTTCAAAACAGGACTTACATGAAACCAAGTGACTTATTCACTCAATTACAATTTCCTCCATGAAGCTTTTGAATAAAAATGAAAATAAGAGCTGGGGAGTTTTCTCTTCAATGCTCTGTAATGTAGATGATCAACAGGAAGTGTTCTCATAAAAGCATTAATGTTGTGAATGTTATTTGTACTAATGCTAAAGAATGTCATCTTAATAATGCCTGTTTAAAAAAAACTTACCTACATGTTAAGTTGAATTAAGACTCAGCAGTTCAGACAGCTTATAAAGATTTTAGTAGCTGTGACTGATTCGTACTGATGCCGACTATCCACTGTTAATGGAATCAACTTTATGGATAGCTACAGGGGAAGAAAAAAACTGGGCAGGCCTTTGCCATCTCCAAAGGGTGGAGCTTTGGCTAGCTTTTAGTTGCATGACATGTATTCCTAAAAGATCAGAGATACATCATGTTATTTCTCAGTGGACCATAACTTCTCAGCAGGAGCATCTTTACAACCTGCCAGGTAAATACATATTAAAGTTATTCTCAGTCTGTGCTTTTGTTGCTTTGAGGAAACCATATGCAGTAGCAATCCCTCTCATTTTTTGCAACCAGCACCAGTAGTTAGCTAGTTAGTCAAAGTGGTGAAACTTTACTGAAACAAACCATGTGACTTAAGCCTTTTAAATTTAAAATTAATTCATTCTTCAAACTTTTGAGGTCTGGATGCTTGTATTCGTTGGAGTTCTAAATTGAATTCTTACATAAGTGACATCTATCATGTATCACTAAGCTTTTCATCTCTGATTGTCTTAAAGCAAACCTAGAACTTAAGAATAAATATTCTTAAGTGCAGAAGACTTCAGTGACTTGCAGGCACCCTGCCCACACCACTCTGAGAGCTGTTTTTTTTGTTTGTTTGTTTGTTTTTTAAGTTGCCCATCCTTGTCAAGACTGTCCAAAGCATTCAACTTAGTTCCTGTAGAATGAACTTTTTCTTTTATAATCATTTTTCATTGATTTTTAAATAATACATCATTAAATTATAAAACTATTGATAGATGGAACTTGAGACAACTGACTTCATTGTGTATGAAGTACACATGGGCCCGCTAGATGTAGTTTACTAGTTTTGTTCATTTAGAGTGCTGTGAATATCGATAGATTTTATAGAAGGAATAATGATTTTGGTAAATCTAGTAGCATAAGTACACATGTGGTCATAATATTTTCTTTGTTCTTGTTTCTGTATAACTTAAGAAGACATGAGATGTCAACTGCAGTGGCAATTGCTCTAAGACTAGCAGTATACTTGTCACACTTGCATGTGTGTGTGTGCACTTGCATGAACACACACGTAGATGCGTTGCAAGTGAAAAGTTAAAATACACATCTTTAGCTGCTAACTTGACTACCATCTCTTTCATTTTAACGTGGCCCAAGTGAAGGTCATTGTCTACTTTCCTAAGCCTTCTTCCAACTTCCCAGTCTCTCTTAGAACCACTGTCATTTCCCAAACTTGCAAGGTATTCAATATAATTAGAGAAGAATATTTCATTCTTACCTCTGTTCCTCTTATGTCCAGTCAGTTACCATATTTTGTCGTTTCTGAGAAACGTGTCTTCCTCTCTGTTAGAACGGCCACGCCCTCCTTGATACCATTACCACTTGCTGAGTATATTACTGAAATAGGCTTGATTTACCCCTTTGCCTCTGGCCAGTGCTTCCTTGAAGCTGTGGCAAGATCCTTCTTCTGTAAATCTCACTTTCAGCATTTCACTTGCTATTCAGAATTCTCTGGCTTTTCACTAACTGCAACATAAAATAAAAGAGTATTTGTCTTAGCTCTCTCTTCTATTCTTAACATGGTTCCATTCTCATTTCAGATGTCAGCCTCTCTTTTATGCCCTGTGGGAACCTGATGCAACCATGTGACTGCTTGTTTCTCTGTCCTCCACACTGTACTTCATCTCTGTGCCTCTGCTCACATTGAGCTACCTGGCCTGTAGGATCTTAGCTCTTACCTTCTGCTTATGCACATCCTAAAAGATCTCTCTTGATGTTTTCTTCCACAGACTCCCCCACTAGACCGTGAGTACCTGGAGGTTAGGGACCACTCGTACTGACACTAAACCAGGGGTGCTGCGTCTTATAGTTAGTTACCTAATTGTATTTATCTCCTCGGCTTGAGAATAAGCCCCTTGAGAGGAGGGATCCTCTCTTAAATTTTCTCCCTTTTGTACGTTCTCTTCTTCAGAGAGCCCAGAGAACTTTCAGTCTAGCACCTGTGCATAGCACCTGATCTGGGAGACGTGAGAGTGACTGCACGTGGTCCCTGTCCTGCAGGTGCTCTCAGTGTGACAGAAAGATGCTCGTATACACACACACAGCGTAATGTTAAAAAAATGGTTGCTAAAGTTTGTTCTAATAAAGGTGTAGTTTATATTTAGATGAGAGTTTAGGGGAAGATGAGATTTCCCTCAGTAACGGGGAAGAGAGCCTCTGACTTGGAGGGGTACTATTTGAATTAGATAGTAAATTAAACATTTGAATCTGGGTGCCATTGGAAGAATTAAAAGATTTGGTTATTTCTTTTTTAATAAAACATCTTTTTCAAGGGAGGGATAAACAGTATTGTTAATCAAGCAGGCATTAGGAAAGCTACTGACTCCATCCAGCTCGCGTAATTCATCAGTGGTAGACACTCGAGAGCTCTGATTCCACGCCAGGCATTTTGAGCAGTAAGTTCTGCTGTCTCCTCAAGTTTTGTTAACATTCTTTGGTGTCACCTGAACATATGGAGGGGTCTGAGTTTTTAGAGGGTAAGAAACTTTTCAGCCCCTCCTTATGTAACACTCCAATCACTCAAGAAGTTTCCTTTTTAAAGTACTTCAAACCTGCCATGGAGTTAGCCTTTAGGGAGGAGAAAGGCGTGTAACATAAAATATCAGCCAAGAGCCTTTGAAGATGGGTGATGTGTTTTTCTCCTTAGGATGCTAAATCACACATCACCACACATCACCACACATGTGCACGGAAAATGAAGAATGTCAGAGACACATTTATGTGAACCATGGATCATATTTGCATATACAGCATTTCAGCTCGGCCCTCCTGCCCTCAGACCAGCAATGACTGATGCTTTGTATTGTGCTTTTTTAAAGACTTCTCCAGTCTTAGGGTTTTACTGGATGTTAAAACTTATCTCAGTGCAAAGGGAATTGGACTTACTAAGCTCCTGCCTTATGCTGTCTGATATTGTTGGCAGTAACTACGTGTCTATTTAAACTTAATAAAATTTAAAATAGATTTCCTTAGTTGTATAGCCACACTGCAAGTATTGCATGCCAAACTGAGATGTGCAGTAAAGGTAAAAACCTTACCAGATTTTAAAGATTCAATACAAAAAAAACAATTATAAATTAGTAAGAATGTTTATACTGATTATATGTTGGATGACAGTTTTTCTGGACATGGAGTAAATACGTTATTAAAATTAAAGTTAATTTTTTAAAAAGTTAATTTTAGCCCTTTTTACTTTTTTCTCACTTGAAAACAAATCTGTGGGTCACATTATTTGACAGCATTGGCTTAAAAAAAGTCATGTTAATTTCTGATCTCATCGTTTTAGTATGAAGATTTATACTGAATGGACTTGCTAGATATTTTGGAAATTGGGGTAATTAGTAATGACTAAAACATGATATCAATGATTTTGTGATTCCTAAAATTTTTTGCTTGTGATTTTGACTAGATCTTCTAATCAGTCTTTTGAGGGGCTGAGTTTTTTCCCCCAAAATGAAGGCTTTTAATCCTGTTTAAGACTTGATATCTTTTAATATTGCTATTGGCTTTGAGCTAGTTTGATTTTAACCTTTGCTCCTTGATTGGTTAGTGAGCAGGGCTAACTAAATGCTAGGAATTAGGGTTGAAATATTTTATAAACACTTCCACTGTAGCTTTTTGTTAATGGGAACTTATAGTCAATACTGTATCTAAGGCAGCATACTTAATCTGAAGTATTTGCAGGCTAAGCCCTGAATTCACGTATTTCATATGAAGAGATCTCCAGATAGAACCATTTATTTGCCAATTAGAAAAAATTTTGCTCCCCCCTAAAACATTGGACCCAGTAGCTTTCATGTAGAAACACTGAATATTTCCACAAAGTTGCCGAATTTATTTATGTGAGTTCAAACTAGGTTCAGTGTAATTTTTCAGTTACTTTAAGCGTAGGTGTGTTAGTGTTATATAAACCCCATTTAGCTATTAGTACTGTTGTCATTTGATTATTTAAAAAGAGATACCTTGAGCAGAGAACAGGCTTCCTAACTTACAGGTTGTTAATATTTTATTTTTTATGTTATTTGGAACATCAAGGTATAGTTGAAGGGAAAAGACAACCTATGTGGATTTAATAGAAAATCAGAACACTTTCAAAGACAAGACCATTGCTGTAGTTTGGGGTTAACCTTTCTGGAATAGTTTGCAGTGACACACAGTGAGATTAAGCAAAGGGGAAATGGTGCCTTTCTGTTCCACATGGGATGTGTAGTTTGGTAGGACAAAGAGCCAAACACAGGGCCACAAGTAGCAGTGCTGGGGTTTGCTACATAGAATCCCACTGGTGTCTGGGTATTGTCTATTACTGAACTCTCTCTCCCAAGCTTAAGTCTTGCCCTGTTTCTCCATCTGTGGTAGAGCACCCGTGGAACAGAGTGGTTTCCTCGCGGTTTGCTCACGTGGCCGCATTGGCTCCTTGCTGACCCTGCGTTGGGAAGACTAAGCAGGCGGGCAAGGAGGAGCAGGAGCATTTGCACACCGCTACTTTCCCTGCTAAGGAAGACCCAGAGAAGAGTGTATTTCTGAATAACCGCCTTCACTCAAGTAATTCCGCTTTTGGTCTCTTACAGCAGCAGAAACATTACCAGGGTCTCGAGAGTGGCCAGAAAGTGTTTCAGAAGATAGTGCGTCACTTTTTCCTCGTAGGACGTGGCTGGGGTTCAGTGCTCTCTTTGGTCTTATTTGAATGGTATTTTATCAGTCAGACAAAATAATATTCAACTATTAATATCGTTCTGCTAAAACAGTTTAGGATAAAGATTTAATGGTCTCTTTTCAGTGCAGGGCTTGCGGCCACCGTGCAGGACGGTAATAAAAGAGAAACCAATGAGGCAGCTCAAAGTTATGGCTCTCCATGGCTTTTAGGTCTCTCATACATTTTTATAAAACATGTATTAGAACTTGTGAATTGTTAAATTGGGTTACTTTTTAATGCAGTTGTCTTCAAATACGGACCTGAGAGTAACCTGTTAGGTTTCAGTGTTCAGACGGGCTCTCTCCTGACTGACAGGCTTACTGCTGCTGTTACGTCACCTGGTCTGGAGCTGGGCGAGGACAGTTGACCTCAGGACCGTGCTCCCACTGATCTGCAGGGACACTGGTACACCCCTGGCTTAGCCCCGGGCTCCCCATCCTGCCCTTAGGCGAACAGTGAACCCATCTCTTTTCTCATCTGTGAAAGCAGAGTATAGAAGATAGGACTTCTCCGTTCCCCAGGATGGGGATGATTGTGGTCGTAAAAAGCAAAGATGAGATTTAAGATGTCACATGAACCTCTCGTGTTACTACTGTGTGATATTTGTACTCCCCCTGGAAACCCAGGAGAGCTTTAAGGAACAGAAAGTAAATTTTAGCTCAAATGATCCAGAGCCTGGTGTACCATTAAATGTCTGTGGGAATGTGCTTTTGGCCAAAAGCTGATAATAAGGGTTTGATTAAGGAAGCATCACACAAAATAACTTGATGCAGAGACTCCTGCACGTAACACTGTCCAGCTCTAGGCCTGGCAGGGTGGGGAAATGGGTCTGCATGGAGTCGGTGTGGGGGCATGAAGACTAAGCGCAGGATAGGCTGCAGCAGGGATTCTTCCAGCCCCAAGCTAGAAACTTGCCCCGCCTCACGTGAGGGAGGAGCCCAGAGTCCAGCAAAGCCAGGAGGTATCCCTGCTGTGCCGAGCTTAGAAGTGACTGCAGTCGAACACTCAGGGCTTCAGTTTTGCACTCGTGTGTCTCGTCCCCTCCGGCTGAAATCGGAGGAGCGGAAGAGGCCAGGAGCATCTGAAGTAGATGGATCGCCAGGGCAGGTTGTTTCAACTCAGTGAAGTTCTTTGCATTAAAGCAGACATCCCTAAAACACATTAGCCTCCCAGCACAGGAGTGGGAACACACAAAGCAGGAAGCCTGCTGGGGTCTTTAGGGAAATCTTGAGTGCTTTGGGCTGATTTATTTTCAGAGGGTTCAAACTAGATCAGCTCAAGAGAAGATGGGAACATTCAAGATGGTGGGAAAGCAAAATAACTGTCTCATTTTCCCTCTTCATCAACTGTCTCCCTGGAAAGCCATCACAAGTAAATGTTTTGTTCTGCTGTTTTGTGGGAGTTGGTGGGGGAGGGGATTAAGTTACGGATTTCTGGAACATGCTTTTGCTTCTTTTTTTTTTTTTTGGTAAGCTCCAGCAACATGGGATGAGCCCAGTGAGGGTGTAGGACCAGCCCTGACAGACCCTGTATGATGCCTTGACTGGGTTAATGCAAAGCAGGTCTCTTGTCAAATTAAGCAGAAGCTACAGAAGGCTTGTGGCTTTGAGATGGATTTGGCCTTTGCATCCACAGTGACCTACAATCCAGGTTCTTGAGTAACAGATGCTTAATGAACATCCCTGACCCAAGTTCACAAGCACACACACTGGGCTAGAAAAGACGTACCAGAGCAGGAGGAAAGTCCAAGTTAGAGGGAGATGTGTGGAAGCCTTACATACCCAGCCGTGAATCGGCTGCCTTTTCCAGCTCAGAACACCTGTATTAGGTGTTATTAGGAACAGTCCTTTAGACCTAGTCCTTTAGACCATTTCACTGCCTCAGTGAAAACGAAATTATTATGTAGTTTCAGAAGAAAAGGAAATCAGAAACCCTGTGTGTATGTGTGTGTGTTTGAGGAATTTCTCAGGAAGCTCAGGTGCAATGAGTTGTTCCGTCTTTGTTAAGGGATGTTATGAAACCACCTCAGTCCTCTTCTGTACAGTGGTTGTAATTATAACCAGAGGGATATTGTGTTCTCAAACATACATTCAAGCTCCGTGATACCAGGTTGCCTGAAGCCAAGCTTCTCGTATGGGTGCATGTAACAGTGCCTCTCAGTAGCCTCCCCATCACTTGTCATTCGCCTTCCCCTCTCACGGTGCAAACGTCTTTATAGTCTGTGCCTGGCATACTGCTTTCGTTCATCTCAGGCTCATTGTGTCTGCTTTAAACAACGAGAATATATTGGTCCTCGAGATACAGCACCTGAAACTTAAGGGTTTGATGGGCTGTGCACATGTAGAAATAAATGCTCCCTTTCAGAAATTTCTTCCTGGTGCAATTGTATGCAATTAGAACAGTGGGAAAGTGGCAAATGAGACCTGCCTGCACGCCAGCCAGCTCTGTTTTTAACACATGATTATTTTATTGGGGTGTATGTTAATTAATCCTGAAATAAGAGCCTGTGTGACATTCAAAGTTGTGTTGAGTGGCTCAGAGTTTAAATATTTTAGTTTTACAACTCTGTTATGCTGGCAGCCAACAATGGTGTCTCAGAGAAGTCAGCATATGAGCCCTGCTTGTGATGACATCTGGAAAGCTTGTTTTATCTATAAGCACAGTTGTAGACAAATGAAAGCAGACAGATGTAAGGCTGGGGTGGCATCTTCGCCTCAAGCACTCTCTGGCTGTACATTTTCCAGTGTGTCAAAAACAGGGAGCTTTTTTTCAGGGGTGGAATAAAAACATTCTGTCACATGAATACCCAGCTACCATGCTGCCTTGCCTGAGCTCTGAGGTGTAAAATGGCATACACTGTTCGAAATTTAGCAGGAGCAAGAGGCAGGAGCTAGGAGGAGGTGCCTGCGTATAAGGGGTACTTGACACAGAGACACGAGATGTGGTGTCATTTTCAGTTCATTACAACCCGTCTCCCAAAAGAGCCAGAAGGAATGAAAAGATTCGTGAGACAGGGATTTGGAGTTCCAGGCAGTTTTCTGTTGCTGTTATCTTTACCACATCATCAGTCACTGTGTACAGCCCCCACCATGTACAGAGGAGAGGTCTACATAGTGGTTTGGGTGGGTGGGTCACAGTAAGCTTTAGGGTAGGGTTGTGCTTGAAGATGAGATCTCAGAAGTCGGAAAATCAGTGACATCGTGTCTGGTTGGCTTACGAGTCATTTGGCTCAGGGATCATTCTTCACCAAAGTTTACACAAGGACAGTTGGCTTCTTACCCCACTCTGGTTATTACAGAGTTAAGTATCCCTCAATATATATTGTATTATACATACGCACTGATGTATTTGCTGGGATTTGGATTAAAGCAGAGACTTTGCAAAGTTCCTGGCCCTCCAGCAGCAACAGAACGCACTATACCTGCAGCGGGTGCCAAGTTCCTGTTTTCATGTGTGGCGACTTACGGCTCCGTATTTCATGGTATACACTGAATACACCGAGTAACCGTTGCTAATTATCGTTAGATATGTTTCACTGCAGTTTTAGGAAGCTGAATATGGTCTTGTTGAGCATCTCTTTAAGGGCTGGATTGCCCACTTGCAGCCCAAAATGCATAACTTGGTAGTATTGGAGTCTTGTATCTGAGGAAACCACGCAGATACGTGTAATCTGAGAGCAGTGACTCAATGGAAATGAAGGGAAGAGAGCAGGGTGGCCTGAGCAGGTGAAATCCGTTCAGAAACTTAACGCCAGGATACAAGTCTCTCGGCTTCAGCAGCAAGTGTCTTTTTCCGTAGCTCGAGGTGGTTGAAAACATCCTCTTTTTTTTCCTTTTTCTTCTCAGCAATACAGTTGCATTATGCTATCAACAGGGGAAAAGGCGGATGTCCATTTCCTGTCCCATCCCCACCACACTGTCATCAATCCTTTCAAAGTGCACAGTGCTGAGAGCCACTGGGCCCCGATAAGTGCCTTTGTGGATACAAAATGGCACTTTTTTGTTTTACATGCTCTTAGGCACGGTGGAGTAAATATACGTGTAATCGAAAATGCGCAGCACACTGCCGTTTGTACCTGCAAAGACTAAGTGGTCTGGTCAGATGGATCATTGGGATTTTAGTAACACCTCCGTGAACTGATGAGCTGACCAGGGAAAGCCCCTGGACCTTTGCATGACTTTTCACTTAGAGCCACGTGTGGGGCCACTTACTCCATCAGTGTTCTTTGCAGCCTGGTCTAGCCCCAAGCGTCCTGGGTTTTTAATGCTGTAGTGGTTGCCTACTCTGAATTTATTCATACAAATTGGAAATGCAGAGAGGAAGGAATCATTTCTTGATGCTGGGCATCCTGGTTTTGCCTGATAACATTAGTGTTAGGGGTAACAGATTTTGTCAGTTATCTGCATGCAGGCCATGGAGTTTGATAGCCAGTAACATTTCAAAACTGAGAGTCACAGAGACAGTTTTTACTGAGTCTTCCTCAGAGGCAACTTATCATTTAAACTGTTGAAACAGAGACCATAATTCCTTCTTGCGTCATTCAATAGAAGAGGTTCTTCCCCCTCTTGGTTTGAGTTTCCATGGCTGAAATATTTAGAGTAATTTTTAAATGTGTGCTAATACTATTGGATTGGCATACAGTAGCCAGCAGGGAACTTGTGCTGATACCAATCTGATTTGTTTATAAATTAAACAGTTCTGCTATAGCATCATTTAGTCATCTTGAATTAATCAGATATATCCTTTAAGATGCCATCTCCTGGAAGGCTTTGTTTGGCCAAGAGTAAAATTATTCTTTTGGCAACATTAAACAAAAATTATGGATCCCCTCACGGTATTAGTAAATATTGAATTTTTTATTGCCATTTGTCAATTTTGTATTATTACCATTATGATTATTGACAACACTTTGGTGTCTACAGTGTGCCATAGTGCTAAGTGTTTACATGTGTTTATTAGGTGCTTATTATATTATTACAGACACTTTGAAAGTTAGATCATCATGTATAATTCTCATCCTGATCCTGCAAAGTTGGTACTACTATTACATTATTACCCCCATTTTGTCAACGAAAACACAAATTCAGTGAGGTTAATTTACTCAAGATCACATGTCTTCTTTACATGTTATGTTGTATGTGCGTATAGGTGTGTAGGCATGGATTTCATTTCTAGCATAAAATACTTAGTTTCTGTTCCAAATACATTATAACCATAAGGTGCCTTGTGCGTGTTTTCTACTCCGAAACAACCGAATAATGTATTGATTTTTCTTTAAAAAAAAATGCATTGAGATTGAGCATTGGTTTGATTTCCCAACTGTAAATAACCAATCAGTTGCTAAGCTGGCACGAACATCAGTGATGGTAATGATGGAAGTATGGTTTTCCGTCAGGCGTGGAGTTCTTCTGTTTGATAGAGAGGCAGTGCGCTGGATTGTGCTCAAAGTCTGTAGGATAGGTCACTGGAGTTTGAATCCCACCTCTGCCACTTGTGAGCCCCGTGACTCTTTGTGCCTCGTGTTTCATATCTTTAAAATGGTGCTGATAGTGTTGCCAGAGCTGCTCCAGGTCTTTGCTCAAACCTGCCAACCCCATCTTTAGCAGGAGTGTCCTTGCTCAAAACCTGCCAACACCCACCCTCCTTTAGCAGGAGTTAACGTAAATCTCTAAACGGCCCAGAGATAAGAAAAGAAGCTATAAACAAAAAACCCAGATGGAACGAGCTAGTACCATGATGGCGACAGATCTGACCTCCAGCAGATGCCGAGGCTCACTGTCGTTGATTTGACTACATTAGCATATTAAATGACACACCTACTGGCGGCCATGCTTGGATGTTAAAGACCGAAAGAGGGTATAAAAGGGGTGGCAGTCCACTTCCTCGAAAAAGCCCTGCCCGTTCCCCGGCAGGCTAAGGGATATGCCTCCCCAGAATCAGCCTCACTCTTCCCACTGTCTTTACTCTTTAAAATTAAACCCCTCTCCCCACGTGGACGTGAAATTGATCTGTGAACTTAGTTCCAGCTTTTCCATTCTTTGGCCAAAGCTTGTGCTGTGTCCATCTCAGCTTCGGTTTTGTTATTCCGCTGTCCGAAGGAAAAAGAATCTTACCTCGCCGAGCCAGAGAGCCTGGGCCAGGCTAGGGCCGGAGTAGGAGCCACACGACTTAATTTGATAACAATAGTATTTATGGTATGTAGTCAATGAAGATATTCCATGTATTGAATGAACTAAAATATGCAAAGCACTTAGACTGATACCTGCCACATAGCAAATACTGTAGGGGTATTAGCTGCTAGAATTGTTTTATGGATGTTATCGTGATAATAACTTAAGCTAACCCATGGGGGAGCCACAAGCAGCTTCCAAGTAATTTTCAAATTTTTAGAAACATTTGGAGGCAGTCAAAGGTAAGTATTCTTCCAAAGGTCAAGCTATTCCAGATAACATTTTACTATCTTTCTGCTGAGCTGTTAAAATAAACAGATAAATACCCTAGCAGATATTCTACCAAGAGTGCATAAAGAAAAATTTAGAGCTCAAAGGCAAGTAAGATTATATTAGTCTAAATTAAGCATTTGAAATGTTTATATCTGTTCTTTAAAAATGAGTGCTGACCCAGTGATATCAGGAATTTTTCCCCCCTGAAATTGTAAATTATATGACTGTTGTCTCATACGGATCAATGATACATAAAAAAAGATCCTTACAAGCAAATACAATAAAATGATAATTGTAGAATTTAGATGGTGGATATATGGATGCTCACTGTACAGTTCTTTCAACCTTTCTATATGTTTGAAAATTGTAATAATAAAATATTGGTAGGGGGAGACTCTTAGAATGCTGCTTCTCAGTCACTGAAGGGAAAATAAACCCCTCTGAGGCTTGAAAGCCTTCCCCAGACCCTGTGTTCTTTGGCATGAGGTAGATGGCAGACCAAGCAGTGTGGCTCGGGCACAGGAGCACACCCTGTGAAATCCCACTCCAGGCTAAGTTAGAGATGTATTTTCCAACTGCCAGCTTTTTTTTTTTTTTTTTTTTTTTTTTTTTTTTTTTTTTTTGAGTCCTTTTGTTTTGTGTGTGTGTGTGAATCCCCATTTGCATTTTGGTCATCTGCTTAATATCAGTGTCATGCTGCTTTTTAGTCAGAGCTGGAAGATCTTTGAGAAGGAGTTGAGAATACAGAGGACCACAAAATTGTTATTTCAGCTTAATGACACTCTTACACAGTGACATCCCTTTGTAACCTAGTGGAGTTTGCCAGGAGCTTTATGGTTAATGGAGAGCTCACATTTTCTGAAGCTAACAACATCTGTACATTAGATGATCTTTTCTTATTACATCTAGTAGTCCTTTCAACTTGTAATTTGTGTTAAAAGGTGTTTTTAAAACAACTATTTTGCGTTACGCTCACACTGCTCATTGAAGAGGAAGATCAGAAATTAGGTTATAGGTGCCACCTAAGAAAAAGGCAGCATTTTATCACTATACAGAATGTAAGTATTAAGTTGAAAATATTTGTATTCTGGGTTGTTTATGTCATGTGCCTTTTTAAGAAAAAGTGCATTTGCTCATTAATGACAGAGCTATGGCAATGTTGTAAAATATCCCCTTCTCTCTGCCGCTCAGACACATCCCGAATCTTTTAATTCTGGGTATCCCATTGTGTGATGAGCATTGAGCAATCGAAGGGTGACCACCAAGAGTGACCAGGGCCGTGGACAGTCTACAGACAAACCGTCGGTGGATCAGTTGAAGACACTGACAGTGTTTGGTCTGGAGAAGAGCCTGCCAGCGTGGAACCTCCTGCCCATCTGTAAGGGCTTCCACATGGATCAGGAAGCACACTGACTCGGCTGATGCCTCAGAGGACTGAGATTTATAGAAAGGCAGACTTTAGCTCCGTAGAGGGAAGGAAGTGTGGCAGTCAGAGCCCTGGAACGGTGAAACACACTGCCTCGTAATGTAATGAGCCAGAGGCAGCTGTTTTGTTTGGCTTTTTTTTTTTTTCTTTTCCCCTGCCAGACGCTCCTGTCATCTGTTTGCAGGATATGGAAGGATGCAAGCACCCACCCTAGGCTTTTTCTAAGGAGAAAGATACTTTCCCAGCACCTACAGAAATATGTGCTAAGAAATTAAAATAGGGGGGCAATGTACCCCCCACCCAAAAGCAGAGACACCTCTTCATTCTGGGAGTCAGTTCCAGTGGCAAAGCTATAGGAATTTTCTTTCCAAGTCTATTCTGAAGATGCCAGTCTTTCGGGGGCACTTAAGGGAAAGTAAATCTTAAGTCAGGATTCTAATACAATGAACTAAATATATTCTTTTTTTATTTAAAAAGGCAAATTTGATCATGTTAAAGCTGGAATGAAAACATAATTATTTAATACTTATCCTTTCTCCCTACATATTTTATAAACTTCATTTTTTTAAGGTTATAAGGAAATAATCTAGATATATCAAATGCCTCCTACTGAAGGCCTTAGTTTTTCAGTATGTTTGGAACTACAAGCAAATCATGCGCACAGCATTTTTGTTTCTTGAGGAGGTAAGCATAAATAGCTAAAACTTGAAAGATGCTTAGGTAACAGATCAAGAGAATAATAGAAGAATATACCCTGTTTTTGGAAGAAAATGTTTGACTTTTTTAAAACCTGACTGTCACAGTGAGGTGGCCTTGGCTATATTGCTTGGAGGTTTAAAGTCTTGGTTTGTTAAGAAAATGAAGGAAAGTTGATTTTGTGATATTTTCTTTTAATTTCCTTGTCACATTTTTATCAAGCAACGTTTGTCTTGAGAAGCAAATACTAGAAACTGAATAGTCAAACACATTCCAAGGAGGAATGAATCTCCTACCATCCTTGAAGGAGCGCTCTTTCCCTGTCTTGCTTCTGCCTCTTCCCATTCCATCCCAGCAGAGCAACGTTGGGGCTCGGGACGCCCTGCGTTTAGGTTCCAGTTGAGTCTCGAGGGCCCTCCTGGGGACTTGTGCTTCTTTCTTGTTCTTCTGGATCCTGCATTCCTTCCAGCCATCTTCACTCGGTTCTTTTCCCACTGTAAGCACACGTAAAACCGACACATTGTGAAGTTTTTATGTGTTTCAGAACCTTTGCTGTTTTATACTGATTGAACATACGATTTCAGGAAGCCACCTTTTACCACAAAAGAGCTATAGAAAATGACAGGCATTTGGCATGTTTTAGGGAGACTGTCAGGAGACAGTGGGAGATGAACTCAGCATTCAGCCACTTAACAAACGTTCGTTGAGTTTCTCCTGTGTGCTGGACAGTGCTGTTAATTCTAGAAGTTAAAGCGGTGACCAAGACAGGCGTGGTTCCTGCCCTAATGGAGCTTACAGATCAAGGGGGGAAGATGGTGTCAACTAATCACATAAGCACAGTACACATAAATTGTAAATTCTTTGAACACACGTACACACACAGCTTTAAAAATCAGGTAACCTAGGGGACTCCTGGAATTGCTTTCTTGATAAAGTGAGCTTTGAGCAGAGATCTGAGCCGCAGTTGTTGAGGGGCTGGGCGGTGCTGGGGGTTTAGAGGCGGAGGGGCGCACCTGCTGGGAGAGCTGGAGTGTCCCTGGTGTGTTGAGGGGAAGCTCAAAGCAGTGCAGGGCCTGCCTTGGATTACACATTTCCTCTCTGCTCTGCTGCTGTTTTTTCTAGTCTTTCCAGAACTTTCCTAGGACCATCCTCTGCAGGAGAGAATATGCTGGTTTTATTCCGATGAATCATGATCCTCCAGTATTTCAGATGATGATGACTTAGAGGCGGAGCAGAAGTAGCAGTGGTGTCAGTATCTCAGCTCTTGACGCCCGATCTTTAGGGGGAAGCCCTTTCGGTTATTAATGGTGGATGAAGCAAAACTCATTGCGTCTGGGCTTCCCCTCCAGGCTGCCCCGGGTAGGGAGTTGATAAGGGATCTTCTGGACTTGGGAATTGCTTCGCTGTTGACAGAAAGACATGGTGAATTTGATTAAATTAAATTAGGAGCATGTGTATGCTTGACAAAGTGAGCTAATGAAGGAAAATGCATCAAAAGGATTTATGGTGAATTGATTAAAATTTTTCTCTGCAGAAAGCCCTTCCGGCTTAACGCTTGGAATTAGAAGGCTATCGGTGCTCCTAGGCCCTCCAGGTTCTCGGTTGCCTTTACAGTAGGCAGTTTGGGGACTTTTCTTCCCTTTGAGCAGCCGCTCCATCTGCAGCCTCCTCCATTGCAGGCAAAAGTATTCCCAACCTGCAATCTGAATTGCACGGAGGAAAAGAGGATAAAAGACACTATTTGATTTATTAATTTCTAGTGGATTAGAACGACAAATGTTTGCTATGTTTTTAATTTGAGAAGTAGAGAGAATCACAGCAGCTTTTAATTATGCATTTTGTGTAATGCAGCTCTGAATAGAGCAGAACAAAATTAAAATTGTGGATCAAATACTAAATCTGAGTGGATGCTAAAGTGAGCTGTAGTGTAATGCTAATGGTTTTGCGTCTTCCTGGCATTATGTCAATAATGGCTCTAATCACATTAAGTAGAGAGCCCATTAGCTTTTTCTTTGCAGCAGCATGCACCATAGCAACATACCATGAGTCCTGAAATAACTTTTGACATATTTTTAAAAGCTTTGCCATGTTGAGGCTTAGCGGCAAGTACGTAACGTGCGCGTGCAGACGCAGTTGTGTTCCCAGAGCTGTGTGTGGGGGGATGTTCTTGTGTTCGTTTGGTCATATTAATCCTACCTAACATTGTCTCAGGAAAATGCAACCTAGTACCCTTATCTTCATAAATGTAGTACCTTCTCTGCTATTTTCGTGAGACTAAAGCTTTCATGGAATTTGTCATGGTGTAAAACCAGGTCTGCTTGTGCAGCATTGTACCTAAAGGGATCAAAGGCCTTTTGCTATTAACTTTCTTTGCTCTGTTGTCAAATGGGATGGCATTTTCTAACTACCCATCCCTCCACAGTTCTAGTACTAGATACAACCTGGAACAGAGAAGTCTGGTTGAGGTTATTCCGCTTTGATGCCCTTCCAGGTCCATTTTGTTGGAAAGCTTTGTGCTCCCAAGATGAGCTTACCCTGGGCGATCGTCATGGGCGTTCTTAGGCTGGGAGACGAGCATTAGTCTAGTGTGTGAGGAGCTCCCTGAGTAGTATCTTGGGAGAAATACTGAGTACTTTAAACTTTCAAACATTTTAAAAACATACAGAGAAAGTTTCAAGCATACCTATAACTCTTTGGTTTTTCTGTTCTTACACTGTATGAAAAGTTTCAAGCATACCTAAAACTCTTTGGTTTTTCTGTTCTTACACTGTATGAAAACAAAATGGGAAGTTGAAGGAATTTTCAAAACAGCAGTGTCGCAGAGACACTTTATTATCAATTTGTATGTGACCTGATGACTTACCCTTCTCTCCCAAACCTTCACCCAACCAATATTTACCTGGACAACCAGACTTACAGTATTGGGGATTCATCTTTGATGTTTTCTTCTTTCCCACCTCTTCTGTCTAATTGCCTCCTGCCCCGCCACCCCTCCCCCAATAAGTTGTCACGTCAGCCTTCTAAACAGCCCTGGACCGCTCCCTTCCTCTCCACCCCTCGGCTCTTGCCTATTTTCGCAAAAAGTTTCCTAAATGTTCCTCATTGTGCTGCATTATGAATGACTTTAAAAAGCAACATGTAATGATATGTATATGGAACTGATTTTTTGCTAAGAGGTCTTCTTTTAAGTTGGGGTGCATATTCCTAACTTGTATCCAAGACTCATAGTCAAGGGTAAGCAACATTCAATTTTACTGCTGATCAGTATGCATTCTCTTAGTGCAGTTACGAAGAACAGCTCTCTTAGAACTTGAAAGCAAATGATACTTCAGTCAAGATTTGGGTATCTTGTCTGTTTATCTTGGTATCAAAGACCCAGAGAATTTGGAGACACATCACACAGCTTTTAAAATTATTCAGACAAGCTGTAATATCACATGACTGTTCCCCCAAATGGTAAGACATTACTCACTGGATCTTAAGACTTTTTAAGTACTTAATCATCATAATACCTTAATGAGATAGTCAGGAATGAAATTTAAATCACTTTAAATTGGGGCAAGGAGAGGTGAAGTGACTGCCCAAGTCTGCTTTGACAGTGGTCGAACTAGGATCAACTCCAGAAATAGGTGCCTTTTTATTTTTATGTGTTAAGGGATACTTCCACTTAGCCTCTTAATTCAGAAGAGTTAACTTTAGGTGCTTAAAGGAATTCATAAGTGTAGCAGCCCCAACTTTCAAAACATTTCAGGTTGGTTTCTCATTAGAAGCCCATAAGGCAAAAAGGTAGGGTCCCCTTCTGAAGATGAGGAAGACGACACGTGGTTTGTCACGACAGAGTCTACATTTTTCCGACTCTTGGTCCATGGCATTCCATTACGTCATGCTGCCGGAATGGCTTCCCTCCTTTGCAGAGATGCATGTTCCACGGTGACAAGGTGGACACTGGGAGCATTCCATCTCACAGCGAGAGCTGAGAACCATCTGACCTCCCCATCTAGTACCTTGCCGCACTGCAGGGTGTCTGTCCTCCAAATATTGAGGTCTCCTTTCTGTCTAGGTCTGCCTTGAACATCTGCGCAGCTCCAGCTGCCACCCTTGGGAGGATGACCCATATCTGACTCCCATACGTCCACCTCCCTCTGCGCCTCACTTCCACATTTTCAAATGTCCACTGACTTGATACCAGGTGGCACTATCAGCAGATCCAGATCAGCATAACTAAAACTGAATTTTTTATATTTCACCCTCTTTCCTAAGCAGTTATTCCTCATAACCTCCCACACTGACCTTATCACTGACTCTTCAGTAGAGCCTCCAGAGGCTGGGTTCTGTGGTGTGTCTCCTCGTGGGTCTGCAGTTTGATAAAGTAGTCTTTGCCTCCAAGAGACTTAAAAGAAGAAGCAATATAACATGTGAATCATATTTGTATCTCAGAAGTTTCACCATGTTTGAAGGCTAGAGACTAGTTGAGGACTGAGGGAATGGGGGACCCATTCTAGCAGGAGGTAGAAGGTAACTGATCCCAGTGACCTGGTCTGAATTTTTGTTCTCAAAGGGTACACAGTTGAATAAAGGCGAGGAGACATAAGCAAGAACCTATCAGGACATGATGAAAAAGCTGAGTTCTGAGTTTTTCCCAGTTCCTATCATTCTGTCAGTCAGTCACATGCAGGGCAGCATCTCCTGTGAGCTGTCATCACCTTTCCTACCCACACATCCCTGCCCCAGCTCACTCATCCCTCACCTGCTTCCTTCCCTCCCTCTTTCCTCCCCTCCAGGAAGTGGGAGGGGAAAGAGAAGAGAGAGAAGAGAGTAATAGCCATACTATCCTAGGTTCTTTTCCCTTTTGTGTCACTGCAGGGCAATTTAGTGTTTGTGGGGCCTTTAGAATTTATCCTTACTGACCGGAGAGAATCACCGGTGTAATTTGAACATCGCTTCTTTCAGAGTTTCTCGTTCCTCTAAGAGGAATGCAAGATTTATTCCTGATAAGCTCAGTTTTAGTCATGCACACTATCTGGTTTGTTAGCAATGTTTAAAAAGCACACACAGTGATAAAATGTAATATTCCATAGCACATGGGCCGAATAGCTCATAATTAATTTAAAAATGCAAGATTTTAAAGTAGATATACATTCCCTCAGCAAGCATTTTTCAGAAGCTTGCTGTGTGCCTAAGTGCTCTGAATATAAAGGTAAAAATCCTCCAGGTTTGTTGACAAAGGTTTGTTGTTATGCAGACCAGCAGTTACAGTGGCATGTAACACTTGTGTCGTTGGAGGTGTGGACAAGTGGAATATATGAGTATGTGCTTTGGTGTCAGGCCTGGGCCTAAATACCTTCCCTACCTTCTGTGAGCTGTTATCTGTGGGTAAGATTTTGGACCTTTCTAAGCCTTAGCTTAGAGCTGGTAATAGTACCTACCATGTGGTGATGGTTGGGGAAAGTATTCAAGATCGCACATGTTCAGTAGATAGCAGAATACTTGGTGGAAAGCGAACGCTTGTAACAGTGTTAGCTGTTGTCACTGCAGCGTTGTTGGAAAAAGGAGCCTCTGAGTGCGTCTTGGGCAATCAGAGAAGACGTCACAAAAGAGGTAGACAGCAATTGAGGTGACACTAAAGAAGTTGAGATTAGGGGTTTCTCAGGATCAGAGTATTCCATCCAGGCTAACAGAACAGTATCTGCTAAAACAGAACTGTCAGGAGCTATGGCCTGTTCCAGAATTTTGTGACTCATTATTTCTGGAACATAAGAAAATTCACAGGCAATAAACCTGGGGCCAGACCTGGAAGGGCCTTGTTCAGAAAAAGGCATTTTGAATTTATGGTCTGGGCCAGTCATGGTCTAAGTGGTGTGCTTGTGGTATAGACATTGAGAAGTGGGAAGGTAATGTTAAATTTCTATTTATTATTTCTTACCCTGTTTTAAATTTGCCCTGTAGTGTTCCTAATATGCATAGAATACATTAAGTAAGGCACTGCATATTAGTCAAGCAGTACATGTAGATGGTTGGAACATGATATTCAGCCAGTATGCAGGTGTGCCTGTAATGATTATTTTTATGGCTGGTGTCTTTCTGATTGGTTATGGCAGCCATTCAGATTGATTGTTGCCCAGTTATTATTAAGTTATTTAATAACTAACAGTTACTAACTAGTTTTGATAGAACGCCTTCGAATAAGTGTGCCAGTGTTGGGCTGTGTACTCATGTTTCCTAACTGATCATGAGTTGTTGACGCCTGCTCTGGGAGAGGGGGCGCCACTGGAGGATCTGGGGCAAGGGAGTGAAATGATTAGAATCATCCCTGGGGAATGTCCCTGAGGGCTGTCAGCACTGAGGAAGTTTAGAAGAAGAGATACCACCAAGAGATTTATTTAGGTCTAAGCACATAGTTCACAGTTGAGGCACAAATACCACCTGTCTTGATGGAAGACTTACAGAAGGAGAGCATGAGAGGTCTAACTTCTCAAGGGTTGAAGCATAGAAAAGATACTGCTCACATTTGAAAGAACAGCATTGCATCATAGTGTGTAATGTTGCAAAACAACAAATCCAGTGACAAAACTGAGGACTTTTTTCAAAATATTCAGAAAAGAAAGGAAAGTAGGTATATGAAGGAGAATACAGATATGGTATTTAAATAACTGTAATAACCTGAATGGCACAAGCATTGTTCAGTAAGAACATGTCTAGACATGAACTCGTGTTCCACAGCAGTCTTAGCGCATATCAACTTGACATTAGCCTGGGAGGGAAGTAAGTAAATATATAAATATTTGAGGGTCTTAAAGATTTGTTAGGTATAATTAGCCTGTACTGTACTGCCTTCCCATTTGTAAACCATTTATCTTTGTCTTCTTGAGTTATGAATATGATACTCAGAGGAGAAATTATGAAATGATCTCCAGTCAGTGTTTTTATGTAACCCTCATTTGTGACAAATGGGAGTTTAATTTTGATTTTGTCACCCCAGTGAGACGGCACTGAGAACACCTTCCATTTGGTGGATCTTGTATACTTACAATGGCACATTGTCAATGTGGTCATTTCTCTCCACTTTCCAAAATGATCTCAGAACATCTTCTCATTCACGCTGGTTCCATCTCCTGAACGTTAGCTTCTCACTGTCCGTGGGATGTTGGGTGGTGCCTGTGGCGCACACTCCTGGTTGGTGTGACTGTACACCCTTGGCAACACCTTACTTTCTCTAAACCAAAATGCAGTGAGTGATAAAGGAAAGGAAAGTTGCTTTCAAGAGTGGAAAATAGAAAGGGAGAGGCCCACAGAGCTGCAGGAGGAAAGAACGAAACATGTGAGCTCTGCGTTGGGGAAGCAGTTGCTTCAAGAGGAGAGGGAAGATGGGTCGGGAAATCTGAGAGGAAAAACTAGGACATGAAGCAGGAGTGGGAGGGAAGGAACGTCAGACAGGGCCTTTTGGGATCTGAAGCATGAGAGAGAGAGAGAACATTAAATAACCAGAACAGATGGATGAAAACAAAGAACAGGGAGGGGTTGCATTTCTTCTGGGAAAGGAGGTGGATGGTGAAGGCCAGGAACGAGCAGTGAGGGAGTCGATGACCTCTTTGAATCCCCATCACCCACTGAGGATGTGTTCTCTTCCCCACTCCCACTGTGAAAGGGGAGGTGTGATGGAGCTGCAGGGCAGGCTGAGTCCCAGCTGTCACACCTCACGGCTCTCTGTGTGTGGGGTCCTATCAGACGTGGTGGGGTCTTTTCTTCACTTTCCTCCAACCTTATTTTCAACTCTTGGTGTTAATCATTTTGCCAACATGAGGCATAAGATTTGATCTTGGTTCCCACCAGTTTGCACTTAGAGGCAAAAATGTAACTCGTACTTTTGAGAAGATGGAGAAGACACAGGGGTAGTTGGGGGCAGAAAATTCGGGAGATGAATCCTGAGCTGTTACAGACGGGTCACTTTAGTAAGTCTTAGAATAAAGCCACTTTTCATTTACATCGGTGTGCCGTGATTCAGAAGGCATGAATAAGTTTTTCTGCGGCTGGTGAGTGGAGATGGTTTTGAGTTATAAAAAAACATAAAGAATGTAAGGGACGCAATCCTGGGTTAGCTGAGAGACGGCGGGATTTCTGAGAGAGTGGGGGTGGAGGGGCCATCCGCAGACTTGCCGATGGACACTCATGAAATGTTAATAGGAACCGCATGTGAGGAGACACAGACGGCTCTGAATTTATCCTGTAACTGTGTGTCCACAACTGGAGGTATGCGAATGAAATCAAGGAAAGGCATCACAGAAATTATTTGTGAGGAAGCAGAAGCAAGGTGCTGTTCACTTAACGTGCCTTGAAGAGAACCCTTACCAAAATTTGGGAACTGGAAGCCTGGGAGAAGTGAGTAGCCTTCCAGCTCAGTGGCAGGTGGAAAAGAAATACCTCTTGTATCTGAAAGAATTCCCAAGAAGGTTGAGAGCCCCTGACGTTGTAGGTATGTAAAACCAGGAAGCTCACATTAAGACCTGTTGCACTTCTGTAACCTCCTTGAATTACTGGAGCGAGCTGTCCCGGTGAGGGAGCGCGTCACTGGGTTCCGGGTCTCCACGGGCAGCGTACCGGTGATACTCAAAACCGGTTACACTCCCCTCTTTAGTGCTGGGTCATGAGAATGCAGGCACCAGATTGAAACGTTTATTCATAGCAGATGAAAAATACAAGTATCTATGAGGCATCACTGAGGAGGCTCTTAGAGGACTAATAAAATATTTACAAAATTACCTATATATGATTGCTTCAGTTTTGAAATATTTGGCTCTCACTGCATCATAAATAAGTCCTCATTCAAGTGGCCTCTCTGTTCTATGAAGGAAGTTCCATTCTACTGGAGAAGTAGAAACAGATTTCTGCCAGACTTGGACCAAAACTAAAAAAGATCCTGGTTTCTGTGCACATGTGTGTTCTCCCTTTTACACACACACACAGAGCCAACACCCAACACCCAACAGAGGGATAAAATGGCCATTTTTAAAGACCTGTTGTTGATTTCAGTGAATGGCATTCACATGTCAAATATTCAGAAAAGTCATCCTATTATTATGATAAGAATCTTATCTCTGCATGTCTTATGTGGCACCTGTAACCCACAGAGCCTTAAGCTGATCACAGTAGAGTTTTTCCAGCAATTAAAGACTATCGATATACTGTATAAAATTTTTAACCTTTGTTTTTAAAAATCTGTGTGTCACATTTATTGTATACGCAGCCTCAGTAGATGACATCGTACAGATTTCTAGATGCAGGGGCAGGATTTCAGTTAGTCCTTGGATTGATGCTACAGCTCTGTGTATACAAGTAGCCATAGACTGACCACCTGTAATGTGCCTCAGAATTCGGCAAGGCCTCTCAGGAGTGTTTGTACTTCATTTAACTCAATCCTAACGATAGCTAATAACCCTAAGAATAACGCTGAAGGGTATTACTATCCTAGTTTCAGAGCTGGGGGACTGAGGCCCGTGGTGGTCGCCCAGCTGGTGAGGCAGAGACTTGGAGCTGGAGCACAGGTGTGTGACTTCACACTCCATACTGCATTTTATTTTGTTTCATAGTCGATTTGTTTCTCCACTCCTTCTGCCTCCCCTTACTGCCACAGAGAGGACATTTTAGGATTGTGAGAACCAGAGCTCATCCCTCTTCCCCCAGTAGTCAGTGATCTTTTATGCTCTTGACCGCACGTCCCTTCAACTGAAAGCTGTTGCCCTTTTTCAACTGTGACTTCCATGATGTAACTTGGAGTTGGCTTTCTGTTAGGTATTATCAACAGTAACTGAGTATTTATTTGATGATTAAAAATTTTGCCAGGAATCCATATAAAAATGTTCTTTAAGGCTGAAAAGTACCTATCTGGCATCAGTTCATTACATATATAATGGAAATATTTTCACCCCATTTCCTTCCCTTGTCTTTCTCAAAACCCTTACAGAAAGGGATAATGGAGCTGCCAGCTGTGGCCATAGGACGTCTGAGCAGTCTGGTTTATATATATGAAAGACATAGGCCAGAATAGAAGCATGGGCCATGATTTTTTTTTTCTTTTTATTGTCGATAGGTGCAGAAGCCTCAACTTTCCACTTGTCTTCTTTGTGATTAATTGGGACGCCTTTGTTCTTGCCAGTGTAGGATCTAAAGCAGCCTCCATCTTTGCGGACTGTCAGTGCAGCTGCTGTTGCGTGCTGTTCTCTTTGTTGCTGTGTGTGCGTGCGCCTGAGGCCCAGGTCCTGAGTCCCCCTTCTCCTGCCGGGCTCTGCCTGTGCTTCTGTGGAGACTGGTAATGTTCTTGGATCAGGGACTTTTACAAATAGGTGTGTTCTTCCTTGTTGGCTTGGAGTGATCAAAGACCACCATGTTCCGTTTTGCCCAGAGCCTCACCTCCCACCCCCACCATCTTCAGTAAAATCCACAGCAGAGAGCTTTACCCTTAAGCCACAGAAAACAAATCCAACACCTGTGGCCCGAGAGCCTTACCTACAAAGGCCTGGAAACTCCCAGAATGTTGTTCATGAAGCACACCCTCAGTCGGGACTCCTGGGCGTTGCTGTGTCCCTTGTTGCTTTTCTAGCTACTTGTGAGACTCAGACCCTTTTGCAGAGGGAGAGAAGAAGGCCATATTACAGCACACAATCACACATGTCAGGACAAATGCTAGTTCATGACACTGAATTCTGACTAATATCTTGGGGGAAGGAGGAAATACATGCATATGAGTGTATTTTAGCTTCCATTTAACTCTCTAATTTTTTTTTCACCTTAAATAAGGATTTCTGTTTTGATTAGTGGCATTATTCACAAGAGACTGTAAGTTCTGCACTTGCTTTGCCTGTGCGATGTGGAAGGGATGTTTTCTTTTGCCATATCCCTACTCAGCAGGGGTGCTCTGACCAAAACCAAGAAACTAAATGGAAAGACAGTGCATGTATCTGTTCTGTGTTCTCCCCTCACTTTGGACTTAAGCTGGAAGGCAGTTGCGAGCCTTCATGTGCGCACTGAGTGATGGGCTGATTAAGTGGGTGACATGCTTCTTCTCTTAGTGCTTGGCACGTAGTGAGTGCGCAGTCACCAGTAGTTATTACTTTTCACCAAAGCTAAATCTACATCGCACCTCTCTCTCTAATGCAGATTTATGAGAGCCTCTTAGTTAGATCCGAAGGTCAGTTTCCAACTTGCAAGGGTGCTTTAGGAAATGCTGCCTTAAAATCAGAATTTTATTTTGTATACTTTTACGTATAGTAGGTGGATTGGTTTGAAAACAAAATGCTGCACTGATTTCCTTTTTCTTAAATTTTATTTCTAGGAGATTTCCATAAATAAGTTCGATGTCATGTTTGTAGACTAAGAACTGACAAGCCAGTTGCAGACCACTTTCTTCCCTATTTAAATATAAAATCAAAACCAAGAGATTTGTAAACATCCTCATATTGATTTTTGTTACTAGAAGTGAATGTTGAAAGGGCCCATGAAAGCTGCTTTTTCAGCCTCTACTGGACCAGAGGCCTCTTTGGGGGAACCACTGGTGGCATCGTCTAATAAATAACATTTGATATATTAAATACTCATTTGAATGGATGTTCTTTAAAGGAAATGAAGCTTAGTCCCTTGGCTTCTATGAGCCTTAGTCTCACGTATGTATTATTGTGCAATTTATGATGGTAGGGTTGTTTCCCTCTTAGGTATAAACTAAGCAGTGTCTTTTGATTCATTTTAAGTTGACACTATAGAGAACACCAGTAAATCACATCCCCCTGTGTGCAAATAGGGACAGATGTCTCCCTGTCCCCCACCTGTACAGCCTTTCCTGGATCAAGTATCAGGGCTGAGCTTGTGGCTGTCTAGAACCGCATCCTAGAATTCGTTTTTGAGTGGGAGGGCAGTTGGGGGTACAGATCTGAAACAGTGGTGGATCTGAAGCAGTGATCGGGAGGTGTGCAAAAACGTGTTAACAGAGCAGGCCTGACCCTGCCATCCTTAGAGAGGCCTGCCCTTGGCTGGCACCTAGGAACGTGGATTTGGGGAGTGTTCCCACCATTCTGAAATTGATGAGTGGCTGGCTTACTGTTTGTGCAAATATTACAGTTGATGCTAAACACTTACTTTCCTTCTGGGAGTCTACAATTTTGGGTTTTGGTACATGCTTGGCAAGGGGTGCCCTTGTGACCAACCCCCAGGGAAAACCACGGGCACTGAGTTGCTAACGAGCTTCCCTTGGAGACAGCACTTCGCACGCGTTGTCACAGTTCAGTGCTGAGAGACTGAGTGCATCCTGTGTGAGCCCGTGGGGAGAGGGCGCTTTGAAGTGTCCTCTTGGTTTCTTCTGGACTTTGCCCCATGCCCTTTTCTCTTTGCTGATTTTGCTTTGGGTCCTTTCACTGTGATAACTCTTAGCTGTGAGCATGATTATATGATGAGTCCTGTGAGTCTTACTGGCCCTGAGGTTAGTATTGGGAACCCCCAACACAGTAGTTAAGATCTTAACTTGTGTGGGATTCTGCACAAGGAGGGAGGCAGGAGTCTGAAGGTGCCTGAAGATGGGTTATGGATACTCCCACGTTCTGTGTCCCTGTCTTCTAAGCACTACTTCATTGTGGTGCTGAGGTTAAGAAAAACGCTTAGAATGTAACATAATTAGGTGGGCATTGCTGGCACATTCAGATCTCTTTCCTTGTTTGCTACTTGCATTGGAACTGAGGTGTAAAGGAGGGAGAGGCTTAACATGTGTTGTGTAACACATTACCTACTCTTCTCATAATCGGAAATCAGTACCAGTAGGAATTCTCCTCATTGATGAAATACAGTGGCAATTGACCCTCGTTTGGAAATGCTTTCTGAGTTAGCAGAATAAAATAACAGAAATTACCTTAAATTAGGGCTAATTTGGGGGGGGTGTTATTCCACTTCTTGGATATTTATCCAGATATGCCTTTCCTTACTACACCAGCAGAGAATTTGCCACAGTTTTTAATCTCTTTCTCCATTTGGAAGGACTCTTAACTTGCCTCCCTGTGGAGAAAAGGAGAAACAGAAGTCCTGCTGAGCAGTGCCACCCGGGAGAGCGCTGGGGGAGAGAACAAGGCAGATAGCTGGGTTCCGTGGCGGCCCCGCTCATGACTGGCCTGCACTGCTGGCCCAGCCGGGCAAGCTCTCACCTGTCGCAGGAGTTTGCATGCACTGTGCCCTTTGGTCTGGTAGGGTAACCTCTGTGCGTTACCTCTGAGACAACTGAGCATACAGCAAACAGAGCGTGTAAATTTATAGACAGTGTCTATTTTAGACTTCATGAAAATAGACACTGAAAGAGCAGACAGGTGAGATGACAGAAATGTTGTTTCCCACCTTGATAGGTGGCTCAATGGAAAGTAAAAAGTGAATGTTGTTTACAATCTTTCTATGAATGAGTCTTTTGTCTTAAAGTGGCTTAATTCCTTGATGGTTTTTAATTTAATATTACCTTTTCTTCCTCAAATAAACATAGTAAGTAAGAAAAAAGTCCTCCTGGTGATTTGGCAAATCAACAGTTGGTTTTCCTAAAAGGTGGCTTGAACTATTTCATTGTGTGGTGGTGCTTGAAGAGCAGCAGCTTGCTAATTACAAGAGTCAGTACATTTCTAGGACAAGCAGGTCATTCGTCTTATGTTCTGTGGGACCATCGCAGCCACTGTTCAGAAGTAACAAATGACAATAGGTATGGAAAGTAGAATAAGTGAAAGCCTTTTTTTTTTTAAACTTTTTTATTGATTTATAATAATTTTACAATGTTGTGTCAAATTCCAGTGTAGAGCCCAATTTTTAAATTATACATGAACATATATATATTCATTGTCACACTTTTTTCTCTGTGAACTACTATAAGATTTGTATATATTTCCCTGTGCTATACAGAATAATCTCGTTTCTCTATTCTACAATTTTGAAATCCCAGTCTATCCCTTCCCACCCCCCACCCCCTTGGCAACCACAAGTTTGGATTCTATGTCTATTAGTCTGTTTCTGTTTTATATTTGTTTTGTTTGTTTGTTTGTTTTAGATTCCACATATGAGCGATCTCGTATGGTATTTTTCTTTCTCTTTCTGGCTTACTTCACTTAGAATGACATTCTCCAGGAGCATCCATGTTGCTGCAAATGGCGTTATGTTGTCGGTTTTTATGGCTGAGTAGTATTCCATTGTATAAATATACCACTTCTTTAACCAGTCATCCGTTGATGGACATTTAGCCTGTTTCCATGTCTTGGCTATTGTAAATAGTGCTGTTATGAACATTGGGGTGCAGGTGTCATTTTGAAGTAGGGTTCCTTCTGGATACATGCCCAGGAGCGGGATTCCTGGGTCACACGGTAAGTCTATTCCTAGTCTTTTGAGGAATCTCCGTACTGTTTTCCACAGTGGCTTCACCAAACTACATTCCTACCAGCAGTGTAGGAGGGTTCCCTTTTCTCCACAGCCTCTGCAGCATTTGTCATTTGTGGACTTTTGAATGAAGGCCATTCTGACTGGTGTGAGGTGATAACCTCATTGTAGTTTCGATTTGCATTTCTCTGATAATTAGTGATACTGAGCATTTTTTCATGTGCCTATTGATCATTTGTATGTCTTCCTTGGAGAATTGCTTGTTTAGGTCTTTGGCCCATTTTTGGATTGGGTTGTTGGTTTTTCTTCTTATTAAGTCGTATGAGCTGCTTATATATTCTGGAGATCAAGCCTTTGTCGGTTTCATTTGCAAAAACTGTGAAAGCCTTTTTATTTTATAACTTACACTGGCTGGAAAGGCTTCTGTAGCCTTTTTTTTTTTTAAATACATTTCATATTAATTCACCCACATCCATTTTCTCTGCTTTCTTCCTCCCCATTTTGTGCATTTTATTTTCAGAACACAACCAGAGTTCTGTATTAAGAATTAAATTGATATATTCAACGTTGACTACTCCTGCCTCTACTTTCACACACGTATATGTTTACTTTCTCTTTGCCGTTTTAGTTTTACCAAGTCATTATTAAAAGGGATTTCTTTCCCACCCCTTCCCTCTGCTTTCTCTGCCCATACTGATACTCCTCACACTCTGGCCAGAACTCAAGTACTTACTGTTTCAATTAAATTATTTTAAATGTTCTAATATTTGGTTTTAACATTGAGTAACTCAGTGTTGGCCACACGTGGAAGTTGTTTCCAGTCTGTCAAATTTTAAATGTGTATTCATACTCTGTATTTGCATTTTTGAGCTCCCTTCTCATACATAGTTCTTCATCCCTAAATTTCTCTCTTTTTCTGTCCTAGCTTATTTTCCTACGACAGTCACTTTCTGTAGTGTCACTGCCTTTTGCATTTTAGAAAATGTACATTTTTGTCCCTAAACCTATAACTAATTTGGTAATAAAATTAACTTGGAAGCATCGGCCCAACCAAGGTCTCAAAATATTTTGAGAAAAATGAATTTTTCACTTGCATTAGAAAATATTCATGTTTTTATTCCCTGAGTACGTAATGTAAAACTTTTATGTGTCTGCCTTTGCATATGTGACCGCCTCAGCGGATACTGGACACCTTAGGTTCTGTACTCATACTGGCTGTTTTTAGATCTCTAGTAAGCATCTGTCTAAAGAAGATAGTTGGGTTTACAGAAGTGAGAAGTGGTCTGTGAGGCACAACCCGAGTTGCTGTAGAGGTATAAAGGTGAGTGTCTGGAGCCTTTGGACTCAAGAGTCTGGTTACACTCTAAGGGGTTGTCCTAGATTGCATGTTACCTATATAAAATGGAATATGGTAAAAAAGAAAAGAAAAAACATGAAAAGCAGATGGGAATTCTGAGTAGAAAATAGGATTTATGATAGAGGTAATATTTGAAAAGAGGGCCTTGGATGAGAGTGGGCCTGAGAAAATTGATGACAGCCTTCCAAAGAAGGGACAGTATAAACAAAAACGTGGTGTGGCGAGAAGGTGCAGAGTGGTCACTGACAGTTGAGTTGTCTGGTTCCGTTACAACATCAGAGTGTGCACAAAAGACTTTTTAAGAGCTAGATTGGGACATTTCTTGAATACATGAAGAACGAGCATAAAGAATTTATGCTTAAATCGTTGAGCAGAGGGGAGCCCCTGAAGTTTGGTTTGGAGAGAGAGGTTGTAATGTGATCAGAGGCGTGCTTTAGGAAAAACAGCTTGACATCAGAATGTAGTCAAAGTGTCAATGAGGTGAGAGGAATGATTAAAATAATCCAGTTAGGACGCAACGTGGGACATTACTCAGCTCGTGAGAATAGGTATAAAGAGACAGGTGTGTGGATGGACACCTGAGTTATCCAAGGGATAGGTCACAGGAAATGGGACTCTCCTCTGGGAGAGAATAGTGGGGAAAGAGAAAACAGGAGAGGCGGTGATGGAGGCTTGTGTGGGGTGTGGGTCGGGGAGTGGCAAGCAGGCATCTCAACACGGGTCTAGACTCAGATTGCTGGTTAGAATCTTGGTTCCAGAAATTACTAGCTTTTGGACCTTAGGCAGGTTACTTAACTGTGATGTGCCTCCATTTCCCCATCTGTAAAGTGGGTTTGTCAGAGCTCTAGCAGGTAGTGTTTTTACCCATTTTATATGTGAGGAAACCAAGCACAGAGACTGCAGTCGACCCTGGGACAACACAGGTTTGAACCGCGCAGGTCCACTTACACTCAGATTTTTTTCAATAGCACATACGACAGTACTGCATGTTCCACAGTTTATCAAATCCTCCAATGTGGATCCGTGGGTACAGAGGAACAAACCACGTCTATGGGGGGGCCGCCAATAAGCTATATACTGATTTTTCACTATTTGGAGGGTCCGTGCCACCCACCCCACATTGTTCTCTTCAACGGTCAACATTATATTACTTAAAGCAATCTTGTAGTCTGAAATTAACATTTTCAGTTAAAAAAAAATTTGGCCTCCACACCATTGTGTGTTTCAGATTTTGTTTCATTTTGTTTTCACAGTTCAGATAATAGTTCTTCTTGAGCTACTGGGTCTACCAGCCAAATCCCTAAAGAATCCCTCAGACTCGACGTTTTCCTCAGGAAAGTGACAGAGCAGGTGCAGGACAGAGATGACAATAGCAGGATGGGTGGGGAGACCTGATGAGGACTCTGGAGTTAATAAGTATAGTCATTTTCAACAGATAAAGTGAAGGAAGAAAGTATGGGCACGCACACTTACCTGTAACTGTGGTCTGTCATTTCTCTGCCTAACATTCAGCTGATGAATTTAATGCACGTCTTCACTCCATAGGCACGTACAGAACACCAGCCTTGTGCAGTGTACTGTTTGTTTGCTTTCTGGTTCTCTGTATACCAGGGTTTCACTGTGGTCCACTAAGTGTCCAACATGGATGTGATGTCATTGCCAAAAGCATTTTCCAAGAGAAATAGATCATTTTCTGGTGCTTGCAGAGAGAGAAATATGTATGTATATACACATACACACATATATATATGTTGTGCATGTGTGTATATGGCTTAAGCTGATGTTCTCAGCTTTTTCTCACCCCCAGCATACTGGTAGTGATGCTGCCTCCCTGCACCAGTGGTCTTGGGAAATGACTCCACATCTGTGCTGGACACCTTCTCGACGTGACCTCAGGAGGGGAATCCAATCCAGGGGGGAATGTCTTCCAGGTGGGGCTAGTGTGGAGTGGGAGAGGGCCCGAGTTGATTGGAATCTGCTCCAACCCTGGGGCCGGCAGCGGAGTGGACTGGGTACTCTCTCCCTGAGTCAAGGAGGAAAGAAAGGAGAGCATTGTGGGAGAAGCGCTGGACCCGCTCAGGGGAGCTGGACAGGTTACCTCAAGTCAGCTCCTCACACTTCAGTCCTGATCTTGGGCAGGATACTTACCTGTTCATCTTCTCATCTGTGAAATTAAAAAGTGGTATTAGATGACCTCGCAGTTGCCTCCCAACTCCTGCATTCTTAGTATTAATAAATTCAGTATTGGTTCATCTTGGCTGTGGGGATAGAAAGTACAATGATCCTGTGATAAACTGACACATGTGACGTAGTAGTAAAAGCCAATCGCTGAAGGGGCAGGAAAGTGTTGCTGGGAGTGGGGAGAAGGGAGGAAAATGTAGGACTTCAGAGAGTCGGTCCATTTACATTGGGCCTCGATGGATGGAAATGGTTGTGTCAAAGCAGAGGGTTCAGAAGCAGGGAGATTTTGCTGAACTTGGCATTATTTGTGGCAAGAAACTGATGCTGGAGCTTCAGAGGTCTCAGCAGGAGATGATGTATGAAAGGTAAGTTGGCTGTGCACTGAGGGGACTCCAGATGCCAGGCAAGGGAATTTATTATTTATTCTGTGCAAAGTAGGGAGCCCCTGAAGGTTTGCTAGAAATGGGAGTGAAATAGTCTCAGTCTCGGTTTTTGGAAATCTGATTAAAGTCTGTAAAGAGTGGATTAAAGTGAGCTAGGAAATCCTTCATGGCGATCTTCATCTGTTACCTTTTACCCAAGTTCCGTTTTGGCATTTCTATTGACCCTTCCAGAACTGTTTCCCTTTCTGTAACCAGCACTGACTTCAGAAATTCAAAAACATACTGTTCATGCTCATCTTCTGAGGTGAAACAAAGAGTCTCTCTCTCCTAAGTGCACACTGTCTCACCCCACCCCTGGCCAAGCCAAGAGGCTATACCGTGAGCAAGGCTGGGGGGGAAAAAGACAAGAAAATCCAATGTTGCCTCATTTCTGTATCCATAGATACCTTAGATAGTTTAAAAAAATCAGGAAGAACTTTACCCCTTAGTGGCTGTCACAGTGATGTCACATCTTAACTGGGCTCTCCTAACTTTGGCTTAACACATTGAAAGCAAAGAACATTGTACAGCTCTTTCATTTGTGCCTGCAGTGCTTGCTTGGTTGAAGCTGCGTTAACGGAACGCAGGACAGACACTAAGACGAGTCTTTGGGGATCAGAGGGAGTCCTAGGGGTTTGCTTAGAACCCATGAGGCCCCTGGGCCCAGCCTGTCAACTCTGGCTTTCATGTTTCCCTTTCTTTCTGCTGCAGCTTATTCTCCCACCCTGTTTAGCAAGCGCAGGAAGAGGTAGTGTGTGTGTGCGCGCGTCCACCGAACAGCTTTCTCATCAGTGCTGCCCGCCCACCCTACAAACTCGTAGCTGTCATGAGGCGATCTGATGCAAGCTTGCTACACGCCCAGCTAGTTGAGAGTTGAAAGCCCCCTCAGGTCAGCGTGGCTCCGTTACTCAGGCTTGCCAGTCGTCAGCCACCTTGGTGTTAGGTGTTAGGAGGCATTGCGAATGTTTCTTATTTCAGAATGTTTTAAGACACTTGTTAAACAGGATGCCAGATGTTTTGGCCCATTCTCATGCAGATGTTTGTTTACCTGATCATCTACAGGACCTCAGATTTCTGGTTAAAAACAAATTCTTCCAGATTATTTGCAGCTGACTCAACTCTGCCTTTTTTTTTTTTTTTTTTTTAAAGATGCCCAGATTGTCCTGTCTTCCCTGTAAACTGTTTCAGAGCAGATGTAGTCGCCCTGATGCAACAGTGGACTAAACTAATTTCATTGATGCAAACATTGTTCAACAATTTCCAGTGCAACTTTGGAAACAGTGTTTCTGAACCTGTTTAATGATATTTTAAAATGCATCAATAAAATTGGCTTAGCCTGTGGCCTTTATTACATTATCTGTTCTCAGTTACATAGATTCTGTGTTTTATATCCGAACTGGCTCTAAGTAGCTCCCCGCCCCGCAAAAAAAATCCCAGCTGAAGAATGTGGCTTATCCCTAACCCAATGAATTTGATTTGGAAACACTTCAAGAATGCTATATCAGTGATTAAAATAATAAGAAATGCATTTGGGAGGGTGGGCTGGCGTTTATATTTCTATTTTCACCTTTTTTCCTTTTACCTCCAATTGCTCTTTAACTTCCACTCACCCCCAGTGCCACTGCTGTGACTTCACTACTAACTTCCAAGCTCTCTGCATTGAAATATAACAAAAAACATTAAATATGTTTGTGCTAATTATGATCTGCTAAAATCACAATTCAAGCTCTATCCTGAAGCTGCTTTTTAAAAATTTATTTCAGAAGCAGTATTTAAGTGATGACATGCAGTAATTTGTTCATTCTTCTGTCAGTATAATTTACAAGGCAGTGGCAGATAAACATAGCAATACAAGATTCATTTACGGTGACACAATGGCAGATACACAGAGCAGAACCCTGCCTCTGAGATAAAGTGGACTGAGTGACTTATGCAGTAATTAGGGGATAATTGTCATTAACCTCACAAACAGTAGTTTACCCATATTGTTTAAAAGGCTCCAGGATGCGTAATGACAAGGTAATCTGTCAAAGCGCTAGGGGGAAATATTAATAAGATTTGTGCAAGCCTGGATAGAAAATATGCAGAAAGCGGCCACATTAAGCTAATTGGTGGATGAATATACACTTGTAAAAGTGCTTCTAATGGCACGTTTGCTGCTCTCCAAATGACTACCATTAATGTGGAGAAGTGGGCTGCTTCAAAAGTCAGGACTGCTGGGACAAGAGGGTATTAAGGCATGCAGACGCGGTTATTACCTTGTGCTCTAATGCACGCTTCCTCCTCCAGCCCTCGTCTAGTTTGGATTTCTGAGTTTTGGGTTATAGTGACATATGTTGATAACTTACTGTGATTATTTCGTTTTTGATCTCTCTTTCTTCGGTCAGCCACTGACCCCAAATCACCTCTATTTTGTGGCAAAGAAAATGCACAATAGCTACATTATAGCGGCTTATAAATATATAGAAACGCAAGTTGATAACGCATACACAGGTTGATAATTATACACAAACGTGTGGGGCTGCCTTTTATAGGAACGCATTTAATCTGAGCCATCGAAGGAAAGTATATCCATCAACAGCCTCGTGTATGTGTTACAAGTAATAATGTGTTGTTCCCTGATGAATGCTACAGCAGGAAATTAATCTTTGTGTTCTGCTGCCATTCTTACACCCAGAGAAGAACAAAGTTCAGTCACACACTCAGTCCTCAGTGTGTTTTACAGAACACCCTTCGTGAGTGTTCAGGTCCTTTCTGCTCCTGCTCCCTCACATCCTAATGAATATGTTGAAGTTTCCTTTGGGTTGTTCAATCAGCTTCAGTTGCGGAGTAGTTCGAAGTGTAATATGTGAAGTAGAATCAGCCGTTCCAGCTTTGGAAGCTGGGATAACATACCAGTGTTGAGGATCCTGGTTGCACAGACAAACTTCAAAGATTGAAGGTTGTGGTCTTGACTTTGTTGACCGTTACCTAACGTGGAAAATCACCTTCATCCTGAAAGAAAGGAGAAAAAATTGCTCCCATTTGTGCCGTTTATCAGACATTATAGGAAAGCGCGTCAGGAAATGCCAGGGTCTCTGGTGTTTGTGTTCAGATGTGTAAAGTCCCAGAACAGACCCCTACGTACATGGAAGCTTTCTACAAACTCAGTGGCGGAATACTGGTTCTGGAAAGAGGTAAACCAGGAGATGCAGAGCTCAAAGCAGAGATGCGAGGAAGGGCTCTGGTGAGTGTTGTTTACTGCAAAGCACACAGATTTATAGCTGTCCGAGGACTCAGGCTTTATCTTTATGTTGGAGGGAGAAGAAAACAAGACCACTTGCAGGGTCCATCCCCCTCCTTCCTCCTGTTTCTACGGTTTTCTCTGAGGATTTCAAACTGTTCCTTTGCTGTCCTGAACCATAAAATGATTTACCCCCTAGCATCTCCACGGTGATCACCTCCCAGTGAATAACTTGTGTCTTTTTATAAGGTTTAATTGAGAGGAGGGTCTTACATACAAATAGTGCTGTTTTTTGGAACTGCAGTGATCACTGGAAAACTACAGAGATTTACTTATATAGCTTCATAGAAATATAACATATTTTGGAATGGTTGAGCCTCAAATTGCAGAATGTTCACAAACCCTACTGATGCGATTTTGGGGGTTGCCAAGAACTTACAGGAACTCCTTGAGCAGTTTCCCTAGATTTCAAGCAAAGTTTTCATTTGAACTGATCGGTATGTAAAATTGATCAGTAGTAAAAAATTCATCTGGCAGAATTAGTATTACCTCTAATCACATCGCTGATAAGAAGCATCAAGCATGCTATATCCAGAATATAGGATAGTACAGTAACTCAATGAAGGCACATTTCCAGTCATAAACACATATATTCTGAAAATAAACTGTATCTACACGAGGTTAAAAGGAAAGGTTGTAGCCTAGGGTTTAAAACATTTTAATTAAAATGGCTTGTGTGTCCAGATTCTAGGTGCAAATAGTCAAATAATGGAATCTGGGTTTAGTAAGGCTTCGAAAGTTTAGTAAGACTGTCTTATTTACACATGAGAAAAGCAAATTTGGGCATTGGTGATTTGACAGTCACACAGCTGGTCACTGGCAAAACCAAATCTAGAATTCAGATGTCATTCACTTATGTTCTTTATTTTCCTCTAAGGTTGAATAGGAGTAAGTTACATTAAGCACAATCTAAATTTGGAACTTTTGAGATACAAATTCTGTTGTAGCCTGTAAGTCTAGAGTCAGATATTCTGTGCTTCAGTTAAGGACTCACGGGTAATTTTATATTAAAGGTTAATATGCTAGGAATGGATATCAGCTGGATTTAAGATTTTCTGTTTTGAAACTTAGGAATCATTTAAGATGCTGTTATTAAATATTAAAATGTATTGTGACTTTAAAAGTTACTCAGGGTTGATTTACAGTGGAGCTAGGTAATCCAAAAAATACTTTGGAATCTTTGAAGTGCATTTCTAGACATTGCAGAAGGTAATTTACTCCTCTGAAATTTTTTTGTATCACCAAGCAAGGCACCTGCTTTATTTATTTGCAAACAAATGCCCATAGAGGAAATACATAGAGCTGGTTTTAAGCTAGACAAGGTAAAATTCCTGGGTACAGAGAATTCCTGACAGGCCTTTAATAGAGCTTAGCTGGAGTTTCTGTGATTAAATATCTTGTAACCCCAGAGTGTTCTATCATAGTCACAGGTTTTAAAATGAAAATGCTGTACAGACTGTTACTGAGGGAAAAAAGTGATAGTTCTCTATGAGTTATATATTCTTACCTGGTCCATAATCAAGAACATTCTATAACAAAGTGAATTTTTTATCAAAAGTCAAACAATATGTTTTAAAAATCACAAGAACCATTTAAAATGAGTGCCCTGGCACTTTGATGTTATCTTGGTTAGAGAGAGGATCATTTGGGGACGGTGGATAGTTCAATTTATCAATAATTTTTTTCTTTTAAAAGATATCTTTTTCACTGTGAAAAAATAGTTTCAAATACAGATCAGAAAAATAATCGAACTTTATATATTGAAAATAGAGCCATACCTAAAAGTCACGTAAAATCACCATGTTGCTTTTTCTTTCTGCTCCCAGCTGCAGTCAAGGGCCTTGCTCTTCAAACATGCCTTAACTTGGTACTTTTTTTGCAAGTAATTTGAGATACCTCAGCTCAGTATACCACCATTCTTCATGATCAAGCATTTTGAATTTTATAAGACTGATTTATAATGAGGTTCATGCAGTGAGCTGGTAGTCTGTGTGCGTGTTTGTGTACACACATAAGTGTGGGACAGGTAACTTTTAAAGTCAATTTTTATGTGCAGACAGTATTTATAGAGAGGAGACCTCAGTGTTAACATGTCAGCTGGAAGGACTAATAAGATTCAAACCTTGACAGAAAATTCTTTAATGCAAGGTTTTCTGAGGTCTAGCATTCTAACCCGGGGTGGATATTCCTACAGAGTTCATTTCTCCTTGGGGGAAGAAATGAGGAATCTGAAAGATATTTCAAACACGTTCTTTGTAATCTGGACATACTGAATTTAGCACCAGCTTCCGTAGTCACAGCAAGCCAATAGATGCATAGAGAGAGAGAGAGCGCGCGCACGCACGCACTGATGTTTACACACTCGTTCCATGACAACAGCGGCCTTGGGTTGTCAAGGAAAGCATATTTGTTTTCCAAAAGGGACGCTCATGTGCGTAAATGTTAACAAAGTCCAGTCTTGATTTTTTTTCTTTGGAAGGTTTTCTGTCTGTGACTCTCTCCCCGTTGATTCACTCTCTTGGGACACCTCTGTCCTAGCGGGGGGGTGGGGGGGTGGAGGAAGCAAGAATGGACTAGACAGCATTGTATTTTGAAGATAGTTATGCTCTTGAGAAATTCCGCAAGATACAAATTTCCAAATCATGGAAATGGAGTCGGGTTTTCATTACCCAAAACAAATGTTGGTTTGTTTTTTTTTTATCAAGTCTAATTTAAACCATTTGGTGCAGTCGTGGTATAAATGAGCATGCTTCATTCTGCCTACAGATTTCACAGTTGTTTCAGCTGGCCTGGAAATGTTAGCCTAAAACACTGCAAAAGCACAATCACATAAAAGAGCTCTGTGTGCATAAAGAATAGTAGAACTTGGTTTACAGACACAGCCAAACTGCTCCAGCGTATATTGTCTGTGCTGGCGGTGCCTCTTCCTCAGTCAGTGCCCTCCCAGAAATTTGTGCTTAAATGTAAATTTGCTAAAACAAAGAAGCGTGCCAAGTTATTTTCCCACATAATTTCAAGTGTTTCTCAGAAATTATCACAGCATTGCTTAAAAAATTTCCCTAAGTACTTCCCAGAATCTATTATTGTCAGTAAGAATTTTTTTTGTTTTACCATTTTTATTCCTCTCCCCTTCTTGCCTTATACACACACACAAGCACACAGACACAGGAACTGTGACCCACACACACTTCAGACTTCCAAGTCATATAAATCAGAGGGGAAAAAATATACTCTGACAAAAAAGGTGTGCAGAGCAGAAATGGCTGTGACGTAAGTGGAGAGCGCCCAGGCCAGTTAAACCTTGTGACTGAAGAGAAGAGGTTTCAAAGTGACTTGACTCTACCCAGACAATTTAAAATGGAAGTATCTGCTTGTTACGTGAGGACCCAGCTGAGCTCTCAAACAGGTAACCAGTGGAATGGGAGGGAAGAGGACAGGAAGTTTTATAACTTTTAAAAAAGTTTTGTCTTTAAAACTATAGGTAGTGCTTTCCACCCTCCTGGTCAGCCCTGTCCAGCCCTCAAGGGGTGTCCACGAGCTTTCCATTTGCAGCCCCACCTACTAAGTTGATGGAATGCCCCCGTTCATATCATCTGAGAAAATGATCTGAGACCACCACTTGCTCCTAAGGTAACCCAGCAGTTCGGCGATGTATTTCCTAATCTCTGGGTCACATTCCAACCCATGTGCACCTAACCCAGAGGCCAGCACGAAGGCAGGTGGTGGCACGCTAGGGTGAATTAACTGACTGCTCTTCATCAACTGCTTTCAAAGTGGTGGTGAAGACGTGTGCATGTGGTACATGCCAGCCCCGTACCAGTATTAGCTCCATAGAGCAGCAGTCTCTGAATTTTTATGACTGTACACCCCTTTTGTAAAAATACATGCACTTCCACTTCAGTATCTCTAAAGCTGTTTCTAAATTAGTAATATTACTATAAATTTGCACATAAAATATTAACCAAATGTTAGTAATATATTATTGTAAATTTACATATAAAATATTGGCCAAATATTAGTAATATATTACTATAAATTTACATATGAAATATTCATCAAAATTGTCTTTTCAGATGAAAAAGAAGTCGAAATTCTCATATTTACGCCCCAGGACACAGTGGATTGTTTTGTACCCACTACTGACAGGGGGTGTGTACGTTTTTCTGGACACAACAGAACACAGGGAAAGTCCTGAGTGTGAGGTTCCATGCAGTTTTCATAGTTGAGGTATACTTTCCACACAAGAAAATCCACCAGTTTAAGTAGACAGTCTACACAGTCATGTAAACAGCAGCGCAGTCACGGTGGAGGACATTTCCGTCGCCAGCAGCAGTTCCCTGCTGTTCTTTGCCGTTGGGCCCTCCCCGCCCTCGGCCCCTGGCAGCCTCTGCTTTCCTTTCTCTTCTTACAGTCTTACTTCTCTAGAACGACTCCTGTGACTGGAGGGGGAGTGTCTGGAGTCTTTTAGGTCTGACTTCTTTCATACTTTTTTTTTAATTGAAGTATAGTCAGTTATATTCCTTCATTCCTAAGGTGATGCTTTTATCAATAGTTTGTTCCATTTTATTGCCCGGTAGTCTCACAATATTTGTTTATCCTTAAGACTTAAATTTTTCCAGGTTTTCTAGATGTTTATGTTTCATATTTTGCGTAAGATTTAACTCAGCATTCATAGTTAAAGTTTAGCTGATAGAGTACCGAGCTGGATAGGCTTGAAATTTGGTAATTTCTATACTTTCTCCCCAACTCCATTCCTCTTGCCTTGATATCTGAATTAATTGTGAAAGAGAAAGAGTAGAAAGTTCCAATGGGAATCTGGTAATGAAAACAGGCTGCCAGTATGGCTAGGATGGAATAATTTCTTAAGATAGCACACTGTGCAAATCTAGACATGAAATGAAAAAGTACATCTCATAAAGCTCTGATTTTGTTTTAGGTGGTCAGCATTTAATTAAAAGCGTTAAAATTATATCGAAGGGGAACTGTTTTTAGTTTTTAGCAAAACATTGTCGGATTTTTCCTTTAAAATGATGCCTTAAATTTGACAAGTAGTTAATGAAGAAGAGTTGAAAATGAAATGATTCTGCGCCTGTCTTTTAGAGTTAAACTACTTGCTGATGTCTTAATAATCTACATACTGCTAGAGCAAATAGGCCCTAGATCTCTGCTGTGTTAAGGGGTCCCTCCCTCATTCCTGTGCTTGGAAAGAAAGGCAGTGTTTCTCTTCGTGCTTTGGCATTGTGGCCTGCCACGAACAAAGATGGGTTCATCCTTGGACTGTGGATTCTCTGGCCTTGAGGTCACTTGACAATCTGTTAATCCCAAAGCCTCTTATCTGGTCTCTCTTCCATCTCCTTACATCTTTTCCTTCTCTACTCTGCCTCTCCCCCAAGTAAGAAAAACCAGTTGGTCTCACTTGATTTTGATTTTTAAAACTATGAATCATATAAGATGCTTTCATATGAAGAAAGGCTCAAATAAAACCATTGAAACCATGACAGTTGATCCTACTGCAAAAACTTTAGAAAGTCACTCTGCCCTATAGAACTGGGTGCCAGACTTCTACTGAGTGAATTTAATCACCAGTTCCAGCAAAATAATAGAAGGTAGTCTTTTCATTAAAATGCTTAGATATGAATATTTTAAGTGTTTTATACTTTCTCTGAACCCAGTAGAACTGGTTTATAAGTCTGGAGTACTTGGTGCTACTCATCTTTTAATTAATAGGACTGCCAGTTATTTTTAAGGGAAATCAATACTTACCATAATATCTTGCATTTCACTTAACAGGGTAAATCTTATTCTCATTGTGTAAATAACAATTCCCAATGTAAAGGGTTACACCTCACTGAACTCTGCTTACAAATGGGAAAACATCAGACTCACCGACCTCAGCATTCGCATGGGAAGGGAAGAATCCAGCGACACTCAGATGTGATTTATCATTCATGCTCAAGACCAGCACCCCACGATGGGTTGGTCAGCAGTCGGGATGTTCACGGTAGCTTGACAGACTGAATTTTTGTTTCATTAATGTTTATTCTGTTACAATACCTCATTCTTTGAATGCTCTTAATCACTCTGGGAAAGTGTACTGGACATGGTGAGAGGGCCTAGATTTTAGATCTGTACTTCAAGATCTGGGAGGAAGGACCAGTCAATTGACCCTCGTCAATCTTGAGCCAATCCTTTAAATAAGATAAAAATAAATTACTTTAAACAGAAATGATCATGCCTTTAGTTGTTAACAGCAGTGTCACCTTGTCCTAAAGGTTTCCAAAGGGTTACTCTTGATTACTTGCAGACTGGTTTTAGGAAAAAAAAAAAAAAAATATCCCTCAGACTGACCCTAGTCCTTTCTGAGTAGCATACAGACCACTCATGAAATTCTTGCCTTAACAGAAGAGTCTTAAGCCACTGTTTGAGAATCACGGCACCAGATCATGCTTCTTTCTGTCACAAAGATCTTCAGGAAGAAAGAACCTGAAGATCTTTTTTTTTCCTTTGATGATTTCTAACTCCCTTCAACCAGTTTAACCGGAGGACATGCTCAAGCTGATACTCAATCCTAGCACTGAGCTTCCAGTCTCATTCTGTTGCATTAGAAAGTCAACTTTGTGTCTTGCTGCAGTTTCTCTGTGAACGTGATGGTGTTAGGTCATCTTGATGAAGGAAGGCTTCTTGGGAAAGAACTTTGGTGGCACTTCACATTGCCGGGATTCAGAGGGTACCAGTTGGAGTATGTAATGTAGATATTTGTCCTGTTCCCAAGCACATTTGTTTACAAAAATGTTTGTTGTCCTTCTATGTAAATGTAAACAGAAGCTTCTGTTACCATTATCAGTGAGGCTTCTCTCATCTTTCAGGCTGCCAGCGAGGTTCTAAATCTTGCTTATCTGGACCTCTTCCACCAGGAGTAAGTGATTTAACCTAATAATCTCCATTTTAGTGGAGACAGCTACTCAGGACTGAAAAAGAGCCTGAAAGGCAGTGGTTTTAGAAATAGCAGTGGTGGGCCAGGAGAAAAGAGAAAGCATATGGGACTGCTATGTACTGTCGAGGGGGATGGACGGGAGATGCCTCGGGTGGGTTTGATCAGCTGCTGTGGTGTCTCAGGCCTCCTTTAACACCAGAGGCTGCCAGCTCTGTCAGTACACGAACGACATGGAGACTTAGGTGCAGGCGACCTGGGAGGAACCTGAGGAAGAAATGGCTGGACATGACTCAGACTGGTTTCCTTAGTGAAAGGCTCCATAAAGGAACAAACAAGAGAGTGGATGTGATGGTAAAAGAATGGTGTAGAAAAGGACACTGCAGTGCTCTAGAGACCAGCCTTCCTCAGGAGACGTCCTGCTCCTTGTCATAGACTCAGTGAGCCCCCCGGGAGATGGCATCATGCAGGACAATCAGGACGCTCAGTGAACTTGGAATCAGAAATCTGGGTTCAAGTCCTGAACCCCAGGTTAGCATCTTAGCAACCTGACGCCATCTCCCCTTTCTCCACCAGCCATGTCTCATTTGTTAAACACATGCTGAACTCTGGGAGCTGTTGTGAGGTTCAAATGAGATAATTTGTACAAAATCACAATTGATGTCTCTACTTATGTATAATCCTAACACTGTATTTCCCTGTTCCAAAAAGGATGTAACAGAGACCAGTTGCTATAAGCAACACTTTAAGACATGGCTACTGCAGGATTCCAGGATCATCTGGAGTCCCCAAGCACACACATCATTATATGACAGCTCTGAACAGAGAGCTGCATAAAAGTATTGGATCTGAAGGCTAATTTTATCTACAGATGAGGGAGGAACATCTGTGTTGGGCAATGTACGTAGGACTAGATGCCTATACATATATTGAATGATAGAATGCTAGGAACGAGCCTTATAAGGAATAGCCTATAACCAGTAGAGCTTTTTTTTTTAAAGTAATTTAAATTTAAATTTGTAAATTTAAATTTGATACTTGTAAAGACAAGTATTGCCTTATTACCATATTAGTTGTCATGATTCAGACGACACACGTCTGGTCTGGAGAGAATGTCATATCGAAGGCTGAGTACAGAACTGTCTACGAGAGAGAATTCTCCATTGCAGAAACAACAGTTTCCTTCAGCCTGCTTCCCCTAACACAATGTGTCACAGACACATAGTACAGTCGGTGAAACCAAGAAATGAGGATTGAGACCGTGCTACTAACTACTCTAGAGACTTCATTCAAATTTTGCCAGCTTTCCTGCTAATGTTCTTTTTCTGGTCTGGAATCCTTGTAATCTCACGCTACATTTATTTGTCCTGTCATCTCGGTCTCCTCCAATCTGTGACTGTTCTTTGGTTTCTGTGGGGTTTTTAAGTCTTCCCTAACCTTTAACACTTCGAAGAATTACTTGCAACTACTTTGCGAAATGCCCTTTAATTTCAGTTTATCTGATGTGTTCTCATAATTAGACGGAGGTTATACATTCTTGAGCAAGAATGCCGCAGAAGCGGTGCTGGGCCCTCCTCATGAGGTACACGACGGTCTTTACCACTGGGGATGTTCACTTTGGTAACTTGGTTAAGGTGTGGTGTCTGCTAGGTTTCTCCACTATACTGTTACGATTTTCCTCTTTGTAATAATAAGGTTCTTGTTTTTTAAGAAGATTTCATGCTTTCTCAAATTGACAGCCAAAGGCTGGAGCAAGTGCTGTTCACAGAGGGCTCCAAGTGTCCTGTCCTGGTGGGGAGCAGCTGTGCCCTGGAAAATGATGGAGTCATTATCTACCTGTTTGAATAGATTTCTCTCATTCCGAACTGAAATGGATTGCCTGACATTACATTGCAGGATTTTTAAGTCCTACCTCCAGGCGTATCTCATCGTTACTAGCAAAAATGAAAGTGTGAAATGCTTTTTAATGTATATTTAACAACACATAGTCTGGTGATTACTGATTTGTATTCTCTGCGGACTCCCTCTGCTATCAAGAGGAGGATGTTAAGAGACAACATTTTTACACATTTATTCTATCTAAACCCATCACATGTTTACTTTCTACATATCTATATAACTGTCATTTATAACAAGATCATAAAAAGTCAACTACTCTAACTCAAAGTTTGAATCCTAGATTACAATTTTCAGAAAAAGGACAATACTGTTTTTCCTTACACTATTATGAAATTGCCTCCTGTTAAATGACACTAAAATGTAGCCCTTAAAAAGGGAAAAAAAAAATTCAACTTAGCAGTTCGAGTATGGGGGTGGGTAATACTACTTTATTCATCTTTTTGATTCAGAAATTCACTTAATAGCTCCTATTTAAAGGAAGTTTCATCATTGAATCCAGTGTCATGTCTGCTTGTGTTGAAGAAGTAAAATTCGAAAAATGTACTTAATTCCTTCCTATGGTGTCACTATTTGATAAGGATTAAGGTACTTTTTTTTTTTTTTTGCATTTATACTGGGTTTGCACAGCGAGATCTCACGTCTTGTACTAATAAGTGCTAAATAGTCGCGTTGTCTATAGACCATTGTTGTCAAAGTAGCAGTAGCCTAGGCGTCTGAGATCACAGAGCCCAGTGGTCTACATTTTGTTTGCTTTGACATTATTAAACTCAATCTGTTTCTCTAACTGTGACTCTAATGACTACATTTGCATGGCAGAAAAGTGTGCTTTGTGGGTCGACTTTTATTAACAGTGCTTGCATGTTTTCTGCTCTCGCTCCCGTTTCACAAGCAGACGGAGCACCTTCGGTTGCACTGACTAGTTACGCACAATCAATAAGGTTTTGTGTTTGTCTTTGTTGTTTCTCTGATGTGGCCTCTAGGATGCTGCCGGCAAGGTGCTGGACCGCTGGGCCATCATGTCTCGAGAAGAGGAAATCATCACCCTGCAGCAGTTTCTGCGGTTTGGAGAAACCAAATCCATTGTGGAGCTGATGGCGATTCAGGAGAAAGAAGGGCAGGCCATAGCTGTACCGTCCTCAAAGACAGACTCAGACATCAGGACTTTCATTGAGAGCAATAATCGTACCAGGAGCCCCAGCCTCCTTGCTCATCTGGAGAACAGCAACCCTTCCAGCATTCACCACTTCGAAAACATCCCCAACAGCCTCGCGTTTCTGCTTCCATTCCAGTACATAAACCCCGTTTCAGCCCCACTGCTAGGACTGCCTCCAAACGGGCTACTGTTAGAGCAACCAGGACTCAGGCTGCGGGAACCCAGCCTGTCAACCCAGAACGAATATAATGAGAGCAGTGAGTCTGAGGTCTCTCCCACGCCTTACAAGAACGACCAGACGCCGAACAGAAACGCCCTGACCAGCATTACGAATGTGGAGCCCAAAACCGAGCCAGCCTGCGTGTCTCCCATTCAGAATTCCGCCCCAGTCAGTGATCTGACCAAAACGGAGCACCCAAAGAGCTCATTCCGGATCCACCGGATGAGGAGGATGGGGTCAGCCTCTAGGAAGGGAAGAGTGTTCTGTAACGCGTGCGGGAAGACGTTCTACGACAAAGGTACCCTCAAAATCCATTACAACGCTGTTCACCTGAAGATCAAACACCGGTGCACCATCGAAGGTTGCAACATGGTCTTCAGCTCCCTTCGGAGCCGTAACCGCCACAGCGCGAACCCCAACCCTCGCCTTCACATGCCTATGCTAAGGAATAACCGAGACAAAGATTTAATTCGGGCCACGTCAGGGGCTGCCACCCCTGTCATAGCAAGTACAAAGTCGAATCTCACACTCACAAGCCCCGGCCGGCCCCCAATGGGTTTTACCACTCCCCCACTCGACCCCGTCTTACAGAATCCTCTCCCTAGCCAGCTGGTGTTTTCTGGGCTAAAGACTGTCCAGCCAGTTCCTCCATTCTATAGAAGTTTACTCACGCCGGGGGAAATGGTGAGTCCCCCAACCTCCCTCCCGACCAGCCCCATCATCCCAACCAGTGGGCCCATGGAGCAGCACCCCCCACCACCCTCTGAGCCAGCAGCGCCAGTCGTGATGATGGCCACTCATGAGCCCAGTGCCGACCTGGCGCCCAAGAAGAAGCCCAGGAAGTCCAGCATGCCTGTGAAGATCGAGAAGGAAATTATCGATACCGCCGACGAGTTTGACGATGAAGACGATGACCCCACCGATGGCGGCGCTGTGGTCAACGACGTGAGCCACGACAATCACTGCCACTCCCAGGAGGAGATGAGTCCGGGCCTGTCTGTGAAGGACTTTTCTAAGCACAGCAGAACCCGGTGCATTTCAAGGACTGAAATAAGAAGGGCTGACAGCATGACTTCCGAGGACCAAGAACCCGAGCGGGACTATGAGAACGAGTCTGAGTCTTCAGAGCCCAAGCTCGGCGAGGAATCCATGGAAGGGGACGAGCACCTGCACGGTGAGGTGAGCGACAAAGTCCTGATGAACAGTGAGAGGCCAGACGAGAACCACAGTGAGCCCTCGCACCAGGATGTCATCAAGGTGAAGGAGGAGTTCACGGATCCCACCTACGACATGTTCTACATGAGCCAGTACGGGCTGTACAACGGCGGGGGGCCCGGTATGGCAGCCCTGCATGAGAGTTTCACGTCGTCTCTGAACTATGGCAGCCCTCAGAAGTTCTCCCCAGAAGGTGACCTGTGTTCTAGCCCAGACCCCAAAATCTGTTATGTGTGCAAGAAGAGTTTCAAAAGCTCCTACAGCGTGAAGCTTCACTACCGGAACGTTCACTTAAAAGAAATGCACGTCTGCACGGTGGCCGGCTGCAACGCTGCCTTCCCCTCTCGCCGGAGCAGAGACAGGTCAGTAAATCTCCATTGGCTGCTCCTGCTGGGGGTGGAGGGTGCCGGTCATGTTGGCCTTTAAATGTTAAACAATGCAACCTAGATGTTTTTGATGCACTGTAGAGACTGTCCACAGTGACCACGTGATACCCCAGCTGCCATGCTCGTGAGGGATTGGTGCAGTTGGTGCTTGTTATGATTAAGCATGCAGACTCATACGCCATCTTACCCAGTAATGCACGCCATTTTTCTCTGTGCTCTGTGTGTGTGTGTGTGTGTGTATTTCCATGCATCTATGTGAATAAGTTCACTGTACACAGTTCCCTGCTTCCCCGTGAACCTTCACTTAGAAGCCGCAGCTTCTGTATATATATTTTTCTGCTTTGCCGTGTGGCTTTTTAATTAAATCAATATATTATCTTCATACACACATATTTATCCAATATAGAAACAGAAATTTACGGATGGAAAGAACCATAGGTCCAGGACATCGAGACAGCCTGCATCTCCGTAGGTATAACCAGAAATGTTATCGTTCTTACATGAGTATTTAGTGTGTCCTTGAATTCTTTAAGGGTCGTAAAAATATTGCAAGAAAATGGGACCCAAGTAATTGTTGATATGGGGAAATGTGATGGCAATGTGGGTTACTTGTATTTTAACTTCACTGTGTCTTTGGGCACGTCTCTAAAATATAGTCTGTCGTGGGAATTATGCACGGAAGGGGAGGCGTGCGTATACTTTGAGGATCAGTTAGAATATATTATGTCCAGCCTTCAGATGACATCACACCTCAGCTATGTAGCTGCAGCTCTGAAAGAGTTGGGCTTAAACAGAAGCAGCTGGTTTTAAACTTACAGTGTTCTTTTTCAGTCTTAAAGAAAATGTAATATAAATGGAATGTGTCAAGGTGGTCAATGGTGGGGTAACACGGTTGTCCTAACCTTGTGGAGATAAGCTTGTGAGCAGATCATTCTACATGATACACCAGTCCGCCTAGAGTGAGTGCTTCCCATTCTATCAGATATGGTTTTTTGGTTTTACACTGTTTCTTAAAAAGATTTTTGGAGAAATTTTTATTACACTGTAAAAAACCCCAATATATATAGAAGAAACAAAATTAACTAGGAAGTTTCCAAGTAGCCATCACCCAAGTTCTAGTGTTTACCAGTTGGGTGGAGTTCTTTGACAAAGTAGCGTGTAATAGAAGTGCACCGAAACCATAGTGCTCTGCCTGTAGAATGCTCAGTTTTCCCTTCATATTTAAAAGATTAATCCTTTTAAACATAAAAGTTAAAAATACATATATTTTCCTTTCTGCTAAAATACAAGGGGCCTAATGCATGAAAAGCAAAATCTCAGAAAAAAACTTAGTGGCTTTCTCTATACAATTGAAAACATACTTTGAAGATAAGTCTCTCTTAAAAATTTCCCCCACTCTCCTCTCTAACCCCTTTACCTTGTTCTGTAAAGCTGTTTCATAGTCACCAAGTTCTGTTCAGTTCCAAGTTATCACTGACAATCCCAGAATACAGCAGATAAGATAGCTATACTTTGAATCATAAAACAATACTGTACTCAACTCCCCACTACCAAGTTTGTGAGTAATATTCATTCTTTTAAATTTGAAATAGTGCACTTGTGATAATGAGGTTAATGCATTGGCTTTTTTTTTTTTAACAAAAATAAAAGACTCATGAAAAGCTGCATAAAATATTTATGGAAATGGAGCGTTTGAAGACAAGCCAAAATTTAAACTTATTTGCATGAATTCCTACCACAGTTTTAGTCAGTTTGCTGAAAACACTGCAAGTCGTAACACTGGAATAAAGGTCCCTGGGACCACAGGCTGCAACACGCGAAGCTGGGTGATTGTATTTCTGTCAAGCCTCCAGAAAATACAAGCGCAGGTGTTGTCAGGTCCTAATGTGTAAGGAGGTGCTGGTGAGAGGGTGCTGTGTCCGAGGAAAAAGATTTATTGATAGTCGGAGACGATTTCAATCTCTAATTTTATTCCCAGTGTTGGGAGTTTTGTGGGGGACCAGCCAGAGAGAAGGTTAGGCCAGTGTCCCGGGTGACTAGGATACAGGATGTTCTAGGTGGGAAGTATAACAGATACTCTCCCTTGTGTGCTGGGTCACACAGGAGATTGCAAACCTCAGAAGACAAGTGATGGCATTTCAGATGGGTGACATAGCACATCACACCTAATCTTCTTCATGCTGGGGTTTTGTTGCGTACAGTATAACAAATTGAAAAAAAAAACTGTACAAGAAAAGGTTTTTGATTCCCACTTGAAATGCTGCTTTTTAAGAATATTCAAATCTTTTGACCTCAGGTTAAAAACTTAGAAGGAAAAAGTCAAAGTAGCAAGAGTTTTTGTCTGTGACTCGAGTTACCATCTAAGTATAGCACAGCTACCTCCTCATAACCAGAAACAGTGATGCCGATGGGGTACCAGCCTCTTTCTGCATCTCAGGAAACATAACTGTACTATAATTGTACTCCTGTTTCAGCCCTCTATTGTCATTTCATTAGCTGATGTCAACCTGTAATTTAATCTCCTCATTCACAAAGCCCCTTGCATCTCATCTCTCATCCTCCCAGTGGACTTATCCTCCCCTTTCTCTTCACTTTTACTGGATCAGTCATGAGAACACCAGGAATTTTGTGTCCCTGCCTTTTCCTCTTCAGTTCCCTGTGAAGCTAGGACAGGTTTTCTTACTTTTCCCAGAGCCAGCATACCTTCCTGGACAGAAGCCCCCTTTGCCTTTACTCTCGCTGCCCTGAGGCCCATTTCTCTCCTCTCCCCAGAGTGTCAGTTCATCCATCCTGGACTCCACAGCATCGTCCTTGTGCAAATAAAGCGTTCGAGGGCATTTTGAGTAGGAGCCGAAGGACGCAAGCCTATGGGGTTGCTGGGGCGCCTGTGATAAAGCTAACAGAATGACCCTCGTCCTCTGACAGTGAGAGCAGCCTTCTTGTCCTAGGGCTCAACACCCACAGGAATGAGACACAGGTCTTCCTGGGCTTCTTCCGAGATGACGCTACAGGAGGGCGTTGCATTTTCTGTCTCAGGTAGGCAACTAGAACGATGGAGGAAGAAAGACGTGGAACGCTGTGTTCTAGATTGGGCACTTAGCGGAGGTTTCTGGGTCTTTGCTTATGGTCTTTCTAGGATTTGTAAGATCAGGTTGAAGGCTTTTAGAAAAGCAAGAGATGTTCTTTGTCTAAAGTCACGAAAAGGGAGATGAGAGACAAAGTGGGGCACAGGCAGAGCTGTGAGGGCGGAGGAGTCTGCACGCGGGGTCAGAGGTATTACCATGCTTGTCTGTGCAGTCGTGAACGGCTGTGACGTTAATAAATTCAAAAGCAGAGAAGACCATTCCTAACACTAACGACAAAGAACAAGCTAACGTACACGAACTCCAGTTCACCTGGTCACTAGGAGGCTATTAGAACAATTCTTATTCCAAGTTACAGAAGTAAAGTGTAAGTTACTTTCCCTGCGAAGAACTACAGTACCGTAAGGTGGTGGCTGACGTGCTTTCGTGTATCCGGACAACAGTGTGCGCAGTGCTACGCCTGCCAGGCTCTAAACACCCTTACTTCTTTCTTGTTTGTCCCTTGATTTTCCTGCTATAAAGGTGCTGCTCTGTCAGGGAACAGGAAGCTGGCCCTCTGTTTTGAAGTACACATATGAAAATACTCCTGGGAGGAAGAAATTCTAAGGAACTTCACAAAGGGCATCTTCTTGAAGACAGTGTCATAGAATTAGCTGGGCCTGGTTTACCTTTGGTCATTTCTCATCCTCTGCCTTGAATTTTGATCCCCAGGAGGACTGAGTGGCTGTGGATCACCCATATAAAAGGGAGGCCCATTTATAAATTACATTTGGTTTTTATTCGGGGGGAAAAACTTCCGTCCTCTTCCCTAAAATTCCTTATCATTGGCTAATATATTAAAACTCTCTATCTGCTTTAGTGATTGGCAGTTTTAAAACTCCCTTCATTACAATGAAGACTTTGTTCACAGAAACTAGATGATCTGCATTGAAAGAAATATTTATGTCTTTGTTTTTCATCTTACATGAGTTATACCATCTTCGTTCCTCTCTTCCTCTGAGAATAGGGGCCCCTGATGGCCAAAGTTTGTCTTAAATGTTATCGGAAAGGTAAGCTTGTATGTTAGAGCTTTGAGGTGCAGGCAAGGTGATTAAGCCCATCGAATAAATTTTAAAACCAAATAATATATGCTTAGTGTGATTTATAAGTAAATAAGAGGCAACCATTGGTGCCAAGTGTGAACCTTCTCTTTGATTGCTAGTTAAATCCATCCAGACTTAAAACATGTAAACTTCTTGATTTGTATGGAGAAAGACATCTGTATTTGGTTTATTAAAACCTGCTGATGTCTCCAGAACTAAATTTGCTCCTATATAGGCCTCTGGGTAGCTGTAGCTAAAAAGCAGAGACATATAGTTTTTGCTTGTCTGATTACCTGATTGCTCCTGCCCTGTACAGGTGTGCAGGAATAAATTAACATGAGCTCCCTCCTCCCTCTGATGAGCCACTGCATACATTAACAACAGAGGTGAAGACGTGAAAACATACTACCTGCCTCATGTTAACACCTTCTCAGCAGCAACATCCATTTTTTCCATCATTCTCTATGTTTGGAAACTTAGAACTTTTCTAAAGAGAGATTTTCAATAAATCCACATGATTTCACCAGGCAATACCTCTAAGAAATGATCCACTTAGCACCAGTTTAGGGTAACTATTAGCATATTTGCCTTAATATAATTAGCTGTCAAATACAGTGTGTTAATCCTCTCCAGGTACAAACAGAGAGCATTCTAAGGCATCGGCCACTTCATTTCCTGTATTTTTGCCAATCAATTTTTCCTTTTCCAAAATTCTTTTAAAAAGTGAAGTTGTGCAGATCCTCTGACTTTTCAAGGAAGAGATTTTTTCCCCCCGTTACTCTTTTTGGTTTCACAGTACGGCTGGCAGATCAATAGGTCTTTTGTACTTATCTCCATTACTTTCCATCAAAGGCAAACAAACAAAATAAATCCCCCTTCTGAGTAATTGCGAGTTGTGCCCTCCTCAAGCGAAACTTTGGTAGTAAGATAAACTTCGGTGTCAGCCCTGTCTCTGGGGTTCCTTTTATATACTGGGAGAAGAGCAATGAGCAAAACGGTCTCCTTGTATCATGGGGAGAGACTCTGTCAAGCCTAAAGTGAGCCTCGGCTCTTCCTAATGACCTCCTGCTGGCCCAGCTGGATGTAAGACAAGCTCATTTAAGCCTCTGCTGACCTTTCACTCCTTCAGTCCAAGAGCTGTACCAGTCCCTTCCCCCAAACCGCGTACCAGACAGACAACAGAGCTTAATGGCGGGGCTGGCGGGGCAAAGGACTTCCTTCTCATGATACACAGAAATTTTTACAAATTTCTATCAACAGGAGTAGCATACAGTCTCTCGTGGCTACATAACTTTCACTGCACAAACATAACGCTTCCATAGACCCTTTATTCTTACCTTCCCTCAAAAGGAACAGGCTACTGTCTTGCCAGCATTCACTTGAAAATTTAGGCAGAAATAGCACTTAGAGCAGAGTGCACATACTGAGTGCCCAGACGGTATTTTTCATGACGATACCACTTTGAGAGTATCTTCTTCACTTCCATCTCCCTTGGGTCCACCACCATCTATCTGACCTGCTGATAAACTTCATTGGTGCCAGTCTTTCTCATACACAATTACTCATTTGACATACTTGTTTTTGTAGGTAATCTCTTTTCAAAGAACAACAGGTCATTTCTCACCTGGAAGCAGGTTAGAAAACTTCACACAGACATTAACGTTTGCTTATATCTATTCCGGTAAGATGGGTTCTCTGAGGTGACAGACCTCTCTCTTGCTGTAAGTGCTCTTCCTTTTCTTGTTGTGCTAAGAAGAGACTTTTCTTTGTTGAAATTTCATAGTGCACGTTGGGCTCAGAAGCATTTCTTTTCTTTTTTTTTTTTCTTTTTTAAAGTCTTCTCAGAAATAATTTAATGTTTTTGCTGTAAGAAAGACTCCCACAAGCTTCAAATAAATGAATGTGGCAGAATATGAAAGGAGTTTACACTTGCCAAAAAATTACAATGTCATAAAAAAGGGATTTATTAACTTTGATTCTTGAGTGCCAAGATACGGGGGTGTGTGCGAGTGTGAGAGAAGCAAGCTGAGAAAGAGGGGAGAAGAATACTTTTCAGGAAAGGACCGTTTTTCTTCAGTTATTTAACATAAAACTACACTTTTAAAAAATACCTGGATTTTATGTCCTAATGCAAGCTGCTTGAATTAAAACAGGAGTTGTAAATTCCCGGTAAAAAGCTGTTATGCCCGAAGTGTTAGTGATCTTAACTCTAGTACTTTATGGAGTTTATTACTTCTTTTATTAACTAGGGGGAAAAATGTTAGCCACTTCTAGTTTAATTCTTTTTCTTGCTGGCTCTAATTATTTTGACTTTACCTTAGGAAAAAAAAAAAAAAGGAAGCCAAGTGTTTCTAACTGAACAGATGTAAGTGATGCCTCAATTTTGCCTATGCATGTATCAATCTAAATTATTACCAGCCATTGAAAAATCATGCTTTGGCTCTACTCTAAACGCCTCCACATAATGTATATGTGTGTTTTTACGTAAATACCCACATAAATAAGAATATCAAAAGACAGATCATCTTTAATTGCCAGAAGAGACATTGTCATCTTGGAAAGTGATGTATGAAGTTACTTTATCACATGGATGGGAAACAGGACCTTTTTCAGTCAAAGGAGACAGATTTGGGCAGTGAGAACCAGAGAGCTTCAGAAGGAAGCCTTTTGGGTCTGACGGCCAGCTGAGGGGAGCCGCTGTAACTCGGCTGCCTTTTTAGTCCGCTCTGTCACTGAGGGGGCACTGGTGGGTCAGTCCGCTCACGAGTAATTGTGTTTTACAGACTTCTAAAGCAATTGGCTCAGTCAGTCCCAATTCAATAAAAGTGGAGAGCAAGAGAGAGAGCACTTTTGTTCTATTTTTTACTTGAAATTATTTCATTCAGCAGTCTGTCTTTTTTATTACCAGGACTTGACATTAGCACTCCAAGCTATATTAGCATCCATTTCAGCAGTTCAGTAATGGTATTAAAAAAACACTTAACTTCAACGGTGAATGGTTGTATGACAGTACCATAAAAAATCCACATGAAAAAAAAAAAAAACTTCTGTATTTGTCCCAGCAAATTATTTTTCACTTGTTTAACCACTTCAAAGCTATGTTCTCATGATGGGTATTCACGAGACCCTTCTGTTCTCAGAAGCAGTCAGCGGCGCTCTATTGAGGAAGGGAATTGGGAGAAAGAGGAAAGGGAGATCCTGGGGGGAGAGGGTAGGTAAAGATGCTGTTTACCCTGTAGTTAGATTACCTTCCATTCATCAGCAGAGATGGAATTGGCAACCTCAGAGCACCCAAGGTGAAATTCTTGGATCCTCCTGCCTGGCTGGGATTTGATTTTGAACCCAGCACTCTCCAAACTTGGGAGCAGAGCCTAACTACTTTGGCACTGCGGTGTGCTCATAAATGACTACATTAGGTTCTAAATTTTGATTAAACATTCAGTAATTAATCAATGGTAGACACGAAGCAGTTGGCAAGGTCCAGAGCAGCAAAATGTTTAAGACATAAAACATTACGAAGTAATTAGAATATGCTCCTTCAAGAGAAGGATTGCCTTCAATAAAGAGGTAAATGATAGCATCCTGCTTATTGTGGACGTAGGCAGCCGGAGCAATATGATAAACTGCTGGAGACACACATATCAGTAATCATCCACATTATTAGTGCCATTAATCATAATTCCAAAAATATGACAGCAGCCGCCAACTTTTTGACCAATTTTGCTTCTGCCTGTTGGCCATTATAACTTCGCTAATAGACTGCAGAGCTCCTGTGCGTGGCAGTTTGCATCAAGAATGGAAGGTTAATTGTATTTGAGCTGCTGATTTCTTCTCTCCTTGGAAAAGGCTGAGCACTTTGACAATCCCAGGAGCTCACTGTTGTTAAACCAGTAAAAGTACTTTATTGAAAATTTCTTTGTTGGTCAGGAACGAGGAGATGTTTCAAAGGAGGTAGCGCCAGGCTGGGATCACCGCTAATGTCTTGCTCCAAAGTGATCCTTGGGCAGCAACGTGAACTCAGTGGTTTCTTTCCATCACTTTGCTCCCTCATTTCTCTTCTCCAGATGGGGAAGAAATTGCAGCTCTGTTTGGTGATACGCTAGGAAATTCCGCAAGATTCGTGGTAGTCTCGATATGTGTATATAGGACTAAGAAGCTGGGGGAAGTGGCTAGTGATACTGGGAGAGAGAAGCACCTCTTTCATACGAAAGTCTGCTTCTATGGCTCTGCTTGTGTGAGTAAAGAGTAAAAAGAATTTCAAAAAATAATCCAAATGTTCCTAAACATTGAAATATTTACTAGCCTAGGTGCATTGCCGGTTGGTTAACTGAAGATTTCGTGTTTCAGCTGGTCGTTTTGACATCATTTAACCAGAGGCATAAATTAAATTAGATTTTATGCACTCTTTTTATTCCTGTATCTTAAGTAGCTTCATTTTCAACAGAATTCTACGGAAGGCCATAGTTAAATTATAATATTGCCTAAAAAATTCTGTCCCCTCCCTTGGGGAACTCATACATCCCTAATGTTGTCTTTTTAAAAGGTCAAAAATTAACCATTTTAGTGATATAAAACATTCTTGGATGTTTAGTCTTAGGAAGTATTGCCTTTGAAAAAAGTCTCAGAAACTGGCATCCTATGTTGTATGCATTAGAAAAGAAAGCTTACTTTTAAAATAGAAAAACATTGAACATCAAAAGGAGTACTATTTCTTACTATTTTGGAAAAGTGTCTTCTAAACTCTTTATATTAAAGTCAGACTATAAAACAAGGGATGGAAGACTTGAGGATTAGTTCGTACGGGGTAAATATAAATCTCAGATTTCTAGCTCAGATTTAAGTCCTTAAAAGATGCCAGGGTTCATGGCTTTGCTTTTTCTTACCCAACAATAGTAGTAAACTGAGCACCATATGAGCTGCCTGATTGAGAAAATTTCCAAATGCTGTGAAAACATAATCCTATTCACAGTGTAATATGCGTCTCACATCACAGCGCAACAGGTTATCTACTGAATAATCGGCACCCTCGAGAAGCCTCGATGTGTCAGATACAACTCAGAAGTAAAATGGTTAGGGAACGACATTGGATATCAGTTCAACACTTAACCTGAGCATCCAGCATATACGCATTTTCCATCCACCACTCTGCCTTCCCAAATGCCATTACTACATTAACATTTTTTATGCATTCCACAGCAATGACAAATTGTTTTGTAACTGTACTGCCAGATTTAGTATGCGAAAGACACATTCGCCTCTGCCAACAAACCAATAATTCTCACTAACATCTTCAGAGTTACAACATTTATAAAGTTGCAAAGTGGAGTAAACAAACCATCTGTTTGGCTTTTCCATATATGTCATGCTTTCTTATTAGCATATTACGATTCATTTAGTAAACAAATTTGGTGATTTCGTTCACGTCAAAGTTAGGTCGGAAGCTTGAAGATGATTAACATTCCTGGGACAGGCACATTAATACATTGCTTCCTCGGCAAAGTTAAATGGCTTCTCAGGAGAATCGCCCCTTGTTGACAAGATGAGACTGTCAATTTTGTTTGCCTGCCACATTAGGGGCCGTAAGGGGATGGCAGGCTCTGAGAGAGGGGAGTCATGTAGGCAGCGTAATTCACTGTGAATTGAGAAAAGAAGTCTAATTCTGATAAACGGTCGACCCCAATACATCGTACCTGTTATTACAACAGACGTGCCGTATCTGTGCAGTAAATTAGCTAAACCCCTAAAGAGTTTGGTGGGAGCTTATCTTCAAGTGAATAATTTGAATGGAGAGGGAACTGTCTGCGTGACCAGTATAGATGATTTGTTTTATATTGAAAGGGATGGAAGCGACTGAATTTCATACTTTTAATTTGCAAGAATTTGCTTAGCTTTTATTTCTTGCATTTATTACGCGCTTCTAATACTTTGCAGGGTTTTCTCTTTTTTGGGCATTGTTCACTAGAATTTCTTCCCCAGTTCACAGTGAATTTCTTTCCCGAGTTAGGGATGCTTTTCAGACCTTTTGGAGAGAATCTTTAAATAACCGTCTGTAGAGCCACCACTAGTTCTGCAGAAATGAATCCTGTCAGGAATGCCGTGTAATTCACAGGGCTGCACGCAGGCTGCCAGTAACAAGTGGGGAGACAAACATTTGTGAGGAGTTACGGACAACAGATAGTGTCGTAGAGTGTCCCAGCGATACAGGTAAGAGGACTGATGGGGGGCAGAGGGTTTTCTTGTTCATTTCTGCAGACTTGGATGGCAGATTTACATTTCTGATTAGGACTATTATGGACTCAGTATCCCTGCTATATACCCAACCCCGGCATCTAGATTTCCCCAGGATGCAAATTTCTCTCTCACCCTCATAGAAATAGACACACATACACTCACACACATGCACTATGTAAGCACAGTCAGTCGTATCTGCTGTGTATACGTCACTGGTGACCATTCAGGACAGTATAAGTTGCGAAGTGTGTGTGTGTGTGTGTGTGTGTGTGTGTGTGTAGTGGCAGAGGTGAGCAGAAGAAATAAAGGCAAAAATTAATCCAAATGGAGCCTCAATTCCATTTCACCTGAGGCACTGTAATTAATTACCAAGTATTTTGTTTCAATTCACTCAGTTTAGAAGGGCTCAGAACTGATGAAGAAGTAAGAGTGAGATTGGACTTCTCATGTAACCTATGGCTTGTTTCAGTCACTATTCAGTTTTGCTGGCCACATTGTGATTTTCTTATTTGGCCATGAGACTTTTTTTAAAAAATAAAAAGTCCCTTCCTTATATCTCAAAACTGAAGTTAAAACCATGGAACACTTTTTTTCAATCTGTGGAATTTTTATTTTTATGGTTGAACATTGCATTAAGTTGATCTGGGCATTTGAACAAGCTTGGAAAGGGAAAAGCCAGCCAAGGAGAGCTCAAGACAGGACTGACTTTCTCTAAAGGGCATTGCATTCACTGGACTGCTTGATGGATTTGGGGTCTTCTGTGGCTGCATGGTCAAGTTTTCTTTTTTTTTTTTTTTTAAACTGAGATAATAATTGGTGTGAGTAAAGTTTTCATTAAAAAGACAGAAGACTGCCAGTTCCCTTTAGTCCAGTTGGAGTACTTCCACTGAGCATTTCTAAGAGTAAGTTTGGTTTTATGACCTCCTGTACAACAAAGGCTTGGTTACTTTTTGCTTCTGAGGGTGATCTTAGTTTTCAAAAGGCTTTTGGTAAACTCACAATATGCAAGGAGTAAGAAAGAGTGCAGAGGGTCAGAGGAAGCATTTGTGATTCCAGACATAGCCCTCGTTATAGGACTATGTCATTATCTACCTTGTGCCACAGTGGGTATAACAGGGTCAGAATTACCCTCTGCTGCATTATCGTTGTCTTCTCGTAAATATTCAGACACATGCGTCCAGTCTTGGGACCATTCTTTTCCCTTCTACAGTGTGTTTTGGGGAAAGTTTCTTTAAGACTCTGCATATTATTGGTTGAAGTCAAATAAATGTAGTTTTAATTATGTCCTTTGTGCAAAGTGTTCTACTTGATCTGCAGGAAACTTGAGCTTGAATACGATACAGTTTGTATTCTTGAATGTGACTATCTCGGGGCTAAATTTCAGCCTACTCTCTTGATGAGATCCCCAGGAGATCCGATCCTTAGTCCTACTTAGCTTGTCTCCTCTCTCCATCCCAGTCATACTTTTTTTCTGTGAGAGGAATTTGCCTCCTTGTATCGGTATTACCTACTTAATCAAAGCAAGTAGAAACAGCTTGTGTACTGTTCATGTTCTTGGAAAATATAGCAAGTTCTCTTACAGTCTAGATGTTTGTTAATTACTTTAAAACTCTTTTCCAGAGATAAATATTTGAACCCTAGGCTTATTTTCTAGAAAAACGCTCTCTCTGGAGAACTCAAAACTGGTTCCTTCACGGATTTCTCCTTCTGCTTATTACGGACAGCTGCCTGTAGCTTCCTCTGCGCAGAGATCCCCCCATTTCCGGCCCCCTCTGGCCTTCCCCTCATTTTAGGATCCTCTTCTCTGTACGTCTGATAGTCCATTGGCATGACTCCTTTCTGTGTCTCTTCCCATCTTCCCGTTTTTGTATCTCTTTGGTTGTGCTGATCCAAATAGCAATATAAATTGCTGTTGACCCCAGGTCCCTGTATCTCCTCCCGTGGACAGCGTCCTGTGACATAGCACGGTTTGGAGTGACTGAGTCCAGGTCTTTGCTAACATCAAGTGCTGCCTTTTGTCTGTTCAGTGGAGGCTGAACCTAACCTTTTGAGGCCCAGGATCCAGGCTCTCTGAAGAATTCCAGTCCATCTCTCCCTCCCTCTCTTAATTTTCCTCTTTCCACCCCAGTAATACTGGGAGTTTGTTAGAACATCTCCAAACCCACTATCAGGAGAGTGCCTTTACCTAACACGTTCTTCAAGCATTTTGCATATGGCATTTTGGAGGATTATTAGACAAAAATGAAATAGATTAAGGAACGAACATAAAATAATCAATTCTCTCGAACTGTGGTTGCATAATGGAAATCGACTACCACGAATGAACCCGTGTACTGAAGTTATGAACAGCAGAGCTAATGCACTGCCATGAGTTCATCTTTATTATTGCATTACACCTGAATCAATTGATAAAGTAGCTTTTTTTTTTTTAAAGCAAAGGATGGCACTTAATTGAATAAAAGTCAATGTAATTATATTAGCAGAGGCCAACAGTACTGCTGACAGCGGAAAAGGGACACTGTTGAACAGAGGGCCAGAGCTGGTCTACACATTTCTGCACATCGTTTGGTTGACAGATATTGAGGGCTGGTACATCATCTAATTAGATTACAGATTCCTATTGCTGTGAGTGAGAAACGAAGAGAAACATCTCTTCCTGGTAACACAACAGTGGAGATGTGTAATTTCACAAGTCATCTTAGGAAAGATGTGTCCATCTGGGTGATCAGTGTGTCCTTTTGTCAATGTTAATTTATTCTTCCTTACTCAGTGTGTCTCGCTGTCACTGCTGTTTTCTCGGCAGTGAATCTAGCAAGTGGTAACTGCAGATGTGTGAGAGGCAACAGAGTTCTAGATTAAAGTCATCGCAAAATGTGTGCCCATGAAATTAATGGGCTGGGGAGGGTGTAAATAATAAAGAGGGGTAGGGTTTCTGGAGCTGCGTATGTTTGGCAGGTTGTTTTATCAGTAGAGTGATAGTACACAGTGTAACTATTTCCACATTTACTAATAACTCTGGTGGTGTCATACCCACATGTCAGGGGAAAGACTTCACAGTAGGCACTGTCTGCACGCTGCCTAGCAGCCTGCACTTGGAGTCATCTGCCATCTGACAGCAAGGAGACAGGGAGTGACTGTCAGAGCAGGGACCATGGGGACAACTGCTGTTTCTCATTCACATATCTGCACACTGCATGCATCTGTGTAGACCTCACTGATGGATGATGATAATGCTGTGAATTTGGTTTATCTTAATTTATGATTTTTGGATTGTGCGGCTGATCTGAAAATCATCAAGGCAGCATATGAGATGATCGCTTATGCCAGAAAATAATTTTGTGGTCAGAACATTTTAAATCCCTATTTTATTGTTTAAGTTTTTTTTTTAAACCAGATGTCTAGAATGTGAATTTGTTTTCTCTCTCTCTCTCCTCTCTCTCTTTCTCTCTCTGTCTCTCATTCTTGCTTTCTTTTGTGATCGATTTAGCAAAAGATTAGAAAGCTGATCTTATTATCACAAGGTAAGCTCAGCCTTCCTAAGCGCAGTGTGGAGAGGGCTGCCGCCCCTCTGCCCCTAAAGCCTGGAGTGCTGTATATTGTCTCGTGTGCAGAGGTGGAGAAGTGTTTCCCACCTTTCTTGTCTCTGAAGCACATACCTCTCAACCATCTCTAAGAAATATCAGCCCTGCTTGTCACCAAATAGAGTGACTCATTTCGGTCTTCCATACTGTTTAATTGTAATCATGTCTGTTGAACTTTATACTGACCATCCCAGGTCATTTCTGTCATCACAATTACTTCTCCAAGAATGCAGAGCTTCTGCCATTATTGAGAAGCTTTTATGTATCTGTGTATTTATTTATTGGCTTATTTTTTGGAAGAGTAGCCTTCAATTTAGGTACTTGTCAAATGTGAGCCTTTCAGGTGGAGAGAGGTATATGCTCAAGGGCATTTTAAAAATAAATGGGGGATGTAAATACAAAGGCAATGTTTTCAGATAATAATGTATCAGGCTTTGTAAATCATGACATCCCTATGGATGTTCTGGGACAATCCTATCTTATTTTACACAAGCAAAGCACTCAGTGAGTACAGTAAAAGTTTTGCTTGTCTAAGAAGTACGGATTCCAGTTGTTAAAAGAGAGGGACTATATGTTATTATTGTGCTTGATTTTCTTTTGTATTCATTGTGTGTGGGTTTTTTTAAAAAACATTTTGGTCCCTTTGGGGTTTTTTCTTTTTTCCTGTTTGTTTTTTTTTCTGTTGTTGAGTGTGATTTTTTTTCTAAAGGGTGGGTGGGTTTTATTTAAAAAATCAATTTGTTTTTCACTTTTTTTTAAAGAATTGAATTTAAAACGAATTACTTGATAAAAACATTTTCAACATTAAAATGTAGCAGCTTCTGAAAATAAATGTATTTTACTATTAGATTTAGCTGAGATCCCAAATTCGGGGAGGGGGGAGGATTTTTGTTAAAGACAGTCTGTAACCCTATTTCAAATTGCTAACCTATTAAGATCAATTCTTCTCCTACCTAAAACAGGAGGTGTAGGAAGGTGAGGGGGAAACAATTCTTTTTTGAAGTTAATCGTTAATTATCTAAGCCATTTACTTTTTTAGAAAAAAGAATCCTTTTTATACCGCAAAGTACAGTGTTTGCTGTAGAAAAAAAGGGGTTTTGTTTTGTTTTCCTTTTAGGTAAATTCAAATGATTAAGGTTAGATAAGCAAAAAGTTTCCATTCTTTTATCCTATTGGATATATTTTCTCAAATCTCTGCTTGAGATTCCCTGCATCTGATGCTGCTACACAGCAAAATGAACAGAACCGTCATTCAGAAAAAGGCGCACGGGTTTGCACTCGTTCACCATTGAAGAATTTTACTCTCATAAAAATGATGTTAGTGGAGCGCTCCCCACCACCACGTATTCCCAAATCCTGAAGGTATAGAGAAACGTTTGCTTTTGTAATGGTGTCATTAGCAGTGAATGTGCTTATTTGACGCCTAGTGAAAGCTGAATCCATTTTAAAATGCTCTCCTTTTTCTCCCCCTTCCCACTCCCTGTGTACCTGCCCCCGCCCCCTTCCCTCTTGTTTTCCTAGACACAGTGCCAACATAAATCTGCACCGTAAACTGTTGACCAAAGAACTCGATGACATGGGCCTGGACTCATCGCAGCCCTCCCTTAGCAAGGACCTCCGGGATGAATTTTTGATGAAGATCTATGGTGCCCAGCACCCCCTGGGGCTCGATGTCAGGGAAGACACCTCCTCTCCCGCCGGGACGGAAGACTCCCACCTGAACGGGTACGGGAGAGGCATGGCGGAGGACTACATGGTCCTTGACCTGAGCACCACCTCCAGCCTCCAGTCCAGCAGCAGCATCCATTCCTCCAGAGAATCCGACGCAGGGAGTGACGAGGGGATCCTTCTGGACGACATTGATGGGGCGAGTGACAGTGGGGAGTCGGCGCACAAGGCTGAGGCCCCCGCCCTCCCCGGCAGCCTAGGGGCTGACATGTCGGGATCTCTGATGTTCAACAGCTTGTCCGGGAGCAATGGTGGGATCATGTGCAACATTTGCCACAAAATGTACAGCAACAAGGGGACCCTGCGAGTGCACTATAAAACCGTGCATTTGCGAGAAATGCACAAGTGCAAAGTCCCCGGTTGCAACATGATGTTTTCCTCTGTGCGAAGCCGAAATCGGCACAGTCAGAACCCTAATCTCCACAAAAACATTCCCTTCACTTCGGTAGATTAGTCTCAAAATGGACACTCCACATGCCAGCTCTCACCAGATGGCCTGCATATTCGAACTGCCAGAGTCAGTGTGTGCTTGTGTACTTGGGAGGGTGTGTGTGTATGGAGGTGTGTGTGTGTATACACATGTGTGCCTCTGGGTCTGTGTATACACACACGCACACATTTTTTTCAGCTATGACAAGATAAACACTAGGTGCTTTTGAAATTGTTTTTCTTTTTCCTTTCTAGTTTTGGGAAAGAGGTGGGTTAATTTGCGGGTGAAAACAGAGTACCCTGTAAACACACATACACACACATAAAGCGTGCAAGTAGCCCAAATTTTGACAGAATAATAATTCTTGGTCCTCTCCAAAGAGACAATTAGTACCCATGACTGTTGCCTGCAAAAGGAAAAAAAAAAGGGAGGGGGGGAGAAAACAGAAACAGAAAAGGAACTTCTAATAGTTGTCTTTTGTGAACTTTAAGGTTTTGAGAGAATCTTCGATTAAAGCATGGCAGATTCACCTGTAAATACTTAGCCTTGAGAGGCCAGCGATGTAAAACAAGTGTATCGATGGTTGTTTAACTCTTTTGTTTAATTTTTACAGATACATCCAGCTGTTAGATATACAGGAAAATAGTTTGCTGGCTAGCTCAATTCATTTATGTTAGCATTAATGCACATTTTTTTTAAAGAAAAAAGAAACTTGGTCTTGTTTTTACTACCTGCTAGATATAGTGATAAAGAGGTGCTGGCATGCCTTACAGCACAGATCTGATTTTTTAAAATGTCCTGTACTAGTACATAAATTCAGTCATGCACTTTTTTTCATACACTACAAGGGGATGTGTAATATCCATGCTTCTTTTTTTATCCTTAAACTATTGCCATACTTGGAGTAAGTGTCTTTTTAAAAAAAATTCACTTGTATAAAAAATGGTCTGGTCAGTATAGGGCACAAATGCCAAACAAAAGTATTAGTGTTAACACGAAACTGCCAACTTTGCACAAGTTTCCAGAAAAGAAAATACAATTAGTCACTCAACATAACCACAGGCCAATTTGTCGGCCACCAGAAAACCGCTTTAAAAAAAAAAACAACACTTGGTGATTCTTTCAAGTGCCGAATGTTATTAGAATCAACATTGCATCCTTCTTGCTTATATGTTAAGTTACATAAAAGGAAAACAAAATTATGTGGTGTGAAACGGCCAAGGCATTTATTCTTTAGAGGCAGGATAATATTTCAGGATACAAAAGCCCAAATTACTCACTATGGAACAAAGCTGAATACAGGAAAAGAGTTGAAGGCTCATTTGCAAAGGCCTAACTCTTACCCTTTAAAAAGAAAGGAAAAGCCTGAACCGGGTTGGTCTGTCGTGTGGCCACCTAATTTGTTGCAAGTTCTGCAGTAGGACTATGATTCAGGCCTGTTTGATAGACAAAATCAAAAGACGTTTAACAGTAGCAGTACTGGGAAGCTTTGAAAGCATGTGCTGAACTTGAACTGAGCAACACTCCTTTCTGCAAAGCCAGAAGAAGGGGGTTTAAAATAGGATCTCTCACTGTTGCGTGTTTTGTGTTTCCCCACACGATCTGTCAGAGAGAAATGAAAGCAAGCCTGAAACCAAGCAGTCGAGAGTGAGAAAGGGGAGGGAGAGGATCCTCCAAACCTTGTTTTGTTTTGTTTTGTTTCCGATGTTTACACATGTTGCCTGAGCTGGTTAACCACATCGGCAGCCTCGGCTACCACAACATACTGACTAAATGATGATATTTACTCAAGTTCAGTCTGCAGCCAAAACCATTAGGGTGTGCACTGCAGACAGTGTTTTGTTGTCTTTTTTTTTTTCTTTTTTTTTTTTTTTTTTTAAGTGGAGGGTTGGGGAGAAAAGAGATAAGGAATATTTTGTCAAGCAGTACAGAATAATTTAAAGAGAATGTATTTCTTTTCTGCATTTAAGGGCCTCAAGCATTTCTCTCATCAGCCTAAAAATTAAAAATACCCCCTGTGTCTTATTAACTTGTAGTAGCATTTCCAATTTTCATGTTTTGTAATTTTTTTTCCTATGTTCACATCAGCATTCACTTCCGTTAAATTTGCCAAAGGAAACTGTTAATATGTTTCTCTTGTTATTATTCCTGTAGGATTTATTGTACCTCACAGTATTTATTGTTTCCAAAATTAAGCATCGTTAGTTGAGGATTCCGTATTTTTATTTGTGAAAATTTCAGAAACAATAGATTCTTAAAGATAAGCTAGACGTGTCTAGGAGTTTTCTTTGCACCTCCTTCAGAGGATGCCATGGGGTTCATTTAATTCTTCCTTTGTTCTACAGTGAGGAGAGACCAAAAGTATTTACAGTACAAAAGAAACTATATCAAACACTATGTCTGTTAAATGACAAATGTTTACGGTAAAAAAGCTGAGGAATTAGTGCTAACCGTTTTTTGTTTTCTTGTACCTTTGAATTCCCCAAAGTCTTAATTGCTTTATTTTGGTGTTGTGTTAAATTGAATAGACAGAGATGTTTTCCTTTGTTTTATACCATATAAGCCTCTGTACAGTATGTTTGTGAAAGATTGAACTAGAATAATGAAAGTTTGTTTGCAAACATTTTGGTCCTCTTAGCGTTCTCTGTGTTTGCGCTGTTGCCCTGTGAACCAAGTGATTCGGTTCCAAGAGTGGAAAAACTATTTTTGGTATACCAAAAGAGTATGGAAACACTAGCTTTGGGAGTGTGCGTAGACTAAACGACATGTAGTTTTATGAAAATAATTCATTTTCAGCAATTTTTTAAAGTTACATTCCTGGTTGAGATATTAGAACTCATCTTGTACAGAATCAGTGTTGAGTCAGTTTAATGTCAACGGAAAGGTCCGAGAGCCCTAGTGAGTGAACCACGTGGCTGTCAGCAGGTCACGTCAGTCAGCACATGAACCAGGCTTAGAACCAATGTTTGTTACTTGCCACAAACAAACCAGGCTGATACGGCTAGCCCAGTGGAACAAGTCCAGAAGAATGAGATTCTCAGGGTAGAATTTCCCTTGCTTGGAAGCATGAACATGTTCACCTGCCTTTTGTTGGAGAAACAGCAGTGAGTCCTGGACAACATGCCCTTTTAAGTCTCTCCCCTCTTTGCTACTACTTTTGTGCCTCAAGTGCCCACATGTTATGGTGGCCTTCTAAGTGGGTGAATAACATTTTCCAGTATAAAGTCTATTTGGATGGAAGTGGTCCATAAAATGTCTACTCATGCAACGTAGCGTTCTCCTAGTCCCCAGGTGTTGCTTGTTCTTGGGTGTGTGCCCGAGGGCAGTGTTTTGACTTAACTCTAAATCTAGTTAAGATGGTGATTCCAAGGCTGATTTGGAAATGGAAAGGATAAAGAGATCAGCATTTTAATCACTGAGCCCTTCCTCTTTGCCCATTCATGCTCCTTTTTTCCCCATAGGATTTCCTATTGCAAAACAGGTTCCGTCTAGCTGCCTCCCTCCTACGCCCGCTGAAAAGGAATAGGGATGGCAGCTCTTCATCCAAGCAGCCTTTCCCCAGTTGATTTTAAGCAACATTTTTGTCACAGGTACCATTCATGTGCGTGTTCACGAGCTGGTGTTGAAATGTACTGTTTTGATCATTTTAAGATATGTTTTTACACATATCAGAAAAGCTTAGTCTGCTTTGGGGAGTATCTGTTACAGAGAGGGACAACACAGACCAAGAATAAGGATAGATAATAAGTAATTTGGTTTTAAAAATGTGATAAAAAGCATGACATTCTTTGTTCTGCTGTTAATTGTACTGAAAAAAGTCAATGCATTTCAGATCTTAGTCCAACCACCTGTTTAGCGTGATGCCTTTTAAAGGTGTCAGTGTGTTAATGTCTCCCCCTCAATGTGACACGCATCTCTTTTGAAATTGTTTTCTGCACAGTAGTCCTTGTAGTGTGATTTCTTTGGCCATGAATTTCCAGGCCTTTCCAGTAAGAGGAGAAAGGCACTTAACTGGTTAACAGCCTGTTAGTATATACATTGCTCCTTTAAAAAAAAAAAAGGCAAGCTTTGAATATACGCAGCATGGGCTGTTCCGCAGGCACTCTGCCCGTTCTCCTCAGGAGGACCCACGCACTAGGTTCCCACCAAGTAAAAACTGACCTTTTTTTCCCCCTCCTCTGTACACACCCCTGATGTGTGCCAAGCAGACGAGAGCTGCAGCCCTTGGCAGTTAAAACAGAAAGAAGCCAGTAACCAGAGTGAGACAGACTTGCTGCTAGCTGCTAACAGTGGACCTGAGCGGTCCTGACTTGTGCTTGGTCTTCAGTGGTGGGTGAGACTGACCAACAGAGTAAATAATGTTCAGCTGTCATGAGACATGCTACATCTGCTCTCATAAGAAACAAATCATCCGGAAGAAACTTTCTTTGATCTTATGGACACACTCCTTTTCTGGAGAACTTTTTAAAATTATGACAAATTTGTTTTGGTTTTGTTTTGTTTTTTTTTTTTTTTAAATCACTTCTGTTCTCCCCAACTTGGAATATTTCAATGAGAGAATGTTGCTTTTCCAGCTCATTCTTTGTTTTTCTAATGAAAGGGGTAGAAATGCATAAGGAGGGCGATAAAAGGCAGAAGCCAAAAAGGCTGGAGGGAATCAGTTTTTAAAGGGAACTGAGGGATACAAAGCAGAGCACAGGGACCTGCCCTGGTCTGAAGGTAACTCGAAGAGAAAATAGTGAATGCAGTGAAAGTGTATGTTCAAGAGAAAAGTCTAGTACAACTCAGCCTAGCAGGAGGTGTGTGTGTCTCCACCAGTGCCCTCCAGATCTCGCTGTGACTCGCGCGCGGCACTGAACCCCGGTCTGAGGAGGGCGGGAGGAGGAAAACAAGGATGCTGCGTGGAATAGCTCGGCCAGGCGGGCCAGGAAAGCCAGCTAGAGCAGCTGTGTGTGTGTTGGGGTAGGGGGTGTAGTTCATTTTTTCTTTTCTTCATTTTCCTTTTTTCTTTTTTTTTTTTGGAGTGGGAAGTAATGCTAGAGTCCCTTAGGGAGCAACAATATCCTTTGGGTCCTCTAGGTTATAGTAAAGGCCAGTGGTCAAACCAAGCTCCACTTGTGACAAGTGGAGCTGAAGTGAGTGGTTCCCAGCACAGACCTCTTTCTCCATCATTACTTTGGCTTGCCCCTGTAGCTGTGGTTGTAATGCTGTTTGGCTAAAGATTTCTTGATCAAAATGTGAGCTCATTCGCCTTCCTAGGAAGCATCAAAGTAACTTTTCTGTTTTCATATTTCCCCTCCAAGCAGAACCCTGTGTGGTAGGTAGTCTTGCCCGTGTTAGCATTAAGGCCATATCGGATCTGTCCCAATTTATTTCCGTTTCCTCCAGTTGGAAAGTTGCTCACTGTAAACGGCAATTTTCCTTTAGCATTATGTAAATCCAGCTCCAAAACTGGCTAGTGAATCAACCTAACGTCCCTCCGGCCCAGCCCTCATCCTTCCCTGTGTCCTCCTGTCATCCTCATTCTTCCCACATCTGGCACAAAATGATGTTTATGGTCGTTTGGCAATAACTGGACATCAAGTACTGTCTTTCTGGCATTCGTTGAAAAATCCAAATAACCAATAACGGGTTTGAAAAAAAACTAAGCCGTTTTACAAGTGCACAGAATTGGATCAGCATCATCGTTCATTATAATGCTATATATATTTTTTGAAGTAACATACTATAGTTGTCATAAAACTATCTTTATTCCTCTCCTCTGAAGTGTTGTTGTAAATTCATTTGATCTTTACTGCAAAAAAAAAAAATTCTTCTTTTCTATATAGAGTATCAAGACAAGGCTCAGTTTGTAACAAATAGTGGACCATTACAGAAGAGGAAGGGGAACAGCCAGGCTGAGCAGCGAGAAGCTTCAGTTCAATTTCACCTCATATCTTTCTAATAACTTACTTGTCACTTTATTACCTTCCAGTAATGTGAACGCTGCTGACAAGACTGTCACACTAACAGCAGACAACACCCTCTCCGCTTCAGCCCCAGCTCTCCTGGCTACTTATTGCCCTGGCCCTGAAGGGACACAAACTAATAGTGTGCTTTCCAGTTCAGCACTTGGCCATCAAATATAAAAGGATGCGTAATTGCCTGTTTATCCCTTGTGAAGGGGAAATTGAGTACAAGGGCTAGGCTTTCCGTCCGAGTTCCCTGATGTACACACACATTCACAGTCCGTCTCTCTTTCTCTATCCCCTCCTTCCTCCTCCAGCTTTCTCCTCTCCCTCCTCTCCCAACACACGAGCACGTACACACACCTACTAAACTATATCTCTGGGAAGCCCAAGGCCGCCTCCAGGTGCCCTCTCCAGCTATTAAGTGGACAGGAACAAGACTACTTAGGTAAGGGTCAGTAGAGGGATGCTGGCTGTGACAGCATTTGTGTCTGCAAACTGAAGCACTGCAGCTCCATGCCCGTGCACTTGGGGAGTCCCGAGTGTGGCCCTATAATTAGAGCAAAATTTCTGCCAGTCAGTGGCAAAAGTGGGATCAGATCGCCCCATATTCTATAAGAAAAGCGCTAAAATATTTGACTTCCTCTTTAAAAAGTGCACATGGTGTAAACAAATTGGCTGTGCATGATGGTAAGAAAAATAAATTTTCTTTTGTTTTGGCATCCAACCATTCGCCTAAATATACTGATGTATTTTGCCATGACAACCTCCGAATCCATAGGGTAACAAGACAGATTAACTTTTGTTTAACTGGACTGACAATCTGAAAAATATCAGAAGGCACGGAGATCCTCACTGTAATCACTAAAATAGGAACAGCGCTATCCGTAAAAGGTAAGTTCTCCACTTTGGGAGAACTGTGGTAAGTACAAGCTCGTGAGCTTTACGAAATCAAGTGACGAGGGGACAAAAGGTACAAAGGACGATCACGTGACGATGCTACATTCCCAAACCCTGAGCCCAAATAAAGCACAGGTACTGGCTGCTCTTGTTGTCTCCTGAACTAATTAAAGGGTGGCTCAGAAGCGCTAGTTAGTGACGAAAGGAAGTGCAAGACCAGTGGTGCGTCTCCCTCAATGGAACTAGGGGACTCCACGCTTCCTTCTAACCCGCCGGCAGCAGGTCTGGAAGAAGCTGTTGACCCACTTTGAACAGTCATGTTTCAAATATGTTTGTCAATCAAATAAGACACACGCGGTGTCATCTTTGATGCAAACTTCTGGAAAGAGAAAAGCTGCAGACCTAGACAACTTAACAGGTCTATGTTGACAAACCTGTGCTAAAATAATCTCATAACCCAGTGTGAGGGCTGGGAAGAAAAGCACTTTGAGCAAGGATTTCTTGGGGTCAAAGAAAAAGCAGTTGACTTGATTTTTTTTAAGTTCCCCCAGTATGTATATAAAATGGTCATTTATCAAACATCTTAATAGAATCTTAATTAAAAATTAAGTTGCCAAAATTGCACAGGTTCTGCTAACATTAGCTTCCCCCTCCTTAACAGGGGTGCTAAGGACAGTTCTAACTTTTTTTTTTAAAGTTTTTTTAGCTTCCTCTTTTGAAGATTCTTTGAAGGCAAGGAAGAGCAGAAAAAAAGGTATTTTAACAAAAAAGGAAAGTAGATAGTATAAAAATATATTTCTTGAAGAGAGAGTATCTAAGCACTATACCAAGACTTTATAATAAGGCTTCCTTGTTGCCAAATGTGATGTTGAAATAATGCACAATTAAGATGGCAAATCAATCCATTATGAAATGGCTCTGCCCACTTGTTACGGAGCTCAAGGACTGAGGGGACTCTGGGGAGACCCTGGATGTGAGAGCTCCATTCATCTGGCCCTGGAAATGTTCTCCACAAGGCGGGAAGAAAACCCCAGCCCTTTTGGTAGCCCCCCTTCCCAAGGCGAGCTGACCTGGCACTGTTTCCCGGGAGCCTCCTGCCTGCCCGCACCACGCTAGCGGACAAAGCCTCCCCCACCCCGCCTCCGAGTCGGTGCCGTAGCCCTGAGAAGCACTGATTCACGAGGTATGACGCTCCTGACGCCCAGACAATGTGCTGAGTTAATAGGTTCACTTGAGGTGTATAAACCAAGATCGATTGTTTATTTTTTCTTTCATCTAGTACTCAATTTGGAGCATTTTTGCATGTCTTTGTACAGAGTAATCCATTCCTCTCGTTGTCCATCTTAATCTCCCTGAATTTCCATTATCTCTCCACTCCTACCCTTTGTTCTTCTATCTCCCCTACCCCCTCCAAAAAATATCTTTTCTGAAGCAAGAAGGTAGAACACTCCCTCCTTCATCTGGATTTTGATCGCTTTGGAAACGTGTGTGTCCTACCCTGTCCAGGGTTTATATAACGTGAATTAAGTGAATGAGATGTTCTAGTATTATACAGTAACCTGATATGACTAAGATTGATAATTTATGGTGCTCTCCCTTTCCTGTGCAAACTCTGGTTCAGCTGCCATGCAGAGAAGTCTTACTTTTTTCCTACCAATGCCAGTATGAGCAGGGCAGGGAAGCTAAATGTGGGTACCTGGAGGTCAGAGGGGCAAGAAAGGTGGAAGAAGACTTTGATCTGAGGCCACCACCCTGGACCTTTCCTCAAAGGTGGAGGCTAGTCGGGGCTTCAGGAAAGAAAGCTCCCCATTCTCTACTGCCAATAGCGGACTAGTCCTCAAGAAATAGCAACACCCCTCACGTGGTTGAGAGAACACATAACCTTCTTAACTCATGCCAAACCCACTGGTGGGTCTCAATAACACACACGCCGGACTCACCCTGCGTATCTGACAGCAAAAGCGGCCCAAGGGAACTGAAATATCTTGAGGAAAAGGAATTTTCCTCAAGATATGACCTCTCCCTCCCCCATAGTTTGGGGGTTTATGTTTTTGTTTCTGTTCTCATCTGCATCAGATCAGCCTCTTCTGCTCAGCCTGTCACAGAGCCACGGTGTGTACTACTCAAGGGAGCTGCACCAAGGGGCGGGGACAGCCTGCATCCCCCCAATCATGTCATTGTGTCGTCGGTAGCTTCATACATACTGTCTGTACCTTGAACAAGGGTTTTGTTTCTGTTTTGCTTTTTGCTTTGTTTTTATTAGTAGCCTAAGGGAATTAAAAGTTTTTTATTTACATTTTCCTTTGTTGTATTTTCTGTACTATAACTGTCTACAGTATGTCTTTTGCATAAAATGCATAAGGGTTCGGGGATGTAAATGGAATTTTATTCATATTTTGTCCAAATACCTCTTGTAATTTGTATCAAAATTCTTGTACAATTTTTATATTAAAGATTTATCAGTCACTGATCTCTACTTCCCTTCTTGATTTGAAGAAACCTCAACAAACTCCAGTAAGACCTTTACAAAACACACCTGGGAACACGTCCGCTCGCATCATCACTCACCCTATTTAAGCACACTTGTTGGATAACCATCTCCTGTTTGGACTGAACCTGGGCACTACTGAGGGCACTTCTTAGGAAGATCAAACTCGTCTCTTACTCAGATGGCAAAGCTGAGTCAGAGCGACCAAGATCCCAGCCAGTCCCGGCAGAGCCCAGCAAACACCGGCTCTTTCCTCACTAAAGCTAGCCCTTTGGGGACGCTTCCTCTGTGTCTCTCCAGAATTTTCTTTTCCCTGAAGCCTTTGCCCAAGCTCTTCGGAGCTTCTGCAAATAAATTTTCTTCCACCCCCACCCCACCTTGTGACATTTGTGGCAGCAGCCAACATGATGATGACTATATATTTTTTTCAGACTAAATGCTTGTGTTTCAGTTTATAGTCTCTAGATGATGGCTTTCTGCAGATTGTGCTTGTTATCATCAAGAAACAAATCTAGCAGATGGAAAGATGTCATCATCGGTGACATCTCCTCCTCCTGTCATACTACTTGAGACCAGAGAGGAGAAGCACAGGGGTGCTTCTGACTCAGCACTCTTTAGTATTACCCCCCCCCAACACACACACACTTCTTAAGCCAATTCTAGCTAAAAATTAGGCTAAGCCAGACTCACTTTTGCTCAGGTCTCCTTTCCAATTTAGGATTTCCTGTCCTCCATCCCTAGAGCCAGATTTGCCCGTCTGCCCAGCTTGTACCACTCACTTCTCCAATTTCCTCTGACCTATGAGCCAGGGAAATGAGCTACCCAGACTCTCTAGCAACCCCCTTGGCCCCAGGCCTCTGGCCAGCAAGGGGCCAGACAGGCTGCTTGTACCCGTCTGGCTGTGAGCAGGCCCACAACACTAAGGTTCAGCCAGCTTCAGACACCACTGACTGAGGGTCCCTCCTGAGGTAACAGGGATGCTGACTACCAAGTCTGGATGGGGGCTCCCCCCTAGGTTTCCTCTGAGCACCCACAGACAGGCTTTGGGGTGAGGGAGAAGAAATGAAAGGTTAAACAATTTGGGGGAACTCAACCTCCATTGAGGCATGTGGTTATTAAATGTCACGGATGTCTTAACGCACGCCCGCAGGGAATCCAGGCATAATTATGATCTTTTCATCTGTCATAACACGTCTATAATTGGCAAGAATTCACCCTCAAACAGCTCCTTCTTATTCTTCAAAAAAAAATTGTTTTAAATGTTATTAAATGGTGGAAATCCTCCCATTTAGCAAAGAGGCACCCACGAATTCAGCTCTTGGCACAAATTTAGTCAGATCGGCCTGGGTTGTGGCCAGTTGCTCTTCTGAACCACTGGAAGACTTGCTGTCAGCTAATATGCCCCGAATCAGTTGACAGTATGACAGTAGATTAAGCGCCACTAATTTAATAAAGCTGCTCTGAAGACAGCTGATCTGTCAATGAAGACCCGAGAGGACCACATGGGTGGGGGCTCGGGAGGGGCGACCGAGGGTACCGAACTGCCTGAAGTAACACTGGGGGGGAAGAAATCTATCGATCCTCTGTGAGGCGCAGTTATTTTCAGTCACCTGACTCTCAGACACCCAATCATTACCCATATTCATCAGAGACATGTAATGAACAGAGATATTGATTAACAGGGGCCGCTAAAGAGATTTCCCAACAGTGCTAGTCCACACTGATAGGTCTCCAATGGGAAAAGAGGCCACGCAGCCCTGGAACATAACTTACTCTGTTCTAGGTCCTTCCATTGATTTTTGGGGGGAGGGGTTGGGGGAGGGACAGCCATGTACACAGTGCTGCTCCCTTGACCTTTCCTTGAAACCTTCTTTGAAAAAAAATACAAGAGAAAACCAATCCATTGCAGCAGCCAACAAGCACGCAGCCCTGCTCAAAGTTTCCACCTCTCCCCAGGCTGCCTGTCCTACCTCATCTTTGACTGCCGTGTGTGTTATCTTGATTTACAGAAATGCCCTCGAAGCTGGGACGTGCCAGTCAGAGCTCTGAGCCATCAGGCATACGAAGCCTTCCCTCCCCTAAAGATCAACATATGGCTTCGGGAAATTATCGTGTTAGGCTAATTGCACCAAGTTGGCATGGTAGGAACATAATGAGTCGCGGTTTCAGCACGCTGACCCCAAACCCAGTGATGCCAGCGCACACTAACTTTCCAAGCATTTTGCCTCATGGCAGGAATCCTCATTGAGCTGCTGTTTGCAAAAGGCATTTGGTTAGATTTCTAGCGCGTGCCCTGAACCTGCGCTGTGCGTTCCAATCGTACAAGGGAGTGCTTGTACGGGAGCCCTTGACCTTCCAGAGAACCAGTGGTGACCCACACGCCATAACCATCAGAAGCCATGTGCTCCCTGACGGGCAACATGCTGCATAACATACTGATATGTAACTAGAAACCATTAAACCCCAGAGACACAAAATGTAAAGGATTAAGACAAGGACAGCTGTAAAAAATAAAGCTCAAATGCACCATTAGAAACCAGAAATGCACAAAGTACCACTGTTTGTCATCCACACTGGATATTAGCAACACTTGACTTGTATACTAACGAAATGCTGTAGGAACTATAAGTCACCGCATAACCACTGTGGCTAGAGGCAAGTTTCTCTTCGCTCCAGTCTCTCCTTAGCTGAGCCCAGGTTTTGCATGACATTTAATTTCATTTGTCTCCAATTATTCCGCCAACTTGCCTTAATCTGTCTTACCTTGTCCAGCAGACTTCTTCTTCTTCGTGTCCAGCCTCCCCTCGGACTCTGAGACATTTGTCTGTAGCACCTTCGGCCTTTTCCTTGCCCTTCTTTATTCTCTTCATCATAATGTTCAGTTCAATTTCTGTTTTCTTGGCTGAAACCATTAAAAAAAAATCAGCTCAATATATTTTGATCCTCTGGGGTTACACTGTACCTTGACTTCTTTCCAAATGTAACAGCTTATAGGGAAAAAAATATTAAAGGCTTCAATAATTTTAAATCCCGAGTTCTGTGCATTGCACGGCAACTTCAAGTTTTGGAAATGCTCAAAAAAATGGTCACAAGCAAGTGAATTTGGAGGTTATCAGGGTTTTAGGCATGTGCTGTGTGAAGTGATTTGAAATTATTAGGCCGTTTTCAGGTTTTTAGAGAGATTCCTTTTTATAAATATAAGTGCTATTAACAATTCAAAGCACTCTCATAATTCCCCATCTTTGTTCCTCCCCATGATCTCAATTTCAGGTTTCCTCATTTTTTTCTTAAGTGGAGAATTTCCTTTCAAAGTTTCACAAAGTCATTTGCAGGCTGAAAACAAGACACTTATTTGATTATTTTCAGATGTCACATCAATTGGTCTTCAGCAGAAAGTAATCCTGCAAGATGTTATGCTTCATGCTTTCTGTTCTTTCAAAAACCACAGACCATGACTCTTTCCAAAGCCCTCAGCCGCACCCACAGAATGCATATGTGAAGATGGGTTCAGGCGCATATGCAGACATGCCTTTTCAAGGAAAAGCCCGCCTGCTCTTTGCAGATCTACTGTGAGTGTAAGCAGAGAGGGGAAAAGCAGGAGTGAAATCCAGGAAGTAGTGTCTCACAGGGAATTGTGTTTTAAATGCCTCAAAGATGGGCTATTTCTCTAGTCCTCATAAGTGTGTGCTGCATAGTAGGTGATCAATGAACATTAATAGAAAAAATGGATACTGCAAATGGGGACTGAAGGTGGATGGATGGAGTGCTTTGTTAAATGCCAAGTCAGAGCCAGCCTTAAGATTAGGTAGGCAAAGGCGGTGGCTGTCATACCTGCACAGATTGTATGCATCGGCTATCTGAGGACTCTGGAAGGTAAACAGCAGCAGCAGCATTGAAGACCAGGATTCAAAGTACTGCCGAAACAGCCTGACTTTGCCACTTTTCCCTCCAGTGTGCCCTGGCCTGAACTCAGGAAAACCTGAAGCCCATGAGTGGTCCTCAGGGCTGGACAAAGAGCGCTCCTAGTCAAGGAGGCAGTGGATGCTCACAGAGAGTGGCAGAAATTCCGTCCCCTTTCTTTCTGCTCTGTTTTTCCGTGCCTGCCTCAAACCCAAGCAATCCTGTGGCAAGAGTAGCAGCAGTGGACACAGGAAACAACAGGTGCCTAGATTCTCTAGGAAGGAAGCTGCCCGCCTGTATTAGAGGAGCTGCTGTCCCAAGAGGGTGGGAAACCCTTTTTGCTTTTTATCCCAGTCTGTCCTCCCACTGCTTTGTCCTGGAGGTGAGTGGTCCCAGGAAGTAAACTGCAGAGCAACAGCTTTCCGGCCAAAGGACCAAAAGCAAAGCTGGAAAGTTCCAGCGAGATGGTGGAGAGGGAGGCCCTAGGGAAAGTAACCCCTTAAAGTGAATTCCCGGGCTCACCCCAAGGTGCAACGCAAAGGCCTGACCCTGCCATGGACTGGCTGCCAGGCGGTGGCACGCGGGACGGATCCCAGAAGTGCTTCAAGGGTTTTGAAAACGGAAGTGACACCGGAGTTAAGACCCACAGAAGGCTGGTTGGAATTTGCAACCTAAACTCACTTAGACTGAGTTGCTAAAATCATGCTGACACTCTCCATAGGATTTAAACAAAACCCAGAATCTAATAATACGTGTGGTAGGCAGACTTCCTGCTTTTAGTTTTTCAACTAGGGTAAAATATACACAATGAAAATGTATCATTAACCATTTTAAAGTGTACAGTTCGGTGGCATTAAGTACATTCACATCATTGTGCAACCATCACCACCCTCTGTCCTCCAGAATTTTCATCATCCTCAGCTGAAACTCTGCACCCACTGAACACTGACTCTCCATCACTTCTACCCCCACTGTTCTACTTTCTGTCTCTGTGAACCTGGGCTGAGTACTCCAGGTACTGCATCTATGTGAAATTGTATAGTATCTGTCCTCTTGTGACTGGCTTATTTCACTAGCATAGTGTCCTCAAGGTTCATCCATGTTGTAGTATATATCAGAATTTCCTTCCTTTTTTAAGGCTGCCTATGATTCTACCATGTGTATGTACCGCATTTTGTTTATCCATCCAACTGCTAATGGGCAGTTGGGTTGCTTCTACCAATAGGCAGATATCTAAGATGGTCCCTAACGATCCTCTATACCAGTTTTCATATTTTTGTGTGATCCCATCCCCTTGAGTGTGGGCTGGACTTGATGACTTACTTTTAACAAAATGACTGTATGGTAAAAGTGGTAAGACACAGTCAGAATATAATTCAAATAATTTTCAGCCTATGAAGAACTAGGAAAACCCTTCATATGGGAGAAGACAATTGATATATATTACCAAGATGACAAAAGTGTTGTAATTGCTTGAAAAAGACTTAAAAGTATTTAAATGCTCCAACAATAAGGGCAAACACTCTTGAAACAAATGGAAAGCTAGAAGGTTTCACATAGGAAATAGAGGATACAAGGAACCAAATGGAAATTTTAGAACTGAAAGATAAGATAATTAAAATAAAAAATTCACTGGATCAATTCATTAGCAGAATGGGGATGGCAGAGCAAAGTCAGTGAACTTGAAGATAAGTCAGCAGAAATTACCCAATCTGAACAATAAAGAGGAAAAAATTGAACAGAGCCTCAGGGACCTGTGGGATAATAATAAAACATCTAGTGTGTATTACTGGAGTTCTAGAACGAAAGAAGAAAGAGTTCAGTAAAGCCAAAGAAACGCACACCCAGATACACAAAAATCAAATTTCTAGAGTCTACAGATAAAAAAGGAAGCCCCCCAAAGGAAAAAACCTGAGAAAAGTAATACATTAATTATAGAGGAGCAATTGGAATGACTGTGTTTTTCCATCAGAAACCAAAAGAACCAGAAAAAAGCTGAACATTTTGAAAGTGCTGAAAAAAAAGAACTGTCAACCTAGGATTCTCAATCCTGTAAAAACATTCTTCAGGAATGAATGTGAATTAAAGACATTCTCAGATGAAGGGATTCTCAGTTTTCACCCCCAGCATGTATGTTCCAAAACAACTGCTAAAGGAAATTCTTTAGATAAAGAGAGGAAATAATGCCAGAAAGAAAGCTGGAACTTCAAGGAAGAAGAGCAACAGAAATGATAAATATATGGACAAATACAATAAATGACTTTTCTCCTATTAATTTTCTGATGGCATTAAAGCAAAAAATATAGCATTGTCTGGTGGTGTTTTCGATGTATGTAGGTGTAATACCTAAGACAACTATGACACAAGGTTATACCATGTGTGATTCTATTTATAGGGTACGCCCTAGAAGACAAAACTGGAGCAGTAGAGAACATGTAAGTGGTTGCTGGGGCTCGGGGTGGGGGTAGAGTACGACTACAGATAGTAGGCAGGAGTTTTGGAGCAATGAAACATCACTGTATCCTGCTTACAGCGGTGGTAACAAATCTATATATGTACTGAATTTTATAGAACAATACAGAGAAAAAGTCGATTTTACTGTATATTAATTTTAAAAAAAGAAGAAGTAGAGTTAGGTCTCCTAGTACTCTGAATTCATAGAAAGTGAAATATGCTTCCCCCACCCTCCCACCCCTCAGGTCGAAATGATACATCCCTTACTCTTACTTGTTTGCCTTTACAGGAATGCCCTTAAAGAGGGCAGAGTCCTTCACATCAAAATGATGAGGCTTAAAATAAAACCCTACTGGGGAAACTCATTGACTTAAATTCACCTTAAGTTTTAAATACTCTTTGCCTTATTTAGAGCAGTGTGTTTTGACAGAAGAGAGCCTGAAAAGGGGAACCCAGGAGATTTTGACAGGAGGTGCTACCAGTTAATAGAAAAGGAACTGGTCTAGGGGGAAGAGTGTAGCTCAGTGGTAGAATGTGTGCTTAGCATGCACAAGGTCCCAAGTTCAATCTCCAGTGCAATCAATCGATCAGTCAATCTAATTACCTTCCCCCCAAAACCAAAAAACAGAAAAAAAAAAATTAAGAATTCGTCTGGAGTCATCTAAGAGCCTTCATGTTGAAAGACATGTCTTGGAGAACATTTCAAATATTTGTGATGCAGAAGGACAGGGGAGGACTTTTTGTGATATTAACAACCTCAAGTCTTTCCCTTTAGCACAGGAAGCATCTCCTAACTCCTGGCTTCAGCAGTAGAGTTATTCAGTACCCTGTCATGGCTGACTGGAAATGCTGAATTCCCACCTACTCCCTCCAGACTGCTCCTCATGCACAAACAGGCTGCAGTACCACTGGGGCAACAAGGGTGTGAAGAACATCTTAGATGTTATGTCTACATTGTCAAGTCCATGGACTAGCTGCTTCTTCAAACTAAGCAGTGAATAGAGTAGAGAAACCAACAAGGGAGATTGACAAGAGTGGTAAGGAGAGAACTAGACTCCTGGTAGGGAAGGTAGGCAAGTTAGAAGTGTCAAAGAGTGAGTGGTCGACCATATGAAATACTCCAGAGAAGTCAGGTAAGGTGAAAATTGGGAAGCATTCACTGGCTTTGGTGATTAGGGAAATTGTTGATACTTTGGTGCAAACAGGGCATGTCCACAACATATGCATCCCAGTGCCTACCAAGCCCAGTGCTTCTTGCTAGTTACAACTACTCCAACTTTAACCCCTACACAAAAAAGCCATGCTAGGTTGATTTTTGCAAGACCATAGCCAGAGACTGACCAGGCATGGGTGCCTGACCCAAGGGAAACCCATTTATAGACTGGCAGGTGACCCATGAGGAAGTCTGGTACAAAGCAAAGATAATAATTGGCTATTTAAAACAGCTCTGGCAGAACTTGGACTCTGATATATGAGGTAGACTGAGCAGTTGGATGTTAGAAAAAAAATAGAGCCAACATGAAAAGAGAGACAGACAGACCCAGGCTACATCTGCTGAGAGAGATGGAGAAAGAAGTTGGTCCCCACAGCAGCTCTGGACTGCCGGACTGCACAGATCCAGATGCACGTGGGCTTTATTAGCAAGTCTGCTGGCAAAGGGAAGGAAGCTTGTGTTAGATTGCAAAGAAAAGTCAAGGGTAAGGGGTACGTGTGTGTGCGCGCGCACGTGCATGTGTGCTTAGTAAGAGGAAAGACTCGGGCATGAAGGAGGATGTGAGGAATGACAGACACTATGCTAACTTATTTAAGTCCTGACTCTCAATCCAGCCTTCCAGCCTGGGGGAATTATGCTTCTGCTACAAATATCCAAAGAATACAGAAATGCCTAGAGATGACCACCTACCAAGCAGACACAGGAGCTGCAGAATATTCAAAGTGGCCAGAGTGGGTGAAGGGTAGTGCACCATCTGTGAGTTTGAACCATGCATGAGGCTCTGTGCTAAGCCCTTTGCCTACGTCCCTCATGTTTGCCCCATGTCACAGCTCAGGATAAACACAATTCTGCTTTACATTTGAGAATTTGGGGCTCAAGGAAGTCAAGTAACAGAGACCATTGAAACTGGACCCTGAATACAGACTTGTTCGTCTGAAGTCTTGCTCTTGCTCTCTCCACTTTCCATTCTTTCTCCTATTCATGGATCTTACATGCTTATCAATCAACAAGCAAATTTTTGTTGAGTTCCTTTGGGTGTTGATAAGAGTAAAATAAAGACGTTTCCAACACAGTTGAGAAATAAACAAAAATAGGTGTAACATGGTAAGTGACAGTTCATGGTAGACTAGTCAGGGTCCAATCAAGACACAGAAACTTCACTAGGTATTTCAGAGAGAATTCAATATAAGGAATTGGTTAAGTGGGTGTTGGAAACCTGAAAAAGGAAAAGGAGAATATTGAGGGAAAACAAGTATTAGCTACAGGCAGGCAGCTACCACCCCCTAAGGATTAGGTGACAAAACAAAGGAGGTCGCTGGGTCATCAGAACCTAGAAGTTAAGAGGAGAGGCCTGTTGAACTGGGGCTGAGACCCCTGAGAAAGTACAGTGATACTGGTACCTCAGGAGTACAGACCAAGCACCTCGTGGACCTGGGGCTCAGACCTGAGGAGGAAAGCTGCTGTGCAAAGGCTTTTATCTCAGGGGCTTGGGAGAGGGTGAGAGCTGAGGAACTGAGATGCAGATTTCTGAGAGGGCGTTGCCTGGCTACTATGGTACCTCTGAGATGGTTCCACAAAGCTGGCTCTAGGGATGGGGAACGTTGGAGGTTGGAACCAACCTCTACTGCCCAGGGGCAGCACTGACAGAAAGAGCAGCAATGCAGAAAGAAGCAAGTCCATTTCTCTCCCTCCTGACTTCTAATCTCTCTGGAATTACCATTGTTGGCAACATGTAACAGGGAGCCAACTGGCAAAGGAGAAACGGAGTTGGCTGAGTTTCAACCCCAGCATCCCAGACCAGAGTCCAAAAGAGTGTGTCTAGAGCTGAAAGACAATAGCACATGAACCAATATATCCTCATTGCCAAACAAGGTGCAGAAGGCCAGAAAGGATGGCGGCAGTCATCCCGAGGGCTCTGGTTGTTGATGGAGGCCTCACAGAAGGGCTGAGCCTTGGGCTGAACTCTAAGCATTGGCCAAGAGAGGATGAGGGCCACCACACGCTGAGGCAGAGCTGTAGGAAGTCTTCAGGTATGTTTAGAGACAGGCTGGAAGCAGGAGATCAAGATGGGAAAGTGGGTTAAGGGCTATTTTTCAGAATGAAAATAAATATGTAAATATCAGCATTATTTTTTATGGACTTTGTTAACAGGCAGAATGAGGAGTTTGGAAGGAAAGAGCTGAGCTGTGAAGAAGTCCCCTCCTAATGATGTCCTTCCTTTCAGGACCAGCTCATTGTCTGGAATATGGAACGTAACAGCAGCAGAGCAAGTTTTAGGGATCTTGATTTCTGAAGTCTGAGAGATTACCTAGGCCAACGATTTGTGTGTGTGTGTGTGTGTGTGTGTGAGCGCGCGTGGGTTTATTTCTTATTGCAAGAACACTTTTCCCAAACAAAATGTTAGATATAACCCCAAGGCAAGAAACAAATAGAAGCAAAGGTTCTCTGGGAGTGTCAGAGCTTCTTCCCCCAGGTGGCTCTCTCCTCTTTTTCACACTGCACGGGCTTTGAGAGATAGGTCTTGAAAACCAGAACACAATTTGCTAACAACTAATCTAAATGAACTCCCCCACTTTATAGATGAGGAAGCTAAGGTTCAGAAAGTTTATTGGTCACTCCACAAATTAGTGCTAGATTGCAATTATAATGTAGATCTCCTGACTTCTGGTCCAGGACCATTTCCATTACAGTTGGAGTGGTCATATAATTCATGGTCTAAGCTAGGATGCATTTTAAAGGGAAAGAGAACACACACACAAAAAAAAAAATTGACAAGCATAAACAGATCCACAAAGATAGTAACCTGGGACTATCCTGAGCAACCCAGACACTTGTCCACCCTAATGAAACTTCACTGTATTTTATTTTTTATACTTTTCTAACTCAAGATGACCCTGGTCCCCGCCCCTGCTAACAAAGCTTTTTCCACATTTATTTTTTGATATCCATGGCCTCTCAATCTAATGAGTGCAAAGAATCCAAGACTGATCTGGACCCGCTCCCCCCCCAAGCTTTCCTATCCAGTATCTTTTAATGTAAATTGCCCTGATGCTTTTCTAGACTTTCATTTCTACAGGTGTAACAGGGCCATGGGCAACAATCACCTGGTGATCAGAAATTGAAATGAGGAAAAGTTTGGGTTGGCTGAAAGCCTTACTGTATCAGTCAGGTTTTTAATTGAAAGCAACAGAGAATGACTAACTTATTTATATAGAAAAGATATATCGAATACTGCTGGATGGCTCAAGGAATTGCTATGAAGACTGGATCACTAAGCCAGGAAGCAGGTAGGAACGAGAGAGGCTAAAAACAAGCAAACACAAACAACATCATATCCCAGAGCTAGTGCAGTGAGGACCTGGATAATGTCACCAGCACTGGGCATTAGATATTTCAGCTGGCACTGCTGACCCATAGACCCAGGATGACCTCTCCGTTGACCCTGCTCCTTTACAAAACCAGCTCTCAGCTCAGATAGTCCAAATGGGTGAATCTGACCAGCCAATCCCAGGTCATCCCTCCTAGTCTAGTCTTTCCAAGACTTTATAGTGGAAAGGAAGATTCTTCCTACAACACCATATTTTTGTTCCCAAATATTTGCTGTCCCTCCCTGAGGGGAGGATTATACTTCTCTGTCTCTTTGACATTCAGCTTGACCATATTGCTTATTTTGGCCAGTAAAATAGGAGCAGAAATTATATGGATAACCTCCAAATGGAAGCATTAAGAGCAAGTGTGTACTTTGCCATATGTTTTCCCTCTGCCTCAAGAACAGCCATAGTTGAGATCAGCTAAGATGGTGGAGTGGAAAGACCCTGAGCTCACCTCCTCTCACAAACACACCAAAATCACAACTATTTGCAGAGAGAAAACACAAGACTTTAGGTAAAAGCAGTAATCCGATAAGAACCAGACCAACCTCCTAGTCTTGGAGAATCTCCCAGAGAAGAGGGGGGTAGCTGCAGCTCACCCTGGGGACATATTCGAGACTGGTGGCAGCCATTATTGGGATCACCTCTAACGTGTGAATACTGGTGCTGGTAAGTGCCATTGTGAAATTCTCCCTCTAGCTCATTAGGGCCAAGACCTGGACCCACCCAACAGCCTGTAGGCACCAGTGCTGAGACCCCTCAGGACAAACACTAGCTGGGTGGGGATGCAGCCCCACCAATCAAAAAACAGGCTGCCCAACTTGCAGAGCCCACAGTTGCCTAGAGACACACCTCTAGACATGGCCCTGCCCAACAGAGGGGCTAGGACCATCTCCCCCCACCAGTGGGCAGGCACCAGTCCTGTCTTTTAGGAAGGTCCACTAGCCTCTAGACCAGCCTCAGCTACCAGGAGACAGAAACCAAATGCAAGAAAACCCAAATCCCACAGCCTACAGACCCAGCCTGCCCACAGCAGGCAAGACCCTGCCCTGGGACAAGCTGGGTCCCAGCCATGCTTACTAGCTGGCCAACACAAGCTTTGGGACACACTGTATCCCATAACCAACTGTGTCAGAAACCATCGTCCCCTGCTCCCACCAGCAAACTGACAACAGCTCTGGGATCCCTGGGCCCTGCAGCCAGACTCCAGGATCTGACTCTGCCTGCCAGTAGTCTGACACTAACCCCAGGACCTGGCTTCACCCATCAGTGAATGGGTAACGGCCCTGGAGTCCAGTGAACCCTGACTCTGCCCACCAGTGAGCCACCACTAGCCCTGGGGCCCCTTAGGGTTCTGCAACCAGCCAACTTGTGACAAGGCCCTGCTAAACAGCAGCCAGCAGCATCTGCACAAAGCAGGGACTGGCAACCAACCAGACTAGGGACCAACCAAGCCTACCATACTGCCCATATAGTCAGCCAACCACACAGAAGGACCCATGCAGCTTCATAGGGGGAACCCCTAGAGCCCCTTGTGTGACAAGAGGGGAGTGCACTGCTGGGACACATAGAACATCTACAGAGGGCTACTTCTCCAAGGTCGAGAAATGTAATTCAACTACCACATACATAACACAATAGCAACTTAGGCAAAATGAGGTGGCAGAGGAAAATATGTTCCAGATGAAGGAACAAGATGAAGCTCCAGAAAAAGAACTAAATAATGTAGAGCTAGGCAATCTACCTGAGAAAGAGTTTAGAGTAATGATCATAAAGTTATTAAAGAACTCAGGAGGAGAACGGATGCACAGGGTGAGAAGGTAGAAGTTTTGAGCAAAGAGTCAGAAAACAAAGAACAACCAAACAGAGATGAAGAATACAATGACTGAAATGAAAAATACACTAGAAAGAGTATACAAAATGATAGAGAGGGACACATGAGTAAGCTGGAAGACAAAGTAGTGGAAATCACTGCCACTGAAGAGAAAAAAGAATGAAAATAAATAAGAACAATCTAAGAGACCTCTGGGACAACATCAAATGCGCTAATATTCATATTCTAGAAGTCCCAGAAGGCGAAGAGAAAGAGAAAGGGGCTGAAATAATATTTGAAGAGATAACAGGCGAAAACTTCTCTAACGTAGGAAAGTTAACAGTCACCCAAGTCCAGAAAGAAAATAAAGTCCCATAAAGGATTAATTCAAAGAGGAAAACATCAAGACTCATTGTAATCAAAATAATAAAAATGACAGAAAAAGGAGATAATATTAAAAGCAGTAAGAAAAAAACAAAAACAAAAACAAGTAACATACAAGGGAATTCCCATAAGGCTATCAGCTGATTTTTCAGGAGAAATTCTGAAGGCCAGAAGGGAGTGGTATGATAAATTTAAAGTAGATGAAAATCTACAACCAAGAATAATCTACATAGCAAGGCACTCATTCAGATTTGATGGAGAATTTAAAAGCTTTACAGACAAACAAAAGGTAAAAGAATTCAGCACCACCAAACTAGCTTTAAAACAAATGTTAAAGGACTTCTCTAGGCAGAGAAGGCCACAACTAGAAACAAGAAAGTTATGAAATTAAAAAATTCACCAGTAAATGCCAACATACAGTAAAAATAAAAAAATCAACCACACACAAAGCTAGTAGGGAGGTTGAAAGATAAAAGTAGTAAAATGATCTATATCCACAAAAAGCAGTCAAGGGATACATAAAACAATTAGATGTCAAATATGATACCAAAAACAGTAATTGTGAGGGAAGGACAGTACAAATGTAGGGGTTTTAAAATGCATTTGAAATTAAGAGATCAGCAACTTAGAACTCTCATGTATATGTACATATGTATATATATAGACAGCTATACAAAAACCTCATGGTAACTACAAACAAAAAAACCTATGATAGATATGTTTGTATTCCTTTTGTGTGTATATAACACTAAAGATACTCACCAAATCACAAGAGAACAAAACAAAACAACTAACAAAATGGCAGTAAGAACAACATATAGATAACCACCTTAAATGTAAACAGACTAAGTGCTCCAAAAGATAGAGTGGCTGAATGGATACAAAAACAAGACACATATATTTGCTGCCTGTAAGAAACTCACTTCAGATCTAAAGACACATACAGACTGAAAGTGAGGGGGTGGAACAAGGTATTCCACACAAAGAGAAATTAAAAGAAAGCTGGATTAGCAATACTTCTATCAAACAAAATTGACTTCAAAATAAACATTGTTACAAAACACAAAGAAGGACACCGTATAATGATTAAGGGATCAATCAAGAAGATAACAATTGTAAGTATGTATGCACCCAACGTAGGAGTACCTCAATATATAAGGCAAACATTAAGACAAAAAAAAAAAAAAAAAAAAAAAAAGGAGAAATTGCCAGTAACACAATTATAGTAGTCTTTAACACCCTACTTACTTCAATGGACAGACCACCCAGACAGAAAAGTCAATTAGGAAACACAGGCCCTAAATAACACATCGGACCAAATAGTATTCATTGACATATATAGAGCATTCCATCAAAAAGCAGCAGAATACGCAGTCTTTTCAAGTGCACATTGGACATTCTCCAGGATAAATCACACACTAGGCCAAAAATCAAGCCTCAGTAAATTTTAAAAAGTTAAAATCATATCAAGTATTTTTTCTGACCACACTGAGACCAGAAATCAAATACAAGAGAAACAAAACAAAACAAAACAAAAACAGCAAAAAGCAAAAACATGTGGAGGCTAAACAATATGCTACTAAACAACCAACAGATCACTGACAAAATCAAAGAGGAAATAAAAAAATACCTAGAGATAAATGAAAACAAAACCCAATGATCCAAAACCTATGGGATGCCGCAAAAGAAGTCTGAAGAGGGAAGTTTATAGCAATACAAGCTTACCTCAGGAAACAACAAAAATCTCAAACAACCTAAACTTACACCTATAGGAAACAGATTAAGAAGAACAAACAAAACCCAAAGTTAGTAGAAAGAAAGCAATCATAGAGATCAGAGCAGAAATACATGACAGAGAGACTAAAAAGAAAATAGAAAAAGATCAATGAAACTAAAAGTTGGTTCGTTGGAAAGGTAAACAAAACTGATAAAGCTTTAGTCAGACTCATCAAGAAAAAAGAGAGAAGGCCCAAATCAATAAAATCAGATATGAAAAAGTAGAAGTTAAAACTGACACCACAGAAATACAAAAGATCATAAGAAACTACTACAGACAACTATATGCCAATAAAATGGATAACCTAGAAGAAAAGGACAATTTCTTAGAAAGGTACAGTCTCCCAACACTGAATGGAGAAGAAATATAAAATATGAACAGACCAATTACCAGTACTGAAATTCAATCGTTAATTTTAAAACTCCCAACAAAGAAAAGTCTAGGACCAGACGGCTTCACAGGTGAATTCTGCCAAACATTTAGAGAACAGTTAACACCTATATTTTTCAAACTGTTCCAAAAATTGCAGAGGAAGGAACACTTCTGAACTCATCCTACAAGACCACCATCACCCTGATATCTAAACCAAATGATGATATCACACACACAAAAATTATAGACCGGTAAACTGATAAGCATAGATGCAAAAATTTTCACCAAAATATCAGCAAACTGAAACCAACAATACATTAAAAGGATCATACACCATGCTCATGTGGGATTTATATCATGATCATGTGGGATTTATCCCAAGGATGCAAGGATTTTTCAATATCCACAAATCAATGTGATATACCACCTTAACAAAATCAAGAATAAAACCGTATGATCTTCTCTATAGATGCAGAAAAAGCTTTTGATAAAGTTCAACATCCATTTATGATAAAAACTCTTGGGAGGAGGTGCCAAGATGGCGGAGTAGAGAGACTCATAGCTAACTCTCCCACAAATACACCAAGAATTACATCTACAGACCCACTGGATTGCACAGAACATCTACTGAGCTCTGGCAGAGTGTCTCTTGCTTCGAAATACAGGAGGATCCTCACAAAATCTGGTAAGAGAAAAAAAGAAAGAAAAGAAAAAAGAAATAGGAAATCAGTGTGGGACTGGTCCTGCGGGGAGAGGGTGGCAAAGGAAGAAAGGCACCCTCACGCTGAGATGCCCCTCTCCAGCTGAGAGGTCAGCAGGGACAGAAGTGGAGCTTCCAAGGCTCGGAGGAGAAAGTGGCAGCTACTTGGCACACAGAACTAAGAAAAATTAGCATGGAGGGTCCCTTCAATCTCCCAGCCCTAGACACATGCTAACAGGGACAAGCCAGACTCGCTGTTGGAGACCGGTGATGGGCCAGGGCCCACTGCACAGAGGCAGCTGCAGGGGGCTGGAGGATGGTGTGGCAAGACTATCCCTTAGAGTACAAGGAGAGATAAAGAATTTCACATACAAGCAAAACCTTAAAGAATTCAGCAACACTAAACCTATGCTAAAAGAAATATTGAAAGGTCTACTCTAAATAGAAAATCAGCAGGAAGCTACAGAAACAAGAAAAACATAATTGGAAATGCAATAACTACAATGAGTTGAAAGAGAATAAACATGAAGATGTGAAATAAAGGACATCAAAATCATAAAAGATGTGAGGGGAGCAAGAAAATACATTTTTTTCTATTTTTTTCCTTTTTTTTTCCTTCATTCTTTTTAGGATGTATTTGAGCCTACATGACTACCAGTCTAAAGCAAACAGATATAGTAATGAGTTAACACACTTGAAAAACAGGCTAACCACAAATCAAAAGCATACAATTGAGTCACAAAATCCAAAAAGAAACCAAACTAATACAAAATAAAATTATGAAACCGCAAAAAGAAAAACAAAGAGGAAAACAAAGAAGCAAAGTAGAAATACCAAATCAACTGGAAAACAAAAGTTCAAAATGGCAATAAACACATATCTATCAATAATTTCTATAAACCTCAATGGACTAAATGCTCCAATCAAAAGACAGAGTGCCAGATTGGATAGCAAAACAAAAGCCTACAATATGCTGCCTCTAAGAGACCCACTTTAGAGTGAAAGACATACACAGATTGAAAGAGAGAGGATGAAAAAAATATTTCATGCAAATGGAAATAACAAGAAAACGGGAGTAGCAATACTCACATAAGACAAATAGATTTTTTTAAAGGCCATAAAGAAAGATAAAGAAGGACACTATATAATGATCAAAGGAGCAATACAAGATGAGGATATTGTACTCATTGACATATATGCACCTGATATAGGAGCACCTAAATATATAAAACAAATACTAACAGACATACAGGGAGAAATTGATAGAAATATAATAATAGTAGGAGACTTTAACACCTCATTGACATCACTGGACAGATCTTCCAGACAGAAAATCAATAAGGCAATGGACATACTAAATGAAACAGTAGAACAGTTGGACCTGGTTGATATTTTTAGGACATTACATCCCCCCAAAACGGAATATACATTCTTTTCAAGTGCTCATGGAACATTCTCTAAGACAGACCACATACTCGGGCACAAAAGAAGCCTCAACAAATTTAGGAGGATAGAAATTATTTCAAGCATCTTCTCTGACCACAATGGCATGAAACTGGAAATCAACCACAGAAAAACAAGTAAGAAAAAAAAAAAATGACAGCATGGAGAGTAAATAACATGCTACTAAAAATAAACCCAATGGGTCAACGATGAAATCAAGGAAGAAATTTTAAAAATACCTTGACACAAATGACAATGAAAACACAACTACACAAAATCTATGAGATGCAGCAAAAGCAGTCCTAAGAGGGAAGCTCAGAGCAATACAGGTCTTCCTCAAAACACAAAAACAATCTCAAACACCTTAAAGAATCAGAAAAAGAACAAACAAAAACCTAAACTCAGCAAAAGGAAAGAAGTAATAAAAATCAGGGAGGATATAAACAAAATAGAGACTTAAAAAATGATAGAAAAAAAATCAAACCAAGAGCTGGTTTTTTGAAAGAGAAAACAAAATAGACAAACCTCTGGCCAGGCTTCTCAAGAAGAAAAGAGAGAACACACACACACACACACACACACACACACACACACACACACACACACACACACAGAGTAAGAAATGAAAATGGAGAAATGACAACCAACACCACAGAAATACAAAAAAAATAAGAAAATACTATGAAGAAATCTATGGCAATAAATTGGACAACTTAGGAGAAATGGACAAGTTTCTGGAAACATACAGTCCACCAAAACTGAATCAAAAAGAAATATATCATTTGAACAGACCAACCACTAGAAGTGAAATAGAATCAGCAATAAGAAAACTCCCTGCAAACAAAAGTATGGAGATTCCTTGACTAGATGGCTTCACTGGAGAGTTTTATCAAACATACAAAGGGCAGTTCATACCAAACCTTCTCAAACTCTTTCAAAAGATTGAAAAGGAGAGAATACTCCCAAATTCATTCTATGAAGCCACCATCACCCTGATACCAAAGCCAGACAAAGACACTACCAAGAAAGAGAACTAAAGGCCAATATTGTGATGGACACAGATGCAAAAATCCTCAATAGAATATTAGCAAACAGAATCCAACAACACATAAAAGTGATTATACAATATGATCAAATTGGGTTTATTCCAGAGACACAGGGATGGTTCAACATATGCAAATCCAACAACGTGATACACCACATCAACAAGAGAAAGGACAAAAGCCACATGACCATCTCAATAGGCGCAGAAAAAGCATTTGATAAAATTCAGCACTCATTTATGATAAAAACTCTAACCAAAGTGGGAATAGAGGAAACATATCTCAACATAATAAAAGCTATTTATGACAAATCTACAGCCAGTGTAATACTAAATGGTGAAAAGTTGAAAAACTTCCCGCTAAAATCTGGAGGACAAGGATGCTCACTCTCACTACTTCTATTCAACATAGTCTTGGAATTCCTAGCCACATCAGGCAAGAAAAAGAAATAAAAGGGATCCAAGTTGGAAGAGAAGAGGTAAAATTGTCATTATATGCAGATGACATGATACTATATATAAAAAACACTAAAGGCTCCACACAAAAACTACTAGAGCTGATAAAAGAATTTGGTAGGGTAGCAGGATACAAGATTAACATACAGAAATCAGCTGCATTTCTCTACACTAACAATGAAATATCAGAAAAGGAAAATAAAGAAGAACCTCTATTAAAATTGCATCCAAAACAATAAACTACTTAGGAATAAATTTGACCATAGCAGTGAAAGACATACAAGGAGAACTACAATTCATTGACTAAGGAAATTAAAGATGACTTAAAGAAATGGGAAAGATATCCCATGTTCTTGGATTGGAAGAATTAATATTGTTAAAATGGCCATAATACCCAAAGCAATCTACAGATTTAATGAAAATTACCCAGGACATTTTTCACAGAACTGGAACAAATAATCATAAAATGTATATGTAATCTTAAGAGGCCCTGAGTTGCCAAAGCAATATTGAAAAAGAATGAAGCTGGAAGAATAATCCTCCCAGACATCAGATAATAATACTACAGAGCTACAGTAATTGAAATAGTATGGTATTGGTACACACATATGGATCAATGGAACAGAATAGAGAGCCCAGAAAAAAACCCACAAACTTTTGGTCAATTAATCTTCAACAAAGGAGGCAAGAACATACAATGGAATAAAGACAGTCTCTTCAACAAATGGTGTTGGGAAAACTGGTCAGCTTCATGTAAATCAATGAAGTTAGAATAATCCCTCACACCACACACAAAAATAAACTCAAAATGGATTAAAGGCTTAAACATAAGACAAGACACTATAAGCCTCTTAGAAGAAAACACAGGCAAAACAGTATCTTAAATAAATCTTAGCAATGTTCTGCTAGGGCAGTCTACCCAGGCAATAGAAGTAAGAGCAAAAATTAACAAATGGACATAATTAAATTTATAAGCTTTTGCACAGCAAAGGAAACCATAAGCAAAACAAAAAGATAACCTATGGAATGGGAGAAAATATTTGCAAAAGATGAGACTGACAAGAGCTTAATTTCCAGAATATATAAACAGCTCATACCACTTAACAAAAAACCAAACTACCCAATCCAAAAGTGAGCAAAAGACCTAAACAAGCAATTCTCCAATGGAGACATACAAATGGCCAATAGGCACACAAAAAACTGCTCAATACCACAAATTATCAGAGAAATGCAAATCAAACCTACAAATGAGGTATCACCTCACACCAGTCAGAAAGGCCATCATTCAAAAGTCCATGAACAGCAAATGCTGGAGAGGGTATAGAGAAAAGGGAACCCTCCTACACTGTTGGTGGGAATGTAGTTTTGGGCAGCCACTGTGGAAAACAGTATGGATATTCCTCAAAAGACGAGGAATAGACTTACTATATGACCCAGTAATCCCACTCCTGGGCTATATATATCCAAAAGGAACCCTACTTCAGAAAGACATCTGCACCCCAATGTTCATAGCAGGACTATTTACAATACCCAAGACATGGAAACAACCTAAATGTCCATTGACAGATGACTGGATAAAGAAGCTGTGGTCTGTTTCTACAATGGAATACTATTCAGTCATAAAAATGACAATATAATGCCATTTACAGAAACATGGATATCCCTGGAGAATGTCATTCTAAGTGAAATAAGCCAGAAAGAGAAAGAAAAATACCACATGATATCACTCATATGTGGAATCCAACTCCCCCCCCCCCAAAACCAGAAGACAAATGAACTTAAATATAAAACAGAAACAGAGTGAGAGACACAGAAAGCAAACTTGTGGTTGCCAGGGTGGAAGGGGTGGGCAGGGACAGATTGAGAGTTCAAGATTTACAGATACTGACAGGTATATATAGAATACATAAACAAGTTTATACTGTACAGTACAGGGAAATATAGTCAAGATCTTGCAGTAGCTCATGGTGAAAAAGAATATGAAAATTAATATATGTATATTCATGTATGACTGAAGAACTACACCAGAAATTGACACCCCATTGTAAACTGAGTATAACTCAAAAAAAAGAAAACTAACTAAAAATAGAACTACCATATGACCCAGAAATTCTACTCCTGGTATATTTTTAAAAAATACAAAAACATTAATTCAAAAAGGTATATGAACCACAATGTTCATAGCAGCATTATTAACAATAGGCAAGATAAGGAAGTGACCTATGTGTCCATCAACAGATGAATGGATAAAGAAGATGTGGTATATATACAACGGAATACTACCCAGCCATAAAAAAGAATGAAAATTTCCCATTTACAACAAGATGGAGGGACTTGGAAGGTATTATGCTAAGTGAAATGAATCATAGAAAGACAAATACTGTATGATGTAACTTACATGTGGAATTAAAAAAATATAACAAACTACTGACTATAACAAAAAAGAAGTAGACTCACAGATAAAGAGAACAAACTCATGGTTACCAGTGGGAAGAGGGAAAAGAGAAGGAGCAATATAGGGGTAGGCATTTAAGAGATACAAACTATTATGTATAAAATAAGCTATAAGGATATATTGTACAATACAGGGAATATAGTCAGTATTTTATAATAAGTGTAAGTGGAGTATAACCTTTAAAACTGTGAATCACTAAATTGTACACCTGTAAGTGATATAATATTTCACAGCAACTATATGTCAAGAAAAAAGGAACAGCAATACTCTAGATGGGGACTGCTGTATCCACTTGGGTGCAAGAAGTGAAGATGACATACAGCAGAGCCACAGTCAACCCATGATGAACATGAAGCATTAGCAGGAATTAAACCTTTGTAAATCACTCAGATTTGCGAAAGCAATTTGTTATCATGGCATACTTAGTTTAATGTGACTGATATATGCTCTTACTGAGATTCAGGATACATATGATGGAATATCCCCAAACACAGAAACAGACATTTGACCTCCAAAAATTCTCCCCTCAAAAAAACCCCGAAAACAAATTTTAAAAAGTGACTCAAAAATTCAATTCAATTTTTATGTATAAAATTCATCCAAACATACAATTTTTGAAGCATCACTTCCCTTCTTCAAGGTCTCACTTACCTAGCAGCTCTCCCAAGCACTGCCCTAATGTCCTCATGGCACTACGAGAGTACAAAGTTTGCTTGAGTAGGACCCTTGGGGCCAAATCAGCAAATTCTTCGCAATCTCTGCTGTATGTGTGTTAGAGAGATTATTTATATTGATCTTACCTTTTTAAAAAATCACTGAATGTTAAAATTGATCAGAGAAGTCTTCCACTGGGAGAGAATGGTTTTTGAAAAACACTCAGGCAGATTTAGACAATAAGCAGTTGTAAAACATGTATCTGTGTGTGTGTCAAATTTGTTTTTAGGTGCTTTTATTACTGAAAAGTTAGTTACATAACTTATTTTAGCACTTAATGAAAATAAGAAATCCACTATTTTTCTAGTTATATAATCAAAATAGCTGTGGCTGTTTGCTATAGAATTATTTTTCCTCTCTTAAGGGAATTAAATTCAGAACAATTTCCTGGCTTCTCCCAAGTTTTAAGGTTCCTCTAGTTCATTCACATCTGCTTATGATGTTCCAGTCTTTAGGACTTGGTGCACAGACTGAAAAGAATACTTACTGTAAAAAGCAGGTCAACCTGCAAATTCCAAAGTGAATTTACCTTAGAGGATTTTCAGAATAGTCTAGGCAGAACTTGGTGGTGGTGCCAGGCGTTGGCTAACCTAGGGCATAGAGATAATTTTGGGATTCAGACTCTTATCTTCAGCTGAGAGGAGCAATTTATGGTTTGAAAAGTCATCTAAAATGGTGTGGGATTTAAATTTTTTTTTTTCAGGATAGGCTATACCTGTTAATTACACACACTTCCTTTTTCCTAATCCTGGATCTGGTCTTTCTGCCATTTCTCTGCTATGTGGTCAATCCACAAGTATCTGTTGAGTACCTACAATGTGAACTTGGGGTGTGCATTACCAAGGGCTTCCAGGAAGAATACAGCTATCTATTTCAGGGGTGAAAAAATATTACCTTAATCACTAGCATCAGTGTTCCTCTTAAGGACAGGCAAGTCTTTGTGTAGTAAATAATTTTCCAAGCCTTTTATGTGAAAAGTATAGAGGGCATTATCCCTACAGAGTACACAGAAAAAAGCATAGATAAACTACTTTACATAAGAAGTTAAAAGGAGAGGAAAAAGTAGGAAGTGGGTACCGAGCAACAAGTTGGGAGATGGATGGCCAGTGAGAAATTTCCAGGGACGATGGTATGCAAGAATACCCACTAACAGCCAGTACTAAAACTTAAAATAGTGTTAGAATGGGGAGAAGGAGATCAAGATGGCAGAGTAGAAAGACATGGAGCTCACCTCCCTTGATAAACACATGAAAAATCTCTACAAGTGGAACAATGCTCATCTAATAACAACTGAAAGCTCGCAGATGTTCTCTTCTGCAACTGAAGCTGAAAAAATATCCCCATGTAACTGGGTAGGACAAAATGGGGGAAAAAACGAATCAAGATGGGACCTGCACCCCTGGGAGGGAGCTATGAAAGAGGAAAGGTGCCCTTGCCCTGGTAACATCCTTCACTGGCTGAGAGGTCCACTGGGACATATAGGGAGCTGGAGTGGCCTGGAATTTGCTGAAGAGGAGGGTGTGGGAGCTGGCTTGCTGCCACATATGGTAGAGAGGGACTAGCACAGACAGTCCCTGCCATGTCACCACACTTGCCAGCCAGACATGCATGGCTACTGACATGCACAGCAGCTGGGGGCTGAAACTCTGGCTTCAGGAGATAGATCTGGAGCAATGACTTGGTTTGGCTGTACAGAGACAGCCCAAAAGGCCTGAAGTGTGGTCTGGGTCATCACTGTGGGTCTGTGCAGGATGGAGCATACATAGGTCTGCCATTGTCAGCATGCACATGGCAGGGCACAGCTCTGGCTGTGGCGGGCTTTGGGAGCACCTACATATGAGGCAGGACTGATATTGGAGCAAATTATCAGTGTTTCTTCAGTGAGGGTGGGTCTGGGAGTGGTCTAGCAGCAGCAGACTTTGTGGGTGCTCACAATGGGTGGTAGGTAGTGTCAGAGTTGCATGTCCCAGTGGAGAGCCACTGGGGAGGAATTCACAGTAGCTCCTTTCCCAGCGGCAATGCTCCAGTCCCACTGACTTCACACCACAGCTTAGAAACGGATCTGGGGTCTTCTACTCCAACAACTGGGGAGCAGACCCTGCCCCTGACAGGACTATGACAGACACAGATCAAAGAGGAGGCTCTATCCAACATCCAGTGCAAGCTCTGGTCACCACAACATCAAACACACACCCTATCAAGGGGACAATGGCCAGCATACCCTGAGGAAAGCTGTGGCAGGCATCTATAACAGAAACAGCCCTTGCACCAAAAATATTGGACTCACATGGTCTCCACAAGGATGCTCCTACATTAAAACAGCCCTTCAAGACCACAGTGGATAACTGTTTCTCCTAATTTCATAGAGTCAGAGATATTTAAGAAAAATGAAAAAGCAGAGGAAGTACTTCCAAGTAAACAAACAAAACCAAAAAACAAACCCAAGAGAGATCCCCTGAAAGATCAAGCAATGAAACACATCTCTTCAGTCTACCAGACCCCAAGTTCAAAAAGGAGGTAATAAGAACACTAAAGGAGTTAAGACTATCAATATAAGTCCAGATCATTATAACAAAGAACTACAAACTATAAAAAGAAACCAATCAAAATTCAACAACTCAATTGTCAAGAAAAAATCAACTGGAAAACAATGTTTAAAATGGCAATAATACATACTTATCAATAACTGCTTTAAATATCAATGGACTAAATTCTCCAATCAAAAGACATGGAGTGGCAGATTGGATTATAAAGCAAGAATCTACATTATACTGCTTACAAGAGACCCACTCCTGGGTGAAAGACATGGATTGACAGTGAGGGGATGGAAAAAAATACTCATGCAAATGGAAACAACAAGAAAGTAGAGATAGCAATACTCATGCCAGACAAAATAGACTTTAAATCAAAAGTCATAAGGCACAACCACACAAAATCTATGGGATGCAGCAAAAGCAGTCCTAAGAGGGAAGCTTTCTCAAAAAAGAACAATTTCAAGCGAACATCCTAATCTATCACCTAAAAGAATTAGAAAAAGAAGAGCAAACAAAACCAAAAGTCAGCAGAAGGAAGGAAATAATAAAGATCAGGGAGGAAATAAATAGAGATAAAATAATAGAAAAAAAAAAACCTATCAAACCAAGAGCTGGTTTTCTGAAAGAGTAAACAAAATTGACAAATTTCTGTCCAGGCTCACCAAGAAGAAAAGGGACAGAACACAAATAAACAAAATGGGGAAATTACAGCCAATACCACAGAAATACAAAAATCCAAAAGAAAATACTATGAACAAACTGTATGGAAACAAACTGGACAACCTAGAAGAAATGGACACATTTCTGGAAACATACAGCCCACTAAGACTAAATCAAGAAGTAGACCACTTAAACAGACTGATAACTACAAATGAAATAGAATTCGCAATAAAAAATTCCCTGCAAACAAAAGTCCAGGACCAGATGGCTTCACTGGGAGTTCTACCAAACATACAAAGAAGAACTCATATCAATCCTTCTCAAATTCTTCCAAAAGATTGAAATGGAGGGAGTACTCCCAAACTCATTCTATGAAGCCACCATTGCCCTGATACCAAAACCAGACAAAGCCACTACCAAGAAAGAAAATTACAGGCTAGTATCTTTGAGGAACATAGATGCAAAAATCCTCAACAAAATATTAGCAAACAGAATCCAACAACACATAAAAAAGATGACACACCATGATCAAGTTGGATTCAACCCAGAGACACAAGGATGGCTCAACATATGCAAAACAAACAATGTGATATACCACATCAACAAGGAAAGGACAAAAGCCACATGATCATCTTAATAGATGCAGGATAAACATTTGATAAAATTCAACACTTATTTATGATAAAAACTCTTACCAAAGTTACTACAGAGGGAGCATATAGCAACATAATAAAAGCTATTTCTGACAAACACACAGCCAGCATAATACTCAATGATGAAAAGTTGATAGCCTTCCCACTGAAATCTGGAACAAGACAAGGATGCTCACTCTCACTACTTCTATTCAACATAGTCTTGGAAGTCCTAGCCACATCAGGCATGAAAAAGAAGTAAAAGGGATCCAGATTGGAAAGGAAGAGGTAAAATTGTCACCATATGCAGATGACATGATACTATACATAGAAAACCCTAAAAGCTCCACACAAAAACTACTAGAGCTGATAAAAGAATTTGGCAAGGTAGCAAGATACAAGATTAACATACAAAAATCAGTTGCATTTATTTACAACTAACAATGAATTAGCAGTAAAAGTAAAGAAACAATCCCTTTTAAAATCTCATCCAAAAGAATAAAAGACTTAGGAATAAATCTGACCAAGGAAGTGAAAGACTTATACATGGAGAACTACAAAACAATGACTAAAGAAATTAAAGATGACTTAAAGAAATGGAAAGGTATCCCATGTTCTTGGATTGGAAGAATTAATATTATTAAAATGGCCATACTACCCAAAGTAATCTATAGATTTAATGCAACCCCTATCAAATTATCCAGGACAGTTTTCAGAGAACTAGAACAATCTTAAAATTTATATGGAATCACAACAGATCCAGAATTGCAAAAGCAGTATTGAGGAAAAAAAATGAAGCTGGAAGAATAACCCTCCCAGACATCAGACAATACTACAGAGCTACAGTAATCAAAATAGCATGGTATTGGCATAAAAACAGACATATGAATTGATGGAACAGCATTGAAAGTCCAGAAATAAACCCACAGATCTACAGTCAATTAATCTTCAACAAAGGAGGCAAGAACATACAATGGAGAAAAGACAGTCTCTTTCACAAATGGTGTTGGGAAAACTGGATAGCAGCATGTAAATCAGTGAAGTTAGAACACTCCCTCACACCATACTCAAAAATAAACTCAAAATGGCTTAAAGACTTAAATATAAGATAATACCCAATAAATCTCCTAGAAGAAAGTAGAGGCAAAACATTCTCTGACATAAATCTGAGCAATGTTCTCCTAGGGCATCTACCCAGGCAATAGAAATACAAGTAAAAATCAACAAATAGGACCTAATTAAACTTAAAAGCTTTTGCACAGCAAAGGAAACCATAAGCAAAACAAAATAACAACCTATGGAATGGGAAAAAATATTTGCAAAAGATGCGATTGACAAAGGCTTAATTTCCAGAATATATAAACATCTCATACCACTTAACAAAAAAACAAACAGCCCAATCCAAAAATGGGGAGAAGACCTAAACAAGCAATTATCCAATGAAGACATACAAATGGCCAATAGGCACATGAAAAAATCCTCAGTATCACTAATAATCAGGGACATGCAAATCAAAACTACAATGAGGTATCACCTCACACCAGTCAGAATGGCCACAGAATGGATAGACTGTGGAGAAAAGAGACCCTTCCTACACTGCCGGTGAGAATGTAGTTTGGTGAAGTCATTATTGAAAACAGTATGGTGATTCCTCAGAAAACTAAAAATAGATTTACCATATGATCCAGCAATCCCATTTCTGGGTATATATTCAGAAGGAACTCTAATTCAAAAAGACACCTGCACCCCAATGTTCATTGCAGCACTATATACAATAGCGAAGACATGGGAACAACCTAAATATCTATCAACAGGTGACTGGATAAAGAAGCTGTGGTATATTTCTACAATGGAATACTATTCAGCCATAAAAAATAATAAAATAATGCCATTTGCAACAACATGGATGGACCTAGAGATCATCATTCTAAGTGAAATAAGTCAGAAAGAGAAATAAAAATACCATATATAACTCATATCTGGAATCTAAAAAAAAGGAAAAGAAAGTAAAAGGACACTATGGACTCATCTACAAAACAGGAACACAGTCGCAGACTTAGCAAACGATCTTATGCTTACTGGGGAAAGGGGGTGGAAAAGGATAAATTTTGGAGTTTTAGATTTGCAAATGTTACCCACTATATATAAAATTAGATTAAAAAAAACAAGTTTCTTCTGTATAGCACAGGGAACTATATTCAACATCTTGTAATAACCTTTGATGAAAAAGAATATGAAAACAAATGTATGTACATATATGCATGACTGGGACATTGTGCTGTACAGCAGAAATTGACACATTGTAACTGACTGTAGGTCAGTAAAAAAAAAAGTAATAACCACTACTGAAAAAAAAAATAACCACTATTGGAAAAAAAAAGTCATAAGGAAAGACAAAGAAGGACATTATATAATGATAAAAGGATCAATACAAGAAGAGCATACTACATTCATTAACATATGCACCCAATATAGGAGCACCTAAATCCATAAAACAAATACTAACAGATATACAGGGAGAAATTGACAGGAATACAGTAATAGGAGGAAACTTAAACACCCCCATTGACATCAATGTACAGATCTTCTGGTCAGAAAATCAATAAAGCAACAGAGATCCTAAATGATACAACAGAACAATTGGACTTAATTGGTATCAACAGGACACTACGATCAGGAAAACAAACAAACAAAACCCAAACCAAAAACAAACAAAGAAACCAGACTATACATTCTTTTCAAGCACGCATGGAACATGCTTAAGGATAGACAACATACTAGGTCACAAAACAAGTCTCAACAAATTTAAAAGGATAGAAATTATTTTAGGCATATTTTCTAACCACAACTGTATGAAAGTAGAAACCAACCATAGGAAGGAAAATGGGAGAAGAACTAACAACATGGAGACTAAACAACATGTTACTGAAAAAATATATGGGTCAACACTAAAATTGAAGAAATCAGAAAATACATCAAGACAACTGAAAATGAAAACATAACCTTATTAAATCTATGGGGTGTAGCAAAAGTAGTCCTAAGATGGAAGGTCACAATGATATAGACCTTCCTCAAAAAACAAGAACAATCTCAAATAACCTAACCTACCACCTCAAAGAATCAGAAAAAGAAACAAAAACCTAAAGTCAGAAGAAGGAAAGAAAGATTATAGAGAAAATAAATAATATAGAGACCAAAAAAGAAAGAAAGAAAGACAAACAATAAGATCAAGAGCTCCTTTTTTTAAAAGGATAAAAAAAATATCAACAAACATCTAGCCAGGCTCACCAAGACAAAAAGAGGACCCAAATAAAAAATTAAAGAGAAGAAATAACAACTGATACTTCAAATATACAAAAAGTCATAATGCTATGAGTAAATACCAACAAATTGGACAATCTAGAGGAAATGAACAAGTTTCTAGAAACATACATTCTGCCAAAACTGAATCAAAAGGAAACATAATTTGACCAGATAGATCAGTGTAAAACAAATAGAATTGGTAATTTAAAAAAAAAAAGCCTCCCTGCTTCATTGGAATTCTATCAAACATACAAAGAACTTAAACCTACCCTCTCAAACTCTTCCCAAAGACTGAAGAGGAAGGAACACTCCCAAACTCATTTTATGAAGCCATCATCACCCTGATACCAAAACTAGACAAAGACATAACCAAAAAAGAAAATCACAGGCCAATATCTTTGATGAATACAGATACAAAACTCCTCAACAAAATATTAGGAAGCCAAAACCAAAAACACATGAAAAGGATTATATACCATGATCAAGCTGGATTCATTCCAGGGTCAAAGGATGATTCAACATATACAAATCAATCACTGTGATACACCACATGAACAAAAAAACACAAAAGCCACACGATCATCTCAATAGATGAGAGATGCACTGATAAAATTAAATATCCACTCATAATAAAAACTTTCACCAAAGTGAGTTAGAGGGAACGTATCTCAATATAATAAAAGCCATTTATGACAAACCCACAGCTAATATAATACTCAATGGTGAAAAGCTGAAAGCCTTCCCACTAAATTCAGGAATAAGATAAGGATATAAATTCTCACCACTTCTATTCAACATCATACTGGAAATCCTAGCTACAGCAATCAGACTAGAAAATAAAGGTATCCAAATTGGAAGAGTTAAAATTATCATTTTATGCAGATGACATGATACTCTATATAGAAACCTTAAAAGACATCAAATAAAAACTATTGGAACTAATAAACGAATTCAGCAAGGTAGCAGGATACATGACTAATATACAGAAATTTGTCGCTTTTCTTTACACTAACAATGAAATACCAGTAAGAGATATTTTATAAAAATCCCTTTAAAACTGTATCAAACATAAATCTCAGCAATGTTCTCCTAGGGCAGTCTAGCCAGGCAATAGAAATAAAAGTAAAAATCAACAAATGGGACCTAATTAAACTTACAAGCTTTTGCACAGGAAAGGAAACCATAAGCAAAACAAAATAACAACCTGCGGAATAGGAGAAAATATTTGCAAAAGATGCCACTGACAAAGGCTTAATTTCCAGAATATATAAATAGGTCACACAACAAAAAAACAAACAACCCAATCCAAAAATGGGGAGAAGATCTAAACAAGCAATTCTCCAATGAAGACATACAAATGGCCAATAGGCACATGAAAAAATGCTCAATATCACTAATTTTCAGAGAAATGCAAATCAAAACTACAATGAGGTATCACCTAACACCAATCAGAATGGCCATCATTCAAAAGTCCACGAACAATAAATGCTGGAGAGAGTGTAGAGAAAAGGGAACCCTCCTACACTGTTGGTGGGAATGCAGTTTGGTGCAGCCATTATGGAAAACAGTATGGAGATTCCTCAAAAGACTGAAAATAGACTTACCATATGATCCAGCAATCCTACTTCTGGGCATATACCCAGAGCAAACCTTAATACAAAAAGATACATGCACCCCAAAGTTCACAGAAGCACTATTTACAAGAGTCAAGACATGGAAACAACCAAAATGTCCATCGACAGATGACTGCATAAAAAAGCTGTGATATATTTATACAATGAAATACTACTCAGCCATAAAAAAGAATAAAATAATGCCATTTGCAGCAAATGGATGGACCTGGAGATCATCATTCTAAGTAAGCCAGTAAGAGAAAGAAAAATATCATATGACCTCACTTATGTGTGGAATCTGGAAAAAAAAATACAGAAATGAACTTATTTACATAACAGAAACAGACTCACAGACATAGAAAACAAACTTATGGTTACCAGGGAGGGAAGGGGGTGGGAAGGGACAAATTGGGAGTTTGCGATTTGCAGATTCTTAACTGGTATATATAAAATAGATAAACAACAAGGTCTTACTGTATAACAAAGGGAATTATATTCTGTATCTTTTAGTAACTTATGGTGGAAGAGAATATGAAAATTTTGTATGTTCATGTATGACTGAATCATTATGCCGTACATCAGAAATTGACATACTATTGTAAACTGACTATACTTCAATAATATATATACATGTATAAAAAATAAAATGTCAAAAAAACAAAATACCTAGGAATAATCCTAACCAAGGAAGTGAAAGACCTATACGCTGAGAACTAGAGAACACTGATAAAGGAAACAGAGAATGATTCAAAAAATGAAATGATGTCCTATGCTCTTGAATTGAAAGAATATTCTTAAAATGGCCTTGCTACCCAAAGCAATCCACAGACTTAATGAGATCCCTATCAAATCACCCATGACATTTTTCAGAGAACTGCAACAAATAACCTAAAATTATATGGGACCACAAAAGGCCCAGAATTGCCAAAGCAATCCTGAGGAAACAGAACAAAGCTGGAAGCAAAACCCTCCCAGACTTCAGACAATAATACAGAGCTACAGCAATTAAATCAGCATGGTATTGGCATAAAAACAGACAGAGATCAGTGGAACAGAGAGCCCATAAATAAACCCATACACCTATGATCAACTGATCTTTGACAAAGGAGGCAAGAATATACAATGGAGAAAAGACAGTCTCTTCAGCAAGTGATACTGGGAAAGCTGGACAGCTTCATGTACATCAATGAAGTTACAATATTCCTTCATACCATATACAAAAATAAATTCAAAATGATTTAAAGACTTAAGTATAAGACATGACACCATATAAAACTCCTCACAGAGGACATAGGCAAAACATTCTCTGACATAAATCATAGCAATGTTTTAGATCACCTTCCCAAGGCAAAATAAAAGCACAAATAAACAAATGGGGCCTAATCAAACTTAAAACCTTTTGCACAGCAAAGGAAATCATCAACAAAATGAAAAAACCTACGAACTGGGAGAAGATATTTGCAAACAATGCAATTGACAAGGGATAAATTTAAAATATACAAACAGCCCATACAACTCAATATCAAGGAAACAAAACAGCCCAATCAAAAAATGGGCAAAAGACCTAAGCAAACCTTTCTCCAAAGAAGTCATATGAATGTCCAAAAGGCACACAAAAAGATGCTCAATATTGCTAATTATTAGAGAAAGATAGATCAAAACTGCAATGAGGTATCACCTCACAACTGTGAGAATGGCCATCATCAGAAAGTCTGCAAATAATAAATTCTGGAAAGGGTGTGGAGAAAAGGGAACTCTCCTACAGCATTGGTGGAAAAGTAAACTGGTGGAGCAAAAAAAAGTAAATTGGTAAACATTATGGAGGTTCCTTACAAAATTAAAAATTGAGCTACCATGTGATCTAGCAATTGTACTCCTGGGCAAAATGAAAACTCTAAATCAAAAAGATACATGCATTCCAATGTTCATAGAAGCCCTCCTTACAATGGCCAAGTCATGGAGGCAACCTAAATGTCCAACAACAGATGACTGGATAAAGCATATGTGGTATATTTATACAATGGATCACTACATAGCCATAAAAAAGAATGAGATAATACCATTTGCAACAACATGGATGGACCTAGAGATCATCACACCAAATGAAGTAGGTCAGACAGAGAAAGACAAATATCATATGATACTACTTATATGTGGGATCTACAATAGGACACAAAAAAACTTATTTATTTACACAACAGAAACAGACTCACAGACATAGAAAACAAACCTTTGGTTAAAGGGAAAGGTGGGGGTAGGGATAAATTAGGAGTATGAGATAAAAGATACACACCACAATATATAAAATAGATAAATAGCAAGGATTTACTGCATAGCACAGGGAAGTAAAATATCTTGTAATAACCTATAATGGAAAAGAATCTGAAAAAATATACATGTATATATATGTATGTCTGAATCACATTGCTGTACACCTGAAACTAACACAATATTGTAAATCAACCATACTTCAGTTAAGAAAAATAGTGCTAGAATGGATTTGCCTTTCCATCTGCTTTGCCAAGAGTCCCTGTGTGAATAGTGCAGAGGGAGGAAGGGTCAGTACCTTTGAAGTGCTGAGATGATCCATACAAAGAACCAAAGCAGTGGAGGCAAGGGCTCGAGTCAGAGGTCCTTGGAGAAACAGAACCTTCCCTAAGACTCCCTTGAGAGATTGGGAGTTAGCCTGGGCAACACCCAACCACTGACATATGATGGGAGTCACACGGTTACCACTGAGACCTCACAGCAGACAACAACCCAGCTACCATTGTTGTTACAAGTCTGAGAAGTGGTTCCATCCTTCAGGACATTATGTGCTCCTGAACATGCTAGTCACTAAATGACACACACCTGGCATCCTCCCTTTCTCCTTCCCGCCCTTCTTACCACACTCAAAAGAAAAATGGAAGAACAGTAATGAAGCGTTGAGGCACATACAATGTCTTTAAACCATGGACTGAGTTGGAAGGAGTAGGGTCTTTCTAATAGCAGCACGGCATTCAAAGCGTGTTCTAGAAGGGGGACTGACGTGCAGTGTTCAGCATTTGGATAACAGCACAAAATTAGGAACAATCTACACTTCCATCATTAGGGGGTGGTTAAATGAACCATGATTCATCCACACTATAGAATGCGGTATGCACCTTTTCAAAATAATTTTGGCATGTTTACATGTAATGATATGGAAAGATCTCTAAGATCCACGTCAAGTTTAATGCAAGGTGAAAAGCACTACCTACAGTTTCTATGGGGAAAAAATTCATCAAATATAATTACATATTTGAATATGTAAGTATATTTCCCCTGGGACGGGAAAGGGCTCAAGAAGGACCTGGAGACAAAACTTACTTTGTCTGAAAAATCTTAACCATGAGAATGTATTCACATAGTGCTTGTATGATTAAAATAAGTAAAAACTTTGAAGTATATGAATGTGTAAAAAGAACAGTACAAGTTCAGTGCTTCTGGAGGTTACTAGAACACACACACACACACACACACACACACACAAGACAATGCCAATAATGTCAGTGCAGATAAAAGAACGTACTACTCACAGGTAACCGAGCAATACTGTATTTCCTCATATCAGGAAAACCCAGCCGGTTGCAAAAATGAGCTGATGATACGCGCACACACTATGTCACCTTTACCCTCCAGGTTAATCTAAACTGTGGGGCCTTGCTACAGGTCCAACGTCTGATTGTTCAGCCTGCACAGTCACACCCACTTTCAGGTGTGTTGTGACGAAGCTCTTATTTTTGACACAAAGTTCAGTAGCCTATGAGAGGGTCATAACTGATCCCATCAATGTGAAATTCTCCACGAGGAAAAGTCATTGAAGATGAACCCAATCATTGGCCCTCCTATTGGGTGTGAGAACCACCGAGACACAGGCTGTATTCCATGCTGCTTGCTGGTTTATGTTCTCTAGAGCCAGATGTCTGACTGTGATGAAGTTATTCCCTATTTCCTTGTCCAGTATGAGTCTCCTCACTCCTTCCCCTTCTGTCTTCTATGAATTTCCTCTGTCTCATATCTTTAGTTTCTTTCCTCTGGGTTCTTTCCCTGCATCTACAAAATGCCTAATCTTAAAGAAAACTTCCTCTTCAAGCTGCCACCCTGTCTCAAGCTCAGGCTGCGAGAACAAAGTAGCACAAATTGGGTGACTTACATACAATAGAATTTTATTTCCCATAGTTCTGGAGGCTGAGGTCCAAGATCAGGGTACCAAGCAGGTCAGATTCTGGGGAAAACCCTTCCAAGCTGCAGATTTCTCACTGTGTCCTTACGTGGTGGAAGGGTCAAGGGATGTCTCTGGAGGCTCTTCTACAAATGTGCTAATTCCATTTATGATGGCTGTGCCCTCAAGACCTAATCACCTCCCAAAGGCCCCATCTCCTAATGCCATCACCTTGGGGCTTAAGTTTCAACCCATGAATTTTGGGGAGATACAAACATTAAGACCATAGCACACACAACATTGTAAAATATTATAAATCAATAAAAAATGTTAAAAAAAAATACCTTGATTAAACTTAAAAAAAAAAAAAAAGACCATAGCACACCCTCATCGACTTGCTCTCCTCTCCTGCTGGCTGGCCATCTAGGATGTCTTGCTCAGCCCCACGTCGCTTCCACACCATTTATTTCCTTCATTTACTTCTCAATATCTCAATTCTTGACGTACTTTCACTTTCACAGAGATCACCAGTATCCTAACACTTAATCAAATGGTTCCTTCTCCGCCCCGGTAGACAGCTGCTGTTTCTGGCCACAGACCACACCATCCTTGAAATGTCCCTCTCTTTGCTTGCTCTCCTTCCTCAAATCATTTTTCAGTGGCCTTTAGAGGCATCTCATTGGTCCTCTTCTTCCTGCCTTTTCTCCCTTAGTTCTTGATGTAACCCCACACTCTCAATTCTTAATTTTATGCAGCTGGCACCCACATCTACCTCTCTTGTCATCAGCCTCTGTTTGGGTTCCAGGCAGACCTGCAAATTTTTCCCACAGGTGATATCCTGCTGGCATTTCAGCCGTGGCCTCCGTAAATCCAGACTGCTAGTTCTGCCTCTCTGCCTTCCTATGCTTCCTAATTCAGCAACTCCCCAGTATCAAAGCCACTGTTTCTTTCTCCCCCAAATGCCATCGGCAACCATGCTCACTTGACAAACCGCTTCCTCCCTCTCCACTACTCCTGTTGGCTCTCATTTGGATCATCGCTGCAGCCTCTCAGCTGCTCTCCCACACTTCCACACACCAATGTAAACATCCTAAGGGGCGTCCCCAGATCCTCAAACCTCAGTCTCCTCAAGAATAGAGTCTAACTCTCTTAGAATGGCACTCAAGACCCTTCACCATCTGCTCCAACCTACCTAAAGGGCACTCTTTGTTCCCTAAGAGAATTTTTACCAAACCCTATGGATCTAAGAAAATAAAAGCTTCCCTAAAGGTCTCCCTTTAGAGCGACTAGGAGATTCTCTAGAATCTGAGATGAAAGAATCTCAGGAGCTTTGCCCGTCTGCAGGGGTGGGGCCCTCCAAGAAACAGTGACTTGCCTAACTCGCTTCAAGACCTCTGCTCCATGTGGCTTCTCCCAGGAAGCTTCCTCAACTGCACCTCCTCACCCCACGTCAACTTTGAAAGGCGCCCCTTAACTTTCTCTAAGCCTTCCAGCTGGACTTCTCTCAGGCTCCAAGCCATCATAACCCCTTTGTTTTTTCTTTTTTAAATTTATTTTTATTGAGGTATAGTTAATTTACAATGTTGTATTAGTTTCTGGTATACAGCACAGTGATTCAATAATACATATATTCTTTTTCAGATTCTTTTCCATTATCATTTATTACAAAATACTGAATATAGTTCCCTGTGCTATACAGTAGGTCCTTGTTTATCTGTTTTATATATAGTAATTAATACCTGCAAATCCCAAACTCCTAATTTCTCCCCCCCTTGCCTTCCCTTTTGGTAACCCTGAGATTGTTTTCTATGTGAGTCAGTTTCTGTTTTGTAAATAAGTTCATTTGTATCTTATTTTGGATCCTACATATAAGTGATATATAATATGATGTTTGTCTTTCTCTGTCTGACTGACTGCATTTAGTATAGTAATCTCTAGGGCCACCCATGTTGCTGCAACATGTCTCCCTGAGCCTCAGTGTCCTCAGCAAGCCGGGGACAATATTTCACCTCACTGTCGTGAGGATTTTTATAAATAAAATCAGCTAGCACAATGCCTGGCATGCATAGGGACTCAGAGAATATGTTTTTGCCCCCTCTGTTTTCTGATTAAGCAGGTGTTTTTTTTTTCTTTAAACAAGCAAAGCAATGCCCCTCTGTTTTCTTTTTTTCACATTTGTTCATTATTTATTCAATATTTATCGATGACTGTGCATGCCAAGCATTATTCTAGATTCCAGGGATACCTGAGTGAACCACACAGATAAGATCCCCGATTTATCCGGCGTCTTGGTCTTAGCACACAGAGGTGGGGCTACATTCTCCTGCTGCTAAGTTTGAATCAGCCTTTCCTAGTGTGTGCTCCTGGCTGGCAGTACCTCATTTCATTTCCCCATTTTCTTTCACTTCGATTTCTGGTGCTCTCCTCCCATCACTCATAGCTTGTGGCAGAACATGATTTCAAAGAAAATAACTTGGAAAAACAGACTAATGCTTAAAGATGCATAAAAGGTTGCAAAAGTACCACCATGGTGTTTGACAATTACCAATGCTCAAAAGGAAACAAGACTAAGAAGTTGAACTAAGTCAAGCATCCCTCACCAGCAGAACTGCTCAGCACAGACAGCACCAGAGCTGCAGGTGTTGATGAACTCGCTTCCCCTCACGTTGCTTCCAGACAAATTAGAGTCACTCAAATGACTCTCCTATAAATTTATTTTGACCGAATCTTTTGAACCTGCAAGTCCTGCTCCTCTGTGAGTCTCCAGCACGGAGCTCAGTGTCAGGTACTAGGTAACCTATCAGGTCTTCTTGGTCTCCTCCTGTGGTACCCTCAGCTCCTTCTAGGCTGGGCCACCATCTGACTTGTTTTTGCATTCTCATGCTGAGTACAGGGCTTGGTACACAGTAGGTGCTCAGAACATGTTTGATCAGTGAACAAAGGGACGGAAGGGTTTGAGTTGAGAGATTTTTGGAAGCTCCTTTTCAGCACACAAGCTCCAGCAGGAGGGGAGAGGCCAGGCTGGGTGGGGGATTCCTGACTCTAGTCTGAGGCCTGGGGCTCTCTGAGGACGAAGGACCCCGTGTCAGTGTCCCTGCCTCATGGTGGCCCAGGGTTGTGCCTGTGCAAGGCCGCTCCCCTCCCCCATCAAGTAACAGGAGGCTGACTCTGACCAGCCTGCTTTGGAAAACTGCTTGCACCTGGCCTGGAAGAACACAATTAAAAGACGCCGTAAAAATTGACAGATCCCAGTGCGGAGGGCCGAAAATACATTACAATTCCGATCGAACTATAAATAAAGCCCCTAAATTAAATAAATCTCGCACAATTATGGATTAAAACGTGTTTGGTGTTAATGGCCTTGCACATGGACCCTGACTCCCGAAATTGTTGCTGAGGCTGCACGGCTGGGGGATTGCATCATAATTAACACCAGGCCATCCCGGGAGGGAGGGGGCTGGCCCGAGGTTCAACCGCGGGCCTTCAGTAAGCGGGGAGGGGCCCGACGAGCCCCCCTGCTGCCTGATGCTTACCCAGCCCCTTCTTGGTGACAGTGACTCTTTCCTTGGAAGATGAGGACCTGGAGGCAGTCGTTGCTGCTCAGGGTCTGACCTTGGACACAAAGGCTTACTCTGGGTTGAGGGTTCTGGCTTCCCTGAGATCCACAGATCCATGTACATCCAACAAATGAGCCAACCCCAAGCAGGTATTGTTGAAGAAATATCTGGATAGTTCAGCCGTTTGCTCATGCCTACCCAGTTGTTTGGAAGCCCATAAATTGTAGTGCAGTTAACCAGCAACCATAACATACCCTAGAGCGCCTAAAGTTTCCTCTAACAACCCTCGAACTTCAACGCCTAGAACCAAGGAGGTTGGTAACACTGTGAAAGATAATTCAAAGTACAGGAGTTCTAGCACCTCCAAGCCAAGTCCGAGCCCTAAAATTTAGGAAGTTTTACAGGAGAAAACGACGCAGCCTGAAGTTCTCCTTCAGGACAGATTCTTACCTGGGACTGAGGTTGAAAGAAGGAGAGATGCCCTGAGTAACTGCTCCTGCGGGCAGGGTGGTGCCGTGGGCGCCAGCGGCAGGCTGCTCGGAGCCCGCTGCCTGCTCCACTCCCGACTAAGCAAGCGCATGCTCGGTTCTGCTTCAGGTTCAGGCCTCCAAACAGGGGTTAATCATAGTACTTCTTAGCCACAAGGTACTTGACTTCTGGCACACACGAAACACCTGTGAATGTTCGCTGTTGTTACGGTCATCACTGTGGAGTCAGCAAGCCCATCCTTACTCACCTGCTCCAACTGTGGAGGGCTCGTGCCTCCCCCGCCCCCACCCCGGAGAGGCGCTACAGGCTTACAGGCGTGGGGAGGCCACGCACTCCCCCAGGTGACCAGCTTTATGTATGTAAGAATCTACATATGGATAAAGATGTATTGCAAGGAATTGGCTTACGTGATCGTGCAGGCTGGTGAGACAAGCCTGAAATCCATAGGCCAGGCTGTCAGGCAGGCAGCTGAAACTCTCTGGCATGAGTGGGAGCTGCAGTCCACAGGTGAAATTTCTTCTTCTTCAGGGAAGCCTCACTTCGGTTTTGAAGGCTTTTCAACCAACTGAATCAGGGCCGTCCGGATGATATAGGCTAATCTTGCTTAATCCAAGTAAACTGATTGTAGACTTTAATCACATCTACAAAATAACTTCACAGTAATACCGAAGTTAGCGTTTGACTGAGTAACTGAGGGCTGACACGTAACGCGGACCCATCCCACGTGGGGTCGTAAGAGCTACCGTGCCATGAAAATCCAGGCCTCCTGCCTCCTGCCCAGGCTGACCTCTCTGTGCCCGGTGCTGTCTCTGCCTTGTGCCTTCCAACTGTCTGAGGCAGGGAACACAAGCATGCACTGCTATCAGGCTTTCTCCAAAGGCCTCCTTAGAATGTGACCATAGGAAATTGCCAGACAGCATAATCTCCAGAAGGACGGCTTTTTTCTTGTGATAAGCTGCAAAGAATCTGGAGAACAGTGGTTTCATTATGTGAGGAACCATATTTAACTTCCCAAAAGAAGAATACAACCATGTTCCAAGGCTAGAAGACAGACAAAGGCAGGGCCCATCTTTAGCTTGGATGCACAGTATGGCTGTTGGGTTGTTTGGGGCTGGCTTCCATCAAGATCGTCGGGGCTGGGCCATGCTGGTTGTTCAGTAGTTTGCCTATCAACACTGGGCAGAGACCGGACTTCCCTAAGCTGGTGTGGCTTAAGGAGAGCAGCCATTTAAAATACACCTCACACTCAGACAGTCAAAAAGGCCTATCGCTGTCTGAGAGTCATTGGGACACAATCCCTTCTATCACTTCCAACACGGAGGTGGGAAAATGGTGACGCCCTGGGGTGGCAAAGATGTCTCATTAGGTTATGCTGCAGAAATTCTTCTGGAAGGATGCCTGGCCCCAGGGAGCCTCCTCAGTCAATCAAAGTTATAAAGAGACTATAAAGGTACATGGATTCTTCTGTATTGCACAGGGAACTATATTCAATTATCTTGTAATAACCTTTAATGAAAAAGCATATGAAAATGAATATGTGTATGTATGTGCATGACTGGGACACTGTGCTATACACCAGAAACTGACACATCGTAACTGTACTTCAATTAAAAAAAAAAGCACATGGAGACTGTTGCTTGCAGAAGTTGGACCTGGAACCGGAAGCATGACAAATGGGAACATACAGACTATGGAGCCCAGCAATGGCTAAGCTCCTCGCATGTGTCAAATCTCTCTGATCTCTCTTCTCCCTTATCTCCCCTCTACTTTCTTCTTCCACCACATCCCTCTGACTCCAGCTGGAGAAATTTCTCTGCTTTTATGGGCTCAAGTGATGAGATGGGGCCCACTTGGACAATCCACAGGCTGCTCTATTTTAAGGTTAGCTGATTAGTAAACAATTTCATCTGTAAAGCGCCATTAAGAGAAGCACATAGGTTAGTGTTTGATTAAATCACCAGGGGACGGGCATCTTAGCTGGCTTCAAAGATGGAGGAAGCAGGCAGGAGCCAGCTTTCTCTAAGAGCTGAGAACCACAGCGGATGAAAGTCATCAAGGAAAATGGGGACCTCCGTCCTTCAACTTCATGAAATTGAATTCTGCCCACAACCTAAGCCCGGAAAAACTTCACCCAGACTTTCTGGTGAAGAATGTAGCCCTGGCAACTTCTTGATTTTAGCCCCATGAAACACTGACAGATTTCTGACCTGCAGCATCACCAGATAATAAACTGGCGTTGTTTTAAGCCACCCAGTTTGTGGTAATTTGTTACAGCAGCAATAGGAGACATATATTCTCTCGTCCTACTTTGGGTTTGGGCCGTGCTGGTGGCCTCACCCACCATCTCCCTAAAGAACAATCTGTCTGCCCAAGCAGGACACCTTTTGCTTATTATGCAGAACAAATCTGCTCCTCCCTGTGTCAGCTTAGTCCTAATAGAAATGTCACAGACTCGAATGGTGCCTCACCATGGCCTCTTAACAAAAACCTCATTCATGATGAGTTCTCCCAGCCCCCCAAGTAGAAGGCAGACATGGTTGCTTTAAAAACACCACACTCTTCCTTCCCGATTTTCTTCCTCTCCAAATTATAATAGGGGAAGCTCTTTCCTTTATTATCCAAGTAGAAGGGATTCAAAAGGCCCATAGAGAGGCTGGAGTTAATGCCTTCCTTGGGCAAGATTCTGTTGCTTGTGTTGATTTAGGGGAAAGCTAGAGGTGACAGAACCTGAATCAGTGTTGAGTCAATTATTTACAAACAGAAACAGCCAGGTACCGGGTCAGGGCTCACATACGTATGTTGTTTTCTTCCCCCTACAGAAAAGGAAGCAGAATATGTCCCCACTTCCGACTTCTCATCCATATTAATTTAATTGGCTGCCATCAACAATGACCAAAGAACTTTCTTGTCTTCTTCACATGAGGCGCTGAATCCTGGACACAGATGTCGAACTCAAAAACCCAAACAAAACCAGACCAACTGGGTCTAAGTTTGAAAAGCCGCACCAGAAGGGAATACATTCATCAGATCAACCTCTTGGCTCTTCAGAGTTTGGTTATAATTTTAAGCTTGTTCCAGACAGATTCTGGCAGGAGATGTGCTTCTGAACGCCTATATGGCCTTCAATTGCTGGTCTGGGTAAAGAGAGCCTTGTCCTTTCCTTTCAGCTTCTGTTGTGGGGCTGAGCTTCCCGGCAGGAGAGTGGCTGTTCTTGAGTCTATGGGACCCCTGTGTTCAGTAGGGATTAAATGGAAAGGGCATGTGTTATCTCTGTCTGTCCAGCCCACCTTCTGTCTGGCCATCTTCCCTTGAAGAATGAAAGCAAAAACTCACAGGACGGAGCAGCAGGAAAAGCGATGCTCCTATAGTTGTACCATGTAGGGTGTGCGTGTGTTTGCAACTTGCCACAGGGCTCTGGGCTGCTTCTGCTCTGAAATCCTGAGAGCACCTATGGCCTGCACCACATACTACCTTGACCAGTTCTTTCTCTTTCTACGGGTACAGCTTTACCTCCACAGCAAAACTGTAATCTTGCAGATGCAACCACATCTTTAAAAAGAAAGTTCTGGAAAATGGTTTTACTTGCTTTTATCCTGGTTGCACAGTGCTCCATAGAACATCGCTCCACAATACAGTCAGCCATTCCTCTACTGAAGATTTCAGTTCTATTTGTTTCTTTGCTGTTATATAACATACTATGGTGAAGACCCTGATATGTGAAATTTTGCTGTCTTTTCTCTATTTCCCCGGGAAAGATTTCTGGACTAAGACCAAGAGGTGTAGACACCTAAAATGAGTTATTTCCCTCAAATTAGGAACATTTAACCCTCTCACCAGCAGTATGTGGAGAATGCCAGGCTCACGTTCTCTAGTACTATTAATACATTTAAGTCTTTGTTGATAGAACAGTAGGGAAAACAAGAGGAAAGGTATCTCCTGCTGTGTTCTCCTTTGGTAAATTACTCAATTTGAGGTGGATTTTAAAAACATATTTACTTTTTTTTTATATTTTTGTAAGTATATTTATTGTATTGTATTGTATTGTATTATCTCTTACATTTGTCCATTTAAAAAATTGAGTTCATATTGTTTCCCTAACATTTTCAGCAAGTTCTTCATGTATCAATGGCAGTAACCGCTCTCTCTGTTGTGAAATGTTTTCTCCGGTTTTACTCATGATGACCTTTGATGTACAGAAGATAGTTTCAAAATTTGTATTTCGTTAAATACATAAAAAATTAAGTTCCTTTATAAGTCCTTGCATTGCTTTTATGTTTAAAACATTCTCTTCTCTCCAGAGATTATTCAATATTTGGTCTTTCTCTGGTTTCTATAGACTGTCTTCATACCTAACTCTAATCCAACTAGTTTATTTTGGTTAAGGATAAACTAACTTGAAAATGTCCTCCCCCAAAGCCTCCTCATTTATGACCTTGATTTATTTTTTCAGTAAAGAATTATTTATTTTTTCTAACTACACAAGTAATATTTACTCAATGGAAAATTCAAATAATTAATAAACAGAAAAACTAGGAAGGGATAGCTACCTATAATCACTTCCACGTTCCAACAACGTCCACTGTTAACAGTTTGGTTTGTAATCTTCCAGATTTTCTTCTATGTATAAACTTAAAAAATAATGGTACTGTACTGTAAACTTTCTCATAATATTTTTCTTTAACTAGAAATTGATAATAATTTTCCATATTGATGCATAGAGATTAAACTTAAATTTTTAAAGCAGTGATATGATATTCCATTATGTATTCTGTAACACTTGATTAGTCTTCTATTTATAAAATGTAGATGTTTCTGATTTTCTTTGTTTATATTAACAGTTAGCAATGAACAGTCCTGCACATGAATTCGTACACCTATCCAATTATTTCCTTAGAATTAATTCTTAGGTACTAATTGATGGGTCCAAGGCTATATATGCTTAAAGTTTTAACACATATTTACAAATTACCTCTGTAAAGCATATACTATGTTGCCCTTCCACCAGTAATTTTGTTTCCTCATTGTTTCCTCAAACTGAGATTCTCAGTTATCATTTGGGGTGTCATATTTAAGAGGCGCCCTTCACATCATGGAGGTATTTATTTATTACCACAATTCTCTGGCCTGTGGCAACTATGTGTCCCATTCTTACTGAATTAGAGTTGTCTGAAGATTTTCTGACTGATGGAAGTAGTTTTAAGGAGGGGCAAGTGTGTGTTTTTACTTCACGCAAAGGCTCTGGAGGGGTCAGTGACAGTCCTGTTTTTTTGGCTGGGGAGGTCCTGCCTGTTTTCACTCCACTGAAGTTCTGCCTGGGGTTCATTTGCGGCCTTTACTCCCTACCACTGTTGGTGGGGTGGAGGGGGGCAGCCATGGTGCCATCGCATAGTTTAACAGGGCCCCGATGTTCAAGGCCCTCTAGCCCCAAAGTGCCTTTCAAGTTGTTTGCCTCTCCCCTGCACTCCCACGTCCACTCACTCAAGCCAGCTCTTCTGGAGGGTAAACAATTAAGGTTTGGTGCGCAGACAGACCTACAGTGGGAGCTGGCCCCACCCTCTCATAAAGCTACACTTCTATCGGCAAGAGCTTAACCTTCCTGTTTTACTTTACTCTAAAATGAAAGGAAATAGTATTTACTTCACGGAGTTGTTCTTTTTCCTTAAAGCACCCACCACACTCCCTGACCTGAAATGGGCACTCAGCAAATGATGCTGTCACTCCTTCCCGCAGCTGCTCCTCCTTCCCAAATGCTGGTCCTTTGGGTGCCCTTGCTTTCCCGGCCACCCTCATCCGGTGATGTCTCCCCACTCTGAGGCTCTTCTTTCAGGATCTTTTATTGTACCTTATTTCCTGTGCTCTCTCGCCTGATGGAGTTTAAGTTTCCAGGGAAACATTATTGCATAAGCCTTTATTCTCCCAGAAGACCCAACAAGGTCTTTTCACAGGTCAAAACGTTATTGCTTTTGACCAAAGCTATCGCAGAACTGACAATCACTGGGTCTTCAAAATAGAACATATGATGAATATACAATCAAATCAATGTAGATATTTGTGGGTAAGTTAACAATATGTTAGCATTTGTTTCACAGGATAAATCATCAGGCAAATGCATCAGGTTTTTAAAGAAGCTTTAGCTCAGTTTTGTTGAAGGGATGTATGCAAACAGAAGGATGTGACTCATTCCATACAGTTGGCAATTTAATTTTTCTTTATATTTTCAAGAGCTTAGGCTTCTTGGAATCACAGGAGCATTTCCTGTGGTTCTCAGATAAATGGGGGAATGGACTGGTGAGTGATATTCAACCTACTGTAGAAGGCACTTACCTGCTAAGTAGACTGGGGAATACACGGTTTCCATGTTCTCTGACAGCTGTCGACATGGTTTCCAAGCAGCTTGCCATCACTTCCCCCTCACATGCAGTCAGTCATTCATGCTCACTCAGAATCTGGCTCCAGACTCTACGTTCTGGGCTCCCTCTCACCCACACATCCTCGCCCCCCATGTGCTGCATGCACCAGCCTATCTGGACACCCTGCCATTTTGCTCACTGTCTCTTCCCACTGTTCTCTCTGCCCTCAATCTCCACTCTCATTTCCTGACAAACTTTCCTCCTCCTTCCCACATCTTATTGCAAATGTCTCCTCCTTCAAGGCTTGTATTCAATTCCTACCACCTCCAGATATAAGCAGTTTCCCTCTGAGCTGATCTCACAGCACTCTGTTCAGACCCTCACTACCTCCCTGACCCCCTCCTCAGTCTCCGCTGCTGGATCCCTCGTATCCTTCTGTCCTCCGAGTGCTGGAGTCCTTCAAAGCAGAGCCCTTGGTCCCTTTGCTTCTCTGCTCTGCCTGCACTCTCACCCTAAGTGATCTCACCCAGGCAGGTGATATTAAATATTACCATCATCAATACGCAGATGACCTCCAAGTTTATCTCTTTGGTCTAATACTCTCACTGAACTCCAGGCTTGGATATACAGCCATGTCTTCTAATCTGCACTTGACAGGCATCCCAAACTCAGCACGCCTCCCAAATCATCTTGATTTCGCCTGCTCAGACCTGCTCCCACCTGAGGAAAAGAAACCAGTGTTTACTCTTTCACTCAGGCAAAAACACACTGGCCTCATCCTTGACTTACCTCTTTCGCACACTAATAGGCAAATCAAAACTACAATGAGGTATCACCTCACACCAGTCAGAATGGCCGTCATTCAAAAATCCACAAATGACAAATGCTGGCAAGGCTGTGGAGAAAAGGGAACCCTCCTACACTGCTGGTGGGAATGCAGTTTGGTGCAGCCACTATGGAAAACAGTGTGGACATTCCTCAAAAGACTAGCAATAGACTTACCGTGTGACCCAGGAATCCCACTCCTGGGCTTGTATCCAGAAGGAACCCTACTTCAGGATGACACCTGCACCCCAATGTTCATAGCAGCACTATTTACAATAGCCAAAACATGGAAACAGCCTAAATGTCCATCAACAGATGACTGGTTAAAGAAGAAGTGGTATATTTATACAATGGAATACTACTCGGCCATAAAAACCGACAACATAATGCCATTTGCAGCAACATGGATGCTCCTGGAGAATGTCATTCTAAGTGAAGTAAGCCAGAAAGAGAAAGAAAAATACCATATGAGATCGCTCATATGTGGAATCTAAAAAACAAAAACAAAAACAAACAAACAAACAAAAACAAAGCGTAAAGGACAGAAATAGACTCATAGACAGAGAATACAGACTTGTGGATGCCAGGGGGGCGGAGGGTGGGAAGGGATAGACTGGGATTTCAGAACTGTAGAATAGATAAACAAGATTATACTGTATAGCACAGGGAAATATACACCAAATGTTATGGTAGCTCACAGAGAAAAAAATGTGACAATGAGTGTGTATATGTCCATGTATGACTGAAAAATTGTGCTGAACACTGGAATTTGACACAACATTGTAAAATGATTATAAATCAATAAAAAATGTTAAAAAATAAAAAATAAATAAAATAAATAAATTTTAAAAAAAGGAAAAAAAAATAATTGGCATCTCATACTGGACATGCCCCCAAATCATCTCTTGATTTCATCATTCTAAAAACAAATCTTTTGGACCCAGGATCCTATGACCTCTTATAACTCCCTTGACTGCTGAGTCCGTCATCTCTTACCCAACCCCCAGACTATTCTCATAAAGCAGCCAGAACGATCCTGATAAAATAAAAATATGTTATGTCAACCCCCTACTCAAAACTCTCTAAGGGCTTCCTACCATATGCAGAAAGAAATCTACAGTCCTTCGTGCCTTCAAGACCCTACAGGCTCTGGCCCCTGGCTTCCTCCCCAGTGCCATGTCCTGCCAGTCTCTCCTTCCTCCCTGGACCGGTCACACTGGCCTCCTGGCTCTTTCTTAAAGACACCAAGGACATGCCTCCTCAAAACCTTTGCACTTTGTTTTCGCTCCTCGTTTTATGTTTTGCTCCAAGGAGCCTCCTCAGAGAGGCCGTTGCTGATCATTCTTACTCAAGCAGCAGCTCCCATTCTGTCTCCATCACCTGCCTTATTTTTCTCTATAGCATTTTCCTGAAACTCTGTGTTCACTTATGTGATTGTGCTCATTGTTTGCTGCCCCAACAAAAGTGTAAGCTCCCTGAGGGCAGGGACTTTGTCTCTTTGAGTCACTGCTCTACCCCAGTACCTCAAACAGAGCCAGGCACATAGTAGGTTCTCAATACAGTCGTTTGATTATGAATGAGTAAGCCTGAATCTCAGCCTGCCTGATGTAATAGCCTTTTCTGCATGTGCCTGGGTCCTCTCTTTATCCCATCAGCAATCTGGGTAACAGAGACCATTTCTCATTCCTCTGAAATGCCCACACTATTCTCTTGCCCTTGATCTCTGCTGGTGGACTCGAGGTCAAAAGGCTTGTCTCAGCTCATGAGAGGTGAGATTAACTAGGCGAGCGCTCTCCTGGGACTACTTGAATTCTCCCCACGGCTTTGTACCATTGGGCTGTCCCTTTAAGAGAAGACGGGAAGCCTGCAGGGAAACCTGCCTCTGATAAGTGGTCTCTGAAATGACTGAGCCTAGCAAAGCCTAGGGCTCATGCTTTTACCTCACGTGACTCAACGAGGGCCTTCCTCCATTGACCAGACAAATGAGAAAAGATGAGCATCCGAGTTCATCAAAGTGAGAGATCTGCTGCATCTTCCTCTCTGCTCCAGCTGCAGGTGACTCTGTGGGAGAGGAGAGAAGGATGGGGCATCAGTAGTGCCACTCTGAGGGGACTGTGGCAGTGACTGCGTGCCAAGCAGCCCCCCAGAGGAGAAGTGACCACCCATAATTCAGCAGGGGCCACCCCTGGGGCCGGGACAGCCATAGGATTGGATGGCTGATGGGGAGCCCTGTCACACAAAGGGACCCCAACCACGCACCTCCCTCCCTATCAGCAGAGTGGCCCAGGGCCCCACCTCATTTTGCAGGTAACCCCAGGTACCACTTCACTTTTCCCTTGCTCGATCAACTCAACACAAAGCCATAAATCTTAGTCAGGACATCTGGGTGTGGGGCACCTAAGGAACCCTGACGCTGATTCCTTAAGAAAACTCATTTCTTGTAATGCAAGCCCTGCTGAGGATGGCCATGTCAACTTATTAGACTTTTTACTTGGCTGTATTGATTCTGCTCTACCCCGATGCGGCCCGTAATGCCGGCTAATGCTATTGACGAGCCATCAGTCTTGTGGAGGAGTGTGGGGTTGCAGCTCTTTCTGAACCACAAAAAACCTACCGGTGGACAGTGATGGAGAGGAGGCGGTGGCTGTGAGTGGGGCTCGCGGGCCAGCTCTGTGCGGGCCGGGATACATTAATGAAAGATGGGCGCTCAGTGGCGAGAGACAGATGCGGCTCTCCAGAAGCCATTTATTTATGAAATAATTATGAACGCACAGTTGAATCATGGATTTTCATTACCGTGTGTGTCCAACACTCTTTCTTGATTCATATTTTGTTGGAGATGAAGTGCTGCTGGTTATGGGTAGGGGCGGGAGGGCAGGGGGACACCTTCAGGCTGGAGTCTTAAGGTATTTCTTCTCTCTTCCACCTAACCCACTGGCTGGCCTCCCCTCTGAGTGCCATTTGTTCAAGTCCTGTCTCCAGAGGGAGTTCAATTTTGATCTGTTCTCAGAAGGGCCCAATGTTTCAACCTCTTCCTTCGAATCATAAGCCTGTCCCAGAGGAGCTCAGGCCTCAAGGCCCAGCAAAGTCGCAGCCTACTGACTCTGGTGTGCTGGTGTGGCAAGGAGGCCTCTGGGTATTAAAACAAGCAAGAGGAAACAGAGTACAAAGACTCCCCGTTTTCTAAGCTCCTTACATCTCAGACCCTAATTCTTACCTGAAGGAAATTGCCTACCCTTCATATAGGCTTAGGTAACAAAACAGCACTGACTTGGTGGTTTCACCAACAGACGTTGATTTCTCCCAGCTCTGGTAGCTGGGAAGTCCAAGGCCAAGGTGCGAGCAGACTCAGTGCTGGGTGAGGGCTCTTTGTCTGGCTTGCAGACAGCAGCCTTCTTGCTGTGCCCTCATGTGGCAGAGAGAGTGGCCTCTGGTCTCTTCCTCCCCTTGTAAGGGCACTAATTCCATCATAAGGGCTCCACCTTAAAAAAAGAAAAAGAAGAAGAAAAAAAAGGCTTCCCACCTGACCCACCCCTGGCTCCTTCAAAGTGAAGAGATCACCTCCCGCCCCCCCACCTCCCCTGCTCCCCCCACGCTGTTCTGGCCAGAAAGGAAGACTCTACAGCGACTCTTTATTATTGTGTCTCATTGTGTACATGAATCCAATACAAGTTCCAGCCCACTGATGCTGAAAAGTATAAATCAAGGGCTGATATCAGGCTTTCACTCCTTGTGTTGGTACTAAGGAGGCAGAGTCAGGAACTGGGTCAGTCCTGTGCAAGCTTGAGTGGGGAACTTCTAGAGTCTTAGGGTGAGTGCAGTCAGTTGTGGGATGACTTCTAACAGGGTTTCTGCAGAAGCAGATGATCAAACCAGGTAGCGAAACTGGTTTAGAAATAGTTTCAAAACCGTTCTAGCAGTTTTGTTGCTACTTTAATGGGTGTGAGGCTTCAGTACTCCCTCCTTTTGGTCTTCCCAGCACATTTCATCCCCGCCTCACGCTGCCCTTCACCTGTTTGTCTTCTCGCTCCCTGGTAAACCGCATCATGGCAACTTTGAATCTTAGGACATGACTGGCACTTCATCAATGTCTGCAGGATGAATGGCGATCTCTATTGCATTACTACCTTTAGGTCTTTCCTGGAGACTAAAACCTCCAACTGTTTGCTGCCCAACTTTCTTAAAAACCTCATTGGTCTCAATGGTCCTTATGTGGAGAATATGTGTTCACTGGTGATTTTTAAAGTTTTTATAAAGGGGTAGAGATCTTTCCTCCTCCACAAGACCTAACTTGAACCCCCAAAGGATAAAACAGATCAAATTGAGCTAGCTTGAAGGAGAAGAAATGGAATGGTAGCAAAAGAGGGAATCAGGGATGAATTGAACTTTTCCTAAGGCTCTGGTCACCCACCCATGTCTGAAGGCAGAGGGGCGGGGGGCAGTGGATGTGGAGGGACTAAAGGTACGTGGAGGGTGTCACCCCACCCTAGAGGCTCCTCGTTCCTGTCACACACACAGACAGACTCCTTCACACACATACACAGGTTCAACTCACACAATCGCATTAAGAGGAAGGAAAAAAACAACAAAATTTGATTTTAACACATCAGAGGGTGCTCTTTGCCCAATTGCCGTTTCTTTCTCTAGACCATCAGAGTGTCACAGATGTTACTGCTCTCACCCGCTCCGAGCTGGTCTCCTCTATTGACTTGAACCTCCTGGAGCAGCTGCTCCACTGTGCCAGTGGCTTCGTGAATAGTGATCAGTTATCATCTGGGTGACTTCAGGCAATTTACTTACCCTTCTGTTTCTCATTTCCTTCCAGTGTAGAATGGGGATCATAATACTACTTGTTTCAGAGGTTTGTTGAGAGGATTAAACGACTTAATGGATGTAGATGCTTGGAATTGTGCCTGGTACAAAGCAAGCACTGAAATCCTGTTTGACGCGCTCATCCCTACAGCAGCCCTGCAAGGTAGATGTTTTTTAGATGAGGAAACAGAGACCTGGGGACAAACAGTTTACCCAAAGTCCCTCAGCTACCAAGTATCAGAGCAGAGATCGTTTCCAGCCACACTGCCTCTGGTCTGATACTTCTGAGTCTTCTGAATCATCTCAAGTGAATCGCACCTCCTGGGCTCTTTGCCTGGGATCTACAGTCTCCTGTGAAGTCACTGGCACCCTCTGAGAACACGTGATCCCTACAGACTGAGTCTCACTGCTCATCACTGTGAGGTCAAGTGCAAGCCTGGCTTCAGCCTTTGGGGGCAGCCTACAGGTCATAACCTTCAGCACTGAGGTTGAGTGGGCCATGCAGAGCTTGGTGGCCTTGGGGGACAAGCCACGTCCTGAAGGGAAGGGTTTTCAAAAATAGATAGAGTCAATATGTACCATTAATAGGAACTGCAGAGGCTGCTGCACTCTTCAAGGTAATGACCTCCCCGAGGGCAAGGAGCATGACTGCTTTAATCACCTCCTGGGGACTCAGGGGTGCATTTGTCATTATTGGTTTTTTTTTTTTTAGCTAATGGGAGCAAAACTAAGATCATTCCAAGTTGGTCATTGTTCTTTTGAAAGTAATTTTTTCCTATTGCACACGCGTACACACACACACACACACACACAAACAGGAACATTCAGAAAAATGTAAGATATTGTTATTTTGCATTGAGAACTTTGGGTACCTCGAGGAATAATGAGAGCATAATCGTTTAAATGTTGGTGTGCTGGCTCTGGAGATTATCATCCTTTTTAACACACACTTCTCCATTCAGCACTGGCAAAATCGATGTAGTGCCTGACTTCAGAAAGTTCCTGCAATGAAATAAAAGGGCCACAGTCTACACCAGAAGATGTTTACAGTGAGTGGCAAGATAGTGCTAAGAAAAATTGGGGAGCATAAGGACTAAGCAAAGGTCATCAGTGGAGATCAGAGTGAGTCTGGAAGTTGACTGGAGTGGTAGACCCGTTGCTGCCAGGGAAAAAGAGAGGGTACACACCAGGGATACTCACTGCCCTGGAAACAACTACTGAAAAGACACGACTTGGGCCACAGCTAATGACAGTTCACTCATGCAGGCATTTCCAAAGCATCTGTAGAGTGTCTTTTATGGACATGGCCCCTTGCTGGGATTGCTGAATGGAGGTGATTCCACTTCTGTCCCCTAGTCTTGGGGAAATGAGACCTGGATGCCTGAAATCACTCAATAACCAGCCAAGGCAGAGTTTACATCTGCATGGGGCTGGGGGCAGTCTGGAAAGGGAGAGACCAGTTTGTGGTTATCTGGGGATAAATGTGGAGGCCCTAGGTGGATGGCTGTGATGATGGGGGAAATGGAAAGAAACCCTTAGGGGAGGAACCCATATGTCTGTGGGACTGGAGATGAGAGCAAGGGCTCGGGTCACTGTGAATCCAGATTGCAAGCCGCACTCCTCAAAAACCATAGTACCTCTGATGGAAATACAGAGGTTAAGTGGGAAAGGCTATTGGGCTGGTGCCAACTCATTAAGTTTGAGACTTCTTGGATGGCTGGTAGTCAGATGCCAAGTGGAAATATCCTGTAGGCAGCTCCAGATCAAAGAGTTGTTGACATGTGATCACTAAAGGAAAGGGTCCTGGCCTTGAAATAAGCCCACCAAAAACACAGAGGAAAACCTCTGGAGAGGTAGGAGAACCAGGGAAGTGAGGCACCAGAGAAACAAAAAGGGAACAGCTTTTGAAGGAGAAGCTTGTGTCAACGCAGACACGTACTTCTGAGAGGTCTGGAGGGTTAAGGATTAGGAAACAGTCATTTGGTTTGGAGGTGAGCATTTTCCTGAGGACCCTTGAGAGAGTATTTTCAGCACTGCCATGAAGTGGAAACCAGCTAGAGAGAAGGGTTCAGGGAGGGAATGGGAGAGGAGGAGGTTATCTCTGCAGACATAATCACTTTTAGATCTGAAGGTTTGAAAGGGAAAAGGAAATAATGAACTAAGATGCAAGCTAAACAGGTCAGCGGGGTCAAGATAAGCCTCTTCAAGTTGGCATGAATGCTGCCTGTTTGCATCAGATGGATGTGACCAGAGGACGTGAGGAAGGAAAGACCAGGAATGGGCAAAGGTGAGCCAGGGAGAAAATGCTTTCAAGAGTTAGGATGGGTGACCTGAGGGGTGACCTCAGCACAGACAAAGAGACATCAGATTGTAGGGACAGTGTGAGAATGACTAACACAGGAGAGGCTGGAGGCTGGAGGATCAAACGTCTTGTACCATGTGACTGGGGCTAACTCAAAAGCAGATCAAATAGCTGCTGGCAGGAAGTTCCAAAGGGGAGGGATGACCTCTGGGGTGCAAGAGATGGTGCTTCTAGGGTCCCCCCAAAAATGTTGGTCAGGGCTACCACTCACCTTTCTTGCCTGCCTGGGAGGGAAGTCTGAGTACTTTCCTGAAGCATCTGTACGCCCACTTAGCAGGAGAAGTTGGAGGCAGCTGAAGTATCCTTTCTGAACATAACTGAGAGGATCAAAGCAGGGGTTGGTGAAGGTGTCCCTGGAGGAGAAGAGGTGCCTGAAAAAATGGGGACATTTTCAGAGTGCGAGGCCCTAGGCACAGAGCCAAACATAGCAAAAGGTAGGAAGCTAAAAAGGTAGGAAGCAAGCAGGTTCAGAGAACTGTGAGCTTCTTCACATCAATGAGCTTAAGCTTCAGTCTCGTGAAGCCCTGTGTCTAGTAACCTAAGCATCCCAGGGACCAACCCTGGGAGCCTGTGGCTGAGACAAGGTAGCTGAACCTAATAGGAGCCAGGTGCTTAATAATAATAATAATAACAACAGCAGCAGCAGCAGCAGCAGCAGCAGCAGCAATAACAGCTAACACTTCCGAAGTGCGCTGCCCCAAGTCCCCTGGGTAGAACTCACTGGACTTACTAATGGCCAAGTGACATTAAGTCGCATTCCTCTCCTGTCCTTCAGAGGAGGAAATGGAGGAACCAAGGCATTAAATGACTTGCTCAAGGACCCGTAACCCATCCATGAATCTAGAATCTGGACTAGGCAGTCTGATGTCTCTTGGGTGGCACTGTCAACACCACGAACTCAAAGCTCGCGCTGAATGTCTACTCTGCAGGGTGTAGGCTAAGGGGCAGAAACCAAACGAGGTGGATGGGTTGGACCTCGCCTCAGTGGTCAGTGGGTTATAGCAGGGCACTGCTGTGGGGATGGAATAGTAATGAATGTCTTCCCCAGGATTTCCTGTTCTCTGTTTATGCCCTGCACCTCCTGTCCCGATTACTTGAAGTAAGGAATACACAGATGAAGAGATGGACTTAAGAAAATACATAATTACTTTCCGTTCTTAGCGTATTAAATGTGTAGGATTCATTAGTTTTCTGAAACAAAACAGAACAATAAAGTTACCCCCAGTACGACCAGATTGAACTGTGCCTCTCCTCGCCTGTCTGCCTCCTTGGAGTAGCTGCCTTCCATCACTGTCTTGGGCACAAGGGCCAGCACAGTTCAATGCCTGTGGTGGGTGGTCCAGGCAGGAAGGACTGAGAAATGCCCTGGCTAACGGACTTGGACACCACATCCTCTGAATTCTCTGACGCAGGTCTTCTGTCCCACTGTGTTCTTCACTGTATTCACCCCGTGCCCTAGTTCTGGTCTTCACTGTCTCTTATCTGTGCAAGGGTAGTAGTTTTTGAACAGACAGGCTACTCAGATGGATCTGAATTTGATCTGGACTCTACCACAGTTTGATCCTGGGTCAAATGTCTAGATGTCTTTGACATCAGTTTCCTTATCCACACAATTTGGAAAATAATAATTTGCCTCGAAGATGTGTGAGGAGGAAATGAGAGTGATCATATCAGATGCCTAGTTCAGGGTCACTCTAGATGCTAATATAATTCATGGCCACTATTATTAGATCTCCCACCTCTAAGCCTGTCTCATATGTGGCTGCCAGATTAATCTTCCCCAAATACAATTTTGATCATGTCACTTCCTATCCTCCTGCAAAAGCTGTGTTGCCAATAAAGTCTGGTTGTGAGGGCAGTTACTTACCTCATTTTTCCTACCTGGACGCCAGAATCTTGACTACAAGAGTCAGGTAGCTCCTACTTAGCCCACTGTCTCTATAAAGATACCTGGAGTGCTTCTTGAATTTACAAAGACAATGCAAGGGTTTGTTAACTATGGTTGAACCCACCCAAAGGGATGAGACCGATGTAAGTGTCGGTGTAAGGTTAGGTTATGCATTCTTATGTGATGGGATTAGAATTTGGGGAAATGTCAACAGAAGTTTCTCCCCGTTATAATTTCTCTGGCCCTTTGCCCCCTTCAATTAGGCCAGTCATTCTGTATCCATTCCCTCAGGAAAGAATGTGATGGGGGAAAGCAAAGGAAAGGGGAACCTCTCGGCTTTGAGTTCCAAAAGCTGAGACCCAGTGGGGAAAGAAAGAACTGGCTGACAACAGATGGAGGAGAAATTCAGGATCAAGAGCAAGATTTTCCTGCCCCTCCCCTGCTAGAAAAATCCCTGGGATTAGGGAAACAGAGGAAAGGGAAAGTGATGGGAGATCTATAAGGGGGTGCAGTACCTCAGCCCCCCACCCCAATCCATGCAACTAGCCCACTGGGTCCGTATCAGCCCATCCCCAGCACCCTTCTACCTCCTCTTCCTGCCGTCTACTGAGGACTTCCCTTCACAGCTGGTCCTCGACCCACCACAGCAAGCCCAGAATGTTCTTGACCAACCCGCTGCTCTTCTACACTCTCAGAATTTGTTCCAACCCATTTGACTAATTCTGTGTCAACTGCCCTTAAGAGCTCCTCCAGGCTAACAGGGCTTTAGACAGACCCTGTTGCAACTGTGCATTACAAACCAAATTACACCCAGTTGGGCTCTGATTCATTAACTAAGAGTATATATTCCAGTCAACGTGAATGTATCCCCCTCCAAAGAGTGAAGCTACAATGGAGAGATGACAGGAAGTGGGGTTACTTTTGAGACAAGGACCCTGCTTGGTGTCTCTTGAAATTGATGCCAGAGGTGATAACACAGGTCAATGCCTGATATATCAGGAAGAGTTTCTTGTTTCTTCTGCCTTGGGGCCCTCTCTCTAGGGCCACCCTCTGGGTTGGAACTTCTACAGGGAGGATGGGTGCTAGGAGCACAGCCAGATCCAGTTACCTGCAACAGGCTGTTGGTGGGTTCAGACATCCTGTGAAGCCTTCTGTGGTAGACTGTTCCAACAGTGGCCTTCCTTGTGTGGTCCTGTCTCCTGTGGACTCTGGGCTGGGCCTTGTGACTTGTTTGGCCAATGAGACATTAGCAAGCATGATGCAAGCAGAGATGCCATAAGCCTTGCATAATGGGGCTCATCTTCTTGGGACCTCCCTCTTGGAAGCCACCTACTATTGGGTAAAGAAGCCCATGTAGACTACTGGAGGAAGAGAGAAAATCAAGGCACAACAGCTCTCAACCAGCACCAGCTACCAGACATGTGGGTGACACCGTTACGGACATTTCTCCAGCTGATGCAGCAGATTAAGAGACCCGAGCAGATACACAAACAACAGAGTTGAGCCATCCCCTCTGAGGTCTCTCCAAGTTGCAGAATATGAGCAAATAATGGTGGTTGTCATCTCAAGCCACTGAGTTTGTGGTAGTCTGCTGTGTAGCAAAAGGCAATAGAAATATTTTCTTTCTAGAGGATGCTTTCCCTTCCAACTGCAGGGACTTTGCACATGGCAAGAGACCTTGTCCATTTTGACCCCTATATCCTCAACCCCTAACAGCCCATAACAGGTATCCAGTAAATATTTGTGAAATCCATGACATGAAGCCAGGCACACAGCATCTATACTGCACTGTGACGCTCTTTTTCCTGGCTAGTCCTCTCCCTTCCAAACCATGAGCCTTGAAGTCTCTGTTTATTGTAAATGAATGGCTGTCAAATTTCTAAGAGATCTATGTATGTAACAGTTTGTTAAGTGGGACTTTGACTATTATTGTCTGTGGAATTTTGGTCAACCAAAAGCTGAGAACGAGTGATAAATACCCCTACATTCCAAAGATGGGTGCTACACGCATTTGCTGCACGTCCTGAAATGTCACCTTGTTCCATTCTTTGCCTCCAGCCTTCAGAAGAAAAAGACTAGAGAGGCTACTAGAAAATTATGTTTAGGGGCCAGAAGCTGGAGCCAGATAGCCTGGGTTCAAATCCCTCTGGGCCATATACCAGCTGTGAGGCTTTGGCCAAGTTACTTAACCTCTCTGTACTTTCATTTCATATAAAATGGGGGAGATGACAGTATCAACCGCATAGGGCTGCTGTGAGGATTAAATGAGTTCCTGGATAGAGACCGGGCAGTTGGATACACAGAGCCCTGAGAACAGCGCCCAGCTCAGAGCAAGGGCCTGTGTCAGCCATGATAGCAGCATCACAGCGAATGGAGGACTCTTTGAGGAAAACTGGCTTCCTGGGGAAGGGGCATGCATTTCCTGGTAGCTGAACCCCAAGTTTGGGGTTGTTTGCCAGAGGGGAACTGACCTATCACCCGTCGCCCTGCCCCACCCTCCAGCCGAATGATTGTTGAACTGAAGAAACATCTCGAGCCTTCCTGAGCTTTTGTGGGAGTGGACATGGTGAGAGAATTTTTTAGAAAACATAACCTGCACCCCTCGGCAGTTGGAGGCACCAAGACTGGAAAAGTCCAAAGGAGAAAGGCTGGTAGAGGTGGGAGAAAGGGCTGAGGTGGATGTGGTGCACAGTTCCAGGGCTGGAGGGGTAAGGATGCTGGGTTTCCCACCAGCTAAGTGGGCAGTGTGGAGAGTCTGATGAGTAGAGCCCCTTTGATAGGGCCCTGCCCAAGCGGACAGCCTTTCCAGGGCAATGCCTGCGCCAAAGTGGGAGGTGAGGGGGAGGAGGTGCACATGTGGAGGTGGTGCCTGGGAGCCACACCGAGTTGGAGGTCCCAGCAGAGGGGTTCTGGAAGAAGTCACTGAAGTACTCATGGGGGACAGAGCCAGGGTTTGGACAACTGTCATGCAGATCTTGGCAGCATCAGTGAATTTGCAAGACCATTTTGGCTCTTACTTTCCTCTGCTCCTTCCTGCTGCAGCCCTGGGGGTGTCAGAGCAATTGGGAGTGGGACTCTGAGAATGAAGAAATGCCCCTCATTTTGCAGCTTCGGGTCTGGCTTAGGCCTGAGCTGGGGAAGGAGAGGAGCTTTGAATTGGATGAGAAATTGAAGTTTTAATATTAGCGTTGTCTGTACTTTATCAGTTTCTGAGAACTAGACATTTCTAATGCTTAAAGGGGACTGGCAATGCTTTGGGCTCAGCCTGAGATACCATCCCAGGATGAGGGGTGTGAGATGAATAGGCAGAAAGGAGGGGGTTGAGAAAAAGAAGGCTGTGGCTCCAATAGAGTCAGTTACATTGACATCATCTCATTTTATCCTCACAACAGCTCAGAGAGGGAAACAGTGGTATTCCCACTTTACAGAGGCTTAGCAATGCTAAGTTGCCCACAGTGTTGCCTATGGAGGTGGCAGACCTGGAGTTCAGGCCCTGATTTCTCTGACCACAAGGCAGAAGCTCTTAAACACTCCTTGAGGCAGATGCTGCCTCTCACACCTCTGCATCCCCAATGCTTAGTGCTGGACCCTGCATTCAGGAAATGTCCTCTACCGACTTGAGTGAATGCACTCTCTCCATCAGCTGCCCAGCTCTGCCCTCACCCAGCTAAACAGGATTCTCTGGAGCCAAAGAAACTGGGGTCCAATCCAAACCAGACATCACTGCTGTGCCAGACCAGGAGAGAGCCCCTGTATTTTGCTATGGCTGGTCTTGGATTCTTCTGATGCCCCTCCCATCCCTCCAGACACAAGAATGTGTCCGGGAGGAGAGATGGTGGCAGACATTGTGCCAAACTGAGGGCTCAGGCAGCAGGAAGGAAACCTAGCCTCAGCCATCTTTCCTGAAAGTTTCTCAAGAACAAAATTATTTGGTATTAGGAAATGTCCCAAATGGCCTAAAAGACTTGGATAAATGGGCAAATATGCCTGTGTCTCCTTTTGCCTCCATCTGATGACTGAGTGAGAAGGATGATGGATGAGGGTTCTAGGTTGCTGCTCTGGGTCCTGGTGATGTGGTATTTGTAACTGACACCTCACACAGGCAGCTGATCGTACCCGTGGAAGGAAGACGGGTCCAAGGTGAACGACCCTGAGTAGAGAGGGGCCAGGATTCCCAGCACCCTTGGCTTGGGTGTGTTCAGTACTTACATCTGACCATGGGTGTGTCTGATGTTCTGGGAATTCATATCATTTCAAACAAAAGCTCAAAGCCACACACTGAGAAGACTGTCTCTGGAGGTTTGGAAAAACTGTTCAATTTCCCCAAGATGCCCATAGACTGACTCCTCCCTAATTTCATTTGCTGTTTGCAAAGCATTTTCACAGATATCATTTCATGAGATCCTCTTAACAACCTGCCCGAGTGGTTGGAACAATCATCCCCATTCTTATTTTGCAGAGTTCCCAGAGCCTCACTATGATTAAAACACTTGCCTGGGGTCAAGGAGTCATAGATGATGATGGCCCTTCACCTAATTCTGGTCCTGTTCTCTCCAACCCCTTCCCCTGGCCAGCCCTGGCCAATCTCCAGCCTTGCCCAGGATCCAGGGCCTCATTTGCTAGGAAAGGGAGCTCAGGTACCTGCAAACGCTGTGTGTGGGGTGTGCTCCCACAGTATCATTATTTCTAGCTCCCTTTCTGCTAGACCTCAGACTTTTCCAGACTGACCCAGCAATTCCACTTCTAGGGATTTAGTTTTAGATAGTATTCAAATCCGGGCATAAGGACAGCTGTCAAAGGTGTTCGTCATGGTGTCATTCATCAAAGGGACACATTACAAATAGCCTGAATAGCCAAGAAGTAGCCCAGTTAAATAAATTAAGATATACTGAATCAAGGGAATATTATTCAATTCTTAACAAGTCACACAGTAGAAGGACACTGAATGACATGGTAAGATGTTCATGACCCTTTGTTAAAAAAACAAAACAGGCTACATAAGAAGTGTTTCTGGATGGCCCCATTTTTGCTTTAACAAATAATCATTTCTGCAAATTAACAAATACACCAAAATGAAAGTGGTAGTTATTTCTGGTTGGCAAGATTATGGATGATTTTTACTTCTTCTCTTTGATTATCTGTTTTTAAAGTTTTAAAGCACTCTACATTCAATATGAATTCATGTTCTAGTGGACAGGCACCCCCAAACTACCCCCACAACTTTCAGGTCCCACGTGTTAGTGGACGGCCCCCGCCCCACAACTTCCCATTCCCGTCCTTCTTTCCTGACCTTGGTGCTCACCAGAGTTTCCTCGTCTCCTGGCTGCCCTGCCAGGTGTTGCCTGCGCCGCCCAGGCCTGCGAGCCCCGTGCTTGCCCAGCTCCTGGACTGAAGACAGGGCCGAGCGTCTGTCACAGAGACATCAGCGGTTTAATGGATGGGGGATCTCACATGTCTGAAGCAAGGTCCTCGGGCAACACCCCACCATGTGTGGACGGCAGACAGCAGGCAGAACGTGCCGGAAGGCTTCACTCTGGTGGAGGGAGAGGTTAGCAGTCATAGAGGGAACTGAAGTCAGGCTGGCTCATCAGTTACCAGTGAAACCAGCAGAGGGGCACGCCCCTCACCACCCTTTTGATAAGCTAACAGGTTCTGATCTAAAGGCTCAAACAGTCATTGGCTGGGGCGGGGGCAAGAAGGTAGGATGGTCAGGTAAGTCTGGTGTAGGTGAAGCAGATGCTGATCAGACAGAGAGGGACAGAGAGCAAGAGAACAGCCATCTTGGGTGGCCTGACCACACACAGGCTTTATCTAACTTAATCTTCAACATCATTTTGCAAGGGAAACATTACGATTCTGTTTTAAAGATGGGAGACTGAGGTTTGGAGAGGTTAAAAAGCTTGGTTGGGGGGGTGCAGCTAATTAGCGGTGGAGTTGGGGGTTAGACACAGGTCTGCCTGAGTCCTCTGCTCTTGTTTTAATCCCTGATTGCCTTTTACTGTGACCAACCATGAATGTCTTTGTTTCATAAGGACTCATCACATGGGCTTGAGTGGCTCCCAATGCCTGCCCTGGTTAGAATTTAAGCCTGGTGTTGACAGGGCTTGAGGAGGGGGCTGAAATGTCAGGAGAAAACCTGAAGGCCTGATTTTCCTGAGCTCTCCATCACCTGGGGGAACCCAAGTGGATGAAAAGACACTGTACCTGTGCAGATGCAGTCAACTTTCCCCACCTGCTTCCTCCATGCAATGTGTTGGGATCACGCTGGGCTATGGGTGAGGACTGACGAGTCCAGGGAATCCTGCTGGAGTGGAGGAGAGACCTTTGCAACAAAAGGAATTTTCAAGTTGGCATTTAAAAACGTGAAATCCAAAGGAATGCGTAAAGGAAACAAAAGCCGAAAACAAAATAAAAACCCACTGGTGGGCTGAGCTCTGAGTATGAAATATTCTCTTAGGATCATGTACAGGGAGGCATGGTGCATCTGGGGCTGGAGTTTTCAGTTGGCCATGCAGAAAATGCTCCTGGGCACCCGCTTAAAAAACTAAATCAACATTATTTTAATTTGTGTTCCCTGCTTCCTCATTCACAGTGGAGGGGAAGGTATGAGGCTGAGCAAGAAGCATATTTCTCTTACAAGTTAACATAACATGCAATATGCAGGGGATTACTCTGGGCTCACTCAATACCAGAGCCCAGAGCTTTATAGAATTCTATTGATCTTAGCTAAAGCTGTTTAATTTTTTTTGCTTTAATTTTCTTTCCTTATTTGCTCATTAAGTTGAGGTGAGGAAGGGGCAGGGGACTGATGGCAGCCCACTCTCCTTGGATTTAAGGCCGGTTTGAGGGACAGGAAGCTGGTCTGGCCTCACCCACCAGCAGCATTCTAAGCCAGTGGCTTGGGGTGGGGGCTGCCTGTAGGGAAAGGGGAAGTAGAATGTCCTGGCCCCCTGGATATTCTCTGCTGCAAATACTTATAGAAGAAGGACTTTATGTGCACAAGACAGAGGGGAAACCAGAGAGCAAATCTGACGTGTACACGACCCACAGGGAGCTTACCTTCTAGTAGCAGAGAGAAGCACAGGAATCTACAATGGGACACAGATGTGCCAGGATGATCAAAGGAGGTATTCATTTCTGCTGTTAGAGGAGATGCAAAGAATGAAAATGTAATTTCTCCCACTTACCCCCAAAACCTTGGACTCGGGGGAGCCCCCACATAGCGTCATCAGGGACTTGAGGGGGACTTGCACAGTAGGGGAGTGGTGGCTGGAGCTTGGACACAAGGCGTGGGAGCAGAGGAGGGGATGACTAGGGCTGATGGGTGGAAACTTCGCCCCTCTTCCTTGCTGCCCTTCCTGGGCCAGGTGGCAGGACTTCTGCAAGGGCAGCCCATGGGTCTCTGGATTGATTAAATTCTCGTGCTTTGGGAGCCTGGTGAGCAGAGAGGCCTGTGGCTGCCCTGAGCATCTGGAGTCTGCCCACTGCAGCAGGACCAACTGGTGGCAGGGGACTGCCACTGACCTGCAGCACCCTGTGGTAGGAGGAGCCAGGGGATGGTGACAGCCACAAAATATGGAAAACCAGGCTCATCTTATTTCCGGGAGTCCTAAATCTTGTAGGACCGAACAGAGTAGTAGGGAAGCCTAATAATAATAATAATAATAATAATAATAATAATAATAATAATAATAATAATAAATGAAATAATAAACATCATCTATTAAGCTTTACTCTGTGATAGGCACTAAGCTAAGTTTTCTACCTATATTATTTTAATGAACTCCCACAAAGTCTTTCTGAAATAGATTCCATTCTCATCCTCATTTAATAGATGATAATACTGAGGTGGAAAGAAGTTGGGTCTCTTGCCTAAGTTCTTATTGGTGGGAAGTAGCCAGACCAGTATTTTCTCCTTCCTGTGCTGGCTCCTGGACTCCTTGCCCTCAATCATTGTGCCAATGCCCACTCTTACAGGGCCTTCAGGTCCAGAGGCATGGCCCTTAGCGGTCATTAGCATAGTTTTATTTGGAGAAAAAAAAAAGAATTAAACATGATGTTATGTGTACCCTAGTATTACAGAGCAAGTTCATACTGGGTGCAAAAGTAATAGAAGATAGAATGCTATGGGAGTTTAGAGCTCAAACAGCTTACTTCTGATGGGAAAAAGTGGTTTTGGAGGGAGCTGTGAATGGACAACTGAACATGCAAAAGAGAAGTGAGTTTCTTGAGGGCAGTTTGAGCGAACACTCAGTATATATCTGGAGACAGCGAGCAGTTCTGTTTGACTGGGGCATGGAATTGGGAAGGAGTGGGAGATAAAGAAAGGTTGTGTCCAGATTGTAAAAGGCTGAGGGAACTGGACTCTATCCTGAAGGTCAAGAGCAGCAAAAGGGTGTCATCTCATGGGCTGTATGTGATCAGCAGTGGCTGTCTGGGCTGTTTTGTGTGAAGGATGCAGAGTCAATGGGAAAGAAATCTGGACCAAGTAGCAGCATCCATGATAGACTGAGACTCACCAGTCTCTTTTCTGGTCCTGACATTCAACAAAGGACTCTGAAAGAGGAGTGATGTTGGGTCCTGATGGGGGGTAAATGCCCCAAATTCTTACTAAACATCAGGTCATTCTGAGGTACAGAGACTGACTCCTTCACGATGTCAATTATTCTACTCTCCCCCACCCCCATACCAATTTTATTGGAAATGCCTGGAAACAGTGAAACCAAATATATTTGAGGGTAGCTAGAGAGCTCTGGTTATATGTGCTGCTCATCTGGAACTGCTGAGTTGGATGCAATGCACAGAACCCCACGTGGGATTCCAGAGTGCAGAGTTCTAAGCAGGACTTGGCCAGTAACAGCAGGGAGGCTTGAGACTCACACCCGGACCTCTCTGAAGTTGTCCTCCATCACAGAGTTTGTGTGGGGAGAAAAGGAAGTAATATTTGAAAATACCATGGCAAAGAAAACATGCTCTCCTGGTTAAAGACCATATTTTACTAAATAAAAACCATCATTGTTTGTAAGATTTCCTATCATTTTATGTATCATTAAGAAAGAAAAAATAATGCCAACTACAGTACCCCACTGAGTGTCAATTATATTCTGTTATCAGGGATGGTAAAATACTGGAAAAACAGCATTTTAGAATCAATGAAATATGGTACATTAGGACCCAGATCCAGCGCCCAGTTACTAACTCCCATCGAAGCAAGTTAAAAATGTGTTTGCTTGGATTACAGATCAGTTAATGCATTAATTTCCACATGACCTAACACAAAAATCTGGACTCTCGTTCTTACTTCGTAACTGAAGTTGGAGAGAGATGGTTCTTAAGGGGAGACCGTCTCAATTTACAATGACTATGAAAACACCAGTTTGACTGTTGTTCCAGATAGAACTGGCTCTAAATCATATAAACTGTCAAAACAGCCGTGATTAAACACTTGCTAGAAATATTTTAAGGTCAGGGAGTGTTGTGATTCTGTGTGTGACACAGTAAAGCTGGGCTGGATGTCAGTTTGGGGCTGGAAATGGTAAATGTGAGGCTCTAGCTGATGCTCAGAAGCCTGGAATTCACCCTCTTGTCCATTTTATTATTTGTATAATTTTTGAGAATAAGCTATGCGAACACAAACTTACTCCTAACCAAACAGGCCCTCTCTGGGGAACGTGTGTGACCCACTCCCAGGGGAGCTGCAGGACAGTCTAATTGCTTGTGTTTATGCAAACTTGGGGAAAGATTTTGGAAGAAATGTAGGTGTACGGACTAGTCAAGAAATAACAGTGGCAAAGTGGTGGAAAGTCAACTTTAACTGGCAACAGAAGAATTATAAAAGGTGTGAAAGATGTCTGGAGACCGGGGGACATGATGCTGCCAGGACAACTACTCTGTCCCTTGTCTTCGCCTCTCTCCATCTTTCATCACCTCCTATGCAGATTGGCTGCCCGAGAATGTGGCTGCTGACAGCTCCCTAGGCCCCTCTAATAACATTATCACCAAAGAGGACCTGAAACTCCTTCTCTAGCTACAGTTGGAAACATACCAGGGAAAAATTCTGACTGGCCCTGTTTGGATCAGGTACCACACCTAGAAACATCAGTTGTGGCCAAAGGGATAGAGCACTATGGTTTTTGACCCCCACTACAAGCACAGGATTTGAGAGAGAAGGAGAAACAGCTTACTAAACGGGGTGGACTGTATCCCAGAAGAAGGGAAGGGCTCTGGCAGACAAACAATAGATGCATCTCAATTCCCAGATCTATTCTTGCAAAAGTCCTTTTGTTGCATGAGAGGAGGAAGAAAAAGTCCTTTGAGGTTTAGCTAACAAGGAAATAATCTTCTCATCGTAACAGTCAGTCCAATTTAATCCACTGATCAATAATGGGACCTCCACAGAACCACATCTGCTGTCCTGGTGAGGGCTACAAGGCCAGTCTGCAGACAACATGCCCTGAAAGGCAATGTGTGTCCTCATGGCAGAAAGTCCCAACCTTCAAAACACTGTTATTGGAGAACTTAGTCAAGTTCTATCTGTCCGACTGCATTATACTTTGTAGAAGAGCAAGTGTGATAGACTGTCATGTTCAGAAAGACTAAGCCTAATTCCCCGATCCTAACCTACAGACAGACCATGAAAGCTTCTTGGGAAGCCCATTTAGCCACAGTGGTATGCCCTTGACCAAAGACTTGGCCTCCTCTTTTCGTAAGAAACAATCTCTGAAGCTTACTGCTGTAATCAGTGATGCTGCAGAAGATGGAGTTTATGACTTCAGAAGGACCCTCAGGAGAGCTATTTGATTGGTCTCAGTACCAAGAATGGCTATGCTGCTTCCTGAACAACTGGTTTCTTTTTCCTGTCAGACACTAAATCCCATGGCCTTTCATGTTTCCCTCCTCCTGGTGGCTGCTAGAAAGCTCACAGTAAATTTATGACCCACCTGTAGTTCAACCTTGAATCCTTAATAGTAGGTGTTTAGTACAGAAACTTACCTAGGTTATTCTGTGTTTCTTTCCAAGATCAGGGAGGTAAATTCACCTCCTTATGGGGATGAAGTCCAAAAGAGAATTCAATTTCATCTCCAACAGTATTCTACATTCAAAAATATCTCCAGCCCTCAGAAATCTGTAATTGCCGAGAGATTTGTAGTTAACAACAAATCTCAAATATTTAGGCTTAGGGATTTTAAATTCCAACAATAATAACAAAGATAAAACAATTATTGTCTGCAACAAATGATCCAGAGCGATGACTATCAGAAGAATACTTGATGCGCGACTTTCATTTCCATGATGGAGGCGGGGAGTAGGGGAGGATAGTTGAGAGCCTGAAGAGCTCAGCCAGATGTGAGGGTGGGAAAGCGGGTCATCTAAACCAGCCACTCATTTCTCAACTCGGAAGCACGGGAAACGCTCCTCTGGGAGACTGGCAGCTCTCCCCAGTCATCTGCTGCAGGGTCCTGCCTCTCTCTTTCAGGAGCCTTTATAGGCTTGTCTCCGAGGTGCACATCCATACCAGCCCCAGTTTTCCGAAATTTCTCTGTGACCCTGTAAGCGAGGCAAACATTTTCAATATGATCTGCATCATGTTCTTCTTTGTGCAAGTTCATATTTTGGTTGAAATGATAACCATAAATATTTAACATTCTAAAAGCTGTGGCTTTCCAGCCCCAACCGTCCGATGGGAAAATGCGTTGCATGCATTAATTTACAACCCATTTTCATTTCAAGCTGGTCGATAATATTTCATAAGGTAGAAAACCAGACAGCATGATTTCGGTGGAGAGACGGAAAAGAGCAGAGGGTGGTTTAAAGACCTAAGACCAAATTCTAAGAGGGAGGAAAGAAATTGTTTTGTGTTTGGGACTTTTTTGTTTGTTTTCTCTGAATCTTGACAACATTTTTTCCCCCTAAATTGAAGAGGTTAACAGTATCATTTTAAGGAGAGGTGAAAGGTCTCCTTCTTGTGCTGACTCCTTCCTCCACCCTCATCTCCCACACTCGTGCACGAGTGCACACGCACACAAGCACACACCCACACAGCAGAGTATGTCCTAATGAGAGGTGTCGCCCTTCTGCTCAAGGACCAGCAGAAAGTAAGAGGGAGGGCCTCTGCCCACCACAGCACGACACAGTGTGTCCGTGTGTTTGACCCACTTGAACAAAGGTGTTATTTTGAAAAATGACCCTCACTTGACATTTACATGATACCAAATGATCTATTTGAATATTATTATTTAAACGATTGCTTTTCACACTTGCAGACAGTCTAATTCTCATCAATTTCACCTTTAATTTAGAAGAAAAATGACAACCAATGGAGGGAAGAAAAGAAAAAACAACCCACCACAGAGGCCTGTGTCTTTATGTTCTTGACTGGTTTTTCATTCAGACTGTTTTCTGTAAATGTGATTTTGAATAAACCCCATACTGACAAGTAAAAGGTTGAGTAGAAATAAATTCTTCCTTTTTAGCTGGGATTGTAGAAAAAAAGGGTGACTAATAAAATATTCTAGTTATGAAAGCCCTACAACAGGATCTGTTAAAATACATAAATTTAAATTCAATCCCATGAAAGTAATTGCTGGATATCTCTATGCTGATATGTGAACTAACCACTTTGACCGTGGATAATTCAGTGGCTATTGATTTTTTATTTTATGTATGTAATAACATGCTCCTAAGGTCAAAAGAATCAAAACACCGATGTTCAGCAATTTTTACTCTCCAAGGCCTGTACCAGTGTAACTAATGAAAGCTCAGGTGTCACTGCTCAGCGTCCCAGGTGAGGTCCAAGTGCTGAAAGCTCAAGGCTGGCAGCCCAGTGCAAACCGCCCAGTGGGACTGACTCCTCTCTGCTCCCTTTCCTCCCTAAATGAAAGGCTCACTCCAGTGTATTGGCAACAGAAACACCGAAGGACCAAAGTGAAGTCACGTGTACACAGGGCACCGATGGACTCCAAGCTGAGCCTCAAGTCTGGGCCACAGTTGTCTCTGGCATATGCTGGGGCCTGAATTTCCATTTTGCCTTCAAAGAACAGGTAGTTACGATTCATTTGGTGGTGAATGACTAAAAAAACTTGTTAGACAATGAAGAAAATGCATTGTGTACGTAACTCAACAGTCTACTTGTAAGACTGACACTAGGTCAGACTTGATCCAATGGCCCAGGTGATGTCACCCAGGACCCAGCTTTTCTCTTTCTTGCTGGTTTACCTTTGATGGCACTGGCTTCATCCTCAAACAACTCAGAGTGGCCCCCTCTGCACCTGCAGTTTCTTCTCTTGTGGTAACAAAATTACTCCAGCAATTTCCAAATTCACACGCTCATACCTCTCCTGAGGGGAAGGCAGAGGGTCTCCCTCAAGCTCCCACAAGCCCTGGGAGGCTCTACTCCTGTTCCTGAGGAATGGACTATGCTGCTTGGCCTAAGTCAGTCAGAGCCCGCCCTGAAACAGGGCGTGTGGTCATCCCACATTGAATGGGAACAGAACAGAGAGGGGTACATTCCTGAAAGGAAAATCAAGGGACAATGGAGGCTATGGGTGTAAACAACAAATGTTCACGCCAACGACTGGTAGCTTCTTGTTTTGCTGTGCCTTTTACTACACATCTTGATTTTATTTTCTTTTGCCACAAAGTCACCTGAGGACGTCAATGGGTGATGGGTGATGTCGGCTTGCAGGCTGGATAAGACTCAGATGATCCTTTGATCTCCATCTCCAAGCCCTGGTTCAGCATCTCCAAAACAAGGGACTGGCAGTGATGGTCAACACCTGGCACACAGGCCGCCACGTTCCCCTCTCGGTCCTACAGCAGGCATCATCCATCAATCACAGGACTTTTCCTGTGCAGTCCAGATGTGGCCCCAGAGACCTACTTAAAACAGCCCTCTGGACAGCCCCTGCAAATGTATTGGTGTTGACAAGTGAAGTAAAAAGTATTTGCCATCCCTGGAAAGGATCCATGCCAATGACCCAAACTACCAAGGCACTTCACTCGGATAGTAAAAGCGCTCACAAACACAAACTCACGCGTTTGTATACCTCAGTGTTTCTCAGAATGTGATCTGCAGATTCCTTGCATCAGGATGCCCTTGTATTCTTATTAAAATACAGCATCTGGAGATCTAAAGCTATGGAGTCAGAATTCTTTCAAAATAACAGTTTTAAACACTTAGTAAGAAATCATATACCTGAGCTGCCCTGAAGAACATAGAGGTAAACTGGTAGGAGGAGAGACTGGAGAATAATTTTTGTAATTCATCCGTCACCTTGTAGGAGTAGTATGATTTCAGGCACGTGAGTGGTGGTATACCTTGAACATGACGGCTTCTATTTCAGTCTTTAGGAGTTAATCAAAGGATCGCCTGACTGTGACCATCTGTAGGAGTGAATACACTTCATGTAAGACAAACAAAAACCAGTTTGTGTGCATGTATGTACACACACATACACACACACCCCTACCCCTGGGTTTTGATGAATACATTTTCATATAAAACAAAGCCAAAACCCCCGATTCTAAATCTATTTATCTTTCTAAGCAACCTCAGAAATACTTCTAAGCAACCTCAGAAATACAAATATTTTGATGGAGTACGAAGTCTTTCAACAATCCCCAGTAACTATTTCTTCTGAGAAAATTCTAGACTAAAAATCTTCTTCCTAAGCCTAGAATGCCTTTCCCTCCAGAAGAATCACTGTCATTGTCAAACAGACACATTCACGGAGGCAACAAATATTTCCCACGTGCTCATCAAGTCCCAGGCATTCTTTTAAGGGGATGCCACTTTTTTGGAAGTTACATTCAACTGGGGAGAGACACAGGCAGTCAGCACACAGTGGGAACTTAATTAGGATTCCATACTCCAAATCCTTTGCACTAACATGTCATGTTAAAGACTAGCTTGTTCTCCGAGTGAAACTTCCAGCTTTCTAACACTGCTCTAGCTCTTTCCCAAACCCCCAAAAAGCACTAATCAGCCCAGGAGCATGCCGAGCTGTGGTTCTGTGAAGGAGATTAAGACAAAAAAAGGCTCTCTTCTTGCTTTTAGGGGGCCTTCTGGTCTATTTCTTGGGGGCCAATCTATCTTCTTCCGATGTGTCCCCTGAACTCCCATGACTGATCTTTGTTTTAACAAAATTTCAGGGCAACTCAAGAGCAGCTGAGCCACCATGACTGCAGCATAGCCGGCAGAGAAAAGACCTCTCTTTGCCCAACCTTATGGTGGGGAGAAGTTCAGAAACAGGATGGGGGTGCTTTCCACCCCTGCATGCCCGACAGAACTGTTCTGTTCATCTCATAAGTGTACTTCCAGGGTAAATACAGTGCCGTTTTCTTTTTGCTCTTGGGGACAGTAGCAGCTCCACCAGAAAATACCTGGAATCATTGGGGCAGAAAATAGATGGCTCTTTGGGAACCGACTGCTTCTGATCCCAGGCCTTTTATGCCCCGAGAAAAGAAAAGAGACCCATGTGAAAACCCCTCCTGGGGCTTCCCAAGCAGTTAAACGTGAGGGAGAGAAAGAAAAGGGGAAAAAATTCTAAATAAAAGCAACGTCTTTGTAAAACTTCAAAGAAACATTTCTCCTGTTCAGAAGTCAAGAGCACATCTGGCTGGCGGTGAAAAGAGAAGTGGTGTCATCTGGGCAGAAATATTCTCTTTAAATATGTCCTTTAAGAAAAGCAAGAAAGGAGAGCACACAAGATTGAGGGGAGAGAAAGAATGCAAAGAGGGAAGGGAAGTTAAAGGGGAAAAAAAAAAAAAAAAAAAGAAAAAACCTCCTAAATCTTGTAATGTTTTAGGAGGGCTTATTAGAGCGAAAATTAAGTGTCATACAGAGCTCTGCTCCAGTATTGATGGCCTTTATTCAAAGAGCCATCACCCTGTAAACTCACTTTAACAGCTCCCTTCAGATGAAGTATAAAAATTAAAGACATTTACAACACAGCTTAGTAGCAGATGTAGTCGTCCTGTTGGGGCTTAGATCAAATACTGATGTAAACCCCAGCAGGATAACAGGTCTTACGAAAAAGTCCTTAACAACAGCCCCCAAAAATCTTGGAAATCTTACAAAACATGTTTCCCATTCTCTCCCAACCTCAAGGGTCCCCTTTCCTTCCCCCAAACCTCCCCTGAACTGCTAGACTCCCCTGCCATCGTCATCCTTGTCTGGAGTTCTTATGAGTCACTCTATACTTAGACAAGACCAAAAAAAAAAAAAAAAAAGGAAAAATCTGGTTGGGCTTCTGGTTATCTTCTCCATCTAGTCATTGTCCCCTATCATCACCTGTGGGAGCACAGGGTGAGGGATGGGCCGAGCAGCCTGGGGAAAGAACTGAAATAGACACACAGCTCACGTGGGGATTGAGGTCTGACCTTCGCCTTGGCCAGTCTTCCCCATTTGCTTCTCCTTCTCCTTCAACTCTCATTCGAGCACTCACACGAAGCTCAAAGGAGGTTTATAATTTGATTTGAAGGTGGGATCACTCAATAGAATGGGAAACATTTATGGCTATAAAAGTGTAACAAATGCAGGTGAAAGACTTTTCCCAACTCTACCCTTTCCAAGAAGATTTTCTTGAGGATTTATCTTTGCAACTACCTCCATCTATGCACCCACCCCATGCACCCACTCACTCACCCACTCACTCATTATTTCAAGAAGCATATTTTGGTACCTGTGATACACCAAGCATGTGGCAAAGTACTGGAGGTAGGGACATGACTGTCTTGTTGGTTATGTTCCTCTTCGCCTTTGAGTTGACATGTCCGTGGACTGGCTTTGGAAAGAGAACAAGTTTAGGGAAAGGAAATGGAGAGGGGCGTAAGTAAGCCTTGAGAATTTCTGGTTGTTAGGTTCAGTGTTGCTGTCATCCCAGCTCTTACAAATGAAGCCAATGACCTCTTACCCCAACCACAGTGTATAGGAGAGGGGTCATGTTGCCCTATAGGCCCAAGGTCTTGTCCCTGGACTCTGTTTTTCTGGCAGATAATCATTTAGCCAATGATTTGGCAGTGGTGGTCTCAGATGTTTGGCCATAGTGTGGCCCTTGGACCAGACAGAGGCCAACAGGCTTGAAAATAAGGGAGAATCTAAAAGGCCTTCATGAATGAGGGAGCAAATCCTGATCCCATAATGAGCTCTGTTCTGAGGGTAGGTTGAGGCCCTGCTTCATTGGGAGCAACCTGATAAGCAAACCAAAATAAAATGTTATCACCTCAGCTGGCTAAACCAAGGCCAGTGAGAAAATTGTCCTATGAAGCCCTGAAAGCAGTAAGTAAGAAGCTGGCTTAGATGTCACATGGAACTTAAGAAAGTTGGAAACATTCCAGGGCTAAGTAGGGGTCTTCGAGGGTCATGCAGTTTAGCGTTTTCCAACACCCAAGCCAACATTTACAGCTTGAACTCGTGCTCTTTCTGCCCTCTCCTCCTCTGCTTTACCCAAGAGATCTGCAATATGACTGGGTTGCAAATACTGTCTGGTCCATCCCCATACCTCCCAGTAGGCTTGGCTGGGTTTCACCTCACACATGCTCTTATCTGAAAACAAACACTGGAAATCAGCTGCTATGGTAGGAGGCCATGTTGATATGACCAATGATCAAGGAAGGCCCTCTCTCTGGATCCCTGTAAGAAATGACTTCAAAGGTAATTTCCTCACTCACACTCACACATCCTCCTACTCACACACATATACGTGTACACACACATGCGGATACAGACGGTCACAATCTCAGAGGGTTACTTCACTATGCTCTGGGCCATTTGGTCAAAGACTAGGCAGCATTTACCTCGACTAGAGGAAAGGTCTAATCTGTGAAGAAAATGTGTGCTTATGTAAAGAATCAAAGAAGGTAATAGTTACAGCCTATGTCACAGGCGTGGACTAATCTTCGATTAAATGATGATATTCAGATGACATTTCTTGGCAACTGGCAGACCAGCTGGAAAAATAAGTCAGAATTTCCACAGAGAATAGACTGTTTTGCCATCCAAAGCTGGCCAAGTACAAACAGCAAAGGTTCTAAATACGTATGAATAAAAGGTCCCAGCACTCTGGCTGGCAAGGAGGCTGCTGTTTCTCTGCTCACAGAACTGCACCCACTAGTTTATGGGTGCGTGGGAAGTGCACATGTAAATTTAATACCTGCTGTATACACTTGCTGTTTTCTTTCTCCTGGGATACCTGACCTTTGACACTTTCTAGTCTCTAGTGCCTCATTTTTCAGGTGAGGAGACTGAAGTTGAGAGAGTTGGACTGCTGAGGGACTTGCCCCGGGCCACACAGCAGGCCAGCTGTCTTGACTCTCATTCCAATGCTCTTTTGAGTATGTTCCATCCTCCAAGAAGCTGATTGGTGGGACCTGTGAGTGCCCATCACGGGATGCATGTATGTGCATAGGAGCTGGAGTTGCTGGGGCTGGTGTATGAAAGGTACGTGTGTGTAATGTGATGTGATGGGAAAATGTGTGCTTTGGCTCTGGACAGACCTGGTCTATTGTCAGTAACTGAACAGGAAAGAGATGGCACCATTGATGCCATTGGGTACCATCTACAAAGTGGTCCCCAGGGTCAAGGGAAGCCCTTAATGGATGGTACATGAAGGAGGCTAGTGGAGAGAGCTGTTCCCCAAGCCAGAGAGAATAAGGTTGGCCTTTGGTGGGGGGACTCAGTCAGTGAGGGCAACCTACAGGGAGGAAGCTGGAATCAATACTGTGACATCACCCTTCTCTGTTCTCTCATCTCCTGCTTGGGCCTCCCAAGGGGTAAACCTAACAGGAGCTAAAGGCAGGGAGCCATGATGTGGGCCGTTAACTGAGTCTCCCAGGGAAAGAGAGTGGTGATTAGATCTACAGGAGCAAATAGAACTTCCTACACATCTGAGTTCAAATCTCAAGCAGCTTTACTACATACCAGCGCTGTGACTTGGAACAAGTCATACCATTCTCTGCCATTAGTTCCTCATCTGTGAGATGGTTATGATGCCACCCAGCTTGAGAGGTGCAGCAGCTCTTAGAGCTGGTGTATATACAGTGCCAAGCCTAATGCCCAGCCCATTTGGTCCAACTCCCCCTTCTTTTAGCAATGCCAGAGACCCCCAACCAGTTTGGCAACAGGAACCCAAAGACTCGGTTTTTGGCAGAGCTTTTGACCTAGCAATTCTGCTTCTAGGACTTAGTCTCAAGGAACTAATCTGCCAAATGCACAAAATGTGTAATTGTTTTTGCGTATCACTACTTAGAATGTGAAAATTGGGAGCAGCTTCCCTGTCTGTATCCATCAGGATTCTTAGATGCAAACAACAGAAACTGATTCTGGACAAGTTAAGCAGAAAAGGGATTGGTTGAAGGAATACTGGATGACTCACAATTGCCAGAAGAGGCCAGGCTGCCTTGGCGGGTGAGGACAATTGGCCTTCTCCTCCTTTTATGCCTGAGTTGGTGGCTGATAATTTGTGGGTCACGATGTATAACCCTCCCCAGACACCCAGGGTGTTCACTGTGTGGGGAAAACCAGCTTGTCCCTACTACCCAAAGTCTTGGTTCTTAGGCATATTCTGGATGCACAAGCAGGATGACGGAGACAGCAGCATTTGTGGGTCGGTCACCAGCACAGACTGACTGAGGTTCTTCCAGGAGCCCATCAGCGCACCCCAGTTCACAAAGTGCATCCTCTAATCAGGTACAGATACACCAAAGTGATCTTGGGGGAAAGCAGACCCAATGTGGGTACCTTTGACTTGTACCTGCCTCTGCCTGGCATCTTTGATGGCCCACCCGGATCCCCTTTACTGAGCCAGTGTGCCCACCCAGCTGCTGTGACAGTGGGCTGGTGACAGCTCAGAGCTGCCTGCTTTCTCAGCTGCGGACCAAGCAAGTGACTCCCTTGGGCAACATTTCTATATCCCCTGACCCCGAGGATCAGGCAAAGGCTAGACTTCACCTGAGACCACCCTCTTGATAAATCAGCTGCACTCAATCCATCTCTCAAGCTCTGCTTCAAGGGAAAGGGCCCTCAGCCATTCTGACTTAGACGAGAGCCTGGTCTTAAGTTCCTTCTTGCATGTATGCCTGGCCACTGCCCTCCTTGGCTCCAGCCTTGATTCTGACTATTGTCACCAAGCCCAGTGTGACAGTGAAAGAGAAGAGGTGAACAGTGTTAGGGGAGAACTGGCATTCATTCAGGGCTGCTGTTTTGTTTTGGTCCTCTCATGGAAGGAGCCACTCTCAAGAGAGCAGGCTGAGGTGCCTCTTCCTCCTCTGAGCCCCCAGCGGCCGGTGTTACCTCTCTTGTCACATAGATCACACTCTATGACAATCTCTCGTCTTCTTGTCTTCCTCCCTGCCAAGACTGTGAGCTCGAGAGTGAGGCTCAATCTAGGCCCTCCTCAAAGTTAACTTTGGGGCCTGACCTCAAGAAATGGCAGATTGTTGTCATTGTCAATAGACACAAAGAGAATCTTTGTCAAATGAAAGAGAATCTTTAGAGGACAGGCCACCCCTGCTCAGAGGGACAGTACCACCCTATGGGGAGGGTGGATTTATCCAGCTGTCAGCTCAGTTATCAGAGTCACCCACAGAAGAGCTTGAGCTGAGAAAAGAATGAGCACAGATTCTCATTAACTACAAGTCATTAAGCTGTGATTAGAAAAAAGGGGGCAGGGAAGGGACGAGCATTTGTAAAGGGATAGGACATCTATATTCATCTGTGTACAGATACCACGCCGGCCCACTGGGCCACCTTTAATGAACAGCATATGTTATGGTTTCTGTGGACCATATTGTATACCTGCTTTGTGTTAAGTGTTATGCAACACAAAGATGATTTCATTTCAGGTCCCTGTCCCCAAGGACCTCACAATTTCAAAGAAACAGGCTGTTATAATAATGGATAGTATTTACTGAGTGTTTATGAGGGACCAGGCATGGTTTGAGACATATCAGAAATAGGACTTCATTTAATCCTCTCTGCAACTGTCTGAGAGAGGTAATTTTACAAACGTAAAAACTGAGGCACAGAGAGGTTTATTAACTTGTCCATGGCACACAGCTTCAAAGTGGGAGCGTCAGGATAGGAACCCACAGCCTTTTCACCTCGGAGCCCTGTGACACTCCACAGAGCAATGAGTACTGCAAAGGGATGGAAATTAAGTGCCATGAGAAGCCAGCTCTTCTCACTGGAAACCAGTAGCAAATATCCCACCTGCACATCAAAATCAATGTCCACGATGGAAAGCACGCCTTTCTCTTGATCATCGGCTCCTTCTCCTCCTCCTGTCTTTGTCAATGCACTACCATTCATCATCTCCATCTAGGACCTCAGAGTTGCCCCTGAGCCTTCCTTCTCCTGTAATATCTGGTCACTAAGTCTGCTGAATTCTAGATGGACACAGCTCCATCCCTCAGCCACCTCTCCCCACACTCTTTGCCCTGGCCTAATGGAGGCTCCTAACCTCCTGCTCGGATCATTGTGGAGTCTCACTCATTCCCACTTCAACGTGCCCTTCCCACCCCTGCCTTCCTCACCTAATCCCCCAGCCACATTGCAAGCCTCCAAGAAGCGGTAAGGACTCAGGTCAAATCCACCACAGAAGCCTTGGGCTCTGCCTTTTTAAGAACAGTTCTGGCTGGGACTGAGGAGTGACTCATCTCCCCAGGGGCAGGGCAGGAGAGGCCAGCTGTATGCACTGGAAATCACACTGCTTCTCCAAAGTGAATGCCTGCATGAATCACCTGGGAATCTTCTTAAAGTGCAGATTCTGATTCCGTAGGCCTGGGGTGGGGCCCGAGAGTCTGCATTTCTAAGTTCTGCGGTGAGGTCAGCCCTGCGGGCCCCCAGATGATAATCCGACTAGTAGGGTACAAGAGGGCAGCTTCAAGGATTAAGGCAGGGGGTCTTCCGAGATCAGGAAAAGCAGAGCTATAGAAAAATCACCAACAGTATACTTTATCAAGCACTTAATCTACCCTAAATGCTAAATGCTTGTTCCATGTCATCTCACTTAATCCTCCCAATAACCCCTAAACTGAGTGTCATTATTTTTCCAACTTCATATATGAGAAAACTGAGGTTTGGTAAGATAAAGGAAATGACCCAAGGTTACCCAGAGAGGAAATGGTAGACCTGCAGCTTAAGCCTTCACGGCTCTGTTCTAAAATGAGTCCTCTTAACCCACCTGCCACTCAGAGGCAGCGCTGAGGAGCTGTGAGGGTCTGAAGGTGAAGGGAAGGCTAAGAATGAGGACTACCAAGGGTGACTACTGAAGACCTAGTACAAGCTGACACCTTGGGTTCCTGGGTTCCTGACACAGATTTTCTCTAATTTTTGTGTTATTGCTAAAAATAGATACTATTTTCAGAAATGGTCTGAGAGAGCTTCAGAGGCAGGAAGAGTCGAACTGAGATTCCAACATCATTGCCTGCATTTTCCGTTACCTATAACCAGGGGCTGTTGACCACCGTCAAGCCCCACGTGGGCTGCCGCGGCCCCCCTGGAGCAGACAAGGCTGCAGAGCACAGACCCCCGGCGCTGAGCCAGAGTCAGAAGTCATTGCCCTAAACAGAGACTGACGGCAGAGTGAGGTTCAGGGTGTGGTGGGAAAACCCTGGACAGGGGGTTTCATCCTGGTTTTATAACAAACAAAACCACTGTGACCTCGAGTGGCTGTTACCCCTGTCCAGGCTCCCTTTTCCATCTGGAAGGCCATGGACAGGCCTGGCTATGTAATTTGCAGGGCCCAACGCCCAATGAAAATGTGGACCTCTTGTTAAAAAAATTATTACAAATTTCAAGATGGTGGAGGCAGCACATTAAACCAAGAGCAGGACCCTTTTAAGGGTGGGGCCCTGTGTGACTGCATAGGTCACCTGCCCATGAAACCAGCCCTGGTGGTGGCCTAGGACTGTATGATGTCTAATGTCCCTTCAAGCTCTGCTGTTCACTAGGGTTGGTTTTCTGCTGTTATCCCCATCTTGTCTGCTTATAATTTATATGTCATCCAGAAAATATCTGTGGCAACCTCTCTACCTGGCTCTGGCTCCCTCTGGTATCCCACAGGGTCATCTTTCCCCTCCTCCTGTCTGCTCTACCCCCAGGGGCCTTGTAAGGACTGCTGTCTCACGAATGTGAAAAAGTTGCCCAGATCTGGTGCCATCTTGAAAGAGACAGGGGAGGGAAGGATGAGAGCATGTCCTGAAACTCCTCCTTTGCAGAGAGCTCCTTCATTTCCCAGCTCTTTCCCGACTCCTCAAGAACGGGAACAGAGAGATAGTGAGAAGGGTGAGTCAGCAGTTCAAGTCCTGTCCTTGCCTCCTCCCTGCCCTCCAGGGAGTGAATACCTCAGTTCCCAAACTCTCTGAGTCAGGGAGGTCGCCTTGAGGACATCCGCCTGTTTATCTGAACTGCACCGAGCAAGCAACAGCTGCTGACATGAGCCCAGGAGGCATCACTTCCTGTGGCCAGGAGACCAGACCAGGTGGACTCCTTGCCCTCTTCCTGGATGCCTGCCACACTGCCCAGGTGGCCCCAGGACAGGGAGGGCACTGGTTGCCTGGTACTGCTCCAGAGGCTCAGCCCAGGGCTCAGGAGAGCCCCTACCAGCATCTTCTCCGGGGGTGCTGAGTGTCAGGGCTGTCAAAGGGTGGGAGGCAGCCCACTGTGCAGACTAGACTCTGCACAGACAGTTGGAACACTGGCAAGAGCGTCTGGAGTGCTGGGGCCTCTCTCTTGGGCTTTGCCACTGATGCTAGGCAAACAAACAAAATACGAAAACAACTAAAAAAGCTTTTCAAGCTTGGCTCTCCAGGCCTCACTTTCTTCATCCAAAAAAGTAGAAAATCCTCTTTGCCCCCTTCCCAAGGCAGAATGAACTGGTCCCTTGATCAGGGCACTTAATACGTGGTGATAGGGTCAGTTAACATGTATCTGACTCTCCTCTAGGCAATCGGCTTCCTTAAGGGTGGGAAACAACTTTCAGTCTTTCCTTGGTGCTCTTTTTAGCCCTAACAACTTATCCTTCTGTCTTATATGCTCGAACTGCACTGGAGATGCCAGTATACAGAAAACAACTATATGTCATACATCTGTTAAGGTGACAACATTACATAGCCACTCCCTGCAATGCCTGGGGAGAGATTCAAACAAAGGGAAACCCAAGATCTCCAGCTCCAAAGCAAGATCAAAGAAGAGTATTGGAAATCTCTGTCCCCTGCCCCTCCCTGGCCCCTCCATCATCCCATCTCTCTCTGACCCACGCCTGCCACCAACCATTACTGAATTTTGTCATTTATCATCTGACTGTCATGGCCCAGTGTCCCATTGACATATGACTGTTGTATGGAGCCCAAAAGGAGCAGCACTGCTCTCGAGGGAGAGTTGAGGGTCTTGCCCAGAATGGTGAGGCCATTCCTGGTACTGGGCACCAGAGCAGAGGTGTGAACTTCAGACTAGGCCTTGGGAAGGTATCTGAAGACTGAAAGGAGATGAGGAAATTCTGGAGGCAGCAGCTGCTTCCCATGGGAGTCCGAGAGGATTGAGAAGGGGCCAGTAAGACCTCGCAGAAGCCCAGAGCTCTGCCCTCAAGGTGGACTCCTGATGCTCCGTCCTATCACCCTCCCTTCGTGGGTAAGGAACTCTTTGGGGAGTTACTGCCCTGGGAACCAAGAGAAGGCTGTTATTGTGGACTGAGTCCCCCTGGATTCTTATGTTGAAGCCCCAAACCCCAGTGTGAGTATATTTGGAGGTTGGCCCTTTAGGGAGGTAACTGAGGTTAAACAAGGTCACAAGGGTGGCATCTAATCTGACGGACTGGTGTCCTTATAAGAAGACATCAGAGACCTCGCTCTCTCTCCCCACACGAGCACAGAGAAGAGACCATGTGAGCACACACTGAGAAAGCCAGAAAGAGAGGTCTCATCAGAAACCAACCCGCTGGCACCCTGATCTTGGACTTGCAACCTTCAGAGCTGTAAGAAAATAAACTCCTGTTATTTCAGCCACTCGTCCGCGGTATCTGGTTAGGGCAGCCCAAGCTGACTGATACAGTTGGCTTGTTGGTCGGCAGTGCCTATGAGGCACCAGGGTGGGGACAGATGTCCCAGTGCATGGGCTGAGGAACAGGCTTTATGGAGAAAGGGTAATTGCAAGCTGTCAAGGACTGAAGGCACAGATCTACTTTCTCCCACTGTGCCCATGGGGAGGTTTTCTGGGCTGGTGAGCATTTTCACTCCCACATAGCGATTCTGTCCTTCCTGAGGATCTCCTTTCTTACAGGACCAACAAGAGAAAAACCATGCCACTGGGGCAGCAATCAGACCACTTGAGTACAATGCAGGCTGGCCCTGGGGGCCAGCATTTCCCAGCAGTGTCTGAGGACAGAGGCTCCCAGCACCTGGAGCCCTTCAGACCCACAACTCTCAGCTCCCTCCCTGCCGCACACACCATCACCTTCCTCTAGCACTGCCCTTCCACCCTGCTCCTCTGGCTGACGTCACCCACAGGGCTTTTTCTCCATCAGTGTTTTTCTCTGGAGCCCAACCACAAGCGCGAGGCCCTGACTGCCTCCCTCTGACTGCCTTGTAGGGTCTGACTCTATGGGAAGGTAGTGGAGAAAGCAACAAATAAAACAGGACTCTGGACAGTTTCACCCATTGCCTGTCCTTCCTCTAGCCTGGGTAATATCCCAGCTTTGGTAGATTTCAGCACTTTCTGATATCATCAAATGTTAACATACATCAAAATGTGCACTAAGAAGTCCAGTAGAGTCTAATCCCAGAGCTTCACTTTCTCACCCACTTTAAAGCCTCTCCCTGCTCCCAGCTCCGCCCTGACTCAGGGGAACGGGCTGTGGTTAGCTGCACTATTTTCCCTTCCACCTCCTTTTCTCCCAACTGTGCAGCTTCTGGCTCCTCAGGGGTGGAGCAGAGGAAGAGGCGTGACAGAGGGCAGGAAGGTCCTTCATGCTGGACTATCGTAATCTGGCACTTGGGACCCCGCATTTTGGCACCTGCACAAACACTGGCTCATTTCTTGTGATGAGCCTTTGTGGGTCCTCTTGGGGTCCCCTGCTGTGCCTTTATGTGGCTGGGGAGACACAATCTCTAGCTGACAGCTTATGACCTGCCCCTGTCAAGCTCTGTATTTGATGGGCCACCTGCAGCCTCTTTCCCCTGGGGCTGCCTTGGCCCTGGCAGGAAGCCCGTTTGGCTGGAGACCTTTCCGAGACAAAAATAAAACCTTCCTGTCTTCCTGGCCTGCACCCTTGTCCTTTCTCTGCCTTTGGTGGACACACAGTTGTTCCCACTGTCACCTTCCGTCTCCTGCATCAGGCTGTGCTTATCCAGCTGCTCACCCTCGGGCCTCTCCAGAGGAGCTTCAGTCATCAGAGAAGTGGCTCCCACTCCTGAGTTCCATGTCAGGCTCTCTTGAAGGCTCCCTTCCTGAGAGGCTCCTATTAGTAATCACTACAACTCAGAATTCTGTGGCTCAGTAAGCATCTGGCCAGAGGGGTGAGGTCACCCTCTCCTCGTGGGAAACACACCGGTCCATATGCATGATCCTCTCGAAGTCCCCTTGTGTGCCTGGAGTTGGGGGAAGTCCTCTCTTCCTCCCTGAGGATCAAGGCGATCACAGCAAACTTACAGACGACACTCTCGTTCTAAGGAAATTCTCCCCAACAGTCTCTACTCGGCAATGTTCTTCTGTGCCGCAGGGAAGGGCGCAGTGGTGGACTCAGGGAATGGCCTTCAAACTTTTTTGTTTGACTGTCTCCTAAAAGGATTTTGCAAAACTGTGTAGCCTTTCAAGCATTTTTAAGCATTTTAAATGCTTTTACTTTTAAGCATTTAAGACTGACATCTAAAATGTTTCATCGCAGGTTTAAATAGTTACAAAGGGTGAGATTTCTGGTGTGCTGAACATGATATACGTGCTTTAAATATTTTTTTCATCAAAACCTTGAAGTTGCAGGTCTGGGTTATTTAACTTACGGAAAACAGCCACCATGCAATGTAAGTTGGCAAAAACCAAACAGCTAGATCAGAACTATTTGTAAAAAAGGAAAATTCTGATTTCACTTTTTAGTTCAAATATATAAGTTAATATGTCCTGGAAACATCTGCTTTTTTATCTCAAGGTGGACAGGTGGTAGGCAGGGAGGCACAGAGTTTGTATGGGCCACCCCTGGCTTGGAATTTTACTGGAATCTTTCTTGCAGTCCAGTGTTTGGTGCCCCGAGGATTTTACATCCCAAGGAGACACACCATAGCCAGATTCAGGACGCGCAAGGCCTTTCTTTGTTTTGTGGGAAACCTGGAAACCACTAGTGTATGTTCAGACACATCGGTTTTAGGAAAGAATGCCTAAAACAGAAGGGCTGGAAATTGATGTCTTCAAAGCTGTCTGTGCCTTTGTATTCTTGTAAACATCTCCACGTGTCCCCAGGGACACCCCACTGGAAGACTGCTGGGCTTTTGTGGTCACCCCTTGGCAAGTTCTGCATAGATGGTCCGACACCCTTCATTAGCATGTAGGCGTAGTCACATCTTCTGTCTCAGACCTGAGGTCTCATCCGAGATGGGAGTGACAGGCAAGTCGCATGTGAGGGTCCTGCTCAGCTCACACAGTGCTGGGACCGATGGATGTGTGATGCTGGCAGTGAGTCAGGCCCTGCAATCCCTGCTGCCACTGTCCCTGCCTCCTGCCCCTCCCTGTGTGGGAAGGGGTGTGATGGGGAATTCTGGGCTGAGCCACTGCGTCCGTGTGGTCAGGCCTCTGGAGTGGGTGGTGGTAGGAGACACAGCTGGCCGGCAGGGGCTGGGGGACGCCTCTAGGGGATGGGGCCTGGGCCAGGGCAGAGTGTGTCAGCCAAGTGGAATCCCCATGGCCCCATTTTCAAAGCCATTTGCAAGGCTGAGCTATTCCTTTGTCTGGGTCTGAGGACCCCCCACTTGCGGCTGCAGCCTGGGAAAATGTGTGCAGTCAGGGCCACGGTGGCCTCCAGGAGCAGCAGAAGTGGAACCGGCAGCTGTTCTGCACAGAGCCTCCTAGGAGTCAGCCTGTCTGGCCCAACACCAACCTTCTGCTGGAGCTGGCCTCTGCCTGGGTGGTGAGCTCGGACGACAGAGAGATGTACTCGATCCAAGTCTCTCCCACACCAGCCTGTCACGGTGCCTGACAGCCCACCAGGAGAGAGAGATAGAGACAGAGACAGAGATGAGAGACACAGAGACACAGAAAGAGAGGGCGGGCAGCCTTGGGGCTGGTGCTTATCACTCCCCTCCTTCACACTTCAATACTGGAGATAAGGTGACCCTGGGTAAGCCCACTAACCTCTCCAAGCCTCAATGTTTTGACCGTAAAACGAGGACAGAATTCAGGGCTGAGGGGATCAGATGGGATGGAGAAGGTGGCAGTCTTTTGCACACAGCAAGTAGCCAGGAAAGCCTTGCTTCTGAGGCAAAGATGTCCACTGTGTCCTCCCTGACCACTCCGGCTTGCACACGTTCTGAGTGCTGACCCTTGGCCCCTGACCGCAGCCTGTGGTGTCTGCTGCATCCCCTCACCCAGGGGATTGACACATAGGCTGCCCTGAACCAGTCACATTTGCCTTTTTGGGATTTAGGGTGAAGAGGACAGAGGCAGAGAGCTCAGGAAATGGAGCTGTGGAAATAGCAGAGAACTAGGGGGTGGCCTGAGACCTCAGATGCCAGGACCCAGCCCCGAGGTCCCCCCTCCCCACATCTGGTCTAACACAGTCATGACCAAACTTCAGTGGAAGGCTTATTACAATGCAGATTCCTGGGCCTCACCCTGAAGAGCCACTTCAGGGGGACAGGCTGTGTGGACCTAGGACAGAGAGGTGGTCCAGCTCACTTTGAAGCAGACCCCTGTCTCCAATGCCTCATGCCCAAGGCATTCTCTGACCCATCCTGATAGAGGCCTGGGAAGGGGCAGGTTAAACTCAGCAAGGCTGTCTTCTAAAAATCCCACTCGCTGGATGATGACAGCATCTTATAATGGACCCCATCCTGAAGGGGGACCAGGGCTCAGGGGACGCAAGACTGACAGGAACAAGTGAGGGAGAAATTGTGGATTAAACGCTGGAGGAGGAGCAAGAGAAGCAGGATCTGGTTAATTCCCATGGCCACAGAATATCGAGGACTCACCTAAACTGGGGCTTAATGTAGCATCTCTCCCTTCTGGAAGATGGTGAGTTGACTAGTCTCTCTTGGGTGTGGAGAGGATCACTGCTTACTCCTGAATGCAGGGCCACCCCAGGTCCAGCTTCTGACCACACAGAGCTCCTGGCAAACGAAAGAATAGTTGCCTCAGACTCAGCTTCATTGATTCCCCTGCGCTTGGAGGCAGCCTGGGAACTGAGCGCTGGGTCTAGAGCAGCTGAGAATGGGCATCAGCACATCTGACAGACCCATTTCTCTGCTTCTTTTCCTCCAGGGTGACAGCAAACTCCTCCTCCAGGAAGCCTTCCCTAATTACTTTCACTTCTAATGCCCCTCCCTCTGTGCCTCGGCTTACCAATCAGGTTGTTCTACCTTGTGTCATGGTTCTGTCTCCCCAAGGTCCTCTCCAGGATCCCAGCTTCCCTGTCCTGGGCCAGGACAGAGCAATCTGTCTGGTCCTGGGAGGCCAGATCATGATGTGACAGTTAAGAGCTTGGCTTTGGGGTCTGAGAGACCTAGATTTAAATCAAATTCTGCTAATGTGAACCCCATGGAAATTACTTAATCTTCCTAAGCCTCAGTTTCCCTATCTGCACACATGGAGGTAATACGCTAGGTTTTACCATGTATGGTGTGTTGTGAGGATTAAAGGAGATAAAGAGATGATGAGCTGAAAAGAGTCAGGAGCTTATACACAGAACGATTAGAATATACCTGGAGCTCAATACATGTGAGCTATTATTATTAATGACTCACTTTACCTCCTCCTCTGAGGTTGCATGTCTGCCATCTGCCAGGTGCTGAGCAGGTGCTGGGGCCAGCAGGGTGCAGAAGAGACCTCCTTGCCCCCGAACAACTTATGTGACAAGAGTTACCACGTAGACGTGGCCAGAGAATCGGAAAACTATGAGGAGGGTGCTTTTCTGGGGCTGAGCTGAGATACGGGGCAGGGGTGGCTTCTGTCAGGGAGGTGACAGGAGGCAGTGACTCTGGGCAGGGCGTACACCTTGCGGCCACATGGAGGAAGAGGGAGAAGAGCATTCTGGGCAGAGGGGAGGGCAGAAACAGGAGCATCTCTCCCAAGAGGGAGGGAGTTGCCAGTCACACCACAGGAGGGAAGGGTGATGGGAGAGGGTCAGAAAAGTAGTTCAGGAGAACCCTTTCCTATCTCCCAAATTGGGACATGAAAATCTAATCTCTCAAATGTTGATTAAAAGCTCTTGGTGTGACCCAGGAAACCCTGCACCGGGACCTCATAATGGGTCGGGTGAGGCTCAAGGAACTGCCAGCTGCCTAGAGCCAACCCTCCACAGGTGAGTGGCTCTTAATTGACGGGGGTGTCCCTGAAAGTCCCTCACAAGCAAGGAACCAGGTTCTAAGCACAATGGCCCTGTCTCTGGACCTCTGGACACTTAGAGAGACGAAAGACCATCTACGGATCTTAGAAGAATGATAGTGATGGGGCACGTGGAGGCTCAGGTCTCACTTGGGGAATTGGGTTTGGCCCCCACCTGGCCCCTCAGGTCCTCTAGGCTGAGGTGAGCTCTGTAGGAAGTGGGCCACAGCCAGAGACGTGCCAGGCAGCGGGAGGAGCTAGTGCCCTCACCATCCCCAAAGCGTGTCTTATTATTAAAACTCATACATCACACACTGAAGCAAATACCTGGCGTGGGGGAATTGGAATCCTGCAGCGTGGACTAGATCCATCACCTTCTAAATCAGGTACATCAGCCCGTGAATCAAACACATCACCTCTGGATTCGATGGGCTCCCAGTCGGATTAGATGCATCACCTATTGAATCAAATGCAACTCTGATTGAATCAGAAACTGCGCCTCACCTAGTAAATCATCTAAATATTACCCACATTACAAGTTTGGAATGGCTGCCTCACCAATACATTTTAACGGACGACATGTTAAAGCTGCTATAACATTTAAACAATTACCTGCAGAAACGAACTCAATACATCACTCGGGCTGGCTGATCAACACTTTGAGTGGGAGAAATCGCCATCCGGATGCACGGGCTTTCCATTTTTCCCTCTCTCCTCGACCACCCTCCTCCCCCACTGGAGTCCTTTCTCCTCCAAGCACACATCGATGTGAGGCAGGCGGGAGCTGTGTGGGTTCCTGATCCCAGCCCCGGGGAGGCCGGTGTGACACCTAAGGCGGTCGACCACATGTGGACTGGTCCAGCAGCAGACAGACATATTTTGCTTAACCTGTGCTTAACCTGTGCTTAAAAAACAGTAAATATTTCAAAAGTCAAAAAATTCACCTTAAAATCCTTAATTTTCTCGAAACAAAGTGAGACTTGCCAGTAATAAGCCTGCATGCCCACTAACAAGTGAATCTAGTAATAGTAACTACTGCCAGGTGTGCCTCGAGGCATTCCTCTGTATTACGTCATCTGATGCTCACAACGACCCTAATAGGATGATATACAGTAAGAGATTATCATTATTTCCAGTTGAGGAAACCCAGAGCACAGAGAGGGCAAGCAACTTGTCCAAATCACACAGCAGGACAATGGTGGAGACAGACATGCAGCAGTATTGTGCTGAGTGGTGTGGGGGGATTTCTGAGAGGGTAGGGATGGGGAAGCTGACCCTGCCAGGTGACCTTCTAACCTGCCACTGTGTCCTAACTGTCCCCATCAGCCAACATCCTCTCCCCACAGCGGGGCCTAATCAGAGAGGGCTTCAGCTCCAGACCTGGATTTTTATGTACAAAATTGTTTATGCAACCAGAGTGCGCTACTGGCAGAGCTGGAAGAAACGTTCATGACGCTATTTTAGAGTTGCCTCCGATTTACTGTATTATGCTGAATATAGTGCCCTATCAATCTATATGGAATTTTAAAAATAAATCCTGTAATTGCATTGAAAATTATACTGCACTGTATTTGTGTGCATGTGTCGTGTTAATTTTTTCTAAGTAAATGTTAAAATACAGCAGTTTTTGAATTCCTATTTTGATCTACGGCCATACCACCCTGAACGTGCTGGATCTCATCTAAAGTCCTGTTTCGTTCTTTTTTTTTAATATACCAAAAGCTCAAGAAGGGAAGTGGTCTTGCCCTGGTCAAGGCTGCCACCCCTAGGCTCTGAGTCCGTACCCGCTAGGCCTAAGCAGTCTGGCTCCTTCTGTCAGGAGCTCTGCAACCACCCCCTTCCCCCACTGCCGTCCTTCCTCAGTCTTTGGACTATAAACAAACCAAATAAAATAAAGGTGACAGCTCTGCATTGCATGATCTTTGCATGTCACCTGGTTCATGGAAAAGCTTAGTAAAGATGACAGGTGTGTTTCCAGAGGAGGACCTGGGAAAGGCCGGGCTCAGGGTCTGTGTAAACCCAGCAGCGTCTGGAGGCTCTGTGAGTGCTGCCCCTGAGTGGTACCCAGGGCTCCGGCCACCCGAGCTGCCAGCTGGGAGGCCACAGTCAGGATGGGCCAGGATGTAGCAACTAGACCGTAAGTCCAGCCCAAGGCCTCCCCTGACCCACCAGGAACTTCAGGAAGCAAAGGAAAGGGCTCAGGAATCTTCTGGAGGGCAGCTCAGAGCATCCTCACCGGGCGCCCCACACACAGCCTCTGCCCTCCTTCCCTCCTCACCGTGCTGCTCTCCGCGGTCAGCAGCCTCACCGGCCCAGATGCTCAGCAGACAGCATGAACTTTCCTGCCCAAAGTAGCCTTGGATGCTCTGTAAATCCTGGTGGTGATTCGGGCCCCAGAACTGGGCTTCTGGTTGACACCAGGACCCCCTCCCCCTCAGCAAGCAGACTCCAGGTGCCCTGCCCCACCTCCACTTACTTTATTCCCAGAGAATCCTCAAAGGCAGGTCAGGACTTGGCTCAGGGGCCTGGTCAGGAGGGCGAGGGCCCTGTCTTGGGAAGACACCATCTCCAGGCCACACGGTTTCTTGTTCTCCGGAATGAGTGTAGGGCACGTGGCAGCCCCTTTGTGATGAGTTGGAGACCCCAAGTCGAGAAACTTCCTTGAGAGTTAGGGGAAGCTCTTTGAAATGTTTGATTTTCTATGTGGCATCTTTCCTCGTCAGAGGAAATCAAGATACTCTAACTCACAATCTCATCCCACCAAACCAGCCTATTTCTCCCTACCAACACTTTGCTCCCATTTCCTTGGGTTTGGGAAAACATTACACAGTATGTCCTCTTCTGCGTTTTTCGCTGCTAATAGATGTGTGTGACAGGGTAAGTTCTGAAGGTTCAGTTGTCCTATCTCCTTCTCTGTGCTTTCAGAGGAATGGTTTTGCCTGGGGCTGGAGGCAGGGCCCACGAAGAAGCCTCCAGAGGCTGCCCTAGGGGTGCAGCCCTCAGGACAGAGGCCACAGGAGTTCAGGCCTCTTGAATGCAGAGGCTTTCGGAGTGTAGAGATCTGGCTGTCTCTGTGGGCTGCCTTGGGAGGTGGCCTGGCTCCCCCCAGGTGGCTACTCAGATTGACCTTGGGTTTGGGTTGCAGTCTGGTCCTCAGCCCAGCACTGCTCCAATCTCAGGGTCCTCAAGGTGGTCTTTGGAGAGGGCTGCTCCAGAAAGCCTGCAAATACCTGCAGGGGGACATCCCAAACCTGGGCACCGGTGGGGCACAGAGTGGGCAGTAGGGATAGAGAAAAGGGGAGGATGGAGAGTCAGGACAGACAGCTCTGCAGGCGGCCAGCACTGGGCTGAGCCCTGGGAGTCGCCAGGAGAAGCTGTCGACACACCGCTGCTGACGGCAGTGAGGAGAGAGCCCGTCGTCCTGATGACCTAGTTAACTGAGGTCAGGCTTGTCCTCAGTGCTTTCTTCCCACGCGGTGTCTCATTTCATCCTTACAACCCAAGGATATTGGTTTTGGTTTTATTCCTACTTTCATATAGGAGAAAACTAAATTACAGACAGTTTAAATAACATATCTCCATTTTGCAGGGTATAAAACTGAGGCTCAAAGTCATTCACTTGCCTAACAAAAATCTCAGAGTTAGCAGAGTGGCTGAGTGGGGGTTTAAATCCAAACACCTCAGACTTCCCAGACTACGCCCTTCAAGACCCAGGAAATGAGTGTGAGGTTGTGTGGTTGGCCCTGGGTGTGCAGCGGACGTGGCCAGGAGGGTGCGGGAAGGCCGGGACTAGTGCCCAAGAGGCGGGGCTTTGGGTGCCCCTTCCAGGAAGAGGCTGTGCTGCTCCCCACATCACTCACTGCCCCCCTGAACACACCCAGTTTGAACCTGGAAAAAGGGACTCGTGCCTGTGAGTGCCTGAAAATGGCTTGGGTTGTGTTCTGGACCAATGGGGTGGCTCTGGCGTCTTTTCATGTCCCCTTCCGACCAGCCCCCTGCGAGGCTGTGGCTGGTGCAGCTGGACGTTGGAGTGGGGTCTGACCCAAGTCCTCTTAGTGCCGCATAGTTCCTGCCCGTCCTCCCTCCTCACAGTGACTGCTCTGCAATCAGCTGCCTCACCAGCCTGGACACTCAGCTGACAGCCTTAACTTTTCTGCTCGAAAGTAGCCTTCGATGCCTGAGGTCCCAGGAGATTCTCAGAAGTTACAAAAAAAGGAGATGGTTCTTGCTGGGCTGAAAGATGCCTGGCTTAACATCACCCTGCCTATATTCAAGGAGCCTCACTTTTTGAGGCCAAAAGGGTATGACTGGAGAGACATTAAAAGAACCCTGTTTCTAGCCAAAACGCCCTATTTGGCACTGCCAAAGGTTAGGTCATTTTCTTAACTTTCTTTAGTTGCAAGATCTTTCATTCAAATGATACCTTTGTAGAAGCCTGATTGAAGAAGGCTGTATGTTGGGGAGACTGGCACCTTATTTGCTGGACCTTCCCTCGTCACAATAGCAGGACCAAAGGTCCCTCATCTGGACTTCCCTGCACAGTTTGAAAACCACTGATCTAGTTCAAACCCTTTGATTTACCAGCAAGGAAACTGAAGTTCAGAGAGGTTGTGTGACATGTCCACTATTTCAACAGAAAATTTAAAGCCGGTTAGACCCAAGTTCATTTTGAGGGTATGGTGGTCAAGTTGGAATTCATTACTCTTCTCATGTGCTAATTATCAGCCTTTGAAAACACTGCTAGAATCAGATTATGCAGTTGATTTTAGTTTAATAAACAGTTACTAAGTGCCTCCTGGCCATGTACAAGGCACCAAGCTCTGGACACGGTGGGAGGAAAGCCCAGTGGCCACCCTAAGGAACGGGGAAAGAGACCCACAAGCAGGCCATTCCAGTATGGGTGGGGGACTAGGACAGCCACTCAGTCCTGCCTGAGAGTTCCGGGGGGCCTCCCAGCCTGAGCGGCGCCATAGAGGATGGACAGACTCGGCCAGTGAGGGCAGGGGGCAGAGGCATCCCAGAAGTGCTAAGGCCCAGATTGGGGACGAGTATGGTGTTTGCTGTGAGTGGACCAGCACCGCTAGAGGGAGGGAGGTAAGGTGGGGAGAGGCGGGAAAGGGTGCTGGGATCTTGGACACCGTACTAAGGAGCTTGGGCTCCATCCCCAGGGAATAAGGATGAAAGGTTTTAAGGAGAAGAAGCAATTTAGGATGGGGCATTCTGGTTGCTGTGTGATGACAGATTTAAAGGGAGGGGCTGCCACGAAATATGCCTAATGAGGACATTATTACAATGGTCTAGGTGAGCCTACAGTGGGTAGAAATTCCAGAAATATTTGTGAGATGTTTTAGGGAGATGAGTGACTCCATTTAGGGAAGGGCTGCTGAGGGAGAGGGAGGAACCAAGAATGTGTGGCTGGTGACCTAGAAGGGCCTGGAAAGAACAGGACACGGGCTAGAATGGTGCTCTTGAGAGAGAGGAGGTCTGGAACACGAACAAGTCAGGGAGGCATCTGGGTGGGATCAGGTACACGACCAGGAGTGGCTCTACGTGGCCAGGAGGACCATCAGGCCACAGAGAACTCCCCGAGTCCCACCACCTCAGACCAGCACACCTGTGGAAGCCTTTCAACCTCAGACCACCTTTCTTTCCCCCATCAGTGGGAACCAATGGAAAATTCTGGAACTACAGGCCAGCTGAAGTGAGGCTTGAGCTTTGTACTCACCATCTTGGCGTCGCCTACAAGATGCTCTTTGCGGTCCCCAGGTGGTGCTGGCCTGTGTGTCTCCCGGAGCAGGCAGAGGAAGGTCAAACCCAGGCCGTTGAAGCCAGCCGTGGTGCAGGAGGCAGCCCGGGCTGCTCAGTGAAGAAACTGCTAACTCAGGTCCTGTCGCCCCCGATCGACCTCTCAAAGCAAGGGGTTAAACCTTTCCTTAAAAACCCTGCAGTGCCTTGGAAATCAGCTGAATGGCCTTTCTGTACAGCTTCTAGTGTCCCGGGTGCCCTAGCTGGCTTTCTGACGAGATATAAATGATAGATTTTATGGGCAGCAGCATGGGCCAGTGGGCTAAGGACAGGCCGGGGAGCCAGCAAGGATGCGGCCTCGGCGCCTCGTGACCGCTTGACTCAAGGTGTGACCTTGGGCTGGTTGCTTAACCTGTTTACACCTTAGTTTCCTTGGCTGAAAAATGGGAGTCCTGATACCACTGGGCCTCACAGGGGGGCCGTGAGCAGAAGCTAATTGATGGCTCAAGTGTACCCTGGGTGTCTCCAATGCTAGTAAACTGCTAAGTAATTATGCGGCGCCTCGGAGCGCTGGCAGCCGACATGCAGGGCACTCTTCCCAGGCCGAGGGGGCCAGGGAGCGAGGCCGAGAATGCCCGGCTCAGCTAAATGCCAGCCACTCACCTGGCTGACTCCTCCCTGGTGAGCCCCTCAGCAAGGTCATCCTTCATCTCCTGGAGATCTTTCTCCTCAGGGCTCTGACAGTCTCTCCTCTCAGACCTGCTTTTAACCTGATTTTCTGCAAGATGTGGCTTTTTCTTTAATTGACAGCTGGGTGAACAGTAAGTCTGCAGAATCGTTGCTCTCTGCAGGACATGCATGCTGCAAGGTGCTGTCCGTGTCTTCTCTCATGGATTCCGCCCCGCAGGCACAACTGAGGGGAACCCTGCTGTTCCCATTTCACAGATGCAGAAACCGAGGCTCAGGGAATACAGATATTCCCAAATTCTTTCAGTGGGTCCTTTTTAATGAAGCCTCTCCATCAGTCTGTGACTCTCCGTCACCACTTCACGGTTGAGCCTGTGCTGTCCTGAGGAGTCAGGAGAAGGATTCAAATCCAGAAATCCCTGGCTTCAAAGCTCAGGCCTTTCTATCACTCTGTGCTGTCTTCCTTGTTAACTCTTTTCTACGTGGAGCCATGGGGTGGCAGACAGGGTAGAAACATCACTGAGCTGGGTGCAAGGACCCCAGATAACTTTTCTCATCCCTACCACAAATCTGCTGTGAGGCATGGGACCTTTCTGAATCCATGCTTTTCCACTGTAGTCCCTCCTGTCTCTACCATGTTATGACCCTCCACCATGGCTGTATATCACAGTAACAGGTACCTGCCTTCTGTGTGTTCTGACACATAACAGCTATTAGTATACCTGCTATGCTCAGTGCAATGGACCATGCCCCTCCCAAATTCATATGTTGAAGACCCAATGCCCAATATGATGGTATTAGGAGGTGAGGACTTTGGGAAGTGATTAGGTCATGGGGTGGAGCCCCCAGATGGAATTAGTGCCCTTTTGAAAGGGACTGCAGAGAGCTCTCTCACCCCCTCCACCACATAAGGATATAGTGAGAGGACAGCTCTGTGAATCCAGGAAATGAGCCTTCACTAGACTTTAAATCTGCTGGAGCCTTGCTCTTAGACCTCCCAGTCTCCAGGACTCTAATAAATTTCTGTTGTTTATAAGTCACCCAGCCCATGGTATTCTGTTAGCCCAATGGACTAAGACATCCAGCTAGGCTAAATGATCCTTACAGCCAGGGATTGTGCTATGCCCCAGTGGAAGCGGCCTTCCCTTCTCTTTTAGCTCTGCTTTGCCCAACTTGTCAATGGGCAAGAGTTACTGATCTGGGCCCTAGGGCTCCTTAAAAAACCAAGTGATTCTTACCAGCTTATCTGGGAAGGGGGCAGTGGGTGGAAAGAGAGTTAAGCTTGCCTTGAGTAATGCCCTGGTATCCACTTGGTAGGGAGGTTTGTCTCTGGGGCTGCATCAGCAGGGCTCTCCTTCAAGGGATGCACAGGGATCCTGGAGCAAGTCGGCGATCTTCCCCTGTTATTTGTGGACAATAACACCAAATCTCTGAGCTGTGGCAAAAGGGTCTTGATGGGTCCCAAGAAATAATGAACAACACAACCATCTATTTGAGCCAACAAAGTGATGGTGACTCTGCTTAATTTTGTGCTCCCTGAACTATTGGGGAAACTGCAGAACAGCTCATCGGTCCAGGCATCACACTGCTAAGACTCAAAACTGTTTGAGTGACCCCAGGGTAGCAGCCCGGAGAACCTGTATGCCTGCTCTCCGCCATCTCTGCCCCTCTGGGAAGGCTTTGCCAGCCCAAGAGCACTTACCTTTGTTCCCAAATATATCCCCTTCTCTCCCACTGTTCAGTCTGAATAAAGGGTTTACAAAAAATAGCACAAGCCTTGGTGACTGGCAGGGCCAGTGCAGGACACACCAGCCCCACCTTTCCTCTTCCCCAAATCGCAAGGCTCTGCTGCATTTGAGTCCACGTTTCTCATCCCTGCGCCTGAGCTCCCAGGAGAGGTGCTGTAGGAACATGAGCCTCCTTTAAATCCTGCTTTCCCGGACACTTACTACTAAATGGGATCAACCATCACTTCCTATTAGTACAACTTGGCCTTTCCAGTGGTGACGGGCAGCCAAGGGCTGCTCTGTGGATCACTTAGAGTCATAAAAACTGTGCTGTGGGCTACCCCTGCTTCACAGAGGGCTCCTGGGAGCAGCAGGAGGAGGGCGGGGGAGTAGAACACAGAAAGCTCGAAATCTTCTGCTAAACGCTGTCTCAGGCGCCCCCACCCCCGCCCCTGCCCCTGACCCATTCTGCTCTAACCTCATCCATTGGCCCCAGGAACTCTCCAGGGCCAAGGACATGGAGGCCAGAGCAGGTAAGGTAAAGGGCTGCCACCTCTGGTGTCTGCCAGGAACTGTTCTCAGATCTCTTTTAATCCTGCTGTCAAGTCTAAAATGCATTTTAGTGTGGGGCTCAGAGAAATTAAATGATTTGCTCAAGATCACGGAGAGGGCAGAACTGGGATTCCACAGGCCATGCTCTTTCCTCTCCTGCAAGCTGACTTGGAGAAGCAGCCTCCACTCCACCTGCCAGAGAGGACCCTACAGAAGAACTCAGGTCAGAGCCAGCTCTGCCCAACCGGGGAGACAGGTTCCTTCCAGAAGGGCCACATCAGGGTGGAACAGCCAGTGTCAGCTCTCTGGAGGTCACATAGAACCCTCTTCAGGGTCTACCCAGGCATTCAGTGGTTAAAAGCAAACATGCAGGATTTATCCCCTGGTCTCCACAATGTGTGGGGACAACCAGGGTGAAAATTCCAGCTTCAGGAAGCCCTTGCACGGAGCATGCGGTATGGACGGTAAGGCTGAAGGTTTACAAAAATGAAACAAAAACTGCACAAAAATCCCAAAGCAGAGCTGCCATGAACCTGACATAAAAGCAAGCACGTGGGAGGTGGACCTGAAGCTCAGTCTCCACTCCTCCATCATGACTGTTGCACAGGGAGGCTGGTGGCTGGGCCCCTTCAGCAGACGTGGACTGCGGCCGTGGAGTGCTCCCAGCTTGGCCTGCATCCCGTTACTTCCCAGAATGACCCTTTACTCCTTCATTCTTTTGGTACAAGTTTCTGCCAAAGGAACACAGATGGAGAGAGAAAAATCAGGGCTGGGTTTAGATAGGGAGAAAAAATTCACAAAATGTCAATATATTCATCCTGGAAAAAAACCTGAAAATGTTAAACGATTTTAGGGTTTTTGTGGGATCACACACACACACACACACACACACACACACACACACCCCATACATACACTCAGAGAGTGGTTGTTTGGTTCTGTCTTCTGCATCTGTGAGCTGTTTTATTAGACAGCACTCATGCAGAGGTGCTGGGCTCACCTGCAGGCTTTTCTTCCATTCTTGTCCTAGGCAGCCTCTCTAGGACCTCTTCCTTTCTCTGTTCTTTTTTCTCCCACAAACACTACCTCCCTTTCTTCTCTGTGTCCCATGTCCTCAAGCTCTCCTTTTCCAGCCCAACAATAGCCCTGCTGAAAAACTCTAGGATATTCAGATCACAGGGAAAATGAGGAGAGAACATACTATGTTCCCCTCGTGGAGTCCATGGTCTCAGAGACAAATGGCTATGTGTGTGTGGGGTCTCTTGCCTCTGGGAGCTGACGAAGAGCCTTGGGTAGGGCAGAAGACATCCTTGGGACCCTCAAAAGCACCCTACTTAGAGGGCTGCTAACCCCACTAACCCCAAAGGGCTTCTCTGAGTATAAACTCTCATCAGATGCTCCTGGCTCTTCCCATAGGCTATGCACGCGCTTGGTGGGGAGAAGTCTTTAACACTGGTTCCTTCCCCACGTTCCAAATGACACCTTTATCCTCCAAAGAGGTGCAGAGAGAATGGGCATGGATCTGCCTATGGCTAACTGTGTTTGAGGGGAACAGGAGTATCGACCTGGTAGAGGGCCGTGCAGCATGGCAGCAACTGCCTGAGAGGTACGGGGCCGGTGGGGGCTCCGCCTGGTAAGCACTGCTCTGGCAGCAGGGAAAGGGCAGGAGGGAAGGTGAACGCGAGATGCTGAGAGGAGCTGATAGTAGAGCATGCCTATGCCCTTTCCTCTCCTAAGAGACTGGTGTCTGGAATTTGAAAGCCCCCAGATGTGGCATGGCCTGACCTTTGGCCTCGGGGTGACGGCAACTGGTAGAATGACAGGAGACACTGCTCAGACTGAGATGTTTCATAACTTGGCACAGCATTTCCCACACACCTTCATGAGGTCCTCAAGGGTGATGTGAGCAGAATCACTCAGCACCCTGAGCATTAAACTTTCTTCCCAGGAAATGGGGGTGAGGGTTGTTGCCAAGGCCACAGGGTGTATAAGTATCTGTAGAACCAGGACTAGAACCCAGGTCTTCTAACTCCCAGAGGTTTAGGAAGTACAGCAGTCCCCATCCACAGGTCTGCTCTCCAGGCTTTCAGTTACCTGCAGTCAACCCTGGTCCAAAAACATTAAATGGTACATTCCCAAAATAAACAGTTTATAAGTTTTAAATTGTGCACTGTTCTGAGTCCCATGACGAAATCTCTTGCCCTCCTCCTTCGTTCTGCCTGGGATGCGAGTCATCCTTGTGCCTAGTGCATCCTGCCCGTGAGCCACTTACTAGCCTCCTTGGTTGTCATACCAACTATTGTGATATCACAGTGCTGGTGTTCAAGTAGCCCTTACTTTTCTTACTGATGGTCCCAAAGCACATGAGTAGTGATGCTGGCAATTTGGATATGCCAAAGAGAAGCCATAAGGTACTTCCTTTAAGTGAAAAGGTGAAAGTTCTTGACTTAATAAGGAAAGAAAACAAAATCATATGCTGAGGTTGCTAAGATCTATGATAAGAACAAATCTTCTATCTGTGAAATTGTAAAGAAGAAAAAAGAAATTTGCTAGTTTTGCTGTTGCACTTCAAACTGCAAAAGTTACAGCAAAAGGGTGTGATAAGTGCTTAGTTAAGATGGAAAAGGTATTAAATTTGTACAATATTTTGAGAGAGAGAGAGATTTACCTAACTTTTATTACAGTATATTGTTCTAATTATCCTATTTTTAGTTATTGTTAATCTCTTACTGTGCCAGTTTATAAATGAAACATTATCATAGGTATGAGTGTATAGGAAAAAACAGTATACATGGGGTTGGGTACTATTGGTGGTTTTCGGCATCCACTTGAGGTCTTGGAATGCATCCTCTTTGGATGAGGGGACACTATAATCTCAAAGGTCCAGACAAAGTTTGACAACAAATAGCATACAGGTCCAAGTGACACAGACCTTCTCTCAACTGCTTCTGCTCAACCAATCTGCTACAGCTGCTCTTCAGCCCCTTCCTAAAATATATTTACTGATGCCTATGTCACCAGGAATGACCCTGGCTAGTTGTCATTCCATAGCACCTCTAGGATATTCTCTCCCAGTACACCAGCCCTTCTCCAGTGTGCACTTCTGCTCCCACCAGCACCAGGTGAAAGCACGCTTGCTGAGAGTCAGTGGGTCCTTTTCCCCAAATCTGTCTTATGCTTGCTTTGCCTGACTTTGTAAATGCCCTATTGCAATTAAGTAATTTAATGAAATGTTCTGCAAAGAGATGATATAACGAGAGTGAAATGAAAAAGTCATCATTCCTATGTAAACGAAGTTAAATACTTTGGGAAGATCAAACGATGCTGAGTTGCTAGGAAGTATTGCTGATGAGTTAGGTGTAGGCAAGCTAACATGAAAGATGGGTGGGGGGCAGGAAACACACACATCTATAATGATTCCTCACTCAGAGTACTTGGCAAGCGTAAGCTCTCATCCCACTTTAAAGAAACGGAAACTGGAAACGGTAGATGTTGCATTACTGGGTGTGGTTTAATCGGGAAAGCTGGCTGGACACGCCCATCCATGGACCCATACTCAAAGGCAAGGCGCTGGACTCACATCAAAGAACAGAGAATGGATGGACATTTATATGTTTTAAGTTAAAATAAAATGAAGGTGCGTAGGATAATTTTCTCTGATTTTCCTTTTCAACCAACTTTTTCCATTAACTGACCAATACCAGTCCGTACTGTGTCAGATAAAAGGGATCCTGATCTAATAGCTAACAGTTATTGAGCAATTATTTGGTGCCAGACACCATACTAAGTGCCTTTTATGTAGCATCTCTTTTAATGCTCTCAATCTACCCATAAGTGAGATACTGACGTTATCCTGCGGTGGCATATGGACCAGTCTTTACAGGTCTGGGTCTCTCCTGCCTCCCACCCACTGTCCTTTCTTTTGCCAGGCAGCAGCCCATTACAGACAGAATCACACCTCTATAACTGTGCCTCCTCACAGCCTCACTCCTTGGGAAGACTCTGACGTGCCCCTGATGGCTCTTTTGGGAAGGGAGTATGGTTGTTTCAATACAGCCCAAGTAGGTTCTGGGTTTCGTGCATGGGTGTGAAGATGCAGACAGGTAAACACCACGCATGGATGGGGTGGGAGCTGTGAAGACAGGAAACCAGCAGAGAGTGCTCAGGAAGACTAAGCCCAGCACAAGGCCTTGTCATAACATGGGGTGGTGGGTGAGGGTGGGACTTTCAGGAGCAAGACACTGGAAAAGCCCACCTGAGGCACTCTGGTGGAAGAGGGCAGGGTGGGGAAGAGGGGATGGTGGCAAGTATTCCCAGCAGTGCGCTGGCCAGGAGGCAGAGCTTCCTGATCAAAGCAGGGTCTGTAAATGGGCACTGCCAGTAACGGTAGCAGCAAGAAACACACAGGAAGGAACAGAGAAGAGCACCCTCTTCAGTTAGTAGCATCGGGGAATTCTTGTCTTTGCAAGAGAAATGTACTTGGTGGACTGCTTGGTTAAGCAGAATAGAAATGTACTTGGTTGAGGCAGAAATCTGGTATCCATCAAGGCCGGCAGGATCAGGATGAGCAAGATGATACAGAAAGGAAAGTTTAAGGAGCCACACATGCTGGGCGAAAATATTTGCCACACATGTACCTAGCCAAGGACTTACATCCAAGATATATAAAGAACTCTTATGGCACAATAAGAAAACAAATCACCCAATTAAAAGTAGGCAGAAGATCCGAACAAGTATCTCACAAAAGAAGATACATGAGCAGCCAAAAATTTCAAGTTCATCAGCCATCAAGAAAAGGCTAATTTGAACCACAGTAAGATACCAAAACTCACGCACTAAGGTGGCTAAGATGAAAACAACAGACCATACCAACTGCTGGGCAGCAGTAGGGTACCAAGGGTGGGCAGTGCAAGCAGTCTGCACAGGGCAGGGAATAAGGGGGTGCATGGCCTGTACAGAATTTAAAAACAAGAGCAAAACCACTAAAAGTCGGCCTGATTCTTATTATCACCATGCATCAGCAATTCTAAACAATGTCAGTGATAAGATATTCCTCCTCAGTGAGGACAAACCCCTCCCAGGCCCCCTCCCTTGATACCTCACTCTTGGGGGTGTCATGTGGTACGACCACCCTGGAGAACTGCTTGGAAGTTTCTTTTAAAATAAAAATAAATGACACTTCTACATATTTTTCCAGCAGAAATGAAAACACATGAAGTGAATGTTCATAGCAGCTTTCTTTACAATAATCCCCAAATGGAAACAATCCAAACGCTCATCAACAGGTTGAATGGCTAAACAACATGTGGTACATCCACACAACGTGATTTTCTTTCTTTTCTTTCTTTCCATTTTATTTCTTTCCTCTACTCGGAAGTGGAAAACGAATAAAGTACCAAAACAAGAATGCAACAAAATAACAAATCTTAAAAACATTATGCCGAGCAACAGAAGCCAGACACAAAAGAATATACATGGCTTGATTCCATTTATCTGAAGACCAAGAACAGGCAAATCTAATCTATAGTGACAGAAAGTAGAACGAGGTTGCCTGGGGCTGGGGCTGGGGATGAGTACTGACTAGGTAGGGACAAGGGAAATTTCTGGTGTGTGAGTAATGCTCGTTACAGGCATACCTCAGAGATACTGTGACATCAGCTCCAGACCACCAAAATAACATCACAATTAAGTGAATCACATGAATTTTTTGGTTTCCCATATAAAAGTTATGTTTACCCTATACTGTAGTCTATCAAATGTGCATTACATTTTAAAAAACAACTGACATATCTTAATTAAGAAATATTTTATTGTTAAAAAACGCTAAGCATCATCTTAGCCTTCAGCAAGCTAAGTAAATCAAAGATGGCTGATCACAGAGCACCATAACAAATAGAATAATAATGAAAAAGTCTGACATATTGCGAGAATTACCAAAATGTGACACAGAGACATGAAGTGAGCAAATGCTCTTTGCAAATGGCGCCCATAGACTTGCTCTAGGCAGGGTTGCCACAAATCTTCAATTTGTTGTTAAAAACGTAGTATCTTTGAAGCACAATAAAGCAGGCTGTGCCTGTAACTGACTGTCATGGCGGCTACATGAGTAAACACATTTGCCCAAACTCAGAAAAAATGTGCGTATTTTGTTGTGCATATTTTGTTATGTGTAAAATTGTGCTTTAATGAGGTTGATACGAACGTTTGAAACAAAGGGAAAAGATCTAGAGTTAGAACCAGGATAGATAATGACTAATCCGAGAAGACATCCCCAGCTCTTCAGGGGCATTCCTCAGCAGGACTCCATCAGCATTCCAGAGATATGCCTGCAGACCACATTTGGAATGTTCAGTCTGGATGTAGACTGACATTAACTGTCATGGAAAGCAATGTGTAGTTTAATCTATAGGCATTTCTGTTTCTTTCCTCAGAAGTGTTTTTATGCTTCTCTCAAGTTCCTCTATTTTTAATTCCTTTAGACGTAGGCAAAACTGCTATTTGGATGATGATGATAATAATGATAGCAGCTAACGTTTATGGAACATTTACTAGGGCCAGACACTTTGCTAAGGGATTTACTTGCATTGTTTTATGTAATCTTCATATAACCCTGATTCTCTGAGGTTTTATCCCCATTTTTCAGATCAGGACCAAGGTTCAGAGAGGTCAAGTTTCTCGTCAAGGGTGCACAGCAAGTCAAGCCCAGACTGGCATGCGGTTCTGTCTGATTTGGAGTCTGTGTCTTGTCCTTGCAAACCAGAACCTCCAACAATGGACCCATCACTACCTGGTAAACCAGACCACAAGGCCCTCTAGAAGGGGGCGCTAAACATACCTGCAGCTGCAAAGTATCAAGTTCCTTCTCCTGCCAACATCCTCAGGGCAGTTTTCCTTCCCTGCTGAGCCTTCTTAAGCACCCTCTTTCTTGCAGTTACCATGGTGCCTGGTAGATTGATGCTCCATTTATGGCCAGCAATCAACGCATAGCTGAACTGCCTATCCTCATGGACTCTAGGGGTGGGGAGAAAGATTCCTTCTTAACCTTCCACTCCTCTCCTGAGCTTTACTTCCTCCCTTCCCTAGGATTCTGGGAAGTTGATTCTTTTGAACTGTGACCATGACCGTATATATCTCTGGGTATATTCTAACAGGAACCTGCGTTCCTTCCACTAAGGTCTGGCCAAGGAAGTTATGCAGGACTCAGGGGACTCCTGGAGGAATTTGCTCAAGTCGGCTGGGGTCGGCATCCCGACACTCAAGTGTATTCATGCGGCCAGGCCTGTTTGACAATCAAACCCAGGTATGAACAAAGCAGGAGGGGAGATGCGGGCCAGTGCGGACCCCAAGTCGGGCCAGTCTCTTGTTTGAGGAAGTATAATAATGCTAGAGGCCCTGGAGGAGACGTGACAGGGAGGAGGGGGCCCCCGGCAGAAGAAGAGAGGGGAAGATAATGGAGTCCAAAAGAGCTCCTGAAAACGTGTCATCTTGCTGTTGCTGAAACCCTTTGAATACGTTAAATCCTTAATCAGAGTAGCCTAAGACTGCAATGACTGCATGGAGACACGTTAGTCCAGATAAATCCTTGCAGGTTTCAAAGATCTGAGGGGCCCCGGCACTTCCCTCTGCAGCGCTGCCCCCTGCCCTCTCCTCCATGATGTCATGATTGAAGTTTCGCTCTCACCACGCCTGGTGCAAGTTGACATTGACAGTTGTAGCACTCTCACACTGACTCTGGAGGATTATTAGCTTTGAAGCTATTTGGCCTTGAGCGGTGAATTCTTTTTTGAGCTCACACTGGCTTATAATATCTGAGAAGGCCTGCTCCACTCTGGCCCCGGCTTGAATTAGGAGAGGAGGCCGCTTTCCAACTTGGAACTGATACCAGCAGGAACAGAATGGGGAATATTATCCATTTCTGATGGGCAACAAAGTTAGTGTTCTCAAATCCCCCCGAGGCCTTCACACCGAGTTTCCATTTTAACATCAGAGTTGGAGCCGCAGCCCGGGCTCGCCTCTGCCTGGAACCGCCGCGCAGCCTCGCAGCTGGACGCAGAGGAGGACTTGAGGAATACATGCTCTTCTGGCCTCTAATCTGTTTGTTATTAGGCTGTTGGAAACCCCTCAGTGGGGCTGGAAGCTGATGTCAGAACAGTATAATTCAAGTGAATGTTTGAAAAAAACAGTAGAAGGGGGAGAAAAAAAGCTCCCTTCTGTGATAATTTGCATGTGGTGAATGCAAGTGTCTGGGGGGATTAATTAGCTGAACAAAGCTGGGCAAGGGACTGCCAGGGAATTGGCAAAAATAGCGACCTGGAGAGCGTCTGACTCGCTCTTAATTTTGTCTCAGGATTTAAGCAAATGTCTTGCAAAGCTTATTCCAGGCAAAAGGGAAACCCCCCATCCCCATTCCCAGCCTCAACCTACGGCTTTTTCATACCGAGAGAAAACGTGCTCATCACTCCCCACAGGCTCTGCCACTGTCCCCAGAGCAGCTTGGGGAAGGGGGTGTCGTCTCAGCTTTGCTGGACCATCTACTGGAGTAAACTGTGGGTCTGCTCTGGAGTTCTCGAGAGCTCTCTTAGGAAAGAAAGAAAGAACGCCCAAGTTTTCAGGCTGCTGATGTAGGGAGAAGAAAAGTTTTCTTGAGATTATCACTTATTTATCTACAAGTTCTTATTTGTCTCACTGTTATCACTTATTCATCTGTCTGTGTGAAGGTCAATCTTCCCCAATGCTACTTGTGTCCATAATTCATGGGCTGTATCTCTCCTGATGCAACTGGTTTTCTGGATGTGCCAGCCTAGGAGCTTAAAGAAACCCAAATGATACACCTTCAGATTAGAGCTGGCCCTGGTGTTTCCACTGGCTGGAATAAACTCGGCACCACTGCCAAACATCAAAACCAAAGAAGTCAACGTGCCAGGAGAAGATGCTAACAGTGGTGAAAGCATAACGTTCATGAGAACAGGGTGGCTGGAAGAACAGCTGGAGGGGATGACGCAAAACATCAAACAAACATAAACTCAATTCCCCTTTCCAGTGGTTCAGCTGCAGAAATTTCTTGCGTTCTGTTTTGCTGATGCTCAGGAAAGTAAACTGTATCTCTTTAACTCTAACGGATGTTCCCACCCCCTTAGCCTTTCTGAAATTGGGACCTCTTCCAGCTGACACATCCATCAAATGTATCAGTGCCCACTAACATGTGATATTAACATGATGAGATGTCTTCCAGTCAGGGTGCTTGCAACAGGGAAATATGGTAAGAAGGGCAGTATTTAATCTTTTAAAAATGCCACTGAGACCTGGAATCATTTGTTCCACAGTGCAACTCTTGGAAAGTCTGCATGTGGCTAGAATCAAGTGCATTGATGACATGGGTACATGCCAAGGCAGGACTCTGAGAACTGGCTGTGTCCACTGAAATCCAGACAACAGATGAGTGGTGTCCATGTTGACATTCCTATTATTAACTTACTTAAGCAACTGATGGGTGCTCACCTCATCAAGGCTTACTTAGTTTGGCAAAATGATAAATTGCACTCACATTTTTTTTCTGCCCCAAGGCAAACTGGTGAGCTTGAAAAAAAAAAAACATGTAACTCTTTTCAGTCTGTTAATAATTTCCAAAGAAAAGGGCAGCCAATGGTTGAATAAATAAACCATTCTTGATGACAATTTAAGAAGTGGAGTAGCAATATGTGTGCATATGTGTGCTTAAGTGTATGGGAACACACAAGAGTGCAATCCACTCCTAATTAGTCCCGTGAATTTGAGAAGCACTGCAGTAGCTGACTCTGTATTTGAGTGTGGACATTTGTATGTACACATATAATATTTTGCAAAGAACAGTAAAAAAAAAAATTAGCTAATGTCCAGTGTTAAATTAGCTAAAATTAGCTAATGTCCAAAGCGTAAGAATTCCCAAGACTAATTTAGTAATTCCTAACCATAATTTCAAAGCTAGAAGGGGCTGCCTTAGGAAGTAGTGAGTTCCTGGTCACTGGAAGTGTTTGAGTAGCACGTGCTGAAGGACCACTTGATGGGAACATTTTGGTTGGAGCCCTATTATCAACTGTTGGGTGTCAGATGTGGTGTTTTAGTCCCTTCCAACTGGAGAATCTATGATTCTATGACATAAAACAGGCAATGTCATCTTAAATGAGAGCACACTGATGACAGGATTATATCTTAATTTAGCACAGTCCATAGGACATATGATTAATGTGTATGGAAACGTGAATGGATTGAACTGAATGATTTCTGATACCCTTTCTTACACAAAGATGGGAGTTGATGAGTTAATTGTATTAGTCAGGGTTCTCCAGAGAAACAGAACCAATACGATGTGTATCTTTATATCTATAGTTACATATGGATATCCTAGTGGCTACCTACATATAAATATGAGAGGAGATTTACTACAAGGAATTGGCTCACACGTTTATGGAGGCTGATCAGCCATCTGCAGGCTGAGAACCCAGGGAAGAGGGTGGTGTCAGTCAGTCTGGGTCAGAAGGCCTGAGAAGAAGGGTCACTGCAAGGTGTAAATCCAGTCCAAGGGCGGGAGAAGACTTATATCCAGGCCCAAACAGGCAGGCAGCAGGAGGAAGAAGGGGCAGATTCTTCTTTCGTCCACCTTTTGTTCTATTCAGACTCTCAATGGACTGGCTGATCCCCACCCACACTGGGGAAGGTGACAGCCTCCACTAATTCCAACACTAATCTCTTCCAGAAACACTCTCACAAACACGCTCAGAAACAACATTTAACCTGGGCACATTGTGGCACAGTCAAGTGGACACAAAAATTAACCACCGCATGAACGTACGTCAGCCAATGACAACAACGTACGTGGAACACATGAATTCCTTCCTCAAGAATGTATTTCAGTGAACCAGAACTCTCTCCCCTCTTTGAGTCTGTGCTCTGTGAATCTGTGACATTTGGTAGTGCTCAAATGATGGGATTAAGTTACACCCAGGGTTATTTCACTGTTGACCATCTCTATCACACACTGTTACACACTCCTGAGGAAAGTTCTCCCACGTCCCAGCCAACACCAGCCTGCCCCGAGCACTGGCTTCTTGTCATGCCTCACGTCGTTCACTTTCTCCCAGGCAAGTGGACCCCACTCCACACTCTTGCATGGCTGGCACTGCTCACCTCCACCTGACAGACATCACAGGAACAGAATGCATCCGTTCCTGTTTTAACAAGTCAGTTTTACACACCGGTTGGAATTTGGTGGCATGTGAGTAAAAGGTAGGAGAACCATCATTCTAAATGTTCCCATGCTGTTGAACATGATGTTTGGCAATAAAACAGACCATGTCATGCTGTAATCTTTCACGCTCAAGTCTGTCTATAATCTTTAGTAGAGTCTTTCTGATGCTTTGTGTTTTGTAAGAAGTCAGGCTTCTCCACGTCCTGGCCATGATTTTCAGAAACTTTGCTGAAAATCAATGAAGGCTGGCAGAGACAGGGGAGAGCAACTTCTCAGTATGGGTACCTTAATGAAACAGCCTATGACAATAACGTAGGCATTCAGTAACAGTTAAGCACCTTGGAGAAGACCTGACATGTGCAACCATTTTCTTGACTTTGTCCCCCAGATTTGGTTTGCTCTTGAACGTTAGCTTTTAGGCATCCTCAAAAGGGCTCTTGGGCTCTGCGTGGGCCACACACATATATATGCACACAGCCACATAAGCACTGCCCTGCGCAGCCCCAGGGGTGGAGGGGGCAGAGATGTTTACGGGAATGGAGCTCTGCTCTCTAACTGTCACTAGCTACCTCACATCACAAAATTTAATCTTGCTTTCCTATGCGGATCTGACTCTGTCTAGTTGGTTTCAACATATTGTGGGTTCAACTAAGACTCTTACAGGGAGATAAGCTCTTATGATTTTTCATTCCACGTCTCCCACTTCCTTCCAACAACCTCTTCCCCACCCCCCGACCCCAAAGAATGCTGACCTCCACTTTTACACGGAGCACAGGGGCACTCAGCAAGTCTTCCCAGCGGCTTTTGATTTTAATTCAAGTGATGCGAGCATTGAGGACTTCTCAAGAGAATATCTTGCAAACTTCAAATTGCTATTGCCTTTTTGGGACATTAAAGAAAGTTTCTCGTGCCCCTAGGCTTCCCAGAGGACACTTCCAAACACCAAATTTGCTTTGACTTGAAGGAAGATGACATGTGTACGCTCAATAGAATGGTAAGAAGCAGGGAGGAATAAAGATGTAGCAGGGTTGCAAACTCACACTCCACTCCGATGTGCAGTATCAAATAGTTTCTGTCCTTCCTAAAGCTGGTCTGATCTTCCTCTGACACCTCCCCCCACATGCCAATTAACAATATCTGAGTCTCTTCCAATTTAAATGTTCTCATTTTCATTTAAATATTTTATTTATTAGAAATTCAATTCCTTTCTGGGGTCTGTTTAAATTTTCCCTTTTAGACTTATGGTTCTCTGCATGCAAAAGCCCTTTCTCCATCCCAAAAGGGTGGCAAAAGAGGTTTCTGTGCTTTTTGGTGGGAGAGGAGAAAGGGGACCAGATGGGATCCTTGGGATCTTTGCTGGTCTTTGCTGCAAAGTGGCAGGGCTGGTCAGCTCCCTGACCTGGGATAACCATCCACCTGTCCTTTGAGGTGACAGTAATGGCACCCATTCCTGGCCATCCTTCCAGGTCTCATGGGCTATTATAGCCTCTTCATAATGATCATTGTTTTCATCCCTCCCACCTTCTCATTGCTATACCCTGGACCCTCTGTGGGCCAGCCCAAGGACACAAGGAATATAGAGCACTGTCTGGGGCTCCCAGGACTGGTGCCCTTCTGCTTTCACTGTGTCCCATGTTCTTGTATCATGTTGGAGGTGACCAACATAGACTCCAGGGACTTCTTGAGTCTGGAAGCCACCCCCTGGAATCCTCAGAGAAGTGTGACAAGAAGTGAGTCACAGGTCTCCTGATGTTCTCAGCCTTTCCTCAGTCTTTCTACCATGCCTCCTGGTTCCATGTCTTAGGACTCAAGAGGAGAGTCCAGGACCCAGCTGGTTTCCCTTGTCTGCCTGCCCTCTTTGCCTTCTTCATCCAACCCCTCAGGCTCAAAGCCTCCAGTTTCCCACCCCTCCATACCCCACCCTGATGGCACAGAGAGTAAATCTCTTTAGGATCTATTCTACCAGGCATGGCTCTCAAGATACTAATGGAAGCTAAAGGAATTTAGAAAATCCCTTGCCTTCTCAACAATGCTTGGCTTTGAGGATGATTTTCTTGCTTAAGAGGTCAAGAAAGTCAGCTCTGAGATTCAAACTGATCAATGGTCTCTTTGTTCTAGGCAGTATCCCTGGGGCCAGAAGCCCCGTGCCTCAGCCTTGGAGGTTGGAAGACTGCAGGCGAAGGTGATTTAAGAGAAAACCAAAAAGTTCGAAGTGTAATATTTGCAAAATATTACCCCTGTTACAGAAATATGATTCTGCGCTTTCAAGAAGCATAGTCACACACTTCCCTTTTAAGAAACGTCCATTCATACAATTTTCCTGTTTGAAACGTCCATAATTTTCGGCTTCCTTCCTAAAACACTTTCCCCAGAGTCATACGTACTTTAAAAAAACTGCCTTTGAAGGATTTTCTTCCACATTGTTTTTCTATTTTTCTGGTGAATAAACAACACTGAATCAGCAGTAAGTGTTACATCTACCTGTTTGCTCTCTCTACAACCCTCAATTCCCCCCTTGCTAGCACCCTGCCCCCCACCCAGGGAACTCTGAAGTTACAAGGGCACCAAGCAGAACAGAATCACAGTCCTCGTGACTGGAAGGAAGTAGGATAGTTTGGTAGCATCGTGGTGGGTGGTTGCTGTGATCATTACAAAGAAAGGATAGCCAACTTGGCTTTCATCGGGGGAATAAATTCTAGTTCTTCTTTGCATGTCATCTCTACGGTAATGGCCATGACCCCAAAGAAAATGGACATGGTGCAGAGAAGAGTACATTTTCCTCATGCTTGTCAAAGCATGTCAACATTCTCCCATAGAGCGTGGTACAATTCTCCTAATGCAATTAAGCAGCACCTTCTTTTTCCATGGAAATGCACTCACAAATGTCAGCCTGGCTTGCAGTCACCAGGCTGGGAAGAATTTTGTTATGGAACCCGAAACCTGGCCTGATTACATGTTTTGCAACAAACCCCCGAAGTTCACATGAACTTTTTCAACTGGTGAGTCTGACTGTGGAGTCACCATTAGGTTTTTAGATGGAAGACTTTGACTCAGTGGTGCTTAGTATCTGGTAGTCTTCTCAGTCTTCCCAAACCTTCTGGGAAACATGCTCACCCTCATTCTCTGGATGTGATAGGAAGCCACTTCTCCTCAACTAAACTCTGTGGATACGATGCAGCCTCCACGAGAGGCTTCCAGTCGACATCAGCTGGTCGCTGCTGATCAATCAACCACCAGCTCTGCCCACCAGCTCCTCCCATGACTGGTTCTACCTGGGCTGCAGTGAGCCTTGCCTTCCATGGAAGTGTGTGTGTGATAAGATTCACAGCTCCTTCAAGAGCGTAGATATATAACAATTACCCAGCGTGTTCATTTCATTCTCACAGATGCCTGGTGAAGGATTCCCTTTGTCCCTGCCCTGCTTCTGAGGAAACTGAGGCTAGAAATTGCAACTCAATGTCATGACCAGAGGAGTACATGACAGACACAGGACACAGCGTATGGTGGCTGACATAGCCCTTGTCATCAAGGTACATACAATGGTTACAAGAATGGGACCTGTCTTGGGGATGTGGCACAGCGTAGCACTGAACAGCACCAGCTATAGAATGTCCCTTCCAAGACCACCTACATTTGGGGGGCCCAGTGCCAAGTGAAAATGCAGGGTCTCTTGTTCAAAAAAGCACAGAAAAAAATGCCATCGAAGGTACTAAAATACGAAGCTTTTTCTTTTCCTCTCTGGTCTCTCTCTTGACTTACCCTGGTGTTTTATATTTGCTATTTAACATCAATCCACATAAAGAGAAATTAAAATCTTAAATTATTAGCATCCCTTTTACCATTCGACTTTGTGGAATTTTAAATGTAAACATAAGAGCATTTAACTCATGAGGAATCATCAGAATTACACAGTTTCTATTTCGTAGCTCACACATGTAATTCATTGTTGCAAGAACAGTGGAGACATTACACAAAACGAACTCAACTATTTCGTTTCACTTGATCTGCCTGCATTCCAGCAACGCTCTGTATCTGGCCCACTGCTGAGTGAGGGGACTGAGCAGAAAAGCAAGTGTGGGTTGACCTCTCTCTCCCTTTCCTTCTCCGGCATCATTTTCAGCATAAGTGGTTGGCTAATAAGGGGAAGTAACAAGAGTACAAAAGGATATGATAGGGTTCATTGATCGTTTGTTTCATAGAATGCTATTACCCCTTTCTGCGTTAGAAGCAAGTTCTGGTTCAGAGGGAAACGACGGAGCCTCTCAGGATTGTCAGCACCCCGTTTACTCAGCCGTACACGTAACACACTTACCTCGTACTCAGTTTTGAGCCTCACTGACCCACACACATCAGGGCCACCAAAATTCTGTGCGACAGGGCCTCCCCAATGCCACGTGTAAATGAGGAGGCAGATAGTTTGTGCACATGTCCTCAGGCCCCTGTTCTACTGCTCCGTCAGACTTTACTTACACACCCAAGTTCAAATATAAAATTATGATGAATCTCAAAATGGTGACAGGACAGCATTAAACCCAGTATGGGGTCCTCCCGGGCTCGGGGACCTGGGCCTGCACAGGCTGCATTCTGTGCACCTGCGCCACGCCTCTCTTTCTGGCCCAGATTCAAGTCATAGTCATACCATGTTGTGACTGTGTGAACTTGACGGTATTAGTTAACCTCCTGGAACCTCAGTTTTCTTCACAAATAGTGCTTATTTTCAGCATTGTTACAAAGGATTCGTTCAGCGTCTAGAATACTCCTTATACTTCCCCCGTACTTCTCAAACGTCTGAGCTAAATGTACAGCCGACACATGCCTTTCTACCAGTACCCCCTCCCAGCTGACCACTGGCGGGAGTACTAACAATTGCACGGCCTGCAGACCCTTTAAAGACAAGGAGTCTGTCTTGCAAGTCACAATATTCCCAGTGCCTGGGAATGGTTGGTGCTGAGTCATGGATGCAAAGCTGCATGAGCTGACTGTCTACATGACATGCTGGTGACATCTGTGGTGAGCGAAACTGAGATTGTCTTTGTCCCCACAAAGTCTACAGTTGAGGAGGGGAAAAAGACCTTAATCTAAGCAGTAGTGATGACCTGTGACCATGAAGACACATTACAGGGACCTCTGAGAACATACAGTGAGAAGCCCTGACTTAGTGTGGATCAGACAGGTGTTCCCTGGGCAGCTGGTTTCAGGATGCTGAGATCTTGAAGGGACAGTGGGAGCCATCTAGACAGTAAATCCAGGATCCTCCTGGATTCTGTTCTGTGAGGACTACTTGATCACAGCGCTAGTAAGGAGAAAGGAACGTTTTATCTCAAGAAGGAGGGAGGGTAAGTGCATTCTTGAGCCTTCAGGCCCAGGAAAGATTTCCTGTTTCCTACAGTGTGTAAGTGTGTGAGTTTCTACACATTTGGAGAGGTGCCAGCACTGCCTGCAGTGTCCCCAGGTGATCAGGACATGAGGGCTGCTTCATTCTACCCCCGTGAGAGTTGATGACTTCTGCTTTTGGTCAGGTGGTAGCTAGAATCCCAGCTAGCCTGAGAGACAGTGGGAGCCAAAGCACTTTCTACTTAGCAGCTTCCCAGTGACAGTCCTGCAGCTGTCTCACGCTTTTACTAACTCTGTTTATTTTTTGAAATGAGGAAACTGAGATTCATGGAGGTCAAGTTACTTAACCAAGTTCTCACAGCTAGTCAGTAGCAACTGCACGCATCATGTAGCTGTATTACCATCACTGGAATATGAGGAATGCTGACACCGGCGCATCCTGCAGTCTTCCCCATTCTACTATCCCCCCAGTTACTGAGGCCAAAGACCTGGAAAACGTCCTTGATTTCTCCTTTTCCCTCAAATCGTATGTCCAATCCATCAACAGTAAATGTAATAAGTCACCATTTACATATACATAAATGATACTTATGCATCAGTTATTGCATGCTCAGGATTATCTCACTGGATGCTTACAAAAACCCATGAGATTGCTTCCATGTCTTGGCAATTATAAGCAGCGCTGCAATCTAAATGTCCATTGACAATGACTGGATAAAGATATGGTGTATATATACAATGGAATATTACTCGGCCATAAAAAAGAATGAAATAATGCCATTTGCCGCAACATGGATGGACCTAGAGATTATCATATTAAGTGAGTCAAAGACAAAAATCATATGATAACACTTATATGTGGAATCTTAAAAAAGGATACAAATGAACTTATTTATAAATCAGAAATACACTCATAGACATAGAAAAAAAACTATGATTACCAAAGAGGAAATGGGGGTCAAGAATAAATCAGGAGTTTGGGATCAACAGATAGGTGCTTCTATATATAAAACAGGTAAAGAAAAAAGACCTACTGTATAGCACAGGGAACCATATTCAATACCTTATAATAACCTATAATAGAAAAGAATCTGAAAAGTATATAAATACATGTGTATATATATATGTATATGTATAACTGAATCACTTTGCTGTACACCTGAAACTAACACAACATTGTAAATCAACTGTGTTCAATAAAAAATAAAACAGCCCATGAGGTACATGCTGTTTAAGTCCCACTTTTCAGATTAGGACAGTAAGGCACAAAGAAATCGAATAATTTGTCTGAGTGCCCATGGCTAGTATGTGGCAGAACAAGAATCTGAACCCAGGACGTTTGGATCCAGAGTGTATGCTTTTAAATCATTACATTTTAAGTACATCTAATTGACTCTACCTTCAAAACCCATGTTGAATTCATTTTCTCCAATTCAATAGCTGCAAACCACCTTCATTGTGCTTGGATTTCAGCCATAGTCTTATAAATAGTCTCTCTTTTCCCATTCTATAATTCCCTACAATTCCTTCTTCATAAAGAAGTCAGAGAGAGCTTTAAAATATAAATCAGATCATGCCACTTCCAAGCCAGAGCCCTCCAGACACCTTACCACAACCTGCAAGGCTCTCCATGATATGTGGCCTGTCTCCCTCTCTAATTGCACCTCATACCACGATTCCCCTCATTCACTAACCTCCAACTCCATTGGCTTCCTTGAATTCCTTGAATATACCCCCCCCCTTTCCTGCCACAGGGCCTTTGCACATGCTTATAAGATTTTGTCCCAGACCTTTACATAACTCAATCTCTTATTATTTTTTTCCAGGTCTTTGTTCAAATGTAACCACTATGGAAAGTTCTTTCCTGACTACTCTGTAGTAAGCAAAATTCTAAGATGCTCTCCACGATCCCCACCCCCTGGTGTAATGTCCTTGTGCTGGTGGAACCTGTGATTTAGTGGGATCTATCTGCCCTGATTAGCTTACTTATCTCTTGACTTTGAGTTATTCAAAGTGGAGGTTATCCTGGGTGTTGCTAACTTAATCAGATGAGTCCTTAGAGGAGGAACAAGCAGTAACAGACTTTCTCCTTTTGCCTTCATGATTTCTACAGCTGCAAGGAATTAAATTCTGCCAACAAACACATGAGCTTGGAAGAGGACCCTCAAGCTCAGATGCAACCCAGCCCTGGCTGACCCTTTGCCTACAATCTTGTGAGACCTAAGCAGAGAACTCAGCTAATCCATGCCTTGATTCCTGACTATGGAAAATGTGAGATAATACATTTGTGCTGCTTTAAGCCACGAAGCTTGTGATAATTTATTAGGCAGCAATGGAAAATGAATGCAACAACTAAGATGTCTTCTCCACCACCACTCTCTCTTTTTTCCTGCATTATTTGTCTTCATAGCATTTTGCACTACCTGAAATTATACTATGCATTTATTTACTTGGCTAGTCTGACTGTCCCACTGGAATAGCATCTCCACAAGGAAAGGGACATTGGCTTCTCTACTCTTCAATTTCCAGCTTCTGAGAGCAGTGCCTGGCACACAGTAGGTACTCAATAAATACATGTTGAATAAAGGCATAAATGAATGCATGTGCATTCACTGTTGACCTAATTTAAAAAATGATTCTTAGGTATATTTCAGTTTAAACAAACTTGGCATGGGAATCTCAATTTCTATATAAAAAGAGTTTAGTACTGAGGTTTTTTTTTTTTTTTTTTTTTTTTTTTTTTCCTAAAAAGAACATAAAGTATGAGACAATTTACCAAAAGTGCCATTTAGGTGCAACTTTTTAGGAATATATGTATCCCATAAACCAAGGTAAACCTGGCTGTCTAACAGCCTCATTATTGTTACTTTTAACAAATGTGAGTGTATTTTAACGTATTAGAACAAGAAGACAGGCATCACTGACAGTATGCACTTGTTGAAGGACATTTCAGAAAAGCATACTGAATGGATGGAATGTGATCAGAGTACTAGCAACACAATGTAATGGCTGTCAGTAATAAATTTACTTTAAAAATATCCCAATGATAGCAGTGCCCAGAACAATTTGACAGATTATTTAAAATTGCTGTAATGGTGAATTGCTTTTTGAATTAAAAATTTATAACCAAATGAAAGTAGACAAAACAAAGCTGCTAATACCCAGTACTCTCCCCTGCTGGTTCACTGGTGATGATAGATGATGACACACTGGGATGTGCTTTCACTCATTTTTTTGAGGGGAGACTTTTAACATTTAAAACAAACAACGGAAAGAAGAGGCATCTGCTACTCTGAGAACGAGATGTTTCCCCTTGCACTGGAGCTCAAGTGTGCTCTCCACATAGGCTGCCTGCTCTGTAGGTGTCTCCTGGCATCAGTGCTGTTGCTCTGGGGTGGAGGAGCTCACAGGTGGGTGACTTCAAACAGGCCACCAAGCCACGTCCCCTTCGCCTCCCGCAGCAGACCAACAGTGATGCTGTGAAAGCACAATTTGTTTTGAAATCCTGAGCTACTTCTCACAGCAGAGATGACGTTTACCATAGCACAGGTTCTGAGATTTCGGAGTCACGTATGACCCACTACACTGCTGGGTCTGCAGCCATGCATGTTTTCGCCACCTCCAGCAGGGGGCGCCTGGGGTCTGACAGTGAGACGCAGCCCTGGAGCAAGAGAGCGTTCAGGGAACCCTGACTGTGCACATGCATTCCCATTTCCAAATACAGAATGAAATGACTTCTTTTCCTCAGAGAAAACACCTGATAAAAGAACAAAGTGTCTTGCAAAGTTACTAGGAGGATAAACAGCGCTGCTCTAGCTGAGCAAAAACTTTTCACCCATGTGTGTAGCTGAGGGTCCCAGTAGTTCTCATCCGCATGTCCCCTGGAACCCTGGGATATCAAGGCCAGCCTCCTTGCACCCCCTCGGCTGACTGCACCCCCAACGTACTGTCAGGGTAACCTCCTCAACAGTGCCCCCAGCCAGCTCTCCTCACTGGCCTGCTTTCGTTTGGGTCTTATTAGCTCTCCTTCAGGATTACCACTAAGTTTACTAACTGGTTTTCTTACTTCTACCTGGTTACTCACACCCCCACCTCCACCCCAGTCAGCCTCCTCGGGGGTCTCTCCTTGGGGGTCAGCCACACTGAACTTGGAGTCGTCAGAATGTTCCAGGCTGCCACATGATAGGGCACATCTGCTCATGGTTGAATCTCACTTCCCCCCTCCTTGCTTCCCCGGAAAATCAGTTCCAGCTCCCCTCTCCAGCAAGCTCTCTTCAGGCTCTGCTCCTGACTTCGTTTTCAGCACAATAGAGCACTGAGCCCAGACTGAGGCAGGGGATAAAGCAGTGAGCAAGGGAGGTACTTAGAATAACCACTCCCCCTGGGTGGTTCTCCACAGTACTCTGTACCGAGGCTTCCATGGCACTTGGAATGCTTTACTGCACTTGTGTGCTCACTTCTCTGCCTTCCCTCTTAGACTGTGGGCTTCTTGAGGGCAAGGACAGCTGCTAATTCATCTGGCTCTCCCCAGCACCTGGGACACCAGAGTTCACAACAATGTGTGAGGATGCATAATACTAATAGTAACATTACTATTATTATAATTACAAAGGGCTTATCATATGCTTGACTTTGAGTGCTTTATGTCTAATGACTCACAACAGTCCTCTAAGATAGATACTATTAATATTACTATTTTTCAGGTAAGGGAACCGAGAACAGAGACTTTAAGTAACTTGCCCTACATCACACAGCTGATAAGTGACAGACATGTGGCTCCAGAGTCCCATCTCTAAACATTGTCCAGAGGTAAACAGCGCTGGAAAGAGGGAGAGGCAGGGAGAGAAAGGTAAAGCCAGAAGGCATGAGCTTCATCTTCAAGCTCAGTTTCACTTTCAAATCTGAGGCACAGGGAAGCATCAAGCGGCACAAAGGCTGGGTAGGGGAAACCTGCAGGCTGACCCACCTAACTGAGCCCTGTTTGACTTTTCAAGGAACAGACAATCTCATACAGGGAGTGGGTACAGGAAGTCACCTGGTCCCTGCTTCCTTAGTCGTCTTCCTCTGGGAGACATCCACTAACCCTGTCACCAGAGTTCTGAGGTCCATTGTGAAGACTCGTGCTCCACTGCCAACTGGAGGACCTGTGCTGGATTCTGTCAGAGGAGCTTGTGCACTACCAAACATTGCATAAGCAGTTCCCAAGAACAGCACTGGGGGAAACCCAGACCCCTACTGCTTCCCACTAGGACTTGCCATGAAGCCAACAGAGCAAGGCTGGTCCATACTTCATGCTGAGGCTTTCTGCTCCAGGCAAAAAATACCTTTCCTTTGGGGTGGGAAGAGCTACGGTCCTCAGTGGGAGTAGAGCTTGGTCAGGGCTGTGCAGCAGCAGTGGAACCAGATCTGAGCCCACCTGGCTCCAGAAAAAATGGTCCAGTGGAAAGAAACGGGCAAGGATGGAAAAGGTGATCCACAGATAAAACATAAGGGCCCAAAAAGCACTGAAAAGGCATCCAAGGGTCAGACAAACCTGGCCTCTCCTTCCTAGCTGTGTGACTTGGCCTAAAACCTGAGGGCCAGTCTTCTTAGCTATGAGAATGAGAATAATTATCGCTGCAACCTCCTAGGATGGCTATGAAGATTAAACGCGAAAACTGTCTGGCCCTTCAAAAAATGTGATTCCTTCTGTTCCCTGAAACTCAAAGTCTAATTTCTCTCAGGACTTCTGTTGACCCGGGAAAGCAGGGTGAATGGTGACAGGAAATTGGCTTTGGTAGAGAATGGAAGTTCAGGCCTCCATCTGACCAAGATGGCCCAGGGAATGAGTAGAAACAGCATCTGATTAGGAGCAACAGTAATCCTAAGGGCCTCTGATAATGTCCAGAGGAACCAAACCTGCCCTCAGATACCCCGCAGTTGCAGTGTCCAGCACCTTCCCTACAGTCAAGAGGACCACAGACAAGGTCAGGGGCCACACCTGGATACCGCAGCTCATCTTTGGGCTGCCTCGTGGGGCTTACAAGCGGGCTCTTTGCTTTTTGCAAGCTTCACTTAGAGCAGCTTTAGCTAAGCATGTGGCCTCCACCCACTTTGTGATCGGTGCCTCATACAATCTCAGAGGAAGGAGATCCCCCACAGTTCCCGGGCCCTCTGCTCAGTGGGCTATAAAACGCTATTGCTCTCGGCAAACCTTGGTCATCAGTAATAATGAGACGGCTTAGAAACTGCCACTCTGAAACCCTAAACCTGGCCCAGACCTGCGTGTTGGGCCAAGCACTCGGGAAAGGTTGGCCAAGGTTCGCAAACTCTAGACTGGGTTGGAGGGAGCTTTCTCAGCCTGGGTACCTTCAGGGCCTGCGCCTGTTTCAGCAGATGCTGGTCTGGGTGGTATGCGGACTGGATGATTTACTGAGCTTGGGCAGAGAATAGGCAAAGCCTGGGGCTGTGAGTAGTTTTCACTTTGAGGTTTTGGGGAAAGTGACTGAAGCCTGAGTTTCACCTCCTGGAGGGAACTCTGGCCTGTCTCCCCATCCTCATTCCCATAAAGCCCATCTGTTTCTTTCACCCGCTGCCCCAGCCTTCCAAGGGGCAGGGAGTGAGTGAACCGAGGTACCTGGAGCAGAGTGGCTTTTCAGTAACTTAGACATGGAAACCCCAGAGGAGAATGGCTTTCATCTCAATAGAGTTTTTCAAGTCAGCCTTGTGATGGTACAAGTCAGTACTCCAAAAGATAGTATTAGGATTTCTCCTCTTACTTGGAACAAAATTGGGTAGATGTGTACTGCCACTGCTGGTTGGAGCCCAGGAAGCGCTTGTCAACTGTCAGCCTCTGAGTCTGAGCAGCTGGATAAAGGGCTTAGCATGGTCCTATTAGCAAACTCCCTAGAAAGGAACCCATGGTGGCCCGTTTTATACCACACCTCGTGTGTGTGTGTGTGTGTGTGTGTGTGTGTGTGTGTTTTCATGCACACACATGGGTACACAAGTGTGTGGAACTTCACAGACAGAGTGCCAGTCAGGGTCCCAGCAGGAAGCAGATAGCACATTTAAGTGAGAGATTGAAAAGTGGTTAATTATGGGACTATTTTCAGGGTAAGAGGAAGCTCAAAGGGGTGCTGAGGCAGCACCCAGGCTAGTAACAGCAGAGAAGGAGAAGGGCTAATGGGGTGAGGGAGGGAGCCATGAGTGGCTGATAGAGGCTATCTGATGAGCTTAGCCTTTGGGAGAGGAGGCAGTCGTGGTCCCCTGTAGCTTGGTGGCAAGGGAGCTGGGGTATGAATATCTCCCCTTCACTCTCCTCCTACATCTTGATTCCTCGTCATGGCTGGACCCAATCAGCAGCCAGAGGGCAGGAGCCCATATAAGGAGGCTGCATGTATGAGTATGGTCTGTAAAGTTCCCCATCCTTGGGCACAAAGCTGGGGGAAGGAATCCCCAGTCAGTTCTGCATGATGATCGCCTAGAGAGGTTAGAGAACAAGTACAGGCTCCCAGGCTGCCCCCAGAAGACTCTGGTGCAGGAGGTCCAGGAGGAGCCCAGAGAAGCTGCACCTTTACTACACTCTGGGTGGTTCTGCTGCTCAGCCAGGGAAACTCATAGTGATGTTCCTAATTCACAGTGACATTCTTAATTCATAGTGATGTTCTTGTGAGCAGGTGTCATCACCTGGATCTCAGTTACAGGTGTCCACTAAGCCCTGACAGCATGCTCAAAGCTGACAATAAAGTTGCTGATCCACTCCTTCCATGTACATTTGCTGAGCGCCCACTGTGTGCCAGACACGTTGCTAGGTGCTAAGGGGCCAGTGGGGAATAAAAGGATTGCCCCTTCCCTGAACAGGCTTCTCAAAGTCTCGCTTGCATCCAGGGGAAATTCTGTATTCTCTAGCAAGACGGGGACATCTGTGTGAGATCATCTGTTATTACTGTGGGGGGCTTTGAGCCTGTGGCTCAGTCTCTCTGTGCTTCACTCTCCTTGTTTGGAATACAGACATAGTAATGGTGCTTTCCTCAAAGGTTATTATGAGGACTGAGTGAAACCTTAGTTCAGAGCCTGGTACATCATGAACATTCAATATGATTGCTATCATGATGGCTTTTACCATTAGTATTTCTTAGTAGGTCTTTGTCAACCATCTCCTTCATCTGCTAACTCCAAAACAACAAGTAAATGAGAAAATGCCAGCTCTAGATCCCGACTTTCACTACTTTGGAACACTTCCTTCAGAAGAAATCCTGGCCACGTCTGTAATGTGATAAGTGTTTAATACCTACATGCCATCCTAGTCCTATGTTTACTCGATACGTTTTTATATAATTTTCAAGATAGGAAGGAGGTTTGCAGGAATGTGGGGAATTTGGAAATGGTTTCAGGGTAGTGATTTTTAAGGATTGGAAAACAAGACTGATGGGAAAAGATGAAAGGAAGTGCAATTATTAACTTGGAGAAGGGATGGCTGTTGGGGAGGGGAGCCATCCTCTGAGACAAAAAGATTATTAAAGGGAGAATGGCAACTGAGGCTTCCTTAGAGAAGACAGAACAAACAGAAAGCAGAGAGTATGGCAAGAGGGATTTCAGTTCTGCCTAAGGATCATTTCCTGACAGAGATGGTTATGAGCTCCAGAATGGGCCAGGAAACCCTTCACTGGTTCAATAATACGAAGGATTTTCATGGTGATCTCGGAAAGTCATCTGATGGGATCACATTTGACTAGACAAAAGAGGCAGCACGGTGGTGGTGGGGATGGAAAGGCAGGAGTGGGGCCCACCCCCAGCTGAGACACTAACAACTTGGACCATGGCCCTTGGCCTCTGAGGCTTCCAGTCTCCTCGTCCACATCCGGCCGGATACTCCAGATCCCCTGTGCAAGCCCCCAGGACCCCCCTGAAGTTTCCAATCACTGTGGACCACCTATGTGGCAAACACCTTGCTGGCTGGCACACTGTCTGAAATGCTGAATTCCACTTTGAAGATGAAGAGTCTTTGTTGACTGGTCAGTTAAAAATTCATCATCCCCGCATATGGAAATTGTGTGTAGCTCTAGATGGTTTTTGGGGGCTCAAAAATCACTTCGCTTTGTAGCATTTTGCAGCATTTTCTACCTCCGGCTCAGTAAAGAATTACTTTTTCAATTAAAAAGGTGCCTTAGGTGGGAGGCCCCACCAGGTATCATCAGTGAGGGCCTCCCGTGGGCCGGATGCTTTCCTCGGGTTATAGAATGACTCTCTCCTTTGCCCTTTTCATCTCCTGGGGTCTGTACACACAAGGCTGGGATAACGAAAGGGGACAGATGCTCTTTTAGCAAAGTTCTGGTGTAGAAGGAGCGCCATGAGTCTGGGCCCAGCGAAAAAGGCCTATCTCATGGGTTCTGCACTGAGAGCCCTGCCCAACCTCCCAATCCTGCCTGGCCCAGGGTTCTACTTGCCTAAATCATACAGAGAAAAACTTGACCTAGCTGAAGGAGTAGCAAGCAAGAAAAGAGGAAAACCCAAGGGAAGGGATAAAAAGGGGAATAAAATGCGTGGAGGGCTGAGAGAGAGACAAAGAAGTGGGGCATCCAAACAGAAGAGGCTCCCCTGCTAGCATCAGGGATGTGGCTTTGCAGGCTCTCTAAGGACGGAGAACCAAGAACCCCCAATCAAAAGAAACTGGAGAAGGTTAAACTAGCAGTTCGCTTGAAGAAGTGGTCCTGAGTACTGATTCCTTTTGTGGTGTCTATAGCACTTGTCGTGTCCAGTTTGAACCTACAGTACTCTTTTAAAGCATTCTTCTAGAGCAGAAGTTGGCAGTCTTTTTTTATAAAGAGCCAGAAAGTAAACATCGCAGGCTTTGAGGCATGTTGCAACTACTTGACATAGACTCAGACGACACAAAAGCAAATGGGCGTGGCTGTGTTCCAAGAAAACTTAATTGACAAAACAGGCAACTGGCTGGACCTGGGCCACAGATTGCCACCCCCATCCTAGCCCAGGGCTTTGCAGACCCTAACGTGCAGAGTGATCCCTCGGAGATCTTGTTAAAATGTAGATCCTGATTCAGGAGGTCTGGCCTGGGGCCTGAGGTTCTGTCTCTTGAACACACTCACAGGTACCGGCCTGGAAGTCTTACACTGCAGTGGCTTCAGGGGCCCGCGGTGAAGATGCAGGAGGGCAGGGGCTCATGTGGGCACATGGGCAGGCTGAGAGCCAGGGACCGTGGGACCCGCAGTGAGCCTGTCTGTCTGCAGGAGGGATCCCTTCACAGGTCTTGCAGATTCCTGCTCTCTGGGGATACCATCCATGTACCCAGACGTTCCGATTTGTCAAGAGGAACGAGAAGTAGTTTTTTTTCTTTTTAAAATTGAAGTATAATTGATTTACAATGTTATGTTAGTTTCTAGTGTACACCATAGTGATTCAGTTTTATAAGAAAAATCTCTTGATTTTGAAAGTTTTGTTTTTTTTTTTTTTTTATTGAAGTATAGTCAGTTACTCCTGGGCATATATCCGGAAGGAACTCTAATTCAAAAAGACTTTGAAGGGTTTTTCACCTCCTGATTATCATGGTTTGTAAAGGCTTGGGCTCAAACATTTTTAAAACCCTGAGTGAGCCAAATAAACCCCAGGTATGGAATGGCTCTTGCCCACAGGCTGCCATCTTGTAATCCTGGTTCTAGCGACTGTGGACGCGTGGGGCCTCCTCTCCATGGTAGGGGTATGGGGCTGGGTGGATACATAGCATCTCTCAAGCTCAGGACTTGGAAGAGAAGGTATGCTCTCTTGATTTTACGGAAGAGACTGAAGAGCCTTGGAGAAGCCAGGCAGCAAGGGCTGTAGTCATGCTCACGGTGGTGTAAGTATTAAAACCACCCTCTTCAGGTAGATGGATTACAAAAAGGCAGCCCTCTCTGGGCAGATTAATTACACAAAGCACTTTATTTTTTTGCAGGGCAGAAACTCCACACCTGTAGGGGGTGAACTGCCAAGCAACTTTCCTGAAGTCCCCGGGCTAGTAAATGAAGCTGGCATTTGAATCTAGGCCTTGCAGACTCCAAAGTCCATGCTGCTTCTACCACCACCCACTGACTCTCGTTTTGATGGATATTTACAAGTGAAAAAGTTCAACCTATCATCTTCCCCCGGTCCAGACATAAGCCACATTGGTAAGACACAGGCACAGCCAATGTGATAGTTTTATCTGAAATATTTACAGGTGGAAAGGATTAAAGCCAGTGATGGACTATATTGAAGGTTAATGCCATCTTTTAATATGGAAAAACTACTCTCTCCACGAGAAATATACTTGTGGGATAATCTTGAGCTATGTGTGTGCGTGCTCAAAATGTCAGCCTGAATTTCATTAATTTCAGCCTCCCCCTAGAACACTACGTTATGGTTCTGAGGCTGTGCGTTAGCATGCTGACACAGGCGGGACCCAAGGCGCCTGGCCCTCGGGGGTAAATTTATGGGATGATGTGTGAGGAATCCATCATGCAGTTTGGCCCGTGCCCCTGGCTTCTTAATCAGAGATGGGAGATGCAAGACAAATGTTGCGTCCATGGCTTTGGGTGCTGCGTCTCGACTTCAAGCTTTGATCCATCAGGACAAACATTCCCACCAGGCAGGCCAATTAATAAGATGCCTTAACACCCAGCCTCTCAGAACACAGAGGAGTGCTTCACCCTCAGCTTCTCCTGGGCTGCTAGTTAACAATTCTCTAGGCTAAAGGATCATGCAGTAGAGTTTTTAGGCAAGCACAGGGCCTTGTGAAGGTGCTGGAGACATAGCCTCATTTATTCTGGCCTGGTTGTGAAGATCATGCTCACAACGGAACCCGAGCCAGCTTCTAAAGATTACGGGCCCAGCAATTCCGTCATGGGCGTCTGCTTTACGAGCCCATTTTAAGGGCTCATCCTCCTCCCAGCGTAGCACAGAGATTAAGAGGCGGCCTCTAGAGGCAGGTGGTCTGGGCTTCCGCTCCCAGCTCCTCCAATTTCAAGCTGAGTAACACGGGGAATTACACAAGCGTTACTTTCTTTATCTGTGACATGGGGTCAATATTGCTTCCCACTTTGCAGCCTTGTCGGGAAAATTAGAGATACCGTGTTGACAGTACCCAGCGTCGTAACCGGCATTCAGTAGACCACTGCTGGGCTGTAGCTTGTGTTTGCAGGTTTCCCTCTCTGTGCTTTTGCCCCTGTGTGATGTTCTGGCACCAGTTTTGGTGCAGCTGGCCAAAGGGTTTGAGTTTCTTCTCTGCCCCTTACCCGCTGTGCAATTTTGGGTAAAGTTTTTAATCTTACAAGAGTTTTTTTCATCAGTAAAATGGACATAATAATAGAACTTGCCTGGGAGATCTGCGGTTAAGCCTGAAGTAGGCAGGGGTATATAAAATGCTTCTATTACGGGGGCGGGTATAGCTCACTGGTAGTGTGCGTGCTCAGCATGTACGAGGTCCTGGGTTCAATCCCCAGTTCCTTCATTAAAAAAAATGCTTCTATTACAGTGCCTGGCTGGCACATACTAAGCACCCTATAAATGTTTGTTACAAATACGAAGTAGGTATGCACTTTGGAATTTGCAAAGGCTTTGGCTACATGTGTAAGAGGGTATTTCTACCCTTCCTCCAATTACATATCAAGGAAATCCAGAAAGTCTGATCAACCTTCAGAACTTTTATTTTTCAACTCTGAGAATATACCAAATGCAGACTGGTTTGCACTTACTGGGAAAATAACTCTCTAGGGTGTAAAAAAAAAAAAAAAAATCAGAGCCCAGTTCTTTCTGAAATAAATGCATGGGCCCAATATTGGGGAAATGTAAAAACCCAAGTCAGAGCAATTTTCACTGAGCAACTCTAATGTATGGAACAGAGCTGGATCCAGGGCAGTGGATGCTAAGTCCAGTCACTGTGTGAGGCCACTCTGACAGTCTCGTGTCAAAAGCAGGAGGAGCCTAAAGCTCACTAGAGATGAGTAACCAGGGTCTCAGAGCTCAGGAGTGACTGAGTTTGAACTTGAACTGCCTCACTCCAAAGCTCCATGCTCATCACTGCCATCAGGGCTACCCCCGGGTAGCCCTCGCATACCTGTTCTCTCCTTTGAGCTTACTAGCTATGCCGGGACATGAGGTTAGGCAGGTGTTCATGTCTGTTTTGTAGTGGAGTAACCTGAGGCTCAGAGAGGCTGTGGAACTGGTCTGTGCCAGCACATAGCTGGGGGCAGAGCTGAGACCCATACCCCTCAACCACACCTGTCTCGCTCCAAGTTCAGAACCCCAGATGGCTTCGCTGCTTAGCAGAACCTGCCCACCAGTGTGCCTGGGGCGGTGGAGGACAGCTAAGTTTATCCAAGAGTCCCTCAAAGAAGTGATATTTTCCTATGATTGCTGTCTTGCTGGTAATCCTTGTCATCCAGAGAAGAGACCCAGAGATTGACAAGTAGGCTGGTGTTGTTGCCCCAAATAAACCACGGAGGGCAGATTTCCCCGCGATGCCGAGACAGCTAGCTTGGGTCTGCAAGTACATATTTCTCACTATAAAGCAAACAAGCCGACTGGCAGAGCACTGTAGGGAAAATGACATCACTGCAGAATTTCAGGGCTAATCATTTAGCTGGATTAGCCCCAAAGTGCTGTGTCTAAAATCAGCATCCCTGCCTCTTTATGTACTCCAGATGAAACACATTAGCAGAAATATGGCAAGGGACACTCACAATACTCGGTTCTACACTCTCAGCAGTTTTTGCAAATCTGCAATTAGTCTAAAGGGCCTGGGTAAATTAGGCCTCTTGATAAATGAAGCACCTAGACAGGCCTCAGATTTATTGGATCCTGCTGTCCTGCTGTCCAGAGCCCTTGTCAGCTCCTTGCAGAGCAGGGACTGTGCCGAGGGAAAGGAAGGAAAGGGAGCCAATTTCAGGCCTAGAATTGCCCTCCAAATCTTGGAATAGACCGAGCTTACGGCCACCACCTCTTTGACTTTCAAAGTTTCTGCTAAGAACGTAGCAGATGAAGTAGGAAGCCTTAGCCAGGAAGTTTGGGGCAGGGGACAGAATACCAGAGACAGGAGAGGTGGGGGGCAGCGTCTGTGGAAGATGTGGTTTGGCTACAGCCTGGAGGGAGGGGTCACCAGAGGTCTGTGAGTTTCACCAGCAACTTGTCCCACTCTGGGCCACCCAGCTTTCTCCTGATCCTGGGAATTTGCCATGGGTACCAATGGACACCACCGGCCTGCCTTCCCAGGGCCCTCTCTATGTGTTCTGGACCTTAAGCCATTACTTCTCCAAATGTAGTTTTCCACATGTTTGTCCCAATAGACTATATGGGTGTTTTAACTACACAGATTCCAGGAAAGTCCCCCAGCCCCAAATGGGGACTGTTGGTAATGTCTTACAGCAAACATGCAGGGGCCAGAAGGCTGTCAGTGGCTGTGGTACAGGTAGAGGGGACGAATGGGGAGGGGACAGCATGCACATATTATTCTGATTTATGTCTCCAAATCGGAGGAAGCGATTCGTAGCCATATTGCGGTGACACCTGCTAGCTTGGCTGCTGCTGCCGCCGTGGCTGTGGGTGCTGAGGTCAGCTGAACCAGGCCAGGAGAGGGGCCCAGCAGATGTGCAGATGTGCCTGGGGTGGCAAGAGTTACTTTTTGGGAAGTTTCTGATTTACTTATTTTTATATTTTTCTCCCTGATGATTATAGAGTAATGCATGTTTGGGGATGGAGGTACCTAGTCTGAATTCTTTTAATTTAAAAAGTCGTGGTCATACAGGCTTATCTAGGTCATTTAAAACTGAGGTCTGTGTATGTGCGTGTGTGTGCGTGCATCTTCCCATCTCTTTGTTACAATGTCAGGATCTCTCTCTCTGTCTCCACCTCTGTCTCTGTCTCTGTCTCCCTCCTCTCAGGAACCCTCCAGGCATGCTGTGGCCCCCTGGCCCCCAACACCATCCCCCTGAGTGCTTCGTCCCTCAACTCCTAGCAGCCCAGCAGGCCAGGCTGACAGCCTAGTGGAGTCAGGAGCACCCCAGGGTGTGAGCTTTCCAAAACCGTGTTCTCCCAGAGGCAGCAGCGGGCAGTGCTGGCTGACTAGACAGCTGCAGCCTGCTGTGATCTGGTGTCTCTGGTCTGCAGATCAGTTGGGTGATTCTATTGTCAGCCCTCATCGATTTTCCTGTAGATTACAGTACCTCCAATCACAAAAGAAATTGTGCTCCTCTCCTGGAGTGTCAGGGCAAAATGAATAGCAAACATTTTTCTGCAGGCAGCTTAGCTCTCTCGTCAAAGGCTGCCTGAGCAGGCAGGCCACTATCCATGCCTCACCATCGCCTCCTCCCCAAACCTTTCCTCTCTGACTCTGAAAAGTTCTGGGTTGAAGCATAGCATCAAATCCAACTTGGAGTGTTCAGGATGCCCAATTATGCTGCAGTGAGAGCCTTCTGTCTTAAGACCTTCTAAATTATGGAATTAAGATGGTTTAGCAGGGGGGAAAGAAAAGAGCTGGTGACACCAGATGTGTTCAGAATTGCGAATGGGCCTTCTCATTTATTAAAAAAGACTCTTTGAATATCATCAAAGAGATTGAGCAATTTTTATTCCCTTTAAAAGTTGCTTTAAGTACTGATTGGGGTCTCTGCTCTCTGGCTTGTGTGTGATGTGTATGTGTGTGTTTGTGTGTGTGTGTATGTGTGTTGTCACAAGGGCCTCTCTTACTCTGGTTGATGCCAGGCCCACCTTCTGAAGCCTTGTTGTGCAGGGAAAGCTGCGCTCATGGGGTCAGCTTTGGCACAGGGCCCTGGCACTTTTCAAACAGCAAACTAGCCGCAGAAGGCAGGCGCCAATCTCCAAAGTTGGCTTTGTGGGAGAGGTGAAGTCCATGGCTGGCTAACAATGAGACTGTAAAGACTGGACCAGACACTTGAAAACTAAGGTGGCACCTTCTCTCTCGGGCTCTGGAGTGGTTGCGTAAACACACATCTCCACCCAGCAGAGCACGGGTTTCCCCACACCCACGAGAGTGCACTGCAACAGCAGGAGCAACCTGACACCTTAGCCAATATGTAGCTAGCAACGACCAAGTCCCAGCCACTGGGCAAGTGCTCCATCACCTACCCACCCTCCCATTTATTATGTAAACGGAATCCTCACAGTACGGAGGCCGGTATCATTCCTGTTTTATTGATCAAGAACAGAGCCTTAGAGAGTGTACATGACTCTCCAAAGTGTTATGGGTCAAATTGTGTTCCCCTCAAAATATGTTGAAATCCTAACCCTCAGTACCTGTGAATGTGACTTATATGGAAATAGGGTCTTTGCAGATGCTTAAGCTGAGGTCAGCAGGACTGGTGTCCCTATAAAAAGGGGAATTTGGACTGGAGGGAAGACCACATGGAGGCACAGGGAGAAGACAGTTATTTACAAGGCAAGGAAAGCCAGTGATTGCCAGTAAACCACCAGAAGCTAGAAGAGAGGCCTGGACACATTCTTCCCTTACAGCTCCAGAAAGGACTAACCGTGCTGACTCTTGATCTTGAAAGTCTAGCTTCCAGAACTGTGAGACAATAAATGTATGTTGTTTATGCCATCCAGTTGTAGTACTTTGTTATGGCAGCCCCAGGAAATACACTGCAAGGTCACATAGCCAGTCACTGGTGGAGGTGGGTGTGTATCAGGCTGTGCCTGTCCAGGCTGCACACAGCCTTTCCCCAGGAGGAAGTACACAATGCCAAGGCTTGCTCAAGTGGGCCTTGGATCTGTTGCAGCTGGTAAATTGGGGAGGCTGGGGGCAGAGACTGAAGGGAGAATTTATTATGCATCTAGTGTCTTCTATATACTTTAACTTGAGAAACCTAAAAACCTGCTAATTTGACAATTTGTATAAAGGACCTTAAAATGCTTATATCCTTTGACTTATTTTTGGAAATCCATCCATTTAAACGGGAGAAAATATTTGCAAAAAATGAGACTGACAAAGGCTTAATTTCCAGAATACATAAACAGCTCATACAACTTAACAACAACAATAAAAAAAAAACCTCAATCCAAAAATGGGCAGAAGACCTAAACAAGCAATTCTCCAGTGAAGACATACAAATGGCTAACAGGCATATGAAAAAATGCTCAATATCACTAATTATCAGAGAAATGCAAATCAAAACTACAATGAGGTATCACCTCACACCAGTCAGAATGGCCATCATTCAGAAGTCCACAAACGATAAATGCTGGAGAGGCTGTGGAGAAAAGGGAACCCTCCTACACTGCTGGTGGGAATGAAGTTTGGTGCAGCCATTATGGAAAACAGTATGGATTCCTCAAAAGTCTAAAAACAGACTTACCATATGATCCAGCAATCCCACTCCTGGGCATATATGCAGAAGGAACCTTAATTAAAAAAGATACATGCACCCCAATGTTCATAGCAGCACTATTTACAATAGCCAAGACATGGAAACAACCTAAGTGTTCCTTGACAGAGGACTGGATAAAGAGGTTGTGGTATATTTATACAATGGAAAACTATTCAGCCATAAAAAAGAATAAAATAATGACATTTGCAGCAACATGGATGGACCTGGAGAGTGTCATTCTAAGTGAAATAAGCCAGAAAGAGAAAAAAATACCATATGATATCACTTATATGTGGAATCTAAAAAAAAAAAAAGACAAATGAAAATAACTTGCAAAACAGAAAAAGACTCAGACATAGAGAACAAACTTATGGTTACCAGGGGCGGGGAAGGGGTTGGGAGGAGATTAAACTGGGAGTTTGAGATTTGCAGATACACATAGAACAGATATAAGTTCACACTGTATAGCGCAAGGAACTATATTTGATATCTTGTTGTAACTTATGGTGAAAAAAATATGAATACGAATATATGGATGTTCATGTATGACTGAAGCACTGTGCTGTACACCAGAAACAGACACAACATTGTAAACTGACTACACTTCAATTAAAATATATATATAAAGTAATAAATACAGATATATATCTCCATAGGACTACTTATCACAGTACTGTTTATATAACAGGCAGCAATGCCCCACATTTCAAAACAGCAATGCTATTTTCTTTATTTTTCAAAGTGAAATTAAATCTGGCTGAAGCCAATACTGGCCAAGCGTGTTAAGAAGAGCTCTCAATTCCTCCACCTTAAGCTGGACTGAGGACCTGGCAGAGCCTCCTCAGTCCTATAGACAGTCATGCAGCAGACCCGCTCTGAGGTCACCCAGAGTACCCGGCTCAGATGGGACCATAGCCCAACCCTTATTTCTCTTCTCAGTCTTAGGGAACCATTAACCAGGGAGGAGCCAGCCTTTCCTCAACCTCTGTGGCTCCCAGCCTCCAGCCCTCCCCTTGGATGATGTGGCCTACGGAGCTTCAGGGCCTCCACCTTTAAAAACACAAAGGGTCCTGCTCTCCCCTGAAGTCTACTTTCCATCTGGCAGCAAAGAGAACCCTTTAGACATACCTTGTTTCCCTCTGTCTCTCTCTTCTCTTTCTTGGATGCAGTACAGCGCAGCACATATTGGGAAACAGACGTTTCATTTTCCTTTCATGTGACAAAAACAAAACAAACACAAAACAAGAAGACAACACTTAATTTTTAAAAAACAAATCTTTAACACCTATAATGGCTCAATAATATAGGCTGGTTAACATCAGTTACTATCCAGACACATTAGATGGAGAAATGAACATTTTAGTTTACAATAATAGGAAAAAAGGTTTCAGTTGCAATGTGAATGAAAAAGTAGAATATTCTGTTATTTTTCTTTTGCTGCAGAGCAAATTACTACAAACACAGCCCCTTAAAACCACACCTGTGTATTATTTTGTGGTTCTGAAGGTTCAGGGTCTCATAAGATTGAAATTAATGTGTCAGCCAGGCTGAGTTCTCATCTGGAATGGGGGTCTTCTTTCAAGCTCATTCAATTTGTTGGCAGAATCCAGTTCCATGTGGTTGTAGGACTAAGGTCCCTGTATCCTTATTGGATGCCAGTGGGGACTGCTCTTAACTTCCGGAGCAGGCCAGCATTCCTCCTCCCACCGTCTTCTCTGTCTTTAAAGCCTTCAACAGAGAATCTCCTTCATTTCAAATCCCTCTCATGCTTCAAATCCCTGTCTCCAGGAAAAGCCCAGTCTCTTTTAAAGTTCCCATGATTGGATCAGACTCGCCTAGGATAATCTTTTCTTCAAGTCCACTGTAACATAACCTCATCGTGGGAGAGATACCCCCTCATATTCACAGGTCCCTCCCGCACATCCTCAAGGAGGAAGAGATTAATCAAGGATGTAGGGCCTGGGTGTGTGTGTGGGTGTCATCTTAGAATTCTATCTAACACAGATATCAACCATATACATAGCACGATCTGAGCCATGGAATATTTACATGCTCAGAAAAACACTAGTGTGATATAAGCCTCAATGTTAATAAGATATTTCTGTTAATAGGATTATGGATGTTTGTATTTCTTTTTTTATACTTTTCTGTATTTTCCAAGTATTTTATAATGAGCACATGTTAGTTTTATAATCAGAGAAAAATCCCCACATTTTTTAGATAAAGAAACGATCAGGCCTCCAACTAGGACAGTAAGGCATGACTATCTGTGGTGGTCAGCGTGTGTAGCTGAGTGGCTTTCTCATTCATTTATTCTTTCTTTCGTTCACTTGCCAATGGAGGAAGTGCAAGCAGACTGAATTTTTCTATAGGAGTGTGTGGTGATGGGGACCCTCTGTCCAAAATCTCCCTGGAATAGCTTCATGCTTTTCAGCAAAAAGATTCCACAACGCAAGTGGCATTTATCTTTCTAATTACTCCTGGGAAAAAACATGGAAGGCAAGTTACTCAAACTGTTGAGAAATACTCTGCAATTTCTATTTTCCCATCATTACCCCAATAGCTCAGTAATTTTTAGGTTTTGAAATTTCCCATTGTCTTCATTAGCAGAAAATACCAGCTTCTCATAAATAACCAAAATGAAGCAACAGAACTCTTGGCTCAAAATCACTTTTCAGCCTGACATGTCAGAAGGAGCCCAATGCCAAAACTCTCTCTCAAGACAGAAGTGTGGCCCTGGGAGACCCAGTAACACAAATGAACCAGAAACCCTTATGGTGGGAACCCCTTCCCTGCCACTAACATTAGAAAGAAGAATTGCTCAAGGAGGCTGATCTCAGCATGTGGCAATGTCACCGGGGCATGCTGACTGGCTATTTTGGGGCATTCTGTTCCAGTAATAAGTCCAGGGCTCCAATCAGAAGTGAAGAGTGTGAAATCAATGCGGTTGTTCAGAAAAACCAGGCACAGGCTGCTTGGACCAAAGGCGATAGTGGCCTGGCTTGCCCTTGGTGCTCTCTCACCGAATTCTCCCTGGCCACATCCCTCCCCTGAGTCTCACCCATTCAGCGCCCAGTATTAATGAAGATCATTAGAGTGTGGGGTTTGATGTGGCCGCTTCCAGGGGTGTCTGCCTTGTAATAACGGGATATCAAAGGTGCAAAAGCCCGGAGGACAGCAAAGAACAGTTTGTTAAGTGGAAGGGCAAGCAAGGAGGTTATTTTTGCTCAAGGCTCTACCGCACTGGGTAGGCATCTCTTTCCGAACAGTCTGCACAATTATAGCATGCTTTTGCACAGTGTTGACCGGACTCAGGAACAGGCCCCAGGGCCTCTAGGCTGCAGATGTTAAGTGGGCCGGGCTGGCTGGAGGGGGCACTCTGGGGCACTCCTGAAGAAGGGGGAAGCACACTGTCTTTCTAAGACTGGTATGTGCAGGCAAACTGAAATTATGCCAGTCTTACTTTTTTTTTTCATTACCAAGTTTTATACATACAAGTGTATAAATTGTTAAATATAAGAAATAAACGGGTAATCATGAAACTGCTACCCAACTCAAGATAAGAACGTTATCACCCCCCATCCCATCCCCATGCTCTTCCTTCTCTCTGTTCCTTCCCTTCCCACCTCCCTCTAACACTTGGCAAGTAACCACCATCTGAATGTTGCTTTTACCATGAAAAAAAAAAAAAAGACTTCTTACTCCTACTTTTTTCTTTACAGTTTAACCATATATCCACTAACCACATGCTATTTAGTTTTGCTTATTTTCTGAACTCTATGTAAGTGCTATCATAATGTTATTTTGTAACTTGATGTTTTTATTCAACATTATGTTTGTGATTCAACCATTTTTAGGCCAAAAGTGTTGGTTCATTCATTCTCATTCCATTATATGAATATACCAGAATCCAATCATCTATTCTCTTATTGATGGAGCGCCTTTAGTTTTTAAATTGGCTTTAAACATGCTTTCACCATAGGATTTCTAGTGGTGTTTATTCAAACAGGGATAAAGACAAGGTGTGTTTCATAGGACTGGGTGATCTGGTAGAAGAAAGTAAGACACATTTTGAGGGTAAACCAGGTACTGGTCCCAACTCTCACAATAGTTCCTTTGTGCATATTATTTCACCATCCTCAGAAACACTGTTTCTATAAAATAAAGGATTTGGAAAACCTTCAGGTTTCCCTCCAAGGAAACCCTTTAATTCAATGAGTTACTCACTCACTTAACACATAGTGAGCACCTGTCACTTGCCCCTACTGCTGAAGACGCAGTGGGAAGTAAAACAGGTCTGGTCTGCTCTTTTCCTCCCTGGCTGCTTAAAGATACTCAGCCGTCAGGAACGGCACTAACTATCTAGACCACGAAGTTCATGACCCACCCACTACTTCAGCAAAAACAAGCAGTCATTGATGTCCTTCAGCCTGGGAAAGCAACAGTACCTAAGACAGAAATTCAGGAAAAACTAGCCAAAATGTACAAGACCACACCAGATGCCATCTTTGTACTTGGATTCAGAACTCATTTTGGCGGTGGCAAAACAACTGGCTTTGGCACGATTTACGATTCTTTGGACAATGTGAAGAAAAATGAGCCCAAACACAAGCTTGCAAGACATGGCCTGTATGAAAAGAAAAAGACTCCAACAGCGAAAGGAATGGAAGAATAGAATGCAGAGAGTCACAGGGACTGCAAGGCCCAGTGTGATGCTGGCAAAAAGAAGGAGCAGATTCTGCAGTGGCTGTATCTGGAGTGATGGTGTAGATTTTTCATGAGAGGATTAATAAAGTAAGAACTTATTAAAAAAACAAACAGATCTGGTCTTTGCCATCACAGAACTTAGACTCAGGAGGTATCAAAGGAAAAAGGAATAGTCCAAAGTAAGTTTTTAAATTTATAAACTATAAATTTAAAAGTTCTATACTGGGAACACAGCGGGTGAGGATACAGACTTCTGGAGGGATCTACTTTAGATAAAATGGACCAGAAAGGCCTCTCACAGGGTGGATATTTAAGTTTGGGAGGAACCAGACACCACAGTTAGGAGGAAGAAAATCCCAGACTAAGGGAACCGCATGTGCAAAGACCCTGAGTAGCACAAGAACTTCACGCGTTCCAGAACTTGCAGGAGTGGTGTGACAGGAAGCACAGGGCCAGGTGAGCCCTGGACACATCTGGGAGGGGTTCGGTGGGCCGAGGTAAGGGTTTTAGATCTTATCCTATATGCAAAAGGGGAAGGTGTTAAATGGTTTTTAAACTGGGGAGTGGCTTGACCATGTCTGTGTTTTTAAAAAAGGTACCATGATTGGTGTGGAGAAAATGGGTGGGAAGGGGCTGGAGTGGAAAGAGGCTCTGGTGGGAGGTGACAGGGGCTCAGACCACAGCATTGGCCATGGAGATGAGGGAGAAGGCAACAGTCTGTGTTCTGTGATGGTCTGGAACCAAGAAAGGGGCACTGTTACGATTTGCTTTTAATGAGGAACATCATCAATGTTAGGAGCAAAGAGGAAATAATCAGATTGGCTGAAGCAAGAAGCGTCCTGGACGCTGACTGGCTCCATCGTTTGGGGGAAGGGGTTTCTGGAGCCAGTGAAAAGTAAATCCAGGGCTGTGGCAGCAACCAGGTTCTGAGGGGGCCCAGGGAACCCACTGGACCAGAACCTTCTGAAACTCCTTCCTGAGGGACTCATGATTCATTATAAATAAGAAAGTATACACACACACACACACAGTAAAATGTGACCTAATGGGGACAATCGGTGGCTGTTTGGTACACTTTAAAATTCTTTAATTTGCTGTATCACAGTGACTTGCAGTTTAATAAAAGCAATCTCTTGTCTTAATAGGCACACAATAAAGAGTTATTTATAGGAGGCAGTGTGCAAGCCCAAGCCTTCCAGGTGTGCCCCAGATTTGAAGCAAGCATGCGGAGAGCTCTGTGGGGACGGCGCTGCCTGATGCAGCCTGAACAAGCCCTGAGACTCTGCTGCCATTTCGCGGTGTCACAGCTCCAGGGCTGCACCAGCCCCAGGCTCCAGGCCCGGCACAGCATGCTCTGTGCGCTGATTTATTTCAGTATTATGTTTAATTGTTTCCTTCTTGTTGAAGCCTTAACATGCGATGCTTGTAAATCTGACCCGAATCCTCCATATGGCGCTCTGGTTTTCCATTTTCAAATGCATTCGCCCTGGAATAATGACTGTGGTATAACTCAATTTGAGTTCTGCTGCTGGGGACTTTATTACATAATGCTTTCTAATTGACCCTCATAGTTTAATAAGACAGAACATTTCACCAGAACATTGACAAAAGTTATTAATTTTCACTTCAGCAGAGACCCATGTCCCAATTAAATCCCCTGAGAATGCCTGGCTGACTGACTGACCTCATTACGGCTAATGCTTATTAGTCCTGCGGAGAGGACAGCATCACACACTGTTAAAATGCCTAAATGAGCACATACGACCGTCCAACGTGATTACAATTTACATACATGACTAATTTTACTCCCCTAATCCTTGTCTGGTGCAATGAATGTGGTGTGCTGCTGTCACACCACGCGATCAGCCATCGAGGATTTGGAAGGTGTCGTAAAAGCGCCCTGTGAGTGCGCTAAGCTACACCCAGTTAAATCATCTCTGCCTTTCTAGGAAACTATTTCAAGCGCGTGGGCGTCTTGAAATGGGGAGACTGACTTGGGCCCGTTCCTTCTTTAATATGGAACAACTAGTACCCATTTTTTTTTTCTTGTTTTTGTTTGATTTTTTTTTTTTTTTTTTGCCATAGTAGTTTAAAAAAAGAAAGAAAGAAAGAAAGAAAACAAACAAACCGCACAAAAAACCATCACCAGCAAACAATTATCCCAGCCTTCCTGCTTGGATAGCTCATGCTCCCTGAAGTAGATTTTTCTTCCCCGAGTCTAGCTGTATTTGCACATTTTCCTTGAGCTTTCATTTCGAGCAAGATGGTGGGTCGGAGCTGGTAGTGTCACCATGCCTGCCTTGCTTCGTCAGCTTCAATGTGAGGGTGTCCCAACTGCCATCCTGCCTACCAATGACGGGACGACCTGCTCAAACTAGTCCCCTCTTGTGGGAGAATCAGCTGGGAAGTCAGTTGGATGAAAAATGCGTATCTGCCCATGCTGGTAAAATGCAAGGCTCAGAGTGGCAAGAAAATGAAAGTAAACCTCCCAGTGTCTGAGGCTTCAGATTATTCTCTGACCTTTCTTTCCCTGGTCTACAGGATGCTGTTTATCTTTCAGGCACTTGGACCATGGCTCAGCGCCTGCTTTTCCTGTGCATTGTACTCATTCCCCTTGGGCTGTGTGATTTGACACATGACAACAATCTAACATCGGAGATCAAACTTCTCCTCAGACTCTTTGCAATGTGACAAGTAATGTGTATTGACACAGCAAAGTGCACTCTGGAAATAAGAGTGGTCAGGCGGGCACCCGACCTTCTTGCTTAGCTAGAGATAGCTTAAATCATAGGCTTCAGTTGCCCACAAAGATAAAGCCAAAATTTAAATAATGATAACCAGCTGTAATCTGCAATTCACTGAACTCTTTTCTCTCCCCTCGCTTTTTTTTTTTCCTTTTGGTGCTATCATATTGAAAGTGGAGATTTGGTAGGAAAAACAATAGTAACAGCAAGAGCAGAGTTACAAAGGCAAAAGAAATTAAACTAAATCTCCCCAGGGAATGTTTGAAATGACTACACATTCTGATCAGTCCCCATTTTGCAAGCAGTTACTAAATCCTTCCTTTGCAGCAGGCTCTGTGGACCGGGACCCCTGCTCTCAGGAAGCTCGTGGTCCACAGGCAGTGCTGTCAAAGCTGAAATGCAGGTATATAGGGTGATCCAGTCTACTGATGACAGAGGCTGATGAGAGCCCACGTAAGAGGCACGTAACCCACCTTTGGCGGTAGGATGGGGGTTAGGTGGTGCAAGAAGGGCTTCCGAGGAACTGGACCCCATATGATAAGTAGGAGAAGGCGAGGTATACCAGGAAGGAGGGGTGGGGCTCCAGGTAGACAAAACATTAGTTCTTTCTCTCCTTTATTCATTTAACACATGGGCATTTAGTCCCATTATGTGCCATCTGCTGTTCAGGTTCCTTGTCTGTACCTGATGCTGAAGAGTGCCTCCTGGTGGCACCCTGAGGTGTCGCAGCCTCTTCAAGGAAGCAGGAATTCCACGGGGAGTCATGGAATGGAAGGCCCTCAGTTCCTCTTTTGTGGAGTTAATGATTGAGGGAATGCACACTGTGAAAAAGTGCACTCTGTCACTGAAAATAAGATTTTCAAAAACACTGCTGTGGGAGAAGAATCATCAAAGAGCAGTGTGAACTCAGGGAAAGGAGAGATCTATTTTGAAGGGAGAGTGTTGGTTCAGAGATGTTGCTGCTAAGCTTTGTGTGTGGTTTTGGTGCTTAGACCTGATCATACATCCTTCTTCCCTACTGGGGTCTCCTGCTGTTGTACTCAAAATGGCTCTCCAGAGCCAACCATGCCACTTTCCAACTCCAAGTTCAGTTACATCACGTAAGTAGCTTCAATTTGGTCATGGAGTATTTACATCACATCTAGAGACCAGAGCTTCCCTTCCCCAGCCACCGCACTCCCAGAGAGCCAATTGTTAAGCACTGATCAGCACAGCCCTGTCTGTGCACAAGGATCATGAGCTGTATGGCGTGGGGACGAGGGACTCAGAGACGTGAGAAATCACCTTTCTAAGGGTTAAGGAAGAAACTTGAGTGGAGGGGCAGATATATGCCTACTCCCTCCCCAGCAATGAAGGCTGAATAAATGTTCAGTAATGGGAAGGGCGATTGGGCAGTGGGAACAGCATGTGTAGAGGCATGGTATTTTGGGGTTCTGTGGGATCTTAGGCATATATTCTGGGCAGGGGGGCAATGACAAGGAAGGAGCATAGTTAAAACAGGACCCAGACTGTGGGCTCAGGTATGTGTTCCTTATTCTACAGCCAGTGAAGATTCAAAAGGGATATTTAAAACAGGGGGACAAAATTGCCAGATTTCTTCTGGGGGATACAGAGGGTAGAGTAGTGGGTGAAGCTGGAAGACCAAGACCAGGCTGTTGCAGACAGTTGTCTGCTGAGGCAGCATCGGTTCCTTTTTCTTCCTTACCAACAGAATCACCCCCAATTTTATTCAAGGAGGTAATGTGCCCTGCTTAAAAAACAAACAAAACTCCCACTGCCATTCCCAGAATTCCTTGCAGAGTGGTCACATAACACTTTGGCCAGTGGGAAGTCAAGTCAGCTCACTGGGGGGAGCTTCCAGGACAGGTCTTTGAAAGGGAACAAACTCAGGTGGCATTTGCCTTTTGCCCTTCCCCCTTTCTTCTTGCCTGGAATGTAGATGTGGAAGAGAACCAATCATTTAATAAGCATGAGCTGTGATGAGCCTACAACACAGTGGCCACCTGTCAAGGATGGATGAATGGAAAGAGAGAAGGAAACGGAGGGGCAGGCCTGGGGCACATGCCTTGGAGGCATCATAGGGCTGCCATATTGGTTCCAGATCTTCTCTATCTGGATTTCTTACTGCATGAAAAAAATCCTCTGCTTGAGTAAGCCACAGCAAGTTTCACTTTCTGTTACGACGGCTACATCTATTCTTAACTACTTCAGGTACTATTTTAATGATGCAGGTGACAGACCCCGAGGACAAGGTGAAAGTGTAGGAACATTACTCAGGTAAACTTGGCAGCAGCATCTTGTTAGGGAGAACGAAGCATGAAAGATCATTTAGCTTCTGAGACCAACTGAAACACAGAAGACGGAGTAGGCTGCAAGGACTCAGGTTTCGGCGGATGGACAGGACATACACAAGAAGACAATGAGCTTGGTTCAGGCAGGCTGAGTTTGAGGGGCTTGACATACAACTGGACGGGCATCCTCTGGGTAGTCAGAAAGGCAGGCTGGCTTTCAGGAGAGAGGCTGAGAGAGGTCTGAAGTAGAGAGATGGTAGTTATCAGCTAAGAGATGGTGGCTGGATATTTGGGAGTGAATGGAATCACTTAGGAAATGGATGTGTGATGAGAAGAGGACCAAGGGAAAACTCTGGGGAACACTAGCAGGCAATGGACAGGCAGCAGTGGGGGGCAGGACGGGTTTGAGAAGGGAGCTCGAAGGGTTGGGAGAGTGGTAGGAGAAGGAGACACAGAGGCAGGTCCCAGGAGCCAAGAGCAGAGACAGTCTTGAGAAGGACAGAGCAGTCAAGAGTACCATGGAGTAATCAAGTAGGGTGAGGAATGAAAATCAGCCTATGGATTTTGGCACTTACGATGTCAGCATTTTCTGTTCTCACTGAGGTCACTACTGAGAAACGGTCTGCAGAAAGTGGCATCATTAGTAACGAATCTAGTGTTAGAAATGGAGGCACCTGGCTCCCGGTCCAGGGCCCTTTCTCTTCTATTACACATCATTTAAGTGGCCCCAAATCACCAAAGCAGGTTTTCATTTTAGAAGAATAGCTTGGGGGTAGGAGGAGTGTAATTCATGATCAGATGCAAACAACTTCTGTGTTCATTGATAAGCAGGTTTAAATAGGTATCATTGTGTCCCCAGATTAAAGTATCTCCTTAATTAATATTTTGACGTGCTGAAATCTACTGAGAGAAGCAAGCCATGGAGAGGAAGAGCATCAGGACAAGGCCATCGTCTCACGTGCTAATCACCCCACTGCTCTTGGCCTGGCTGGAGGCTGTCTTCCATGGAAGACATGGAACGGCATGTCTGCAATGAGAATTCCACATCTGTCCCACGGCAACAGGCTTAAAGGACACTGCCTGAAATAGAAGTGCTGTTTCTTTCATCTCAAGCAAGGAGGAGCCCTTTTGAAGACGAGCCCATCCTGAGTGGATGTCCCACATCCACCATGGAGACCAGAAACAGCCTGAGCATGGGACACCCGCAGGCGCTATTTTAGCCAAAGTGCTGACTCCAGTTCCAGACTAAGGTACGTGACTGTCACAGAATCTATGAAAGCCATGCCTATCAACAGCACGAGAGGCCGGGTTCAGAGGGAGGCCAAGGAGTCCATTTTGAAATTCTTAAGGCTAAACTGAGCCTGGGTAGCTTTTTTCTCTTTTTGCCTGAGAGCAGAGGTCAGAGAATTGAAACTTTCAAGGGCCAAAGGGTCGCAACCCCAGTGTATTTAAACCACCCAATCCCCAGGGCAATCCCACACCTCTCAGTACTGAGGTTAGAGCATCAGGTGCTGATGCTGAAGCCCTTCTTGTAAAACACTGTACAAATGAGAACAAAAGTAAAGCAAATAACCTCCCCAAGGCTGTGAAGTTCTTCCATTGCCCTACTTGCCCCAGGCTGACAGGGGGTGAAACAGTGGCTTGGACACAGAGCTGGCAGCTGGCAGGGAAACCAGGCGGCTGTGCTAGGGGGCACTGCAATCCATAGAGGAAAAATGGTCCAAGCAGAGCAAGTGCGCTTTGTTGTTGTTGCCCTTCCCGAGCAAATGAGCACTCATGTTCTCTCCCATGTGAGAAAGCTGCTGCTGGTCTGGAGACAATTTTTCCACCACGGACAAGGCAGTGAGGGGCTCTGGCTGATTAAAGGAAGTAGCTCATACTCACCACCTCTCAGAAGCGAGAGCATAAAGAAGGGGATGCAGCCAAAATAAACAGATGGCTGGATCAGGTGGGGGATGCAGTCAGGAGCCAACACACAGGTAGCTCAGGCCGCAGGCAACCGCGCAGAGCCATTAAGAGGAGCCAAAACTCAGCACAGACTTCTCGAACCCTGGGAAACAGCATGTGCTCTGCCCCAGGAGGGGTTGCCTTGGAATTGTCACCGATCCAAAGGTAGGAGAGTTTGCACAGAGCGGGACAGACCCAGCAAGCAAGCAATCCTGGACACCAGGGAGGACTGGGGGAAGATGGAACTGAGAATGAAGGGTGAAGCTAACCAAGTCAGCAGAAACTCAGACCCCTCGAGTGCCCAGAAGATTGAGTGGCAGATAACGTGGAGTGCCCCCTGGCAGGCCGTTTCCAGAACCAACTCAGAGCCACTGAGGCAATTCCTCAAACCGACTTAACACCTTCTGGGTACCAGGCACTAAGACACGGTTCTGTCTTTGAGGACCTCGTGGTCTGAGGTGTGGAGTGTTTATAAACAGATAAATCACAGGACAATATAATGGTTACGAGCAGAGTTTTGAAGGATCACCAGGGCGGGAGCTGTCAGGAAAAGCTTCAGAGAGGAGGCAACATTTAACCCGGATAATGAAGACCAGGCAGGTGTTTGTATCAGAAAAATTGCACCAAAAGGCTATAGCTGGTTAACTGGAAGGTTGTATTAGTTAAGGCTCTTGTTGCAAAGAAATCCAGTTAAACTAGCTGAAGTTAAGAGGAATGTTACTAAAGAAGTACAACAGATAATCTTTCAGAAAAATAAGAGGAAAGAAGTACTGTTGGGCTCTGTGAGGCCTGGAACCAGGAAACCATGGACTGATGTTAATTTATCAGATGGGCACAAGGACTTTCATCTGCCCTGCTCTGTGCATCTGCTCCGCTCCTCTATCTTCCTGAGGTTCCCCTCTCTCTCCATTTACTCATGTCTTTACAATCCCATTCCTTTGCCTCAATAGTGGATCTGGTTTGGGCTGCCATCAACTTCAAGTTGACCTTTCAAGTCAAGTACCCATCATCCTGAGGGTACACCTGACTCCATCTCTCAGGGTTCTCACTCCAAATTCCCATGACAGAGAACCCCACTGGCCCAGCATAGGTCATTGATGTCTGACTGGTGGATTGGTGCCTGGGAGCCAGAGGGGGTAATGCGGGTGGTTTACAGTGTCACTCTTCTGAGGTGTGAGTCGGGGTGGATGGGGAGGCGATGCTTGGTGTATTTACTATGGTGAACTTACTCTTGTGAACACTCTGGGAATGTAGGAAGCCTGCCATAAACATCCAGGATGGACGACCGGCTCCTCCTCTCTGCTCCCCACTGCCCCCAGTGCAAACCTTTATCTTAAGACCAAAAACAGTATGATTAAATTTTATGTTCATGTGGATCTTTCCTTCACCAGAACTTAAATTTGAAAACAATGGTAAAAACTTTAATCATGTTTACTATTTTAATTCTAGAAGATAGCATAGCATCTGGCACATGTTAGGCTGAATAAACTTGGATTGTACTGATTGTTGTAACAGCCATCACCATTCTTTTTCATTCACTAAATCATCTGCTGCCTGCAGCTTTTCATGGTGGGAGAGCAGCATATCTGGGACGCTGCTGACAACCGAGAACAGAGATTCTACTGGACTATGGCAGATGTCAGATCTGGGCCCTACTTGTGTTCAAATCCATGTCTAGCTGTGGGATCTTAAGTGGCGACCACTGTGGGACAGATGTACCTGGGTGTGTTCACCCTAAGTCCCATGCAAGTGGAACTAAGGAACCACTTGCAGGAGGCCTCATTCTACTGAATGATGGGATGGACAGATATCTGTTGACTCAATGTCAAAGAGGCAGACAGGGTCCAAGTGTATCTAGCCCTGTCTGAGAACTAGTGAAGGAGAACTGGAAGTAAAAACGAAACACTCCTCACTCACTTTCAGCCTCACTGAAAGCTCTGCAAGACTCAGGCAACACCATCTGGGCACCTGTGGACAGGGCAAATGTGGAAGGAAAGAAGTCTTCCACCCAAATACAGCATGGCTTTGAGATATGGAGAGCTGCAGTCTTGACCATGGCAGTGTAGGAGTCTGGTAGCAGCTAGGTGGTGACACCAGTCAATGTGACCATACCTAGCAGAGGTGGCAGCAGTGCCCACAACAGAAAGGCATCCAGAAGGTGGACTTAGGCCAAGGAGCCCAGAGGGTACCATTCACATCTGACTGGTCTTGTCATTGAGCCCATAGGATCCATCCAACTACCCGGGCAAGATCCTTGCAGGGCACTGAGGTCCTGCCAGTGTGCATGGGGTACCACTCACTGTAAAGTCTTGTATCCACAGGCAGTTGGACATGGAGGAAGCTTGGGCGATGTGTTCATCGAGGTACTTAGCTTCCTCTTGACCTGAAGCCCAATGTCTGGGGGAACTGCCTATTCCAAGGCCAAGCAGAATCAGGACCCTCTCAGAAGGATGTGCAGGGAATCCAGAGGGAACGAAAGTTGTCAGCTCCCACCGAGAAAATCCAAGGGCACTGAGAGACTGGAAAGCACAGCTGTGGATGGAAGAGTGTAATCGGAGAGAAATGCATAGAAACGGCCCAAGGAAAATACGTGCTCCCTAGCAACATGCAGCACAGAAAACAGGCCAAATAGCTCTAAAAAGGACGTGGTAGTGGTAGGGGAAGTAATCAAAACTGGGAAAGCAAGACAGTGTGAAAAAAAAAAAATCAAACAGCAACTCAGCTGGAGAAATTATAGTACCAAGTTAAGAAAGTGCAAAAACATGATAAGGAAAGCTAAGGTGAAGAATGAAAAGAAGATTGCGAGAGAGGCTAAGATAAATAATAAGGCATTTTTCAAGTACAGGAGGAACAAGAGGTCAGTACAAGAGCCAATGGGGTCTCTAAAAGCTGGCAGAGGTAATTTATTGATGGAACATGAAGACATTGCTAAAAAATATTAAAAGGCGTTTTTTTCTCTCCCCTTTCTGCCTCTCTTTTCACAAAGGAAGATGGGGACATATGTCAGAACAGACATAAATTTCCCAGGAGTGGAAAAAAGACATATTGGAGGAAATCAGGATCGTGTCAGCACAGGTGATCAAGAAATTAGGATGTCAGAAAAATTGCAGAAAGTCTAGAGCCAGGCCAGAGCCTCTTGGAAGGAGGGACCGAGGGGCCAGTGAGGGCCAAGGCCAGGGAAGGGAGGGATGGGAGAGGGTCTGCGGCGTGTCAGAGCAAGGGGGCGGCGACCCACCCAGGAGCTGGCGTTGAAAGCAGTCTTGGGTTTTGCCTGTAAGCTCATCGTGTTGATGCTTTTTCATCTCTGATACAGGGAATACAGTCAGGGTTTTATCAGGCCTTTTGCACACCAAAATGTTGGCAGTGATCCCTGTTGGTACCCACCATGACCCAATTTGGGGTAAAAATTCACTTTCCATCCCATAAGAAGACTCCAGAACAGAGGCAGAAAACCTGGGTTCCAGTTATGATTCTGCCACAGACTGGCTGTATGACCTCAGGCTAATCACTTAATCTCATGAAGATGTAGGTACCTCATCTCTAAAATGAAGATAAGAACTACCTTACAGGACCATGATGCTCACATGAAATTACTTGCTTCTCCACCGATACAACAAAAAACACTGAATGTTTTTAATGCGTCAGGCACTATTTTTGGTACCAGGGAGTCAGGAGTAATAAGACAGGTCCCTGCCCTTGCAGGACTGACATTCTAGTCTGGGGAGAGAGGTAGCCAGCTAGGAAACAGAAAAATAAACAAGATCATTTCAGAGAGTGATGAGAGTTTGAAGGGGGAGGGGGGAATACACAGCTGTGTAAAGGCCTGCCCATTGAGGCGGGCAGGGAAGATGACACTGAGTTGAGATCTGAATTAAGAGGAGAAAATTCCTGGGAAAGAACATTCCAGAAAGAGGGAAGCCAGCCTCAGCCCCAAAGCTAATGTATAAAAGCATTGTATAAACTGTACAGAGTCACCAAGGTGCTGGCCCTGAGTGGTATTATCAAGAGTTTTGTCCAAGGCTGAGAATTTTACTTTCTCCCCAGTTCCTAAATCTGAGAAGAATATAAGAAATTGTCAAATCAAGGCAGACTTCAGCAAGACAAGCCTGGTGACCAAGAAATAAGAACAAAGCCTACGCTTACGGAAATATAAACAGATTCCAAGAGGGGCAGGAATGGCATGTCCCTTCTTTCTGAATATAGGGCCTGCCTCTCTCACCACAGGGGTTCTGAGGCAGTGGTCACTGCTTAAGGCCGGCCTCAAGGTCCCAGACAAAGAACTGGCTTCAGATGTGTTGATTACCTTGGACTGTCCAGGTTCTGTGTAAACATGTCCAGGCTCTGGGGTGAAAAATGAAACTGTATGAATTTGCTTCCCTGTTCAAAAGCTTTATTTGAAATTTACTCCATCCCATTCCCAAACTGTAATAATTGAGATTGGGTCATTCAACAACTGAAGAGAAAAACTTCATTCTTATGTTTCCAAAGGTACAGTTTCATTTTCACAAAACTAGTCAAGCTCTTGGTCTCGGAAAATGAACCGAATGCTGAGAGAGGAAACTAAATGGAACCAGAAACTTCTAACGCTTTGTCTTAACACAGGAGTCTGATGAGACAGAGTCAGATTTCATTTCACAAACACTTATAGAAAGACTACTAGTTTCAGGGCATCACCAAAATAAGTATTATTTGGTCCTTGTCCTTCACAAGCTCATGGTCTCTCCTATGAATCACACTATTTCAAAATATCACACGGTGTCTACTGGATCAGGAGATAAAGCCTTTTTGGTGATCTTCACCCAGAAATAAAGCAGAAGCGATCATACTTCAGATAGGAACACTAGACATTCATGGATGAATATTTTTTTCAGTAAGTGCACCTTCAGATGTTTGCTGGAGTGTGCAGGAGGGGTCTTAGGTGGGGCCAGACAGGGCACGGAGATGGCTTTGGACTCAGGCCTGCACTGAAAGCCCAGCCCATCTGCTCACTAGCTGTGTGATCTTGGGTAAGATTCTTAGCTTCTCAGTTTTCTCATCTGCAAAATGGGGCTGTTCACATCTTGTGGAGTTGCTGTGAGGTTAAAATGACATCATGCATTTAAAACCGAGAGCTTGGCTATTATGGGTGCCATACAGTCACACCTTAAGGCCTTTTAACTGGAGAAATTAAAACATAGGAAGTTAAGTGATTAAAATTTTACAATTTATTTGTATCTTTGTTTTCAGAAAGGAGGTAATACCAGCTTGACGTTTTACAACTGATACCTACAACCTGTTCCATGTCTCCCTCTCTTAAGAGAGAACAGCTCCCTATTTTATAGCATGATCCTCAGCTTTCCCAGGTCACACAGGAAGAGCAGTGACAGACAATCACTGTCCTGCTTGTATGGCAGGAAACACCCTTCCTGAAATCCTCCTCACTTGGTTCTGGAGCTTCTAACTTTAGTCACGACGAGGTTCATTGAATGTCTGCTGTGTGCTGATGAGGGTAAAGAGGTGAAAAGCTCGATGCAGCCACTGGCCTCACAGAACCTGGGCTTGAGCCACTGAGACACGATCACGCAGATGCATGTCTGTGATCACTTGACTGCTTCTCCTTACAGCACAGTGAGTATTAAGGAGAAGAGGTACGCGGTGCTGCAAGTACCTGAAATGGGGCCTTTGTCCTAGGCAGGGAGATCAGATTGAGTTACCTCGAGAAAGCAGTGCTTGAGCTGAGTGGAAGGCCTGGTTGGAACTGACAAGGTGAAGAGGGGAGGGAAGAGCTGTCTGGGCACACAAAACAAACGAGGCAAATGCCAGCGGCTGGAGTGAAGACAGGGGGAGGGCTTGCATCGTAAAGGGCCTGGTCACCCCTGTAAGGAGTTTTGTACTTAACATCGATGAAGCTCTACTGAAGAGTTTCGTGTAGGGAAGTGACACAATTAGATTAGTGCTTTGGCATCATCACTAAAGCTGGAAACTGGAAGGGAGGTATATAAACCTGTTAGAAGATACTCCAGGTATCTTGAAACGAGTCAATGATGGCTTACGCAGGGTGACAGTAGAAGTTGATGTGGGAGAGTTTTATAGATTTCAGATACGTTTAGGAGATGAAATCAACAGGAGCTTGAATGGAGTGGGAAGAGGGGTGGGGTGTGTGTGTGGAGGGGACCGTCAGTTGAAAGAGAAGGAAGAATGTTGAGAGAGTCCTAAGATTCTCCCTTGTGAAGTGGATGGGGGTTGAGGGGGTAAAATTCATGAGCTAGGGAACTCTGGAAGGCATTTGAGCTTGGGGATATGGGAAGACTGTGACTTTGGGTATGCTGACTTTGAGACCACCTTTGAGAAAGTCAAGAGATGTCAAGGAGAGATTCAGATCCCTGTCTGGAGCCCAGACAAGCCTGGCGGGAGGTATAAGTGAAACCATGGGTATTATTATGAGAAGAGCCCCTAGAAACAGACCTTGAAGTGAGGGGTTGTATGCAATTTATCAGTCCAGGCTGTGCTCCCTGGGAGCCTGGTGAAGGAAGGGAAGCCAAGCAAGAGGACCATCTCGGGCAAGCCCCAGCAGTGGGGAGGCATCAGCCTGATCCCCAGGGGGCACTCTGGAGGATCTGTTACCCGCCACAGCTTCCCTGCCCACTGCATGAAGGACCTATATTTGTGGGGTGATACAAACCCCAGGCTTGTCTCCTTCCTTGACATGCAATCAGCCTGATGGCAGTCCTCCTCCTCCTAACACCTGTAGGTGAGGCACAGAACCCTCAACAGGGATCCAAAGCCCACTGGATGGAGTGCTGACACAGTCACACTTGTGGTAGAGAACACTGCCCAGGGGGAGAGAAGAAGGAGTAGGGGCAGGGCCCCTGCGCCAAGGAACTTCTACATCACCGACTAATTAGAAGAGAAGCTTATAAAGGGGATTGAGAAGGGTTGTGGTTTCACAACCACCTTTCAAAGGGAAGAGGCGTTATTACCCCCACTTGAAAGATAAGAAAACCAAGGCTTGGGGAGGTTAAGTAACCATCAGATTAATGGAAGAGCTGGGACTTGAACACAGATCTCCAGACCCTAAGCTCTTTCAAATGCAACATGGGAAGGTTTTCTAGTGCCCAAGGGTCCCAGGAGTCAAGGGAGCTGGTCCTCCCTCAAAGATGTTTATAGATGCTCATGCTGATGGTTAAACACTTTGCTTTGTGACTCAGACTCTGAGAAACCAAGGAGGAGGAGAAGGGAGGGAAACTCCATTTTCAGCGAACCTAAGAATCTCCTTTGGAGACTCTGTCATCAAAAGGATTCTGATTTTGCCTCTGGGAGGTGGAGAGAGAAGATGGAGAGGTTTGAACCTTCAGCCCAAGGTCACCACTTTGAACAGCTAGCAGCCTGGCCGGGGGTGGCGGGTAGTGGGGTGTAGGAGGCATGAAGATGGCTGTGAGGAGGGCTTGGGGCAAACAGTGAAGGGTCTCAGCTGCTCTGAGCACAGGCCCAGCTCTGCTCAATGCACCAAGGCTCTGAGTTTATTTTCTGACTGGGGCAGTCGGGTGGGGCGGGGAGGGGAGCAGCTGTTGACTCTGTCCATTAAACAGGCTCGCCAGATGTTTGCTGACCCCAGGTTCTTTCTCCCCCAAGGCAGCCCCACTGCCTCCGAGATCAGCAGGGGTGTGCTAGTTCCCAGGGCTTCCCCAGGCCGCAGGGAGGGAGCCTGTCTGGGGTGGGGTGGGCTCTGGGCTGGGACTCAGGGCCGTGCCTGCGGGACACAGAGCGTGACCCCCTGTTTGCCGAGTCTCCAGGAACGAGGAGCAGTGAGGAAAATTGGAAGTAATAATCCCTGCCCCCTGAATTGCCTGGGATTAATTAGGAGACTGATAATGTGCAGCGTGTGCCTAGGATGAAAATGAGTTATAGTCTCGTTATTGATATAGCTGGATGGATGATTAGTTTATATGAAACAAGGCCACTTCTCAATAAGCCAGAGGTCATTCGGTGTCCTCATAGGGGGACATAAGGGAATAGCCGGTGGGTGTTTGTGCAAGGAACTCCCGCTGATTTACTGGGGAGGGTGAGAGCCAGCAAATCAAAGCTGTTTTGCCCAGTTTAGTAAATAAAAGGCAAAGACCCAGCACGAGGCTTGTGTTTATTCCCTTCCTTAAAGAAAATATTTTCCATAAAGCTGGACACTAACATTAAAAGTCAAAAGGGGGCGGGGAGGAAGAAACCTAAAACCGATGTAAATTGGAAGCAAACTAGTGTTCATTTCCTGTGGAGCAATTCTATATTTTTTAATGGAGTTACTGTGGCTTTTTATTTCAGCATAAGGTGAAGAGTCAAAGCACGAGGATTTAAGGCTTCCAAGTGTGTGTCATTATATGAACAGACCCTTAAATTTGCCAGCACGCCCCAGGCACTGCTCCTGCATAACTAATGTCTCCCTGCCAGGGCCCGGGCTGAGGGCCCTTTGACTCCTCTGGAAGTTATGCAGGGATAAGGGGAGTGTCAGGAATGCAGGATTAGGCCCCATAATTGAGGCTGTCATTAGCTGAAGAGGCAGGCGGGTTTGTGAGCCTTTCCAAGTTTGCATTTATTATGGCTTGAAGATATAGTTCCTTAGGTATAGAGGAGGTAGGGGGTTCTGTAAGTCAGCAATATTTTCTTCTCTTTTTAAGTTGGCTGGTTCTGTAACATTCACTCTGCTCTTCTTAATAGATCCCAGAAATGCTGATATAGTCCTTCAGAGGAAGCATTCACTTGAAACAACAAAAGATTAGAGAGACTTTAAAAATGTTGGATTCTCTTTACCTTTTGAGGAAGGCCAGCTGGAACCTTCTGAAATTGTTCCTGTTCAATATGCAGTCCTCAATAGTACTGATGGTGAGGATGAAATATTATTTTTGTGGATACAGCAATGGTGGGACTAGAGACCACATGGGGCCAGGGCTGAGGATCCTGCTACAGGACGAACAGGCCGGGGGGGGGGGGGGGGGAGGTCTTAAGATTCTGAAGAGAACAAATGGCCCGTGACCACTCATACGCATGCATGCCAGGGGCATGCTAAGTAACACCCATTCATTCATTTTTTTTTAAAATTTTTTAAACTGTAGCAAACTATAAATAACATAAAATCTCTTTTTAGGTGCAAAATTCAATGACATTAGGTACAGTCACATCATTGTGGAACATCACCACTATCCAGTTCCTGAATTTTTCATTTTCCTCAAGTGAAACTCTATACTCCTTAAACGATAACTCCACAATAACTTCCCTTTCCCACCAGCCTCCAGCTTACTTTCTCTCTGTACTTTGACTACTTCAGGTACCTCATACAGACAGAATCATGCAGTATTTGTCCTTTCATGTCTGGATTATTTCACTTAGCACAAATGTCTTCAAGGTTCCTTTATCTTGGGGAATGTACCAGAACCCTATTTCTTTTTTAAGGCTGAATAATATTGCACCATGTGTATATTCCACATTGTCTTTATCCACTCATCCGTCCAGGCACATTTAAATTACTTCTACCTTTTGGCTACTGTGAATGATGATGTTATGAAAATGGGTATATAAATATCTCTTCTGGACCTTAATTTCAATTATTTTGGATACATATCCAGAACTGGAACTGCTGGATAGCATGTAGTTCTAGTTCTCATTTTTTTGAGGAACCACAATACTGTTTCCCATAGCAGTTGCACTAGTCTACATTCCTATCAATTGTGCACAAGGGTTTCAGTCTTCAACAACACTTGTTATTTTCAATTTTTTTAATACTTATAAAGTGGTACCTCATTGCAGTTTTGATTTTCCTAATGATTAATGATGTTGAGCATCTTTTCATGTGTTTACATACAAGTATCTGTTGGAGCCCCCATGTTTAATTCTTTGAAGTATGTGCCTGGAGATGGAAGTACACATCATCAAATGCTGAAGCTGCCCCCATTAAGGACTTGCTGGACAATACTTCCAGTGGGTTACTGTGAGTCCTTGAGAGTACAATAAAACTTCTGATTAATCAGAATGCTTAGAGGCCAAGAATATTCTGGCTAATGGAGGGTTAATAAGAATTTTCCATTTTTGTTCCAATCACTCTTGCTGAAATTCTTCCCCCAATTTTTTTTAAATTTGTTTTTCAGATGAGTTATGCAGCCTGCCCTTGGAGGATTTTTCTTTATCCTAGGGGAATTCTATGAAATGAGCACCGAGGGCCTAGGTTCTTAGTGTGCTATCCTGGAGGTTTAGGTTAGAAGGTATCAAATATGTCGTTATGTTATAGACCAAAAAGTAACTGCTGTATGGGACTGTGAACTCTGAGTCAAATATTCAGAGATGTGGTTTCGGAAACGAAGCTCTGTAGCTCGTCTTTTTGGCAGTAATTGGAGAGCAGGGCCTGTTGTCTATTAAGGCCCCTCCTAGTTCATGAAAATAAAACCATGTCAACTGCAAATAAAAGAATGTTTATCTTTCTATTCTCCATGGAGGCAGTTGGAGGGTCCAGGCTGGGAATGTGTCCTATTCATCCAAATGAGATAGCACATCAATGAGGTTTCACTGGGAAAGAAAGCGTGTTCATATTCATCCAAGTTTCACTTCATCGGCAATTGTGACTGGGGCTAGATTCTGTGTTTACGTACTGAGGTACCCCTGGCACTAGCCCAAGGCCAGGTACCAGGTAAGTGATCAAGTGATCAAGCGAATGAATCAGTGTGGCCTGAGCCTTTAAAAGACTGCCTTATTGCCTCTCGCCCTCATGACGTGTTCAGGTGGTGGTTCTCTGCCAGCACTGGGATGGAGCACTTTGCTGGCCAAACTGGGTCCCAGCTCCTAGATGCTGCCAGTGAAGACAGCCCTACTCTTCACCAGCTACTTGTATCTGTGATCCTTCTTTTAATTGCATGGGAAACGTCTTTTTTTGGCAACTAACAGGGGAAGGAGGCAGGAGAGAAAGGAAGATCCTGGCTAAAATGGTAGAAACAACCATTTTGAGTATGATATGGTGGACAGGTTTGAACTCAGGACCAGAGGGAGGCAAGCCAAAGTACAGAACTGTCCTCCTGAGAAGGTCTGTGAAATTCTCGGCATGGACCTGCTGCTCTGTGTTCTGGGGGTACAGCGTGGCTGAGGAGGTCTCTGTTCTCTCTTCTGCGTGGGTTGCCTTCCTGCTCTAAGCACACTGGAGACAGCAGCCTAGGTGGGAAATGGCACTGGGGTTGCTCACTGTCTCAGGGCAGCATCTGCGAGAGCCAGAGTGCGAGGGAAAAAAGACGTGGGCACCTGGTGCCCATGGAAATTGATTGACAGCCTGTGGGCTCATGCAAGCTCCTTGTTGGGACTTCCAGAAGAAAAAGGAGGAACACTTTGAAATTCACTTGAACATATGTGGGGTTCAAAATCATAGCTTTTGTGTGTGTGTGTGTGTGTAAAATCATCAGCTGGTAAGACCTAAGGGATATTTATTTGTGCTTCAAATTACTAACTTTGTATCTACAAGCAACCAAGTCCGTAACAGATGCCCATTTAAGCAGCAAATGGATAAAGAAAGGGCAACCAAATCTACACAAAAAAATTATCTATTATTTAAATTTATCTACAACTTGGTATAATTAATGGTCCTTGTACCAAATAAGAAACTCAGGTTTTAATAATAATACTTATAATAATAATACTTATTAAAATATATAATAACAATTATTATAAAAATACATAGTACCTTCTATGTGTAAGGCATGACTCTAAGCAATTTATATACTTTAACTGATTTAATCCCCACAATGGTCCTAAGAGACAGGAGTCTTATTATGAGGAAAGTGAAGCACAGAATAGTTAAGGAACTTAGTCAAAATCACACAGCCAGTATTTAGCAGAGTTGGAATTTAAACCCAAGAAGCTGGGCTCCAGGGTCTGAGCTTTCATATATAAAGATATAGATATAGATGATGACAGTTTTATTGAGATATAATTTATATACCATAAAATCACCCCTTTAAAGTGTGCAACTCAGTGATTTTTAGTGTAGTCCCAGACTTGTACAACAATCATCACTATCTAATTTTACTACCTCGGAAAGAAACCCTGTACCTAGGAGCATTACTTCCCAATCTTCTCTTTGTCCTGTTCCTGGTAACCCTTAATCTACCTCCTGTCTCTATGGATTCTGGAAGTTTCACATAAATGGAACCTAAAAATAGAATAAATGGAGACATATATTACATCTTTTGTGTCTGGTTTCTTTCAATGGGCATGGTTTTTCAAAGTTTATCCATGAGGTAGTATGTATCAGTTCTTGAATCTTTTTTATGGCCAAAAATCCCATGGTATGAAAATTACATTTTTAAAATCCATTCATTAGTTGATGGACACTTGGGTTGTTTCTGCTTTTCGGCTATTATGAGTAATGGTACTTTGGACCAGTACACAATAATGACTACTGTGTTTACAAGCATAGAACCAGCATATATTTCACATGCAGTGACTAATAACAGAGCAGGCACACCTCTGCCCATTTGTATCCATGGAGCTGATGAAGGTCGTTGTGCTCATACCAGACGATGTATGTGAAAGAGCTTTCTAATACCTGAAAGCATTGGTCCAAACTAGTCATCAATGATGTGAGCTTGGCCAATTACTAGAGAGTTTTACCTAGATCCTTGAGGATAGTTAGTCGGCTGATTGAGATTTTATTATTAAAAACATTATTTTCAAAGCTTCCAAGGTGTATTATTTGAGAAACAAGACAAGGGTCCCCATGTGTGTCCACAGCCAGCCACCATGGGCTCTTCTTCCACAAATGCCTTTGTGGGTCCCAGAGATACCAGCCTCTCTGCTACCACTTTCCTCTCTCCTACCATTTTCCTCTCTCCTATTTGTTGTTTGCTTTTGGTGTTTTGTTGATTATTCCTCATGGAAAGTTGAAAAAACAAATTTAAATATGTTTAAATTTAGGAATATGTTTAGCTGCAAGTAACAGAAAACCTAACAGTGGCTTAAACAAAACAGTGGCCTAATCCACAAAAGTGGATTTTTTTCCTCAAGAAGTCAGAGGATTGTTTTGGTGGCTCAGTGATGTCAGGACTCATTTCTCTGTTTTTATCTTGATCTTTCTCTCACGTCCACAAGAAGACTGCCCAACGTGAGGCATCACTGTCTATATTCAAGACAGAAAGTGGGGGTTGGAGAGGAGTGGTGCCAGGAAAGCAAAACATTCTCAGAAGCCCCTAGCAGAATTTCAACTCTTGCCCACAGAGATCAAACGGCCATCCTTCCTTACTAGGCAGGCTGAGAGAAATCATAGTTAGCTTTTCTAGCTGCTAGAGTGGAAGGATGTGAAAGAAAAGGGAGTGAGAAATAGGTATTGAGTTAACAACAACAAAAAAAAGTTAGCCACATTTCCTTAAAAAGAGAAGGTTAGGAAATCTAGACAGATAAGAGGAAATGGCCACAGCTCAGAGGGAAGAGTGTGGCCAGTCTCCCTCTCTTTTCCAGTTGGTGTGTCCAGTGAAGTTCTCCCCTTGCCTTTTCTGCTTTCAGACTTGGGATGACACCAGAACCACTCATCTCCCCAGACACTGGTTTGGCTTCATCACGGCTGAATGCCCGTCTGGATGTTTTAGCGATGTGACCACAGCACGTTGTGACATGATGTGCTCTTGAGACATTGTGACTGGAACCAATCTGGCTGGCTGAGCAATGTCTAAATCCCAGCCAGCTCGTCCAGGGCCCTGGGGCCAGCTTGGGATGTCAGAAGGATTCTGCAAGGCGTTTTCTGAATCTGCCCCTCTTCGTCAGGATTAAGATGCTTGAGGACAGGGCCAGGGTCTCCCTTTCCCTCTTCCCCTCTCCCATCTGTTGATCAGTCCTGGGCATGTAGATGGGTCTCAATCAACACTGAAGGGTAAACTCACATTTCTGGTCACTGGTCAAAGATGTGTCACTTGTTTATGAAGTGTGCCAAGAAAGTCACTAAACTCATTTGTTCAGTAAGCACTTTAGTGATTTAATCTGTGAACCAATTACTTCAATACAGTTTCCAGAAATAGAGTTCTCCATCCTTTGAAGTGGGTTAATTGTCAGTTGGTATTTTATCTGTGTTCATTCATCTGACAATTAGTGAGGGCTTCCAAAGTGTCAGGCATGGTGCTAGGCACAGAGGGACACAGAGAAAAGTGCAATGCTGCCTGCCTGGACGCAGAGGGAAATGGGCTAGGCAGGCATGTCAGCAGCGGGACCGGGGTCTGACAAGGGCTGCATCACAGTGCTGTGGGCTCACGGGGGGGCGGGTGACTCACGGCCCGGAGGAGTTGTGGGGTTGTGCAATTAGATCGGCTGCCAGAGCCTCCTTCCTCAGACATTCCAAACTGACTGCTGGCTTGGTTATACTAAGGGGGTCGGGGGGACGTGACCTTGTCTGGCTTCCCCCCTAGTTGGGTTCACTAGTGAGAGCAGGCTACTCCCTGGAGACCAGTGTCACACATGTTCCAAATTGGCTCTTTTCAGAAATAGGACAGAGAAAAACATTCAGGAGAGTATGGATGAGGTTTGGGAAGCTGGAAGGCCAGGTGCCTTCTCTGAGCGAAAGGGGGCTGCTTGAACCTTTTTCATTCCCCTAAGTCAAGAACATGTACCTTCATTTTTTCAGATGGGATGGGGTGAGGTGTGGGAGGGTGTCTGGGAAGGGCTGTCTCTACAGGACAGCTCACTGGATGAGATCATCTGGGGGTAGGGCACATAGGACATAACTTTCTTCACAAAAATGTCAATGAAGGAAAAAAAACCCCAAAATACTTTTGGAGGCATCTTATTCCCTCATTCAAAAGAAAGTGGTTTTATGGAGTCAGGGAGTGTGGGGGGAGGCACGATGTGTGTGTATGTATTCTTGCAACATAAATGACCCACTTATATGCATAGTGGAATAGCACTGAATAGAAATGACATCCTTTTGTAACTTCTAAGTGTTAACATTATGGCATGTTTGAGACTGAGTAGCAAAAAGTCAGCCTTGTGATCTTTTACTGTGAAATACGATTGGAGGCCATGGCACAAATCGGAGGAGGGGGCAGCATGGAGTGAGTGACCCCAAGACTGCAGGCCCAGGGCCCCCATCACACACTGAGGCTAGTGCCTGAGTTAGACAAGCAAGTAGGATGAGGCCAGAAGCTCAGAGGGACACTTCTAAACTGGCTGTACTTCAAGCCCTTTCTGCAAATAAACTTTGGACTTCCCGCTATTCTTTAATTTTTAGTATGCATTAACATAACAGATTTGTTAACTCTGGAGGTGGGAAGGCATGTATGTAACCCCTGGTCATTCTTTATCCAAGAGTCTCACCGAATTACTTGACGTAACAGCCTCACTGATGCCTGTTTCTGCCTGTGAGTCTCTGGCCATTCTAGACACCACTCACTGCTATTTCATAGATGCCGAAGTTGAGGGACAGGAAACGAAACATCTTCACAGAGCACTGATCTTACAACAGAACCAAGAGCTCCGAGGTTCTTGGCTCTGGCAGCAGCACCAGGCTCCCTTTTCTTCTTAGGGGAACAATGGCTAACACTGTGGCTTCAGACTTTGACTTTACAGGGCTGACGAAAAAAATTATCATCTGTTGAGAAGGTAGTGAAATGCCGACTTCTTAGCCCTTTGGTCAAGGCAACTTATTTGAAAGTGCTTGAAAGTAAGCTGACGGACTCCATATTCAACCATTTTGTCTCAGTTGCAATTCTGGTTTATCCACAAATAACCAAAAAAAAGGGGGGGGGGCAAAATCTGTGGCTATACTGAACTCCTTGTTTTTGCTTTGATTGAATTGATCCTTCTTTAAAATGCTTATTGAATTTACTGGCCAATTTAATTAAAAGAGTTGCAAAAGTACAACCTCTGTGGAAGAATTGTGTCCCTGCCTTTCTGTGATTGCCCTTAAGCAACATTTAATTTGTAGAGCTGGGCTGGGGGTCAAGTAGGTCAAAAAGAATTCTTTTTGAAGGCATAAATGTGTCCCCCAAAGAGATCCCTAGGTACCTCAAAGCTCTTAGACAATGGATGCCAATAGAGAGTGAAGAGGTGAATTTAGGGATTTTTAGACACAGCTGGGAGACTGCCTGATTCACAGTGAACTGTTCAGACCCAAAATGTGTTATTACAGGCAAGAATTAGCAATTGGCCTACGAAATAATGGGAACCACTTCCGGTCAATTAAACCTAGAAATAATCATTTATTTTTAATTAGAGTCAGAAATTAAGCTGTAAGCAGCTACAATCCTGTCACGTGGAATTTGTTCCTTGTCTATTATATACTGTTTAGTAACAACTATTGTTTTTGAATATTTTGTACCAGACTATTGGCTCAACTTTTGTGCACATCATGTCACTTACATCAAACATGTAAGACGGGTACTCTTACTTATCTTTCACAGAAGAGGGAATGGGGTTTTAAGGCATCTCGCAGGATTTGAACCCTTATCTGCCTGACTCCAGAGACCACAGTCCTACCTAGTTCTATGTGGCATCAATATTTATTACATGCCTGCCACTGAACAAGGCACTTCTCATGTGTCTACAATTATACAAGCCATCTAAGATGGCCATCCTGGTTTTGTCTTGGGCTACATCATGCAAGTCAAGAATTTCATTAGCCAGCGTGTATGAGACAGACCCTGAACGAACACACTTCTGCTGAGAAGGAAGTGGAAGAATGACTTCTGGAGATTCTTCGGGAAAGAGGAAAACAGGGTCTCAATCTGAGAAACCTTAAGGGTACTTTAGGCTTGAAGATTAGCACTTGGGAATGAGAGAGAAAAGGGCCTCAGGCAAAAACAATAAAACTCTATTTTAGTTTGACATGGTGGCAACTTGCCTTAAAAGAGAAAGGAGGAGTTGGGAGAGATATGGCAGGGAAGAGAGGGACCATAGTGTTTCAGGTCTTTTTTTTTTTTTTAAAAGACATTCCCTGGAGTCTGCTACAGTTAAAAGTGAAGGGATAGAGGGGGTCAGATAGAAACAAAGTGCAGAGAGAGAATTGAAGGGAGCTGGGAGAACAGAAGATAAAAGATCACAGGAGAGGTAAGAAGAAAGCCAGAGGTAGCACAAAGCCCCGGGGAAGAAGCAGAGGAACTGTGGCAGTGGAGGAGGCGAGTTTAATCAGCTTCGCCTAAGGCAGCCGCAGTTAAATAAAGGATGCAGGGCGGAGAGGAGCTGCCATTCTGTAAAGGAGAGGGTCAACAGTGGTTTCAGTGACAGCTATCTGGGGCCAAAGTGACAGAAGGTGGGGAGACAATAGGAGGAGCCTGGTTGCAGGAGTGGAGAAACAAAGACCAGTGGAGAAAATGATGCAGGGATGGAGGAGGGAGAATGGATGGCTGCATCCCTAAGGGGTTGCTGGCTGCTGGCAGGAGGGGGACAGTTAAGGCAGCAATGACCACAGGAGGGAGGGGAAAGTGTGGGGCAATCATAAAGTGAATATTCAGATGCGTCTCAGAAAATGTAAGTTCCCTGTGGCTGTAAACTGCGAACCAGTCTGCCCCAGACATGGTCAGCTTTGGTTCATCTGGCTAGCTTAGCGCTGACCACAAAGACATCTGATCTGGTTGTGAAAGTGGCTATAACACCAGCCCAATTCTGCCATAACCTGTCTGTGAGTTTGCTTTCTGATGGAGGAAGCAGGGGGCTGGGAGGAGGCACCCGAGGGATAGGTATAGATCAAAGTAAAAAAATAAATGCTACAAGAAATGGCTCTCTTAAAATAAAAGTGTTTGTTTTGTTTTGTTTTGTTTTTCAGAGAGAGCCCAGTGAACTTCATTTGGGAACAGAATAGAATCAAGGGGAAACTATGGGTTCTGGGTCAGAAAGGCCAGGGGTTGAAACCCGGTCCTGCCACTTTTCAACTGAACATGGGCAAGTTATGCCCTTGCCTGGGCCTCCTGTGTGGAAAAGCAGCTCCTGACAGGGCATCGTGGGTAGGTGTTGTACAGAGTAAGCTGGCAAGAGATGGGCTAGCAAGTCCGTGGTAGGAGTGACAGTGGGGTGTGAGGGCAGAACAGTCTGGAAGGACCCAGAGAGCGAACCCCTTTGGGCCAGATTTTATTACACTGCTGAATAATGAAAAATCTAATTCCAAAGCCACCCTTTCAATACGACTGTTGGGCTGCACCCTGCAGGCCTGCGAGTCCTGTGCTTGCCCAGCTTCTAGACTGAATTCCGAGAATTTACGTACGCACTTAATTTCTTTTATGCCAATTAAACAGAGTTCATCCACAAACCAATCTTGGCTGTGACATTTGGAGGCAGAGACACATCATATTTCTAAGGCACACACAGACATACATATATCTACATGGACACAGATCTCACAGTTTTCCTGCTAGAGTTTAAAAGGCCTCCCCCCCCCCCTTCACTCTCGCGGATTACAGTTCCTGAGAGCCCAGGTAGATCATTTACATCTCAAACGCACACGAAGAGAAATATCAATTCCTTCTAGAAAGCTAACTTCCTCTAACCGCGTACGCAAAAACCAGTTTTAGAATGTCAAGACAGTCAAGACAAGGATTTTTTTCCCCCAGTTCCTAAATAGCCAATTCAGTTTAAACGAATAGCAGCAACAGACAATAATAGGTACCAGTCAGTCACATTCACAATGCCTCACTCACAGAGGAACAAGAACCAGCATTTAAGTAATCCCCGCCTCAGCGGTAGCTCAGCCGCCGCCTGGCGTAACGTAAAAAGCGCGGGCCAGCCGGCCGCCGCGGCCGCTTCTTCCTCCCAGGCATGGAGGCCAGCATGTCCGCAACAGCCGCGGGGGTGTCCGTGAGGCCTCTGTGCTGCCTTGGCGGCCCCTGTTCATCAAGGACAGCCACCACAGGGCCCCACATACTAGTGGAGGCCGCCCCAAGATTACCTCTGCAACTTTTGGGGGTCACCCCTGAAACTTTTGGGCCCCACATGTTGGTGGACGCCCCCCACTCACTCCCGAACTTTCCATCCCGCGTCCTTCCTTCCCCACCTCTCGTGCTCACCGGAGTTTCCTCGTCTCCTGGCTGCTCCACCAAGTTTTGGCTGCACAGCCCAGGCGTGCGAGCCCCGTGCTTGCCCAGCTCCTGGACCGGAAACAGGGCCCGGTGTCCGAGACAGACGTGAATGGTTTTTAATGGACGGGGAAGCTTACATGTCTGAAGCAAGGCTCTGGAGGACACCGCACCGTGCCCGCAGGCAGACAGCGGGCAGAACATGGCGGCAGTCCTCGCTGGGGGGGGGGGGGGGCGGTTAGCGCAGGTTTGGCTCATCAGTTACCAGGGAGACCACAGAGGGGCACGCCCCTCCCCGCCCCTCTGATAAGCTAACAGGTGGAGATGTTCTGATCTCAGAGGTAGAACAAATCACTAGCTGGGGGGGAGGTCAGTCAGGTGAGCCGGGTGAAGCGGGCACTGACAGAGCAGGGGATGTACAGAGAGCAAGAGAACAGCCATCTTGGGTGACCTGACCCCAGACGACCGTGGAGGACAATTCATATCTGGTTTCAAAATAACAAACGCAAAATTTTTGGAGTCTGAGTGTTGGAGATTATGTGGTAATAGCATGAGGATCAATCTTTTTTAAAAAGAAGCTTATCATGGGATCTTTATTAAATATTGCAATTATTTCTTCCTATCTATCTACCTATCTATCTATCATCAATCTATCCGATCATGCTTGGAGACTCTTGGCAAACTGAAAAATCCCTATCACTACCTTTTAAACATGCAACTTTGAGCCTATGAGGTGCAAGGAAAGTCAATTTTATAACTGTCTTTAGTGCCACATTCAGACAGTAAAAGCAGCCGCTTAAAAAACCTTTAGGTAAATATTTGAAATATTCTAAAACTGACATTCTGAATGATATTCTGATACCACTTCAATAATGTTTTATAAAATTCAGAGGAAAAATGGAATTAAGTAAATTTGAACTTTCCTTTTTCCGAGGCAGTTAAAGGCCGTACTATTTGCATATTCTAATGTGGGATCACCGTAGCTCAAGGTACAAAGCTTCACAAGAAACTGTCCCTGGCAGGCCAGCAGAGCACGGGCCATTAACCTTCAGCCTTTCATCTGTATAAGACAAAAATCAGTCTCTTCTTTTCAAAGTGGCTTCTGTGTAACCACTCAGCACAGCCCATGGTTTCCAGAACCATCTTTGGAAACACAATTAGAAGGTTTAAAAAGCAGAAACACAAGCTCCATCCTATTTACACATTTAAAGTAAAGGTCATTCTCAGAAACTGGGCTTCCCAGATTTCTCCCCTTGAAATCCCTTAAGATATGTAATACCAGCATAAAGGGAATCACAAATCCAGTTTTCAGAAAATGGCATTAAATATAGATTTAAACTTTGACCTTTAGTCCCAAGTGAGAGGACAAAAAATTCTCTTTACAGTGAAAGGCATGTTACTACTAAGCTTCAATGAGTAGGGGAGAACCTGCCTGGTACTTGCCGGGATTAAGAAGCACCAATCGATTTACCTCCAATGCAGGTGTGCTGCAAATCCGCTGGGTCGAGATGCAGCATGTGATTGGGCCAAGCTCATCTATATTCTAGAGTTTGTAGAAGTAGCTTCTGGGAAACGGGGGTCTTCTTGGCTTGGGGAATTGACGTTTCCACGGCAATATTTGAAATGCAATCAGAGTGAGCAGCAGTAAGAAATGGAATACACAGGGTCTCCCACTCCACATTAGGGTCATGAGCAATAGTGGGAAATCCGTGGGTAGCATGATGACAGATTGGGCAAACAGGGAAATCATGGAGACCCAGAGCACTCATATTTTTACATCCCTTATTATCCTGAGTGCCCTGCAGCTGTCGGCCAGGGCCCCACGCTGACGACCCACTCTGCAGCTCACCTCCCTGCTACATCCTTGACAAGTTGATATTGAGGCCCAGATAGGGGAGGAGGTAGATGATGGACAATGGGAGACAGAGCTTATTGGAGAAAGGGACCATCTGTTATGTGCACACCCAGAGCCAGAAGGAGAAATTCTCCCTGACTATGGAATTTTCTGGAACAGGAAAGAGCACTGGACTGGGAGTCAGTTCGTTTCACTCTCGCTGGATGAGCTCACATTTACTAAGGAGCACAATTACTCATTTGTCTCTGTCACTAGACAGTGACCTTTCGTACAAACCTGATCTTGCTGATTTTCCGTACGTGACAGCTTACACTTGGGGCTCAGCAAGTGTTTGTTGATGGGATTAATGAGGGGAAGAAGAAAATTATTTGTTGGGAGGGACCGAGGACTTAGCCAGTCCAAACCTTTCACTTTAAAGATAAAGAAATGAAAGCCTGGAGAGGTGAAATAACTTGACTGAGGTCCCACTGCTTGTTGGCTGCAGAAGTAGTAACAACAAGAATGATGATGATGATCAACATAATAAAGTGCTTAAATTATGCAACTGCTCATGTTGTTGATTTCTGACTTGGTTCTTAGGTCCATCCTCACTCTTCTGTTTTCTCCTCTGTATCCGGGGTTGGGAAGGCTGGAAATGACATTTCCCAGACTTCCTTGCCAGCTTGAGTTAGGTTCCGTCATTGGGAAACACAGAATCCTGAGAAACAGGGACAAGAGAGAAGTCATTATATCAATATTTTAACTAAATTACTTAAATCTCTGGTCCAGGGGGCAGCAGCAGCAGGTGATGGAAGGTGGCCAGAGGCCACTATAACTGGTCTGTTGGGCTCCAGGAGCCTCCGCGAGGGCACAAACTCCTGGCTTCCTCATCGTGGCAGCAGTGCTGGCTCCAGCAGCAGGGACAGCAGTGGCACGTTGGTGGCCTCATGAGACAGTGTTTGTCAGCATGAGTCACCCCACCTTCCTTTTTGCTTGTCCTGTCCCAGTGGGTAGGGTCTTCCTGTGGTTACTAATCTCTCTCTGAGTAACACTGCCTCCCCAGTTTTGCTCCAATAGCCAGTCCAAAACCTTAGTAATCTCTGGTATTAAATCTCCCCTGATGAACCACCCAAAGTGCTTCATATATGGATTGCCTCATGGAATACTCATAGAAACATACGAGATGTGAGCTTTTAGAATTACACTCCTGCTTTACTGATGAGGAAACTGAGGCTAAGAGACACTAAGTGCCACGCTCACATGGCTAAGTGGTGGCAAAGCAGGGACATAAACCAGGGCTATCTGATGCCTAAATCCACGTGTCTAACTCTGCACCTCAAGAGCAGCCCTGCTTCCCCCATCAAGTTGTCATCCTGAGGTGATCTAGGGGCTCAGCGAGGGTTTCTTCCTCCCCCGTGCTGTGGGACTGATTTCAGTGGGCACTCTTCTTTAGAATGCCCTTTCTCCAGGACTCTTGTTTTCTTACCCCTTGCCCTAAGCCTCGTGATGAAGTAGTTTCCTCCATTAAAAGCTTTATAGGGATGGTCTATCTTTTAGCAGCAGAGTAGCTAAGGGCACGGCGCTGTTGGCAGGAGAGCAAGGAGGTTAACTTGAGTGAGGGTTTGAGGGAAGAGGAGAGGGTAGGATTAACAGGCCCAGGGTTACTACACAGCAGAAGGGGCCCCTTCTCTGCCAGGCCCAACACTGAGGGCTTGACCCCTGGCTGCAGGTGGAGATGAACCAGAGGACCGAGGACTTGTGGAGTGGGTTCCTGTAAACAGCTTAGAATGGTGCCTGGCTTACTGTGAGCGCTCAACAAATGTTAGCTTAAAAAGAAGCCAGGAGGCATGAAGCGCTGCAAGAGATACTAAGACAAGTAAGAGCCAGGCTGGCCACAGGGGACATTCAACCAGGAGAGGCGGAGACCCTGGCCATATCCACCTGGGAGGGAAGAGCTGGGACCCACGGGAGTGCTGCCAGGGCCTGGGGAAGGGAAGCGGTCCACACAGGCTCTGGGCGTTGAGTAGGCTCTTAAAGAGGGGGGAGATGTGACGAAGTGGCAACAGAGGTGGGAAGCACATTCCCCAGGCAAAGAAACTGTGATCAGTGGCATCTCTTGTTAAAGCCTAAACTCTCAGGGTAATTTTTACGCAGCTTTCCCTTCTCCCTTCTAAATGTCTGAGACCAGTTTCTGTGGACCCCCAACGACTTCTGTTGTTGCTCAGGGTTGAAGCACCCTCCACAAGAAATGAATTCCAGGACAAACTTCATCTTTTCCACATCCTTTCCAATTATTCTCCATCTTTCCTCAAGCACTGTCCATCTTCCCCAAGACCCGCAACCCACAGACCCCAGGACTCCGTCACTGTAGTGACTCAGTGGGGACAAAGTCCCCTCTCTCCCAGCAAAACCCTCGCCTATTCCGTTAGGTCCCTGCTATTGGACCAGATAGCTATTTTGATGAACTCACTTGGAGCAAGATGTCAATGGCTTGTTATAACCGAAAATGTTCCCCTCTCAGAGAGTATTTGTATTTTAACACTGGGCTTCAGCACTTCATTCAACAGAATGAGTAATGCGGAATTTCAAATGACATAACATAGAGCTTATGTCAGTTAAGAAGGCATTTGATGGTAACACACACACACACACACACACACACACACAGAGAGAGAGAGAGAGAGAGAGAGAGAGAGAGAGAGTGCTGATTTTCCTGTCCAGGGTGAAAGGGAGGAGAACATGCCACACCAAAATACGCCACTTTGGCACGTGGATTATTCTGAACTGAAGGCAATCAAGACCTAGCAGACTCAGGAAAAATGTTTACCTCTCCCTTAACTACCTAAAAGAGTTTAGATAGGGGCCGAAACCAAAAAAAGGATGATTACCACAGACAATGTTTTTATCTGAAAGACCTATCTGCATGGCACAGCAAACTTCTAACTACCCCACATTAGCTCTTCTCACTGTCCTGCGACTCGCCCTCCTCCCCTTTGAAGCCTCGGGCCCCTCTCCCATTCCAACAGCACAAAAGCTCGACTGCCCAACTTGTCCTTGAGTCTTATATCTTTGGGACACCTGTACATATGAAATTAAATTTGTTCTTCTCCTGTTGATCTACTTTACATCAATTTAATTATAAGACTAGTCAAAAGAACCTGTAAAGAAGGGAGCATCTTCTGCCCCTATAAGGCCTGGTATGCCAGCTCTGTAATGTCACCACCTGCCTTCGCTCTTTCTGCATCATCCCTATATCATCTTTGCTGCTGCTCCTTCAGGCTTCACAACCATAGAGGAGCAAAAGGTAGAAGGAGAAAGACAAAAGGGCACAGAGGCAAGGTGGTACCTCCCCAGGATGCTGCCTACATCTCATTGGTCAGAATCGAGTCACACAGCCAGCCTCCAACTGCAAGGAAGGTGGGAAGGGAGCTTTCAGTTTTTATTTAACGGTTGAGCAAAGCAACACTCAAAATCTGAATTCATTTTCTGTTAGTCAGAAGGAAAGGAGAATGAATGGGGAGTTGGCAACACCAGGGTCTGCCACAAAACGGGCACGTGTGGGGCTGGGGAGACTAGGGGACGTCCTGTCCCACCCTCTGTCTATAGAGAAGCTTCAGAGTAAAGCGCAAAGAAGTGAAGCAAGTGTGAGCAAAACCAGACGCCACCCTTTCCACCATGGGTATCCACCCTACCCACTGCATATAGTGTCCCCTGCTTACCTCTGACACGGTTAGAATGGCTTCATTTTTTTTTTATCCTCCTCTTTTTTTCTTTTAAACCATTTCAGCCATTTTCAAACATACAATTCAGTGCCATTAAGCAGACTGACGATGTTGTGCAACCATCACCACTATCTCATCCTTTACTCTTCACTGCTAATCTAATGTTGGTTTTTTTTTCAGGTGTGGGGTTCAGAGATGGGGATTTGAAATAAGGGCAATGACATTTTAATTGATTCAAAAATACAAAGTATTTTGACTTTTCAAAGTGAAGAACAGCTTGGTAACATATGTATTTTCTGCTTGAAAAACATGTGGTTTCTTATCTGGATTATTTATCCCTGCCAATAAACGTTTGCTACATGTAACTCTCTTGCACAGAGAGCCAGCATCAGGACTATGAGCTGCTCCATCTTTTATTCAAGGGCATCAATATCAATCCCCTGGTGTTTATACTCAGAATCTACAAATAAATTATTTCCTTTGAATGTTTCCGGGGCCATTTTGTGATTTTGGACAGATGAACATTCCTCTGGCTTTCTAATCCCTCTGAATTGGGCCTTAACCAGAACAATGAGGACACATTTGGGGGAGGTAAAGGCAGCCCCCAGCCCACAAATAGCCTTCCACTCCTGGAAAAATTCCCACCGAGTCTCATAGGCAGAAAATCGAGGCCCGTAGCTTCAGTAGACTGTGGAACTCTAGAGGGAGCCAACTGGTGCAATTTCCATCTCTTGAAACATTTAAAATGTATCTGATCAAAGGAGGAGAAAATTAACCACAGTGTAGGAAGCTGGCAGGGGGACGGACAAGATGACCTAATTTGCCTTTCCCATTACTAATTTCAGTAGGAGTCTTCTCTGGGAATTCCACACTGAAATTCCAAGGCAAGATCACCTCAATGGGATTCTGATGGTGCAAGAATGACAATCAGGACCTGCGAATTTCGAAGACTCTGCTATTGCCTCCACTGGGGTTCAGCATGGAACTAAATTCTCCTCAGATGGATACACAGGGCCCCATTCTTATCTACATAATAACTATGGAGAAATTTTCCCTTTGGGTTTCAAAGGACGTGAGTTTGGTCTATCAAAGTTGGGGCTGTGCAGTGAATTTATTACTCGCTGAAATAAAAATCAACACAAGTACGTCTTTGCCTTAAGAAAAAAACCCACACCACTTAGTTGCTTTACCAAACTCTGGATTCAATTAATTTTTAACATGGAAGTAAAGTTCCCTTTTATTTTTTTTCTCCATTTCAAGCCAGACATTTATTTTTAACAAGGGATGAAATCATCTGAGAACAAAACGGGACATCTGTTACTTTATATCTGTTTATTTTAAGTACTTAAATCTGAGTTTGATTTCACACAATTTTGACATTGTTGCTTCATTAATAATCCTTACGTAATTGTGACCTCTGAGTGTGCCCCACGATTGCAGCATTCACTTCCCATTAGGGCAGAGTCTGATAAGAAAGCCAGAGTCGCCCTGGGATGGGCGAGGCTTCCACGTTCAAAGCTGGTCTGAATGCTGACCTCAGCAACAGCAGGAGACTACCTCCAAAAGTGCAAGGAGAAGGCCTCTCACGGGGCCCAACACAAGTAAGGAATGGCCTGCGGTCTGCTGTCAACATTGGCACCGTCCTATTTCACAAGAATTGTTGGATGGGCAACCTAGAGGCAGCTGTTGTTGCAAGAGAGTTAAGAGATGGCGTATGAAACACGTACGATTCATACAGGCACAAGTAGGCAGAACCTTGTGTTGGAACAAAGGTATCCTTCATGCCCCAGATCAGCCACCTGCCTTTCAAGGGCACTGGGATGCTGGTGGAGCAACTGGAAGGTCGGTGCAGTGACGGGCAGAGATGGAAGCTTGTGGGTCTCACCAAGAGGGGCCTCTGTGGCCACAAGGGGGCTGGCAAAATAATGGCCTGGTACCTGTGGCTGAGAATCAGGGTATGGGGCCCAGAGATGGGGATTTGGAATAAGGGCAGTGGACTTTTTAATTGGTTCATTCATTTATAGGCTAAATATTTCATGAGCTCTATGGGAAACATTGGCTATCCACAGGTAAATAGATGATTCTTGCCTCTCTGAAGGTTAACAGATCAGTGCACTATGAGAATGACTGAGGGGCCTATTTGAGATGCGGGGTATCACGGAAAAGTACTCAGAGAAGTAAAATGTAGGTTGAGACCTGAAGGCTAAGAAGGAAAGGATGTGGGAAGAAGAGGGGGTAGAGAATTCAAGCTGGAGGAAACAGCCTAGTGGAAAGCCCAGAAGGGGAAGGAGGCTGGCTTGTCAGAGAAATGGAGAGGAGGCTGCATTGTCTGGAGTGCAGTGAGGAAGACAGAGGGATGGAGAAGGGGAGGAGGGTGAGGAAGGTGGGAAAGGAGACAAGAACCATGCCTGGTCTTATGGGCTGAGGGGAGGTGTTTGGATTTAACTGGACATGCCAGGGAAGTTACTGATAGTTTTAAGCAGGCAAGTGACGTGATGTGGTTTGTGCTTTAAAAAGATGGTGCTGGCTACACAGGGAATGGATGACAAGGGAGATTAATTTCATAGGCTGTTGTTGTGGTCCAGATAAAAGTGGCAGTGGAGGTGGTGGGAAGGGGGTGGATCAGGGAAATCTTTAGGGTCAGATCAGCAGGGAATGCTGATGGATTGGCTGTGAGGAGTGAGGGAGGAGAGGGATCAGGACTATCTTGAAGGTTTCTGGCTCAAGCATCTGGGTGAAAGGTGGTGCTCTTTACAGAGATGGAAAACGTGGGGTGGGGCTGGGGCAGGGAACAGGATGTTAGGGTCGGACTGGGATGGGGAATCAAGCATTCCATTTGGGACACGCTGGCTTTTAGATGTCAAATTGGCAGTTGAATATTTGAGTCTGAAGTTCCTACGAGAGGTCTGGCTTGGAAGATATAAATAGAGTGTTGTTGGCAAGTTGATGGTTTTTTAAACCAAGACAATGAATGATGTTACCTAGGTTTTGAATACATATGGGTAAGTGTTGTGCTGGCTAGAGGTTCTCCAAAGAGGAAAAGGTACCATATTTACTTCACAATATTTTTTTTTGAAATTTAAAAGTAAATTATAGGTATGCTATTTCACCCCTAAAATTCCTCAGTCTTCAAAAAATAAGGACATCTTAATACTTAAGTAAAATCCCAGGAAATGAGGCTCAACAGGCACCTCTCGTCTGGGCGGCCTGCTGTTGTCTATGGCAGCGTACCCCTAATAAAAGCCTTTTCTATTCTCAAAAAAAAAAAAAATCCCAGAAAATGACACTTATGGTCATCAACTCAGTGCCAGCCTCTTTTCCCATGCCCAGAATTGTCCATTTATATTTTTCTTTTAATATAGATGCCTGTGAATAGGTGTAATTGGCCCAATCTACCAGCGAGGACATTATGGCTCAGAGAAGGTTAGTAAATGATCCAAAACCAGACAGCTAGAGACCTGTGGGTGCAGGATCCAAACCCAAGTCTGACCAACTCTAAAGCTTTCCCTCTATCCCCCCTTAGCTGTATACTGAGGCCTAGAACCCCATCTTCATGGAAGGAATATAATTCTTCTCCCCCTTGTCTTAGCCTCTTTTTCTTAGAGGATCATCCTCTCCTCCGAGCATATGACTCCATGGTTCCTATTCTCTGCTGAGGCCAGAGAACTATGCTCTCCTTCAGCCAGGCAATGGACCACTCCCTGAAGGCACTAGGGGCCTGGAGGAATCCAGCAGCAGGCTTCATCCCAATTATCACAGGTTCAAGAAGCCAACCTTCATTCAATCCTAGGCTGCCCAGAGGATGCAAGGGGTGGGGGCAACGGCCTTTACCTGGAGCTTGGCAGGTGAGTGGTGATGGAATGAGGGTTCTGATGCAGGGACAGGATGGAGCAGAGTGCTCCACCCTTTTGCTTCCTGTAGTCATATCAGTGCTTCATGCTCCCAGGGCTGCACTCCGGGGAAAGCCTGGGGTTGTGCTCCTTCCTGGGCAGCTTCCTGCAAGCCATGGCAGGGATGCAAGCCATGGGCAGGGGACAGTCTGCTCCAGTGCGCTGCCAGCTCTACTCTCCCCAGGAAGAGTGTTCTTAGCTCACCCCCATCATCACCCTTATTGCAGAATTTAGATGGAGAGAGGCCTCTGTCATTCAAAGGAGCATGTATATACACAAGAGCACTTATGGGGGGCTCCCCATCACTCTCTGGCCCCTTTCCCTGCTTTATCTTTCTTCATACTATTTATCATCATCTGCTATAACTTTTTTTTTAACTTTTTATCTCTCTCTCTTTCTGCTACAATTTAAGCATCATGAAAACAGAACATTTAGCAGTTTGGCTCACAATTCATCCCCAGCACCTACCTACTTATGTGCCTGGCACATGGTAGGCACTTCATACATACTTATTGTATTAACAATCCAATCAATCAACCAATCAAGCATATAGAATCAAAATAGTTCATAAAACACTTCTACCTACCCACCTCCAACAAAACTCAAAAATATTTTCTTATCCCACAAATCTTAATGATAAAAAGAAAAAAGTGATGAATGAAAAAAAAGAAGGAAGGAAGGGAGGGAAATAGAGGCCAGAGAGTGAATACAGGGACCATCAGAGCCACTAGAGGGAGCCCCATTCTGAGCAAAATGGAGACCCCCGGCTGGTTTCTAAGACTGTGGGTGGGGCCCGGCAAGGCTGCACTACTCTACAGCCAGAAACCTCAAGGAACCAGAGCTTCGATCATCAACTTATTCCAGGCTGGCTTAGGGGCCTGGGGAGGACATTCAGGTGCTCTGAAATACAGCGATAATCAAGAGAAAGAGGGAGTCTTAAATTGAGGATGGAGAGCAATATAGTCAGGTTAATGGAAGCACTAGCAATATTAAATGAAATTGCTCTACCACTTCTTCATAAGACGGCACCGGGGAGCCTGTTCTTTGCATAAGTAGGGAGGGTCATGGGATTTAGCGGGAGGGAGGAGGAGTTGGGGAATCAGTCATGCAGCAACCATTACAGTTCATGGGATCCCAGCTCGCAGCCCCTCGGCGCACCTGCCTCATATTTACCCAGGCCCACGCAGGAGCCAGGCAAATTTGGGCAGGATTTCAAGGGAGTCTGGAGCCAGGGGAGGCTGCTTTAGTCCAATTAAATGAAGCAGTATCAGGTGGAAAGTAATTCCGAATATTCACCATTATGGGGAGTTTTGTGTTTAAGCCCCTCTATGGACCTTCTTTTAATGAAGAACTAAACTGCGGGGTCTGGAGGTGGGCAGGGGGAGCTGCTCCAACTCACAGAGCTGAATCTCCCCTCAAGGAAGGCAGACAAGGGCCTGCAAAGTTTCCAGAGGACTGCGTCTTCCAGCCTCCCCCGACCCCACCTCTTCCGCACTCCCACCTGGGCCCTGGGACACCTCTGTGGATGTGTCTCTTCCGTTTTGTAAAGATAGCAAGAACCTCACCAGGCCTGCAGGTCTAAGAACCTGCATCTGCGTGATCACAGGTGGAGCCAATGCACTGAAGTCTTTGGAGGTTTTCTTCCCACTTCCTGTCTTCTTTCTTCCTTCCCCAGTGTTGGTCTTCCAAGGCAGTGAAGGTGAGCTAAGAGGTTTGCAGAGAGTCAAGACTCTTACATAACCGTGGTAGGGAAAACAAGCCCACTGGTGTAGGTAATAAATGCAAGAGGAGAAGGGTGTGATTCATGAGTTCACACAGCAGAGAGGATGAGTTGCTTTTAAACTGGTGAAGATATTGATTAGAGAAATCTCTCTATCAGTGGACATTTACAGAGAACATTTACAGTGAACCAGGCCGTGTGCTACATCCAGGGGGCATTTAGAGGAGGGAGGCAGTACAGGCTCTGGGCCTTCCAGTGACTCTTGATGACAGCACCCTGAAGATATTCACAGCACTGAAGAGATAAAGCCTAAATGTGTGAAATGGAATAATAACCATACGTAATTTCTCCCCTCAAACAACATAGACCCTTATTTCAGACCCTGATTCTTCCTTGCTTGCAGGAAGCGCACTTCTGGGCATGCCTGAGTACGCGCTCCTGCTTAGCACCCCCGTGATGGTCCAGCAGTGGCCCGAGGGTAGCGGGAGCAGAACGCCCTGACTACAGGTGTGATGTCGGCCAGCCTTTTATTTTCACCATGCACAGTGATTCTAAAAAGTGCCAATATAAAATATTCCTCCTCCCACCCCCCAAAAATCTTTTTGTTGGTCTAAGTTACTGTTGAGTTTTAGTCATATATATATAAAATGTATAAACACATTTTTATTACTTACCATTCAATAATTTTTGTATTTTACATGGGAGCCAATTCAGAAATTTTCATCCATACAGTCTCCAATACAGGCAGACACATATTCATGTTCCTTTTGGGAGTAAATTCTTGGAATTAGGACTATTTTGAATTCACACTGTGTGTAGTTTATGTCTTCAACTCCTATGATGAAACATATCCCTGCATTCAAACAGTAGATGAAAAAAAACAGCAACAGTACAAGATGGTAAGTACGAAACAACACAATTCTGTTATTTTATGTGACCTCTCAGAGTTTTTGTTTTAACAATTCAAGACAGTGAAATGGAGTGCACACTCTGAGGTATAATTTTTTTGTTTACTACGTGTACATTTTAGTGCACATGTGAGATATTCTGCTGACTGATTAATATCTTTAAAATTGAGATTTCCTCTTTTTAAATTGCTAATTGTTAGTTTAAAACTAAATGAGAAATAGAAACAATTACTATTGAATACTACATGCTGATTCCTGAATATCAATATTGTAACAGAGACGAGAGGCTGAGAAACAGTGCCCCACGCTGCATGTCAAATACACCAGGGATTCCACCACTTTCCAGAGATTCCAGAACTTGTCCTGGAAGGATTAGGGCCTGAACTCACCCCACGGATGTTGCTTGGGCTGGCAGGTTCCCTCAGTTTCACACACCGAGGCATTTCATGTCCCCTTATCCTACGTTGTCTCTTTCTCCTCCCTGCTCCTCAGTGTTTTCCATTCTGAACCCCCTCCTACTTCCCCTTTCTCATATGTGGGGAATTCCCAAAGAATTTGGGAAAACAGAGTTAGCTATTTTTTCTCTTCCTAAGCCTGCCACTTGTTTTACCCTATTTCCACTTTCAGATTTCTTTTGGCCCTACTTTAGTTCTTTGATGTCAACCAAGGAAGCCTATCCAGGAAAGGTTGCCCTTGGAAAGAGTACGGATCAGTAGATTGGAAGGAATCGCCCTCCCCAAAGCCCAAATTAGAAAACTGATCGAAACAATTGCTTAAAAAGCCCACTTATTAAAGGACTGAAAACTGTGAATCATGATGAGGGGGATTTATCAGAAGTATTCAAAGAAGACATGTGGGACCAATTTCCAAAATAGGAAAGCATTATCTCCTTGGAAATAATCCAGGGAAAATACAGAACTGGGAATTTCAATATTTTGCAAGAAAATGGAACAAATCTTAAGAGAGAAAGGCTCAGTGAGCAAGACAACAGAATGATGAGAAGTTAACACAGTGTGTTTATGAAAAACTGAGCTTGCCAAACAAACGGGATATCTTCTAACATTTCAGCTTCAGGATTAGCAAAGGAGGTGGCTTCAAAGTACTCTACCTTCATTCTGTGATGGATTTGATATGAAGATTAGAAAGGGGTTTGTTGTAATGGTAACTGGAAAGTAACGAAACAACCCACAAATAGGTGACGTTGCCTCTGACTTGGACAGGAAGTTTTCAGCAACGTGCCAAAAGGATCTCTCTGGCCAGGGCTGTTTCACTGATGCTCTGGAAAGGGAATCGAATAGCATCTTACTGGATGGAGGAGTCCAGGTATAAGAGCAAATCTGTGTGATGGAGACCGAGGAGGACTGGCAGACTCCGTGGTCAACATGAGCCAAGCTCTGCACACCTGGTGTGCCCTCAAGTGAGCTGACATGGCGGAGAAGGAGAGTCTTGGGCTGAGAAAGCGGGTCCTCAGAGTCCAGCTGGCAGAGTGCCACCCTTCCAGGCACTGACAAAGACACTGCTAGGACAGAAGAGTCTGGCAAAAAGCTGGAGATTGTAAAGAGAAGAAGAAAAGCCTCAGGGAAGGCACTGGCTCTGCCCCCAAGTGTAAACGCCCTAAATCCCAGGGGAAGCCAGGGTCTATTTATCCTGATAGAGCCAGTCAAAATGAGGAGTAATGCGGGAAATTAAGGTAGATGAGGCTTTAGAGAAAGAAAAAACTTCTGTTCAGCAGGATCTTTTAGATAATGAAGTGGTCTCTAACGAAGCCTGAAGAAGCCCGACATTGGAAGGAACATGGAAAGGGGCAGTCGCCCTGCCTACTGAAACGTGCGAGGGCAGAGCGTCCACCTCCTCTGTCTCTGCAGTCTCTCCTTTCTCTTTTAACTTTATGCTTTTCCCCAGCATGTTCCCCGCTCTGAATTGCTCCTCACGAGGCTCTGATCCAATTCCTGGTGTCATTTAAATGGGCCCGGGTTTGCAGGATCTGGTGATGGAAGAGTGGCCTCCCTCCTCGCCCGCCCCCTGCCCTCCTGCCGCCCCACTCCAAGTGCGCGGCCTGCGCCGCAGCCCGGCTGACTCCTCCGCCTCCGTGTCGGCCTCCTCATTAGACATGCTCTGGAGCTGGCTGGTGTCAGAGCCGCCGAGGCATCAGAATGCAGGGCATGCCTCAGGCTCCTGGGAAGCTGCACATTCCGCATGAAATATGAAGGCAACGGCCAGCCCAGGGGAGACCCAGGGTGAACTTAGTGGAATCACAGCAAAGGTGGCTATTGGGGGAGGGGGGCCCTGCAGGGTCAGGGGGAAGACAGGGGCACTGTTTGGTGGTGGAAGGGGGAGGCTTGCAGGGAGGGGACCCCTGGTTTCTGTGTCCTCTTGGCTGCTCCTGACTCACACCCCCCTGTTCATTCCTTCTGCATATGCTCACCGTGTAGCCGTGATTATGGTGATGTGCCCTTTTGAGATAGGCAGCCGGCTCCCTCTCCCACTGTGCTCATCACTGATTCTCGAGTTCTCTTTTGGGACAACCTGAAATCATAAGAGCAGTCCATGAGGATTCCGGAGGACCTGACAGTAAGAAGCATAATAAAATAATGATTGTCCACAGGCCCTGGGGAGACTTGTCACACAGCGCTCAGGGCCTGCAGAGGTTAAGCGTGCTTACAAGCGGTGGCCTCAGATGGCTCCGAGGCCTGACATGAAAGCCTGCCTTCACCTTTCTCCCAAACCTCCCGGCTTCCAGCCAAGCTTCCTTGCTGGGGCTCCAGACAGCCACTCTGAGGTGAGGGGAAAACTATCCATTTCCACCATAAGCACTAACACCCACCGTGTGTCTCTGACACATGATAGTGTGTGTGTGGCATCTCTCCCTTAGACACGTACCCACAAGAGTGTGGTCAGTTCAGACGGAGGTCCCTGTGCTTGTCATTTTATCCATGAAGCAGAGATGCTGGGTTATTTGTGGTCATATATCCAGGGATCGGCACATAGTAGGTACTCAATACATATTGAATAAATCACATTTGGTGAGTCCCCCCTCCTACCCCATCACACATCTAAGTCATCAAGAAACACAAATCTACTGGTTTCTCCACACACAGACATTTTGAGAAGCCATTTTTTTTCTCCCCAACCTAAAACCACAGTACCCTTTACAAGGCACTCCAAGAGGGTATGGGGTTGATTCCATTTCCTGCTGTTGATTATAGAGCATCACACCTTCTTCTGATCAGAGAGTAATATATTTTTTATTTATATTTATTTCCCCATATATTATATATGTATATTCCCCTCCCCCCAAAATATATATTTTTTCCTCTTAAATATATATGTATCTCCCTGTGAGAGTTTTCTGCAGGAAACCCCAAAGCCATGATGTGTCCTCAGAAGCTAAGCCATTCTGACTGGCGGTACTGCCTGCTGCACACCTCCAGGAGGCACCATTTCTACTGAGGCTGCCCTGCTGGTCGGAACGTGGAGAGACATGGATGCTTGTCTGATATGTGAGAGCCTTCAGCACATATAATTGTACTTGGTGACTTTCTGTTAATTTTGCAAAGGAATTAGCTTCTTTGTGAAGAGAGAGGACTCTCTCCTTCTGTTTGGTTCCGGATGCAGAGCAGCAGGAGGCAGCAGCATTCAGCTCAAATGCTGGCCTCTTCCAAGACTGTCAGCTCCCTGGGGGGAGAGCATTGTCTCTCCCACTCACTGCTAGGTCCCCAGTGGCTAGATGAGTGCCTAGCACAGAGCAGGCACTCCACAAACATTTTGGTTGACTTTTGCAAGATATAGTACCTTATTTTCTAGCCAATGACAGGTTCAGGGCTGGGTCACTTAGAGTCTTCCCTGGCTTTGATATATACAGATGTTGAGAAAGAGAATTTCTCTGCAGCACTGCTAAGGTGAGAGTAAGAAGTTAATCACAAAGAGGAGAGAATGAGACTATCAGACAAAATGAGGAGATGGTGAGAGAGAGCGAGAGAGAACAAATGAGCTTGCCCTGACACAACTGTGTATTCAGCCCCAGCTGAAGGTCTAACCCAGAACGTCTTAGTAATATGAACCAATAAATTCCTTCTTTATTTATTTGTTTAAGGTAATGTTAGAAGAGGGTTTCCATCATTTAAAACCCAAAGCGGTCTGACTAATACACTGGTTTCATACTACATCTCCTTTCAAATCTATTCATTTACCCCATGCTGTCTCTTTATATTTTATGCATATGGGACTTCTAAATTTCAATTTTTACATAGCAGTCATCTTGCCCATTTCTTTTGCTCGCCTTTAAGCAGAACTGCGTTTCAGCCACGTCTCTCAGGGCAGATGTATCTTTCCTATACCAGGATCTGGACAGAAGGTATTCTTCAGATTCCCTGGATAACAGACTGAACAGTCCCACTGGTGGTGACAGATCCTCAAGTCCAGAGTGTATTCAGCACCCCCTCAACAGCTCCTGCTGACACTGCCAGGGACCTTGGCAAGGGCACCCTGCTCTGTGCTCACCTCTGCTGGGACAGAGCTCAGTTGTTTGCAGCTTATTTTGCAGGAATGGGGTTTGTCTCCCCAGCTAGACAGGATGTGGGCCGTTTTCAGAGAACAAAAGAGGGAAGAAGATCAAAGTTCCTTGGACATTCAAAATGTGACGAACACCATCCATGGCACTGCACGTTCCCGGGAGATAAATAACTCCCCTCGTCCACAGTTGAGGGCACAGGCTCAGAGTGGCTCAGCTGCCACCCACTTGCCCGTGGACTGAGATGCTCAGTGACAGAGAAGATCTGTTTGGTCTGAGCATCCACGTGTTCTCTCCCTCCACTAAGTTGCCTCTGGGGCCACGTTTTGCTAGGGTTTGCACAATCCAGACCACTCAGCACCATGCCGGCCATGCTGTAAGGCCAACGATGACAGCACTGTGTTTATCGCCATTTCAGACTAACCTAATGAGGAGGGAATGTTACAGACCACCCCCTCTGTGGTGTGAGAGGATTGCTTGACATGGAGATGCACAGAAACAAGAGACGTTTAGAGTCCAATTTCCTTCCTCTGTGGCCCACCCAGTCTCTGGGGTTGAGAGCTCGGCCCGGGAGAGCGTTCTGTTCCCAAACAGGCAGGGATGCCTCTGGCGGGGTGTCAGCCACGGACCCACCTCGTTTTTGTTCTGCAGGTGCAGGAAAGAGGATGTGGCCCTCCCCAGCCCCCAACAGGGAAGGGTGAGAAGTGTTGCACTGTGTAGGGGCGAGCATGCACATGTGTGTATGTGTGGTCCTTGCAGCGAGGGCCAGGCAGGGGCCAGTCTGCAAAACAACATCAAGACACCGAAACATTTTCCACTGAGCAACAGAATTACTGCCCATGGAATTCTTACCCAGCCTGAGAAGAGAGCAGCAGCCCCTCCTTTTCATTAGCTAAACAAAGAGGGTTATTTTTCAAATGAAAACTTTCAGCGTGGAAAACAAACAATCTAATTCCCGGGGCTTTTTGAGAAGCGAGATTCTCAGTGCTCGAATAAACACGTCTATGTGGACGAGTGCCTACAAAGGGCTGTGCATGTGCCCTGATCCAGCAAAGGGGCAAGGTCTGGCCAGTAGGGGACCCAGGCCTCTTGAAACAATCCCAGGTAGGAAGGCCGGCAGAAGGCCTGAACTATGGCCTGGAAAGATTGGACTGTTCTGCTAGGGGAAAAAAATCGGTCAAAATAAAAACATTTTCTATGTCCATTAAATGATCCTCTTTCTTCCTCCAACTTAATGAACTCCCTCTGGTTGGAAAATAATCTGCAGGTTCAAGCCCTGCTTGGTTTATTGAACTCGAGCCTTCCAACTTCCCTCAAATACAAACCACTCACAGACTCGCGGGGTGGCATTCTGGCTTTCTCTAGAGGTGTTCTCTTCGTGGAAGCTCCGGGTACCTGCATCTTTTTGCAGACAGCTACCAAAATGGCAGAAGACTGCCAGGGTTCCAATTCCAGCTCCGTCAGTTAAGAGCAGTCTGCCCGTACTTCCACAAGGCCAAAGTGGGGTAGCAACAGTACCCACGTCATAGAGTTATCAAGACTGAATGAGAACATGTTTGGAACACGCCTTAGCACAGTTTCTAGACAAAAGGAGATCTCATTACAATTGTGGCCAAGCTTACGGAGTTACAGGGACATGGCATATGGTCACAGGCCCAAGCATTTTTGCTTTTTAAAGTAATAAATATTGTTCTTCAAGTAATAAATATCCTACTTTTCCCATCTCACTTGTGGAAAGCGTGTGGTTTAAAAAAATAAAAGCAGGCATAAAACAGCCTCTCTTCAGGTTGGAGCTTCCTTCTCCACTCAGTCGTGAATGTTTTGGGGAGCGCTCTATTTAACTTGGCTGCCCCTGGCTTTGCCGTGAGTAATATGTTGGGCTTAATTTCAAACTCCACACAGCCAAGATCACTGGATACTTGAGCTTCCCCAAGCTGAGTTGATACAGCTGCTCTGCCCCTGGTCACTGGTGAGCCGTCCCTGTGGGCTCCAACGGGTCTTAACACTGACAGGTCAAGATGCATGGGCCAGCCGCCCGACCAGGGACAAGGGCTTCTACAGAGAGGTTCCTAAGGGAGACAAGACCCAAGAGCCCAGGGGACAAGTGAGATGAGGCTGAGGCAGGAAGAGGAGGGCCAGACATGGGAGAGAGAGAGGGCTCGATGTAGGGGTGGGGAGAGCAGGCTGCTTGCAGCATCCTCGCTCCTGTGAAGGGAGCACAGGAGGTGAGGAGAAAGCATCCTGAATATGGAGTAACCGCGGTGATAAAATCCCCCGAATCAGGATTTCTGAGACCAGTTAGTGCTGATGATGGATACTTGCTTTAAAAAGGTTTGAGTGGGGCTTCCTTTTAAACCCAGACTTAATTTCAAATGAAACTGAATAAACCAAATTTAATTTAGGTATCTTTTCCCCAGGAACTCAGCTCTGGTGTGGAACAAGCCCTGTGCGTGTGCGACCGCTTGAGAACACATTCTGAGAGACAACGATGGACAAACAGAGCAGAGTGTTAATGACAGGCGGGCTGGTAAACAGAGTGAAGGAGCTAATGACTATTTAGTGCTTTCTTTCCAGGCTAGCAAGTGCCTCTTTGGCTTCTGAGGTAGCAACACCCTCACCTTAAAAGGTTTGGATTGATGGGCCTAATAAAAGCCCCTTCCCAAGTCTGCTGGGAAATGCAAGCACTTCAAAAGTGAAAGACAATAAAGGTATTCTAGAAGCAATATGATTATGAGTATACATTATAAATGATAATTACAATGAATTGTGTTAGCCCTCGTAGTCTCCCAACATGATCACTTAACACTGGTAGATTCAGATCCCACATGTCTCTGAAGAAAAATCTGCGTCAAACTACAAATTTTCCTCTTTGATCTCTGTCTCTTGAAGACAGGCATATGCTGGGGAGTGAGGACTGGGCCTTATATGAAGAGGGGGTGTTGTGATGTTCTGTAACTGACATGCCCCTGAATGAGGCTCTCAAGGTCACTTCAGTACTGTCACATGCATGCAGGCCCCTCCATGCCATGCATGGGAAAGCCTTCCCTGATGCTCCCTGCTTTCTAAATCAAGCTCCTCTTATTCTCTCTCATAATCTCTATTCTTTTGCCCCGACCACTAGTCATGGTTTTTTTTTTTAAACTGTGTCTTTATATTTGTTGGGTGTTCAGCACCCCTTCTAGATGTAAGCTCAGTAGGAGAGGAATCTTGTCTCTTCTGTTCACCACCATACGATGAGTACCTATCATGGTGTCTGACAAATGGAAGGAGCCAGTAAATAATTGCTGAACGGAAGAAAGAGGGAGTTCACAGGTAGGCAAAGCGGGTTGGTTCTAATGAAGCTCCCTCTTCTCTTCCCATCGACCCCAAACATTCACAATCTCCTGAAATACCACGAAGATCAGCAGTGATTTCCCACTGGATGCTAGGACCAGTAGCTTTCTCAGTCCTCATCACTCAGCCCCTCTGTAGAGGCCAACGTAGTGACCTCTCTCCAGCTGGAAACCCTGCTTTCTTGGCTTCCACGGCTCTGTACTCCCTTCTCTCTCCCACGCTCACTGGTTCCACTGTCCTCTTCCTTTTAAAAGGGAGCTAGTCAACGGCTCCAGACTCAGCCTGATCACCTCCTAGAGCTGCTTCTCCTCTGATAACTCATTCAGTCTTGGCTTCAGCCTTCAGCTTTATGCTGGTACCCATGAATCCACATGTCTAAGCCCTGAGATGCTCTTTCTCCTGCCTTCTTTTTTTTTCTGGAAATGTCACCATCCTCCCAATCACCAGGCTGGAAAACTTGGCGTCTTTTCTCAACATCATTCATCACATTTACCCAATATTCAAGATAACAGCATATTGAAAACATTCACTGCCTTCTCATTGTCTATGACTCAAGTCTCGTGATAGTCTGGATCTTCCCACCTTCCCCAATTCTTGGCTGTACTTTATCCAAATGACTATTTCCAAGTTTCCCATTGCCAGCAATGCCCAAATGCTTCTTTACATTGCCCAAATTCTGCCTTTCCTTCAAGGATTACCTTGAAGACCTCCATTTCATAAATCTCTCTTGAGTTTTCCAATCAATTATAATTTTTCCTCATGCTTTAAACCACAAACTCATTATATACTTTTCAGCTGGCATTCTCTTAATTCTTTATTGTATAATGGGTTTCTATGTATTTGTCTGTATCCTTTAGAGAAAGGTTAATAAAGAAATCTCAGGAAAGACTAAACAAAATAAAAAATTAGCATAAATTACCAATTATACACCATATGGACATTAAAAATATTAGTGGATATTATAAATAATTTTATATTAATGAATCTGAAAATCTACATAAAATATAGATCATAGGCTTAAATGTAAAAAGTTAAACAATAAAGCTTATAGAATGTACTGCATGAGAATAGATTCATCATTTTGGTGAAGGTAAAGTTGAACAAGACATAAAATTCACTCTAGCCCTAAAACAAAAGGTTGACAAATTGGTCTTATTCAAATCAAATGAAAGAAGAAGAAATAAAAAAGAAAGAAATATTGTAAGACTCTATGTGACTTTCACAAGCAGGCATGGCTCACCAATGATGGATGTTTGAAGACAGGTCACACTCAGAGAGCAGGAGTAAGACAGCAGCTTTGCGGGTAATGGCAGTGTTCCAGGACCAGAACTAAATGGGTGTCTCTGCTCTGCAAATCATCAAACTGTGTACTAATGAGAGGCATGTAAGTTACAATTCACAGTATAAAGCTCATCAAAACAACAACAGCAAAAACCCTGGACTGGAGGACCTGTGTAAACTCATTCCCATCCTAGCATTCATCTTTTGCAGGTGCTTTATGTTGTTTTGTAGCTCCGGCGCTGTCTCCACTCCTTTCTGTTGACATGGTTCTAGCGTTTTCCTCTATTCTGCCCTTGGCTTTCAACCTGAACTTGATAGACTGATCGTGATGCTTCCTCTAGGTGTTTTGCCCTTGGTGCTCATTTCTCATTCTCCACTTCTGTTTCAGTATTTCACTAACAATGCCCCCTATTAGGTTAGTTTGACTTCTTTTATAAATTTTGTTGATGTCCTTGTTTTAAATATATTATTTAAATGTTTACTCATTCTTTTTTTTTTCCTGTTTTTCCTAGCAATTTTTTACGTTCTTGTTTTCTATAATTTCATAGTTACTATTAGAGTCTTTGCTTGGCTACCATTTTAGTCCTCAAACTCACAGCTTTTTCAGAAAGCCTTCATCTCCACTTTTCTGTCCCATGAGATGAAGTGGGGAGGGGGGTTTGAGTAGGAGAAGCTCTTACTTATTCTTCACCCTCCAGCTCCAGCAGTGAGGAGCCAGGTGATCTGACATGCAATAGGAAAAGGGTTAAAAAAAAAGAAGAAGAAGAAGATCCAAAAATGACAACTAAAGCAAGTGCTTCCCAGTTGCCCTAAGTGGTTAAACAGATAACTTTCCTTACAGATTTAGCTAAGAAGCTGGCTGACCTGGGTCCACTTATGGAACTATTTGACCCTGCTTTAATTTTTTTTTTTCAGAATAAATCCTCTAGTCCTCAATTGGAGACACTGCAGAAACAAGGGAGTCTGTATTTTTTCAATCCATATGAAGGTTTGGGCTGGGAATTTTTCAAACACTGGAATAAATTTTTAATTTGGACTTTGATATCCAGACAAGCCCAGCTCGTGTTCTCTTGGGTCTCCTTCCCAAAGACCAGACTTCAAACAGACACTGCTCGCCGTCTTAGCAGAGGCAGCAGAAAAGCACCAGGCCAGCTACAGCGGCCGCAGACAGCAGAAACCCCGCACATTCAGCCTGTCTGGGCTGGACCCTGGTTTGCTACCTAGCCCTGGAAACCAGCACATCCTGTTCTGTGGACCTGAAGCACAGTTCCTCATAGGAGAATGAATGAGCCTGTCGTCCACTGGGGCAGGAAATGCTGGGATGCTGCGTTTCCACCTGGGGACTCTGCCTGGAGCACCCTCAATAACACAGGGTTCCCACCTCCCAGGGAAAAGGCCAAAGGAACGTTATTTCTTTTGGTTTTATTATTTGCTTTTTATTCTTTCAGTCCCCTACTTTGCCTTTTAGAGTTTGGATTGTGGGAGAAATAGATGTGTTTCTTACAGATGAGACCCCAGAGAACCATTGGTTTAACTCTTAGTTGAACTTCCTCAAAATTGACCAAACCAAGAATGGGAAGGAGGGAAGAAGAAACTGATTTTCTCTGACAACCACAGAAGCTCATTTCCTTTTGGTGACCTAGATCAGAGACTATAAGTAATTGAAACTTAAAACGCAGCATCCTTCAGAACAGTGGCCACCCTGAGGCTGTTACCATCATTTCCTGTTAATTGTCACCTGAAATAACCAGTTGTGGAAATGGCATGGGGGCCCCAAGCTAAGGAATGTAGTTTGGGGAACGGCTAGCCCACTCATGTCCCATAACAAAATACAAATGATTTAACAGCAATACCGACAGGGTTCTCAGAATAAATCATTTCCATTCCCACCATTACAAATCACTTACTGTGATTGCCTTGAGACAGATTTGGGGAGTTGGCTAGTGGTCACCCAGGCTCTGGGACAATTCCCCCTAGTTACCTATGGAGATAAATTGCATTTCTGACCTAATTTACTGCTCTTCCCCACGGCTAAGGGGCAAGTACTCTCTGTACTTCAGGAAGTCTAGAAGCTAAAGGTGACCAGAATAATTGTGAAGTCTTTCCAAGAATCCTCCACCCCCATCCAGCGGTGTTGACTCTCAAAAGCCTGAGCCCACACACGTGGTACTGTGGCTGGACCAGCCTGGTTTTTCTACCAAACAGAGTGCCTGGTCAGACTCAGTCATGTCTTGTGTATTAACCCCACTTTCCCCCAAGCCTTCTTTCATCCTGTTGCAATGAATAAGGTTTGGAACATCTCTTTTACTTTTCTGCAGAGGCCAAGTCCCTGTGTGCAGTGCAACTGACCACATCAAAGGTATGAACCTCTGTGAACTGTGCTTTAGTCCCATTGTCCCCTCATTGGCCTCCTCAGCACTTGGGCATGTCTGTGTATCCATTTGTCTGTCTGCTGAGGTCTGAGAAGATCTGGGAAGAGGGACTTGGAGCCTTGCATCTTTGGATGCCCACTACCTGCCAGAGCGCACATGAGATGGATATCTGAGGAAGCAAGAAAGAGGGAAGGATGATGGGAAGAGGTCTTGGCTCAGCGATCCAGTTTTCTGCACCTGGTCGCAAAGTGATAAGATGCACAGAAATAGAGCTTCCAGGAAAGCTTCCTGGAAAGTCTTTATTTTGACTTAGAAACTCTGATTTGAATGCCTCCCTGAGGATCTGCCAATATTGTATCATTTCTTTATCTTGACACCTGGAGCCTGAGCTCTGGCCCTTGTTAGTCCACATCAGGTGGTACTAGACAGATCATGTGTCCTGGCCCCTTGTGGCTCATTCATCATCGTTCCATTGTGGCCAAATAATCACTCCCAAAGGACAGATTCTTCCACTCTCCTATTCAAGAATCCAATGCTCACTCCCAGGACCCATCTGGCATTCAAGACTCTTTGACATCACCCCATCCAACTCTCCAGAATCCCTGAGGACCCTTGGGCCAATCTTCTTATCACATCTTGCTTAGTTCTACCTTGAGTCTTCTCTACCAGTTGGTATGCATCTATTATTTTGTAACCCAGTTAAGGTATTGTTTCAAGAAACCTTCCTAAGGGGCCATAATCCAGCTGACCTTTCTGCTACTGGGCATTCCTGCCTTCCCTGCAGCCCCACCGGCACCACATCCTCACCATCCGCCTCTTCCTCACTCATTCATTCAGTCAACGCATACTGAATGAGCCTACGCATTGTATACAGGAGAACTGAGATGCAAATCCAAGTCTAAACAACTGAAGAGCCCAACTCTCCACTGTAACACCACTTGGCCCTGCCTGAGATGAGGGCTTGATTCCCTTGGCTTTTGCACTGACCTCCTGTCTCAGTGAAAAGAGGTGGCACTGGCCAGACAAGCAGGAGTCTTGCCAGTTGGGCTGCAGTTGCCAGGGTCCCTCTCTTCAATAGTTCCCATGCACCACTTTTGAAATAAAATCGCTAGGCAGGCTCAGAATTTGTCCTTCTTGGAAAACAAGACTGTAACTGGGCTTCTGAAAGGGACCTAGATGGGGCTGGAAAGAGAGAAGCATTCATCCCTCATCCAGTAATTCCTCCCTTACACACCAAGTGAAGAAGCTCAGACTGGGTCTTGGTCCCATCCTTGGGTAAGGAAAGAAAGGAAACAAGTGAGGGAGATGAAGGCAGTGATGACCAGAGGAGGCCACGGCCAAGAAGCAGTGGCCAGACCTAGAAAAGGATCTGGATTTGGACACAGAGCTGTTCGCCTGATTCAGCGCTGGCTGGGCCTGTGGAGAAGGAATCTTTGGACGTGGGCCGAAGGTTCTGAGTTCACTCATAGTGGGTGACAAAAACGAGATGCTTATTTGTTTTATGGTAATGATCTCCAAGAGGCTCCAAACTCCGGGGCGGCAGTCGGCACGCCACACGGCCGGCCTTCCTCTGGGGGCAAGAGGATTTCCTTGGTTTGGTGGGAGTCATTTGTTTTTTAAACGAGGCTGTTTATTTTCTCTTCTTTTAATGTTATCATTTTCTCCCCCAGACTCACAAGGAGGATACATAATGTAGAAACGAATCTGCAATCTCCTATTTTGTCAGCTGCCTGTGTTGATTAAAACTTCAATAAAGATCCTGTGATAAAACAGAGCTATGTTCAAAGGATCTTGTTATGTTTTTAAAAGGCTGAGCTTGGCAGAAAAGATGGAGGGTCTAGGTTTGCCACCTCGATATTTTTCCCCTTTTCCAGGATAGAACAGAAGCAGACCAGGGGAGAAACGCACAGGGGGTTCTAGTAGCCGCAGGATAGTTCCAGAGCATGTGTTTAACCAAGAATCCTAAATAGTAACCAAGGTCTGATTTAAGTGATACAGAAATTGTTTATCGGACTGGTGTTAAATGTGTGACCCAGTTGCCCTCTCCCCACCCATGGGTCCTTCAGACAGCCTCTCTCTGCAGGAAGCCTCAGCCTTCCCCTGGAATTGAGTAGGAGAGCCCCAAGCAGTGTGAGGTCACAGAACTCCAGGAATTCCATACCCAGTGATTCACCCACCTCACCTGAGATGATCACTTCCAGCACGATTCCACAGCGAGAACTGCCAGGAACACATTGCTTTAAAGACCTGGGATCACTTAAGAATCCCAAGGGGTGAGTGTCAGCAGTGCCCACCTGCTCCCCACCCCGCCCACCCCTTTCCCCTCCATACAGCCCATTCCTGGCAGCCACCATGGTCTCTCAATTTTTATTCCTAAAGAGGCCGAGAAATGTCTGTGTGTGAAAATCAGGCTAGCCAAACTCGCTGACTTTATGCAAAGCAGGCTAGTGCAGTCAAAACACTTACAGCAATCAATTCAAGTTGTTGGGTAAAGTTTTTCCATGTCCCATACATTATTGAACAGTTAATTTCGTCTTTGTGCCTGCAAGACATTCCAGCTCTCAGATGACAGCTTTATCCATTAAAGAGCGCTCGGTGACAGCCGTACAGTGAGAACTTTGCCAGCCCTGCCTGCCGGGAGGCGAGCCGGCATCACCACCGAGAAATCCTGGGACACATCAACATCTTAATCAATATGCGAGAGTCAATTACCGGGGAAGCGAGGGCTTAAGCAGGAGCTGATGATGAGGTTCACGTGCAAATGGGCTGGATCAATAAGCAGCTGAATCTCACACGTGGATTCGCATCAGTCCTTCTCCCCCAGCACCCAGCTCCCACACTGGCGGGCCAACCACGCCCTCTCTCAGCATCATTTTCAACCTGCCAATCACCTGCTTTACTGAGGCTTCTTTGATTCATTTCTTTGATGGATGTGTTGGGAATGGAGAAAGCAGGGTTAAGGGGAACAACCAAAGTCAGATTTTGCCTTTGGATCCACAAGCCGGGCTCTTAGGATTGACTACTAGGTGTCAAGAATTCTTCCCTAGGCACATCCATGAGGACAATTAAACCCAGCCTGTCTAGCTGAGAAGGAGGCCCTGTACTCAGGCCTTGATCCTCTCACCTAGGCGACTAGAGACTTCTCAGCTGCTCTCTGAGCTCCTCTTGTATTACTCCTCCAATCTGTCCTTCACTGGTTGTCCCATTTGGTTGGATTATGTCACCTCTGTCCTCAAATCCCTTCAGTGTCTACCTGGGTAACAAAATCCCAACTCCGTGTGGTGTTTTCAAGACTCCCCCGGTAGAAGCCCCATTCTTGTCATGAGTCTTGTGATCTTACTCAGCCCCACTCCCTGAAACACCGATGTGCTCTTCTATACCATCATGCACGACCTTACCCTTCTCCACCTATGTCATCTCTCAAAGCTCTCAAAGCCTTTTCTGATTTCCCTGGTCAGAAGTTGGTGGCCCTGACATTACTGGTTTGAGGTCACTGTGTATGGATTCAAGCTGGGTGTTTGCTTTTTTGTTTTTTCCATCATATCATCTGTTCCATGAGAATGGGCATCGTAAAGTTCTTCACAACTGCCAGGAAGGTAGGTAGTTCTCAGAGCACACTGAATTTACAACTGAACAGCCTTTAAGGAAACTTCCCTGACCCTGACTCCTTTCCTTATGATTGTAAATGTTGTCACCTTGGAAGCCAAGCATCCTCCAGCACCTGCCTCTCCTCAGGCTCTCTGTATTGTTGTCCTGCACCAACCCTGGAGCAGAATTCAGCTCCTGAGGGAATTCCTGAGAAAGAATCCATTGGCACAAGTGCTTTGGTGATCAGTGTGGATCTCGCTGAAAATTTGGTAAGGGTCCGCAGGGACTCTACATCAAACAACATAAATACCTATCCATATTTCTGGTCTCTGTTGTCCCTCCTCAGTGCCACGTCTGGTTTCCCTCCTGCCCCTCCATCCCCTGGAGCACATTCTTCAGATTCTTGCTCCTGTCCTCAAGCTGTTAACCTCCTTCTTCTACCACATCACTCCCCTCTTCAAGAAGCACTGTCCTACAGTCTACCTAAGCAATAAACATAAAAGCAAGAATAAACAAATGGGACCTAGTGAAACTTACAAGCTTCTGCACAGCAAAGGAAACCATAAGTAAAACAAAAAGACAACCTACGGAATGGGAGAAAATTTTTGCAAACGATGAAATTGACAAAGGCTTGATCTCCAGAATATATAAGCAGCTCATATGACTTAAAAGAAACAACCAAACAACCCAATCCAAAAATGGGCAAAAGACCTAAACAAGCAATTCCCCAAGGAAGAAATACAAGTGATCAATAGGCACATGAAAAAATGCTCAGTATCACTAATTATCAGAGAAATGCAAATCAAAACTACAATGAGGTATCACCTCACACCAGTCAGAATGGCCAACATTCAAAAATCCACAAATGACAAATGCTGGAGAGGCTGTGGCAAAAAGGGAACCCTCCTTCACTGCTGGTGGGAATGCAGTTCCATTTGGTGCAGCCACTGTGGAAAACAGTATGGAGAGTCCTCAAAAGACTAGGAATAGACTTACCATATGACCCAGGAATCCCACTCCTGGGCATGTATCCAGAAGGAACCCTACTTCAAAATGACACCTGCACCCGATGTTCATAGCAGCACTATTTACAATAGCCAAGACATGGAAACAGCCTAAATGTCCATCAACACATGACTGGGTAAAGAAGATGTGGTATATTTATACAGTGAAATACTATTCAGCCATAAAAACTGACAACATAATGCCATTTGCAGCAACATGGATGCTCCTGGAGAATGTCATTCTAAGTGAAGTAAGCCAGAAAGAGAAAGAAAAATACCATATGAGATCATTCATATGTGGAATCTAAAACAAACAAACAAAACATAAATATAAAACAGAAACGGACTCATAGACATAGAATAAAAACATGTGGTTGCCAAGGGGGTGAGGGGTGGGAAGGGACAGACTGGGATTTCAAAATGTAGAATAGATAAACGAGATTATTCTGTATAGCACAGGGAAATATATACAAGATCTTCTGGTAGCTCATAGAGAAAAAAATGTGACAATATGTATATATGTTCATGTATAACTGAAAAATTGTGCTCTACACTGGAATTTGACACAACATTGTAAAATGATTATAACTCAATAAAAAGTGTTAAAAAAAAAGAAGCATAGTCCTATATATCCAGAGAAAACTCTAATTTGAAAAGATACATGCACCCCGATATTCATTACTTACAACAGCAAGACATGGAAGCAACCTAAATGTCCATCGACAGATGACTGGATAAAGACATTGTGGTATGTTTATACAATGGAATACTGCTCAGCCATATAAAAGAATGAAATAATGCCATTTGCAGCAATATGAATGGACCTAGAGATTATCATACCAAGTAAAGTAAGTCAGAAAGAGAAAGACAAGTATCATATGATATCACTTATATGTGGAATCTAAACAAATGGCACAAATGAACTTACAAATCAGAAACAGACTCACAGACATAGAAAACACACTTGTGGTTATCAGGGGGAAAGTGGGGGAAGGGATAAATTAGGAATGTGGGATTTGCAGATACAAACTACTATATAGAAAATAAACAACAAGGTCCTACTGTTTAGCACAGAGAACTATATTCAATATCTTGTAGTAACCTATAATGATAAAGAATATGGAAAATATATGCATGTATAACTGAATCACTATTCTGTACACCAGAAACTACCACAACATTGTATTTAAACTATACTTCAATTTAAAAAAGAGGTATTTCCATGCACACTTCTAAGATACTGAATGTTCTTACATTACAATTAGTTGTCTGTACCCTCCTCCATTTCTTCCCAATTGTTTCTTCAGGATCTTGAGAGTCCCAAGGACATGCGGTAAGAAATGTTGAGAAGCCACTATGGAAACCAGAAATAAGAGGCTGGGGAAGGAAGACAGCACTTCTGTCCTCTCCATTCTCTGTGGGTGAGGAGAGCTGTGTGGGCTCACTGGGAGTGGAGACGTGACAGTCTAGACTCAGAAAGCCTGGAGAACGGGCACCAGTGAGGCTGTTTTCAGGGGGGCTGTCTGGATCTTTAGAGATGGGTACTGCTGGCTCTGAGAGCCAGAAAGGGGTCTGGTGAGGGGCGGTGGAGAGAACAGGCCACGCTGGTTCCTTCTGACTGCAGGCTCTAAGGAGTCGGGACAACCGTGCAGGCTTAACAAGGAAAGAAAGGAAGTCAGGACTTGGGGGAGGAAGAAGAGGACTGCATTTGCTCCTGTGCTGATGGTCCAGAAAGCTGAGTGAATCCTCATAAGAAGAATCCTTTTACCTCTTATGGGATTTAGAAACCCATAAGGACATTTGGACAGTGTATCATGTTCTTGTACATAGAGCTCTCCAGGCTTTCTGAGTCTAGACGGTCACGTCTCTGCTCCTAGAGAGCCCACACAGCTCTCCTCGCCTGCAGAGAATGGAGAGCACAGAAGTGCTATGTTCCTTCCCCAGTCTCTTGTTTCTTGTTTCCGTAGTGGCTTCTCAGCATTTCTAGCCCTAGGAGGAGCGCCGGGCCTCTCTGCAGGAGGACTGCGTCCTGCAAGAAGGGGAAGAGGTGGGGGAAGAGGGGAAAGAGGGGTGGTGGGTGAGGGAAGGTGAGTTAAGAAGAGGAAGTAACTATCAGTTATTATACACCTACTCTACAAAAGGCCTGTTCACAAATGCTATCTTCTTTTCTTTAACCTTCACCACAGCCCAGTGACATGTGCACTGTTAGCACCATGCCATAAGCATGGGAACAGAAACCAGAAAGAATAGCTAAAGTGGCTTTACTAGGACTACTTGGTTTTGAAATTCGGGACTTAGAATTCCAACTGGGGGTCTAAAGGGTGCCTGGCAAGTGGAGTAAGGTCAGCTCCTTTTCCATGGTGGACAGTGAACACGACCCTAGAAGGCTGCTAGGCTAGTCACACTTGAGCATGAGGTGCAGGAGGGCCCATCTGATGATTAGCGGGCTCTGGTACCATCTTCCCTGCTAGACTGCAAGCTCTTTGAGGCTGGAGACAAGCCACCCACCACAACAGCAACAGCAACAACATCATCTGCCATTTATTGGATTACTCTATGCCAAGGGTTTTAAATGTGTTATTGTATTTACTCCTCCCAGTCACCCCGAAAGGTAAGGATTATAATTCCCACCTTACAGGTAAGGAGACCAGAACAGAGAGGCTAAATCAGTTCCCCAGGTTCACACAGCTAATAAATGTAGAAGATTGAAATCCAGGTCTACCTGACTTCAGTCCTTGATCCCTTTAAACTCTTACCTGGAGTAAAGAACCTAAAGTAAGTAAGGTCCAAATGGAAGTCACCTTTCAGGAAATGCTAAAGTACAGGCACAATGAAGTTTTAATAAGTATTGTAAACGGAATGATCTCTACATTAATTTTAACCAGAGCGTTTCACTGTTCATGCATGTGTTCCTTGAACAAACTCTGTTCCAGGTTCTGTCCAGGCCCTGGGATACAGGTGGGCAAGGCAGGCCTGGTCATCTTGAAGCTGACAACCAGCTATACTTAGCACGTTGTCAGGCTTTGGGGAAGACCTGGAATAAAGAAATGTATTCACTTTCCTTCAATGCTATGTACACCTATAAACACCCTACATATCTTCCTAAAAGAAATCTCCCTGATCAGCTAACTTGATGAGATTAGCTTACCTTCCAGGGACTCCCATAAGCATTCTGCACTTTCCCTCAAAACATTCATTGTCTCTAACTTTTATTTAATGTCTACCTTTTTAACTAGACTGAAAGCTCCATTAGTCTGTCTTGTCTGTCCCCTTCCTGGCAGAGCAGACTCTTGCCCCTCCAATGAGGAGACATACGTGGAAGGTTCCAGAACACTTTTTCCATAAGCCTGCTCTCATGGAGAACCACTAGAGGTTGGTTATTGCTCAAAATAGTAAACAAGGTATCTCAGCAAGATGAGCTCTTGACAATGTTTCTGATGGGAAAAAGCTGAATCCAGGGAAATCATGGTTTTAGGAAATCAGTCTAGGAGAAAGACGGTAAGTGGCTAGGTGGACTATACTAGACCAGGACTGACGACTTCAAGAGACATTTCTTAGGAATTTCTGGTCAGACTCCACCTGATTGCCAGACAGTGTAGAGATTTACGTGTGGGCTCTGGAGAAAAACAGACCAAGATCTGAATGGAGACCCACTACCTGCAGTTCCACTTGGTAGTGTGACCTTGGACCAATCACTTCCCATCTCTGAGTTTATTCCTCATCCATAAAGTGGGACTAACAATAGTATCTACTTCATAGAATTGTGATGAAGACTCAGACTATGAAGCAAAGAAGGCAAAGCACATGGCTATTGATTAAACTAAGACAGACTAAAGAGCAGACAGTCCAAATGGTTTTAGTATTCCAGATGTGGGTAACTGGGAAAGTGGGGACACTGGCTAAAGTAGGGAACTCTGGGAAGGAAAAGGTTCGCCTGGGGTTATGCTGAGTTTGAGGATGGCCACCAGGTTTAAAGCCCCACAGGCAGCTGGGCACACAGGATGGATGCCCTAAAGAGAGGTCAGCATGGGGCACAGAGATTAGCAGAGAAATCATGGCTGAAATTCTGAGGATAGTTGAGCAACTCTAAAGGGAGAAGAGAAAGAGCAAGCAGGGGAGCAAGAAGAAAAAGTCAACCTCGTTGTCAGTGCCAGCTGACGCTGTGGCTCTCAGTTGCTTTAGACGGTTGAGTAGCGTCGCACCAGCACCGTGGCAACTGCTTGCTGAAAACCTTCACCCTAGTTGTTTTCCATTCCTGCAGAGACATCCCAGTGTCCCTCAGGTTAGGATATAAATATTTTACAAACTACAGAGGGTTGGTATATCTTAACACTTTGACTAAAAACTTGTTTTCTTGAAAGTTAAAGGATGTATATTCCACTTGCAAAAATACGAACATCTACATTAGACAAAGAAATGGAAGTCGAATATTGCAATATTCTATGTAGTGCTTCTCAGGGTTTCAAGGTACTTAAAATATTAGTATCATTCCTTTCTTCATGAGGTTTTATAAGATTCATTGTCCAAGTTTAAAATTGAGTCAGGACTAAGTGCCCAGAACATAGTAGGTGTTGATTGAACAGGTGTCTGTCCTCTTTCCTTCTTATAGGATGAAGGTTGAAATGTGGTCTACAGACTCAGGGAGGTGAGCTGTTTGAGAGATTTCCAGCTATTTCTAGACTAAACTTCCATTAGCTGGGGTTAGGGGAGAGGAGAGAGAAGAAATCTGATTACTACCAGTAGAGCAGGAAAAAATTCTGAAAGGGAACTAGAGGACTCTGTGATGGGGCAAAACTGCAGGAGCCCAGGGTAGAAAAGACCACCCCCAGTTCATGAATGGCGTACAGACACTGATACTAAAAAAAGGTCCTTTTGCTAACTGTGCAGAGAGAGTTGAACATCTTTTGCCCAGTCAAGTTTCTGGCAAAAACATCCGAGAGACCACGAAGTTCAACTCTCCCTGTGGATCAGTCAAGCTATAAAAAACAAGGACATGTACAGCCACCAGGGAGTAAATGCCACCCAGGACACGTGCATCCTGCCCGTCTGCCATCTCCAGAGAGTGCGCGTGCCCTACTCCTTCATCATACCTGTGGCTTAGGAAATTAGGCAGCTTTGGGGAGACATCGTTTCTCATACCAAAAAAGCATCTCACTAACTCAAAGTCTGTGTGCTGGCCTTGGTCTGCCTTCATTTTTATCAGAAAAGGGTGGGTAACATATGAGAAAAAAAAAAATTGGCCCTGTAAAGGGATCCCGAAAGAATGACATATTTGTCTGTTAAGTATAAATATGAACAGCCATGGAGATACGGTCCTGCGGTGCTAGGTTTTCACTTCAGTAACATTCATCTAGTGCCAGGAAACACTAGATTTAGTACCTGAGGGACCGGAGTTTCAAATACCTTATACTTTTTTTTTTAATACTCTGCCAAGAATTTAAATTGGTAAAAGCTGGGGACTGACAAAACTTGATCCCCAAGAGCTTTTCTGGCACTGGTTTATCAGAGAATATGGTGCCATTATTTTTATTATAATTATTATTTTTTTCTTTGGTGGGGTGAGAGCTCATTTATAACCCAGCGACTTCTACTCCCAGATGTATTTTTCTTAAAAAAAATCCCAGCGCTTAAGTAAACAGGCTTTGCCTTTTGTGGTGGCCTTAGAAGCTGTCACTGGACTTACATGCAAGGGAGTTGCAAGCCTTTTCATGTTTTTAGATCAGATCAGGAAAAGTTGAAAGGAGAAAAAGTTAATTTTAGGGTCCGTGTTGCCACCAGCATCCCACACACATGCCCCCTTCCTGAACTCCCCACTGCGTCCTGACACCCAAATCACTTAGCGGGCTTTGCAAAGATGGTGTGCCACCCCAAAAGAGGGACACAGCAAAGGCCAGAAATGAATTAGATAGCCCGAGCCTGAGCCCTGGTACCATCCCTTTTTAGCCATGTAACTTTGGACAACTTTGCCTTTCTTGGATTTTTTTCATTGGTAAAATGATAATTGGATTTTCCAACAAGGGGTGTCGGGAGGATTAAATTAAACAAGATAAATTATGTGCAAAGGCTTGGCACCGGGAGTTTTTAAAAAGACAGTGTACAGAAGATGAGAGCCGGGAAGTGGGGAGAGAAGGAAAGCACATCGTGGGGGCAGCATGTGGATTCTGTTCCAAGGTTGGGCTCTTTACATAGACTTTGGAGGTGAGAAAACAACTGCCACCACGGAGACACATAAAACCAGAAGATGCTGTTTACAGGCCAGCATCTTTACGCTCCCTCATCGCTCCCTGCAGCCATATTCCCGACTCCCATCAGTTCCCCCTAGGACTTTACCCACAAGCAATTTCCAGGGTCAGCTCCCCACTCTCCTGCCCAGGGCAGCAGCAGCCCGAGCTTTCTTGAACAGACCTGGCAGGTCTGATTCTGCTTGAAATGGTTTGAGTTTTATTATACAATTAGATCAAGTCTCTTAGGTGTAGTAGCCCTCCTCATACTTAGAAGAATAGATTAGCCATTAGGACTTTGTATATTTTTCCCAGTAATTGACACCACATCCCATTTTCCTCACCAAAGGGAAAAAGAACCGCATAAAACAATCATGATTTGGGGGGGCAGGAGTGGGGGCACTCGTAATGCAACAATGTCTGGGTCTTCGTCTGCATCCGTTTCCCTTCCCCAGCACGGAACAGATCCAGCAGCCGGGCAGAGCAAGCCTCATTCTGTTTGGTCTGGTGGTGGTTGCCATTCCAAGCCCCTGAGGCTCTCACTCCCCAAACACTTGACTAAGAATAAACCAGGTTCTGCCGTGTATCGGTTCTGCCACTGATAAATAAGCAGCAACCAGCAGCCGGGGGCCCGGGCACACCGAAAACCCCACGGAACCAAGACCCAGTGTCGCCTCTCCTTCTCTGTCTTTTCTCTTTTCTTCCAGTGCCTCCTCCCAGGAATGCTCCATTACACTCCCTCTCTCGGCATCACCCTTCTTGTCCTGGTCCGGAAAGAAGGAGGCTTTGTGGGGTGGTCCACTTAGCGGTGATTTGAGGCCTACTAGCATCCCCAGTTGGGAAAAGGAGAGGAAAAGAACACTCAAAGCCCAGAGAACAGCTGGTGCCTAAGACACCCAGGTCCATTTGTGTCCTCTCCCATCAAACACCATACATTAACATTTAGAACAAACTAGGAAGAAACTCATCTCACTGAGGGATTTAAATAGGGGAAGATGCCATCACCTAAGTCGGCTGGCCCATGTTTGGCACTGCCCACCTTGGCAAATGGGCCTCCATTTTGCACCTCAGCCGAAAGCAGACACCGCAGGCCAAGCAGGCTGCCTCCGCACGAGCAACACAAAACAGATGTTCCCAGATGTCTGATCACACACTTGTTTCCTCTGGTCATGCCCTCACAGCCCACGTGCCCAGTCCAACCACTAGCCTGGTGACACCAGCAGATGCTTCGCATGTTCTACCCTTGCTGCAAAACATCTGTGAGATGAAGGTCCTCCCCAACTGCAACAGTCTTTGTGCCAAGGCTCAGTGGGACCCTGACCGCCTCCACAACTGCCCGGAGGCCTGTCTGTGAGGTGCCTGGTGCAGCCACGAGCTGGAGCAGTTTGCAGAGAGAGGAGAGCCCTGCTTCCCCTCCCTCCCTTTCTCCCCGTGTGGCTTGTCAGACAGTGAGGCCAGTGGCACCCGCGTCAGTAGACATGAAATGTCGTATGTACATTTTTCAGCTTGGGTCGATCTGTCCAAAGGAACTCTGCTGATTCCTCAGAAAGAGTCTGAAGAGCCCAGTTTCCAATAAGATCAATAAACCCGCTCATCCCTGATTACAGAACTTTCTTCAGGTACCTTATGACCAAGTCAGGCCATGCTGAATTCTCATAACTGTAAGGGGACCTAAGATGTCACCCAAGACTTACACATCACCTAGGGTGTGCTTTCCTGAAGAAAGAAGTCCTAAAGCTTGTCATTTGGTCCCCAAGGACTGTGGAAAATCATAAGATGGTAAGTGACTTTTCTTTGGCCACAACTGGTGATGACTTGTGAACATATCTATTTTGCCCAACTTGGCTTAAGCTAAAACCTACTGTTTTGAATAAAACTTGGGTCATTCTCCACCCCCTTCATACCTTACCTCTAGGAACCCCCTGCCAAGTCCTAGAAGCACCCCCCTTCTTGGAACTAGGAATCCAAAATGAAACTGTAGTCATAACCTCTCTTGCTGGTTCTGAAAACATGCAGATTTAACTTTTATTTTTACTTTCAACATACACATGTCCTTTCATTATTTTTTAAAATTTCCCTCATGCTTTCCCCAAGTCCTGCCTTCACTGTCATGAGCCAGGGGCCAGCCGAGCTGAGCACACTCCTGCACCCAGCAGGCACCTGAGGCTGATGGGCTGCCGTGCGCCTTCCCTCCGGGTCCTTCTCCCGGTTGCCAGAAAAAACCCAGCTGGGTGCCGCAACCAACACAGGCCCCTAATTTAAGTTTAATAGCACAGCATTTTTACTGTTTTTGGCCAGGGTGTTTTGAGAAAGGTTAAAATATGTGAGAAATACACGCTAAAAAAAATCTGTTTAGAAAACAATTCCAGTCTAAGTGCTCCATGCTCTCAGCTCTGGCCCCCTTTCCAGGAAAGCAGCTCCGGCAACCGCACAATTTAGCTCCATTTGGGGGGTAGGGGGTTTCCATTTCCTTCCTCTGGGGTTTTTTTTTTTATTAGTTTTTTTTTTAAACTGTTTTTCTTTCCCTATGCTGGTTTACTGCCTTGTATCTATCTACCCCCAAGGAGTTTAAAAACCTCAAGTCAGTATTATTGGATTTTTCTTAGTGTATTTTCTGAATTTTCTGGTGTGAGAGCATGTGGTTAGGATCTGTGTGTTCGTGTGTTGGTGAGGATGGAGGGTGGTGTGCCAAAGAGATAGAGAGAGAGAGGCCCAGGGAAGTGTCAGCTGAGCCTTCTAAGTGTGCACGGAGAAATGACTGCCTTGTTCTTTTCATTGCTGTGCACAGCCCGCCGGTCAAAGGCCAATGCAAACAGTAGGCCCTGAACAAGTATCCACTATATGCATAAGGAATAGCTGACTACTAGGCACCATTTTTTGAACTTTTACTCTGCTTATCATAATTGGTGCTTTATGTCATTTTTTTCATCCAGTCCTCACGATAGTACCACAATGATGTTGACTCAACACGATGGAGGAGTAAACTTCAGAGGTCACTTCCTCTGATCACATGTGGAATAAGGCAGGATTCTAATTCAGTCCTATCTGTCCACTGGAAATAACTTAAATTGGGAGAAATTATGTATATATCTGACCCTCACTCCTCCCCCAAAGACAAAAGGTATGGATGAGCAAATGTTTGGACCTGTTAGAAAAAGGCTTCTCATTGTAGAATTATGGACTCAAAACATTTGAACGGCTCAGTGAATTTCTCTGGGCTTCATCTTTCTTTGGGAAAGAAGCAGGTTGGTTTGATCAAAGAGCCCTCACAAGTCACTGTGAGTTTCCCCCAAGCCCGCACGGTGCCCCAAGGCAGGCATCACTAATAGATAACACATGCGGCCTCAGAATCTTTCTCAACACAAAACTCGAGGCAGCTAGTAACAATACCCCTGCTTTCCTGCTCTCTGAGGCCGTGTGTCTGACAGTGGGGTTCGCCAACCTCCAGTCATTTGTTCGCCTTTGTGGTTTTTGCCGTATCAGCACTCTTCACCATCTCAGTGTAGTTTACCTCATTGGTTTACGTTGCTTCTCCAACTTTTTAACCAAAAAGCAGCCCTTTTCAGAGAATAATATTCATGAAATAGGGAATTTAATGTGGTAGCAGTAAGACTTTTAATATTGGTTAAAAAGAAGCATGTAATTATATAATTTTCTATCAGTTTGTTCTTGGCATGTTTTCCGTACTTGTGCCTCTGGCACGGTGGGAAGTCCACAGACTTTGGGGTTAAAGAGACTTCATCATACGCCAGCTCTGCGACCTAGGGCATATCATTTAACCTTTGGAATCTCAGCTTCCTTTTTCATAAAATAAGTCTTTCTTTGTCGTACTGTCCAGAGGATTAGACTCAAGTTAACGCAATATAATCTAAGTTAACACAAATAACCTAAGTTAACGCGACAACGCGCACAAAGCTCCCAGCAGAGTCTTTGGTGCCTAGTAGATGTTCAGTAAACGGCGGCCACTGTGACTCTCCCTGGCTAACGCGTTGTGTGGCCAGCATCAGCACACCCCATACTGTTTGAATGTCCCCTCCCTTCCCTGAGCTTCAGGCTAGACCGTCTCTGCCCAGATGCCTGCAGGTCCGGGAGCACCGCAGGACTGAGAGCACCGCAGGACAGTCTTCAGCGGCAAACATTTACCCAAAGAAAGAAGAGCTCTCAAGACTTCTGCTCTCGCTGTCCTCTCAGAGGGCTGTGGCCTCCCAGTCACGGAAACATGGGTTCAGTAATAAGACTCCCTCAAAATTAGGGAGCCGTTTTATATTTGTGATAACTGTCATCCCCAGAACTCAGCACACCTGATTACACAAGTGGATTTTCTCTCCTGCCTTGCCTCTGTTATGACTCCTAAGGGTTTTCTTCTTCTGAGGGACAGGAAAAAGGACACACATCGTGAAAAAGGTCTCTAAGGCTCAGGACAGGAGTAGAAATGACTAAACAATCTTCGCCTGTCCCTAGGCCCAGAGGCCTGTGAGGCTGCACCTTTGTTCTCTAAGCCAGCTGAACACACCAATTTTCTCAGCTGACTTTCTGTGGATCCAAAGCAGCAAGTGACATTGAAAAAGCCCTACGTAGAAGCCCCTGTCATCTTGATTTGTCTGTGAAGAGTGGATGACAGAGTGCTAGGACTCTCCCCCACGCTTTGGTCTGAAAGACAGCGGCTGTGTTTATTTACTTAGGGAAAGGGAGGGGAGGCAGAGGAGGGCACGTCGCAGTGCTATGAAGGATGTCAAGCTTTTCCTGCGCTGGTCCTCTGCGAACTGCAAAGGTCGGGCTGAGACTTGGGAGAGACGAGAAGGGAAGGTGTGTCTCCCTAGGAAGCAGTGAGACTGTTTTCAGGTTACCCTGGGCTCACTCTCCTCCTTCCCATGCCCGTAACCTGTGCTCTTTGGGGTCTAGAGCAGCTGTCCTCAGGACAGGGCAGAGAGGAGCCCTCACCGACAGCGCTGGAACGAGACTGAGGTCAGAGGGGGATCATTTCTGCCAGGTGGAAGGCAGGGAAATTCCTGATAAAAACAATATGACTATGACTCAAAGAGAAAGGCAAGAACCAAAATCATGCCCGGAATGTAGGGAATTCACAGTGATGGGAAAGAAGATGGACGAAAAGAAATAGTCCGAAAAGGATGCTGGCAGACAGGCAAGCAACACACCCCTGACACTGAAAACCAGACAGCAGTAAACACTCAGGCCGGACTCGCCACCTTGTTTTCTGACCGTGAACTGACACCCTCACTTTGTGTGCGTGTGTGAGCTCGTGTAGGCAGAGCAATTAAAGAGGAAGACCGAAGACCGAACAAATCGATGTTTACAGATTCATAATAAGTTCCTTTCCATATATTTATTTATTTTCTCTTTAGCCACTAAAGAAGCAACAGCACACTTGCAAGGGAGCAGTTGTTGCCAGAGGGTGAATCATGGCTATATTGATTTGATTATGTAAAAGCTCAGAGGAACCTAAAGCCAGATACAGAAATATCTCATAGCTCTGAACCCTATGGGACACACACTAGTAAAAAAGCAATCTTTATATTGTTCCTGATAAAAGCATCATTAGTTTCCTCATAGTGAAACCATTTCTCTGCTGATACAGTATATGGTTTTCTTTTTCTCTAGAATCCACTCAGACATAATTAACACTCAGTTACCAGACTTTAGGTTCCCTGGGGTGAACTGCTCGAGTTGGGGAGGGGGTCGGGGCTAGAGATGGGAAGAAAGACTGAGAGAGGAGAGGGAAGGAGGGAACAGAGGAGGGGCCAGGGAGGAGAGAAGAGACAGGGGCGGGAGGGGGTCAAAGGAGTTGGGTACAGTATTGGATGATCCATCTTTGGCCTTCCTGGCCCCCCCCACCCCGTCTGTACCGCACAGCAACACGAGAGTCAGCGTGGTGGCGCCCTCTGCTGGTTCTGCTTATCATCCCATCTGCCAAGCAATCTGGTCGTCCCTTCCTTAGGGAGATCCCCCCAGCTATCACCTTCCAAAGAGAGAAGGCTGGACTGACACCCCTGCAGACAGACAGACGCCCACAGTCATGCTCACTGTGTGTGCTAACACGCAGCAGCCACAGCGTTCTCTGTTTCCTTTCCCCTGCCTGCTTGTCGGCTGGTAGGCAGCAGCAACCTGAAAAGCTATGCTTCTGGGGAGAGCAGGGCTGGCCTTGAATAGCGTCTTAAAATTTCAAGGGTTTGGGGAAATGGAATCTAGAGGGCCCTCCCAGGCCCCTAGCTCCTGGCCAATGGTTCACAGCCATGAGACAGAGATAAAGTCCTGGCCGCCGACAGAATGGGCTGTGGTTTGAGGGGCCAGCATGCTGGGAGGCACTGTGGGCCTCTCCACCGGGCCTCGGGCTTCTTTACAAAGGTGGGAAAATCACCAACTGTTCTGCTCCTCCGATGAACTTCTGAGCAAACAATGGCCCTTTCAGGAAAAAAAAAATAGTTCTGATTTAAGAATTCTCTTTTTCCTCTCAGCTTCATTTTCCTTTGGCTCAAGGAGAAGGGTGATCAGAATCATTCAGGAGACAGGGAAGACCAGCTACTCCTGGGGCAGAATGAACCCAGAAGTGGATATGAGCTCACCAAGCAGGCAGAACCCAAGGCACTTTAGGAGTTTAGCAAGCCCATGGGTGCATACACACATGCATGCACACACACACACGTACACATGCACACCGTGGGTATAAAAACATGAATGCATGACACTTCCACACACAACCAGGACCACGTGTGTGCAGACCTTCAAACACATACATACATATGTCTTAATGGGATCCCATATGGACTGCATCTTACATCCTCAGCCTTGCCCTCATCCATCTTTCTCCCTCTGTTCCCCTAAAAGCTGATGTTTTGTGGAAAAATCTCCCTTGGGTGTCTTCTAGTTGTTCCGTCCTGAAGACCCTTCCAGGGAACCCGTCCCAGCCACCAAAGTCTCTGTGCTCTCACCAGCACCAGTTGGCCGCATGTCTGTTAGGTGGATCACAGGGGATTACAATGAAAAGCTTCTGCAAAAACAAGGGGCAGAGCTCTGTAGTCAGGCCGATGTAGTGGTTAACAGCACAGCTTTGGAGCCAGACTGTCCGGGTGCACCCCAGCTCTGTCATGTTGCTAGCTGTGTGTCTCCCTTTCCCCATCTGCAAAATGCAGACCCCAAGAGTACCTGCTTCGTGGGCTTGTTACGGTCACGAAATGCGTTCACATTCAGAATCTGCCTGGAATAATGCTTTTCCTGTAACAACTGCCATATAAATGTTTGTCAAACAAAGGCACATAATCCAGGCTGGGTGTGTTATCCTCACGAGTAATCCTGGGTAATCACAGGTATTCATGAGTAATTCCTCTTCCTCTTTTTCTTATCAGGTAAAAGAAGGGAAAGAACACACACACAGATGATGACCAGATGGACATGTCCTACAGACTTTTCCTATCTTGGGGATCCTTTTCCCAATCTCATTGATTATCTCCTAATTATATGTTGTAGTAGCATTGTAACCTGCATCACGTCACTTTGGGCAGCAGTCTCCTCATCTGCAAAGCCTCTTAGATCATTTTTAAGATCCTCTTTAGTACCGATTATTTTAAAACCAGATATAGGCAATTTTCAAACCATATTTTAAATACTAGTTGCAACCTCTTCCATTCATTTCCCCCCCTTCTTAAAAAAAGCACTGTTAAAAGTAGAACACTTGACTACTTTAGATCCCTTTTCTACTTTTTTATCTTTCCCGCTTTCTGATGGAAGCATAATCAACAGTGAAATAGCAGAAAGTTGGGTGACTGGGGTCACATGATAAATTATCCAGTGAGCTTTAAACAATCAGTGTATTAGAAACAAAGCCAGACAGAGACATGACAACCTTCATGGAGAGCCTCATAATTCAGTGTTCTTCTAAAGTGATTTTCTTTCAATATCTGTTCAACATTATATGGAGCGGAAGGAGGAGAGGGAGAGGACAACCCTCTGTTCTCTAAACAATTCTGCTCAGTCCCAAATTTGCATACCCCATTCAGGAAAGCAAAATGTTGGCAGCCAACCAGAACTGCCCTCTTTGGAAGACAAAAGATCACACAACTATTGCAAAACCCCAACCCACTGCAAACAGTTTTCTTTTAAATACTTCAACTGCACAAATACTTCTGATAAATATTACTTTCTCAGTCTTATTTTATTTCCAGTAAGATCTACTGGAAATAAAGGGCAATGCTTTAGTGCCCTTCTCAAGCAATGCCTCTAGAAATGGTACTCTGACCCACCTCTGAAGCTGGTTTTGATTAGCAGGGAAGTTTTCAACAGATGTCTTTCTAGCCATGGGTCAGGAATCTCCAAAACACTATCTGCAGTGGCACCTGTCCCCGGGCACGGCCCTGTATTCCCCTTTGAAGGTTTGCTCATTCCAGAAACAACCTGGAAGATGCATGACTTCCTAAGAGTTGACCTCCACACTGAGAAGCCATAGCAAGCCTGGCAGTTTCCACAGGGAAACATTCTTTGCCCTCTTTTACCTTCTCAACCTCATCTACCCAACTTTAACCATCATAATGTGGACTTTAAGAACCTGTAACATCTGTAGTGCCTTTGAATCTTCATAGAAATATTAAATCATGCACAGAGTTATTTAAAACAAAGTAGTGCCTGACTGGATGCTGATTCTTTGAAAATTAGTAATGTATGTATAACCTCTGTAGTAATCCTTTGATAACCAAAATATTCAACTAATCACCACAACCTTACTAAGTCAGGGAAGACGGGAGTTTGCTGTGGCCATGATGTGCTTCATCACAGAGTGTCCTTCATGTAGAAGGATGGTTCTTGTCACTAAGATGGGCTTTAGGGCTTTGCATTCACCCCTAATGAACTGGATGAGGTTTAGCCAGCTTGAGTGTGAGCAGCCAGACATGCCAGTGTGGACAGCTGGCCAGGCCAGAGCTGACCATGGTCACTGTGGTATGGATCAAAGAAAAGCAAACTAGACCACGTAGGGAATGAATGTGAGAGGACAACCTCATCATCTCCTGCCTGCTCTGAGCAACACAGCTAACTACACACAGGCTAGACACAGATCTTTTTCTCTTTCTTACACACCCACAACTGTCCCCTCAAAGATCTATTTGGTGCAGGAATTTCCATTTGGGGATGGGCCAAAACCAGAGCATGGGCATGACCTGCATAAAGCTCAGATGTGAATAGTACAAAAGCTTGCTCCCCTCCACCAGGACATATGAGAGGATTGTGGGAAAATTCCAGAAGCTCTCCACTCCCTAGCCTCAGTGTTGACAATTCACTGTCCAAATTGTGTTTTCACATCTCTTTTACCTTGTCTTCTTAACGAACTCCTACTCATGCTTTACAGCCCAACTCAAACATCTCCTCTTTCAGGATGACTTTTATGGCTCTGACCACCACCATCACTCAGGCAAAAAGAGGCTCTTCCTCTCTGGGCCTCCCCAGATCTTAGTTCATGCTCCTTTCATCTCAGCTCCAACAATTACTAACTTCCTCTGTCTTGTTTTAACTGTGCTCATAAGTCAAGGGGAGTCAAATTAGTATCTCCTCTGGGGTTGTTGTGAGGGTTGGGTGACTTAATATAAGTAGAGCTCTTCTGACAATGATGGGCTTAAAGTAAGTGCTCAATGAATCTCATGGTTGTTAGAGCACCAGATACAATGTACTGTGATTATCTGCCTGCTCTATTTGTGGCTGTGTGCCTCTTAGAAGAATGACCACATCTTTTTCAGCGTTCCATCAGAGCAATCCCATAATCCAGTGTGGACCAGGTGCATGACTAAGAGAAATCTCCATCCTTCTGGTTTCATGACCTAGATGCTGTTAGAGTCACACACGTCTTGAATGTCATTGAGATCCCTCAGCATTCTAGTGGGCATGTATGGGGGCTGTAAAATATGACCACAAATACTTTGATACTCCCTCCTTCAAGAGGTAGGCCCTGATTCCCTCCCTTGAATGTCTAACGAATGGAGTGTGGCAGAAATGATGGTGTGATTGGAACCTAAAAGGCACCCCCAGGGCTTCCCTCCTGCTCTTCCTCTTGGGTCACTTGCTCCGGAGGAAGGTAGCTGCCATATGGTGAGGATGCTCAGGCAGCACCGTAGAGAGGCCGTGTGGTGAGAAGGTGGGGCCTCCTGCCAACAGCCAGGTGAGTGAACCATTTTGGAAGTAAATCCTCCAGCCCCAGTCAAAACTTCATATTCTGCAGCCTCAAAGAGACCTTGAACCAGAACTACCAAGATAGCTCTTCCTAAACTTCTGACCCACAAAAGAAAGATAATTAATGTTTATTGCTGTAAACTAGTTTGGGTTAATTCATTCTGCACCAATATACAACTAATACAGATGGTGACTAAATCCATGACACACTCTGGGTGAGATTTCTGTCTAAAAGTGATGTACCTCTGAGAAGATGAGAAGGCAGAGGAGGGGGTGACAATTTCCTATAAGGTTTTCTGTCTTGGGGACAGAGACAACTCACATCATCTCTCACTAGGGCTGGCCAGGCTGCCACTCACCTGGGGGTGCTGTGGCCCCCTGGAGGCTATCCTCAGAGAGAGGAGCTGGCCTGCTCATGGGAATAGGAGGACCCACTGCCTACTGTCACCCTAAACCCTCCTGGCTTATGGTCACTGGCCAAAAAGCTGACCTAGGACAGTTTGTGAGTATCTTCAGTTCCCTGGAGAGTCTACCTAGAGTAGAAAAAATAAAAGCACTCAATCCAAGGACCTGATCATACCTAGACTCTGCCTCTTTTTTATAGACTTTGAAAAAGTCATAGAATTTCCCAAAGCCTCTCAGTATTGTCATCTGAGATATGGGAATAATAAGAACGTCTATCTTATCATTGGTGTTGCTGTGGAGATGAAATGGGATTATATATGAAGCATTTTGCACACCACAGATTTATAGTGCTGTAGAAATACTAGAATTGTGTTTGGTTTTTCTCCATAGCCCACATAGATGCTCATTCATCTCAAATTCCTTAGTAACTCCCCACTGCCCTAGAGAAGAAGTTATTTAGTAAGTTTATATAAAGATGCAAAGAGGATGCCTGGAGACATGTAACCCAAACAAATGACTTTCAATCTACAAAATTCCAGTACACAATGGAAGAGAGATTTGGAAGAAAGGCAAATACCTGGTATCCATCTACACAGACCCTATGTAAGGTCAACTCTTCTTGGCTAAATGACTTTTGGTGACTTGAGATGGATGAGGAAAAGGGAGTGGTATGTGTGTATATATATATATTGCCCTCAATGCAAATTCGAAACAGTATTATCGACCCTGGTTTCAAGGCAGCCTTGCCTGCAAACAGGGCTGCAGCCTTTGATCCCATGAAATTCCTTCCACTTTCATGATTTTGTCTTCACAACATCTTTTCCCTGCCTCCCCTCCCCACTTCTCTCTCCATGAGCTTCTACTCTGTCAGACAAAACCCAGAAATATTGAAATGTGGTTTAGGTATCAAAGCAGCCAGGAAGTTGAGAGAACAAGTTAAAACTATTTTCTTAACTCACGGCTTCTTTCCAGGAAATATAGCACTTACCATAGATAGATAAATAGCCCGAGCCATTTAGATAATTTCACCTGTCCTTTCCCACTTGTCAAAGCATTTAGCTACAAGCATGACGGGCCCTATTTAAGAGAACAGATACCTCCCTCAGCTACAAACAGTGGCTGCTCTCTGGGGTTTTGTTCATAGAATTAGGTCACAGGCAATTCAGGAGATGATTCCCAACCAAGCAAGCTGGGATTTTCTCCTTAAAGACCTGAAAACCCAAAGACTCTGCTTTTCTGAATTAGACTCTTCATTTAAGGTCATAAGATGTGCCTCTTTTCAGGACAGTTTGTTCTTAGTAAGAACAGCTTCCAGGCCACAGCCAAGGTCACACCAAGCGGGGCCAAATTCAACTTCGAGACTTCTGAGACGCATTGGGAGACAGACTTTCAAGGTCTCCACCTCTGAAAATACCCTCACGGGGTGAAACACTTACCACCCCAGGTGCTACCAGGGCTGCGGCTCGAGGGTTTGGCAGCTTCTAAGGCAAGAGTGGACTATGGAGCCTTGGAGCACAGAGCAAATGACATGGAGACATGCTCTGGCGTTTGTGTTCAAGTTGCATCTAGACTCACCAGCCTCCCCTCCTCATTTGTCTGTTGTGATTCAGAACCTTTGGATTGCAGAGGACAGACCAACTCTTAAGAAAATAAAGAGTTAACTGTGAGGATACACAAGATCATGGACAAAAACTGGAAACCTGTTAGACAGTTTCAGGGCTCAGTCTTTCTCCCTCCTTCCCTCCTTCTATTTATCCCTGTGCATCTTTCTCTTCTATCCTTTCAATGACCAGTTTTCACCCTGGACACCATGTCCTTTCTCTGCCCATGGCTCCAGCTTCCTTGTGGTATCTGCTTCCCCATCTCACTCGGAATTTATTCCCCCAGGACCTTGTCTAGCCCTCCTCTATCGCATGGTAGCCCTTCTACTTCGCCTCCATTGATGATACTTCATTCTCTCTTCTCGGCTGAAACAGAGGCTTGGTTGACTCAGCTCATCTTTGGGGGGCCAGGCTACATCTTTGGAAAACTTTGGCTTGGCTTCCTTGGGTCTGTGCCCACCCCTGTTCCAATCAGCTGTGCCTGGAACAAGTCACATGGTATAAAATATGGCTGCCTCGGGCTGTCTTTCATCAGGAGCTGTAGGTGGAGAAGCATCTCTAAGAGGGATGGGGGCATGTCAGGTGGTCTCAGTGCTGCATCAAGGTACTCGTGGAGAAGCAGGCGACTAAGGCAGAGCACCTGGCCTTAAGCCAGGGCCACTCAGATTTCCTTCATTAGCCCCATGTTAGAAAGTAAAGGCCTTAACGCTACCCCAAACTTGGCTTCTCATCAGGCACCACTTGCAGGTGTACAGTGTTCGAGTTAAATGTGTATGAGGACTGAGCCCAGGAGAGCAGGATTCTGGGCCTGTTAACCCCAGGCCTCAGCACTGTTGAGTCTGCTTACCACTCCCAACTGGGCCCCAGGTACTCTGGCACTCCCAGAAACCCCACGAGCTCCCTGACAATGCAGCTGCGGATCTGAGCATCTGTGAGGCCTGATTTACCTCTTTGCTAAACCTGGTTATCATACACTTGGGATCAGGTTCCCTGGGTGTCATCTAATAAACCCATGGTTTAATTTGGAAACTCCTTGAAGCATAAGCATATACCAATGATGTCCTAAAGAAAAACAATTTTGTAACTGTCAGACACATGATGGAATGGCCAAAAGGACATGAAATCAGCTATGCAAATTGTGAGATGTAAGTCACACTTCTATTTGTACCGTGACAGTGTGAAAATTGGAATTATTTTTTGTCAATAAAGAAAAAAAGTCAGAGACTATATGCATTGCCTGATGAAGAAAACTACTCTACTACGTCCAAATTATCTGTGACATGCCCCACAACACATTTGATTTTTTTTCCCACTTAAACTATGGCTCAAAGACCATCAGGGTTGTGTTTAATTTGATATTTTAAGAAACTAATACAATGAAAATATATATGTGACTATTTAATAAACACCCCACTGGCTGAAAATGAAGAAATATGTCATGCTATATTCTGTTGATAATCAATTGGTTTAATTTTGCCAATTTAATTTCAAAGATGTAGGAAGTAATAAAAAAAAGTAAGTTAAAGTTCAAATGTCACCATCAACAGGTGCATTGGTTAAAAGACCCCCACACCACTGTGTTAAAATGTAAGTTCGACAGATAGGAGTGGCATTAAATCGCCTTTTGGAAGAGGGCATAGTTTTGCATTAAGAATATGGAGTCAGCAGATTAAAATCTTCTGCCAATTACATAACTCTTCTAAGTCCTGGCTTCCCTATATGTGAAACCATGATTGTGACAGCTCGCTCTGGAATTCTTGCAAGTACTTAATGGAACGATGCCCAAGAAGTGCTCAGCATAGCATCTGGCACATGATAAGTACCTGATAATATATAGCCTTTATTAATATTTTACCCAGTTTTTCTTTTGGAAAGAAAAAATAAAGAGCAGCTAACCTGGGAAGTAAAATTAAAAAAATAATAAATAACACAAACCCTTGTTATTAATCACAACCTCATTTAACTTTAATTCAACTGAAAAATAGATTCATAATTCTCCCTGAATCTTTCTGGTAACATCAGATCTTTCCCAGGCTGGCACGTTGATGTTGACATTTGATGTTGAGCTGTCAGCAATGTGCTGTTCTTGAGTGAGTGAAGGAAAAATAATGATGTCAACACCACCAGCACCAGCAGCAATAGTGGAGGCAGGGCAGCAATCTACTTACTAGTGACCCTGCTGACGGGACAACATCAGTTTGCCCGTCTAGTCTCTTTCTGAAACTCTTTGCCCCAAAGTTCCCGAGGGCACTTGGGAAAGATTATCCATAACTGGGCCAAAAGGCCCCACTGCACGTAGAAATTTACTTTGATGTTTTATTTTTAAAATTCACATGAGTTTTGAATTCTGCTTTATAATGTATTGGTATTAGTTTTAAAACAAATTAACACTTATTCTCTGCCTTGGATCATCCCAGTGCATTAACCCAAATGTCAGTGTATCAGTGAAAAATGTTTTCAATTACAAATAACAGAATACTCAAATAGAGTACATTAAATCACAAGTACTTATGTGATTGCTTAACATGGTTAGTGATTCACTTCTATCATCAAGGATCTGATTCTTTCCAACATGGGTTAATCCATCCTTTTAAATGTGTTAGTGTTCCACGATTATCCTGTTTTTCTTTTTTTCATGATCACAAAATGACTGCCAAGCTCCAGGCATCACTTCTCACACTATCATCCCAAGAAGAATGAAAGGGAGGGAAAGAAGTCCTCCAAAACACATAGCTTTAAGTGTCTTTGGCCAGAACTCATCATGACCCTCCTTTGCTAGAAGGGAGGCTGGAGAGCAAGTTCTGGCAAAGGGAATGGAGTTTCCTTGACGGCTCAGACTAATCCTAATTCCTCCCCCTGGAGCATGGCTAACCAGGAATAAGGAGGCAAGCACGTTCACTGAATAGGCAAATAACAGTGTCTGCGACATTCAGTTTGAAAAACATAGAGGTAGGAAATTTTGCTTTTCCTGCCTCCTCTGAGTCCTCCATCTTCAGGCATTGAAGAAGAAAGAAATTGCACAGTTTTGTCTCATGAAATCTATACATCTCAATTTCTCTCTCTCCCTCTCTCTCTCAATCAGAAAGAAATAGTGTTCCAGTTTTTCTTTAAAAAGAAAAGAAAAGAAAAAGTTTCCCTTCCCAGGAGGATTTTCTAGCACTAAATGGTGTCTTAGGAGTTGCTCAAGAGCAAATATAATTCCAAGAGAAGACTCCCTGCTTTAGGCACATATCCCCCAGCTTGAGAGAGGTCTATTGCTGAGCCTGGAGGGAATCTGCAGGGTTTGGTTGAAAAGAGAAGGGTTCTTGAGAAGAGGTGCAGTTGGGGGACCAATGAAGGGTAGCTTTCCTGAGTCACATTTTCAGCACTAGGGAGTCCGTGGAGAAGGGGAATGAAGCTGCGATCTGCCTTTGAAGGGCTCTGGGGCCAAGACTCTTTCTCCCAGGGCTGCCTGAGTGGGGCCAGGCATCTGAGCCCACGGAGCCCTCAACGCAGACAAAGGAACTGCCACATCTGCTGGCTGTGTGCAGCCCTGTGAGGGCCTCTCAACCCGCTGGTCCTGGCTGCCTTCAAGGGCAGCACCAACCTTGGAATGAACAGCTTCCCTTCTATGGCTTGGGGATAGCACATCCCTGCAACTAATGGACAATCATAAGGTCCTGGAAGGCCACCCCCATAGCCCAGGCTACAGAACTCAATTTACTGTTCTGTTTCCAACTGGTGGGGGAAATATTCTGCTTCCGTTTGATTACGTGCCAATTTTCCACCATGTGTGTATGGCCAGGAGACACGGGTAGCCTTACCTACACAAGTGCCCCCAAAACTCACATCTGCTAATGTAAGTAAGCAAAGAAAGACTGCAAATGAAATCAGTATCCTCCAAAAGAGGAGACCAAGGTGGAACCATACAGGTGGCACCTGTTAAGAATGATTTAATGATAGAAATAAGGTACACTATGACAGGAAACAAAATAGAAAGCTAAAATCAAAAGTCCTAAAGTGATACGAGATGATATTGCAACAGAGCAACCCAAGAGCATAAAAGTTTCTGAAAAAAAAATAGCGTCTAAATGTTAACATTGAGCAAGGAAATTCAACAATAGACTAGACCATGATGACTGACTATTCAACTAGTGATTTAGAAGATTAAATGGACAAACTCTCTCACAATACAGAGTGAAAACACAAAGAAATGGTAATAATGAGTGAAAAGAAGAGAGATGTGGAGGACAGACCCAGGAAACCTAATATGAACTAACAGGGGTCCAGACAGAGAAAAAGGAACAGTTAGGAGAGAATAATCAAATACATGCTAGGAGAAAATTTCCTCGACCTAAGAAATGACTTGCATTTTCAAATCAAAAAGGATTACTAAGCACTAGGCAGATTTAAAAAGAGAAAAAGAAATCTAGATATATCTGGGTAAAGGTTCTGAAATCAGAGGATAAAGAGAAAACCATTTACTTACACAGAGAACAGAATGAAACTGGCATTGATTTTCCTGTCTGTTAAATAAAGGATGATAATTTCAAAATTATCTGACCAAGATACTGGGAAGCCAAAAAGAGACATTTCTACACATGCAAAGAATTTTGTACTCTTTCTAAAGAAATTACTTAATAAAATGTGCAGCCAAATAAAAATAAAATTAGAACACAGATCTCAAGGTAGCAGATAATAGAGGACAAGAATGAGGGGAGACCAAATGCCATAATGCAAGTTTCCAATTAAATCTAATTAGACGATAATAATACTCTCTTACAGTTTTTGTCTGCTTACTATGTGTCCCACATTTTAAAAGTATGTTATATACATTACTTACTTTTACTTTCCTCACACTACAGGAAAAAAATCACACTTTACTCTTACTTTTTTTTGATAACTTATCCAATGTCATATAACCAGTATTTGAACTCAGACAACTTGATTCCAGAGCCTGCAAATTTACCCTCCACCCTATACGACCTCCATAACTAGCCTTATAATAATGCCAGCATAAATTATAATGCAAGTGTTAAGAAAGACTATTTGAAAAGAAAGAGGTAACTTTAGTAAAAATTTAATAATTGGTTAGAAATAAAACCCCATATTCATTAAACAATACCCAGAAGTGGGGTAGAGGGTAGATATAGGGATTAAGAGTGGAGAAGCAAAAAACCTGCTAAAAATCCTGTGCGCTGAATAGCATCAGAGCAAAATGTCAGATACCACAATGCAAACGGCTTCACTTTTCTCATTAGCAAAGACTCTCAAATTAAAAAAAAAAAAAAAAAAAAAAAACAAAAACCAACCAGCACCCCCCCCCCAAAATTTAGCTAGGTTTATAAAAAATGTACTTAAAATAAAATGAAAAACAAAGTTTAAAAATAAAGAATAGCTGCAGCTATAACATACAAACTAAATGAAAGAAAGAATGGCAACACTAATGTCAGAGAAAGTGGAATTTAGGCCAAAACATGAAGTTAGGTAAAGAGGAATAGTTTGAATGTTTGAAATCAGTAAAATAAATAATACAAAAACTTTTAACCATACAAGAATAATTTTATAAAACCATAATCAGGGAGGGACTTTGAAGGACTCTGGTTTTCTCAGATTCCAATGGATAAGTCTGGGGGGGTGGGGGAAAGGATATAAAGGTTTAGAATAACAATTAATAGAGTCTATCTAGTATATGTGTGTATAAATGTTTTTGTGCACGTGTGTACATATATGCACACATGTACATATATATGCACAAATATAATATGCATTACAAAGAATGACTTTTTCCTCTTATGTCTAATATACATTGACAAAAAAATTTATAGTGTGCTTAGCCACAGGTAAAACTATAAAATTGCAAACTGCTGGTCACATTCTTTTTTCGTGATGAAAGCAAACTAAAAATCAGCATTAACAGCAACCAAACAAAACTCACTCATTGGAAATTAAAAGAACTCTAAACAATTCCTGACTCAAAGAAGAAATTAAACTGAATGATAAATTATCCAGAAATTACCAGAAAAATGACACTTAATATAAAAAATTAATGAGCAGAGGTTAAAGCTGTATTCAAAAGAAAACATATAGCTTTATTAATCAAGAAGATAAGTAAACTAAACATGCAGCTTACGGGAACAGGGAAAAAATAGCAAGAAATGAACTAAAAGGAAGCTGCAAGATAAATTGTTTAAAAAAAAGCTGGAATTGATTAATTTTAGAAATTTAAATAACAAAATATAAACAACTAGTAAAATCAAAGTGGGTTCTTTGAAAAGACAAATAAAATTTACCAACCCCTAGCAAGCCTCACAAAGACAGGAAATAAAAACGAGGAATGAGAAAGAAAAGGCACAATCACAGACACCAAAAGGACTAAATTCATTTTAAGAAACAAATGCAATCATATCTCTTAGCTGCTGAGGTTGCCTTGGAAAATTTCAACTTAATAACTGCCTTGGATAAAGACCTCTTTGTTTCCAGCTCCTCAGAATCGGTCTATAAATGGATTTGTATTTCTACCAGAATGAACCATTTTAAACCTGCACTAAAACAAACCATAACTAAGAGTTTAAATAGAGTGTTGCAGGGATTTTATTGCTATGCTCATACAACTCTGTTTTAAGTGACATCTGTCTTCTCTAGACTTCCAAGTTGTAATCAAATGCCCTAGGCCTTGCTTTGGGAGGAAAATCAACACGTCATTTTTATACTCAAATCACAGTGACCCAAGCCTCCCATCTAGTTAATTGCCAGAAACAGAGCCCCCTTGAACTGTTTCTCAGTTATTTCTTGGTGTCCCGATATGGAATACCTTACATGTCCCAACCAGTGACAACAGCTGCCACCTGGATTTGGCCCTGCTTTGTCTCTCTGTTACCTGCTTCTTAGAGACTACCAAGCGTTCTGCTGTTCCAGCCATCCAGTTTTCAATCACATTTTTTCCCTCTGGGGAACCACCTGCTCTGCCTCTCCCAACTCATGTACTTGGGGTAGATTTTGTTTCTGCTGACTCCAAGGGCCTATGACTCAGGCCTGACCAATCCCAGCATTCATGCCCCTAGACTTGGCGATTGGTTCCAAGATGGTCAGGTGGCCCAACCACAGGCAACGAGAGACAACGGCACCTTTGCTGGGTATCCTGGGAGAGAGGCTAACATTCTTCCCACTGGGCTCTAACTGCTGGCAGCCTTCTTGCCTCTCCATCATGAAACTATCTGGGAAAGAACAGAGCCAAGAGGAGGAGGAGGATGGTGATGTCATCTGGGTCCCCGGGACAACCCTACAGCTGAAACAAGCCTATTCCTCAACTTTTCAGTCCCATGAACCAATATGTTATTTGTTTTCTATTCCTTAAGCCAGTTGAGTTGTCACTAGAGCCAAGAAACCTAACTGAATAATTTATTTGGCAGAGTAATACTAAGCATTATCAACGGTCCAAAGCAGCTATGCTTGTGTCCAGCAATTCACCAAGTCTCTTTTCAGCTGTCCTGATGGCTTTTGCCTTTTTACCTGTCTTTCCAGAGAAACTTCCAACCAGCCCAAGGAAATGGCTGCAATTCTATTCCTTCTCCCCATATTGCCCCCTGGTTTGCACTTCCAACCGAAATGCCTCTCATTTTCCCCATTTACACTAGCTTCTGTCAGAGAATGCACACAGCGGTGGTGCCCAGGGGAGGCGCGGGGTTGAGGGGTTGTTTACACGAGCAGCGTTAGGCTCTCTCAAAGCCAGCCGAGGTGTCCTAATTCACCACATTCTCAACCTGCGTGACAAGAAATCTGTCCCTTAAGCATGGAAAGCAAAATGACCTTAAAGAGAAGAAACAGACACGAGAAGATCTCCTCCAAGCTACCATCAAAAATTTTGGTTTAAGCTGCAGATATTGATCTTTAAGGCCTTTTAAAATTCTTCCTAACAGTTAAACATTTTCAACTCACTGACTCAGATTTTTAAAGATTAATAAACCTTCACAAATCTCTTCTTGTCAACTATTTTAATAGATTTGTCCTGCACTGGTCTTATCCCCACCTCCTCAAAATAAAACAAACCGAACAATAAATCAAGACCACTGAAATGAAATCTGGTCTCACATCACAGAGCAACAGTTTTATGGGTGAAACGTGTGCTCGCTAATTTCAAGAACAAATTATTGTGCTTTATGTAGTGCAGTTCAATTTATACACTTTTAGTTACAGGAAATAAAAAATAAAGCCCACAGGCCAATTTTAATTTGGTCAGTTTTTTCTTTCACGAGCATCCCATGGTAGAAGAAACTGGCTGACATCAAATTGGAAAACCCCTCTCTGCTCTCTTGCCTGGGAGTAAACACAGCCACTCGAACTGAGAAGTTGTCTCACTTACAGTATCAATGATGCCTAATAGACTTGCATTATTAATGAAATAACGTTCCTGCCTGGCAGAGCTGGAGTCAATATTTAATAGATTTAGGTCCTATTTAGCCACTGGATTTGGGGGAAACCTGATAAAATGAAACTCAGTATGAAAGCTAATAGATTCAAAGATTACAAAATAAGCATTTCCATAAATATGCATTCCTCATAAATATTTGAGGCAATGAATGCAAGGCGATCCAATATCCTTTAATCATTTCCTAATTAATATTCTTTAGATAGGGTAATCCTGAGTACATATTAGGCCTCTATTAAAGAGCTCTGTTAAAAAACAAAACATCCAAGCAGTTTTCAGTTTTTTTTTGTGGTGGTGGTTGCTACTGTTGTTAAGGAGGTATTAGCAAGAGTTTTCTACATAAAATAAGTTGTTTAGCCTCAATGAGAAGACATTCCTTCCCATATTCTAACCACTACTAAAGGAGAACAGAAGGGTCATTTGTTCTAATGAATGAGAGAGATGACTTTCCAATTTGTAGGATCGAATGAGCCGCAGGAAGGACCTTTAGGAATTGCCTGGTGGAGACCTACACTCTGCAGAGCCTCAGAGCTAAGGGTCTAGACTGACCAAAAAAGATGCAGGTTCCAGACTCCACTCTATCCTAGCCAACGATCCTTGGACATCTCTTAAACTCCGAGAGTCAGTTTTCTTGTTTGTAAAATGGGAATGTCATTCTTATCCTTCCTGATGCTATGTTGAGGGATCACTGAAATCGCTTTGCAAACTCTCTAAGTCTCTAAACAAATGTCACACTGCCTGGGCCCCAAATCCAGCTGTACTAATTGAATTGCTGAGTAACTTATTGGGCCTCAGTTTCCCCAGCTGTGAAATGGGGATAATGATTGTACCTGCATGGAAGGGTTCTTGAGAGATTTAGATGAGTTAACTCACACTAAGCGCTTAGGTGGTAATAATGTCAGACACATAAGAACAGCATAAATATTAGCACTTCTTCTTAGTATTATTGTTACTGTTATTGTTGTCCAACATGAGGAAACTCAGTTCCAGGGAACTTCAGAGGCTTGGTCAAGGTCACAATTCCAAGGAGAAAGTATACGTCAGAAGACAGAGCTGTTGCATGTATGTCCCTTTCTGTAACGTCATGGGGTACCTGGTCCTGGCACTTTCTGGCAGGACGCGCCACCCGGTGGTGTTGACGGCGCACTCAGGGGAGAAAGCACATCTGATGGGAACTTGTGATTGGTGGAACTAAAACGAGACCCAGACACAAGAGGCCCCAGAATGGGTTGCTGCCTTCACAATGAGGACTGGGCATCGAAAATCAGCAGCTCAGCGAAGAGTAAGCAGGAAAAGTCTTCCAAGAGGCAGGGTGGGAAAGAGTGCAGTGGGGTCACCAGCATTCTCAGAATGAGGGAAAGCAAGAGAAGCCCAGCTGCCCTCTGGCTGACCTTGGGCTGGGAAGACAGCCATAAAAATCATCATTCTGATGGATGAAGAGGTGATAAGGTGTGGAGTGATGGGCCCACTTCATTTCAGGGTGGGTGTGTGTTCTTAGGCGCTTCCCTCCTAAGGCCCGGGCTTGTAAATCTCAATCGGAGATGGTCACTATAAATATGGGGCTGGTCTGGAGCATGACAGTTGTTTTATCTTCTAATGTGAGCACTCCATGTGCAGGCCCCCTCTGCAGAGGCCGGAAACTTCCTTAACAGAGTGTGGGAGTGTCCAGGCCTTCCTCCCAGCCCACCCACTTGGCCATCGTCTTCGACCTCTCACCTTTCCAAGCTCCGTAAACCACTCTCCTCACCCTCTGACAATCAGACTCCCACCCGCTCTCCTGTCAGAACAACTAGGTGCCCATTGCTTTTGCTTCCTGAGGGAAAACAATCAGGCATCACCCGGAGATGCCAAGGAGATGCGGGGTAGGGGGGTGGGGGGAACATCCATGGTTGTTTTTTTGTTTTTTTTTTGGCCTGTAGGCTGAGCGCTTTCACAGTGGTCAGCAGGAACCATCCCCAGTGACCAGAACAAAGCCCTGTAATATTGGGGAAGCAGGTGGTGTGAGGACCAATATGCTGGTGTGGGAGCTTCCTTGTTATTCCAGTCACTCCGTCCTCTCTCTGCCCCCTCTTCTTCTTCCTCTCTCCCAATCCTCTCTCTGTTTTTCCTCCCATTCTTTCTTATATCATTTTCTCTAAAATGTGGGTATTCCAGAGAGCAGTTTCACAGAGATTGAGTTATTTTACTCTTTTTTCTTTTCTACTGTCACCCAAATTACATTACATAATTAAGGACATAATCACATAAGGAAACCTTTAAGTTTTTAAAAATAAGCTTGATTTACAGCCTGTGTTTTAAGCTGAAACACCTCCTCATTGATAAAGAGGGGGACTGACTGTAAGATTTCTCAAGTTGCTTCTAGCTCTGATTTCCCAGGAAACTTTCAGAATTCATTCACTCTTCTTCCTTATTGTGGGCCTCTCTGGACTTGCAGTTACTTTCCCAAAGGAAACATACCCCAAACAATGTGAAATCAGGGAAAGGCACCAAGGAATACATGAAGGGATGGAAAGTCTTTGGAGGACAAACCCTTTTCATGTTGACCAGAGCCTGCTTCTTAGGAAAGTGCTTCAGAAAAATTTTGCATTGCGGGGAGGGTATAGCTCAGTGACAGAGCCCGTCCTTAGCATGCATGAGGTCCTGGTTCAATCCCCAGTCCCGCCATTAAAAATTAATTAATTAATAAATGAACAAACCTAATTACCTACTATCCCTCCCCCCCAAAAAAGGAAAGAAAAATATTGTGCAGGTCTTGAAGGGAAGCTGTGCAGCACAGCAGCAAGAGGCCACCTCCCTCACCCTTAAACGCTCTCACTCTGACTCAAGGCCTTTTCGGCAATGTGTTTCAGTGACAAGGGTGTATTTCCACAGTTCAGTTGGGCTTTATTTGAGGCCAAGGCAATCGCTCAGAGGTCCCACAACCAGAACTGACTGAGTTTATCTAATAAGTCGCCTGTCTTTGAATTAACATCCTAGGAGAAATAGGGTATTTCTTGGCTGGTGTCCCACGTGTTAAACCTAGGCCAAAACTACAGCAGCATTTCCTTAACCTCCCAGGAAGCAGGTAGAAATGCCAATCTTCTTATTACGCTGCTGACAAACTTATCGATGAATTTGCCCCCGCTGGAATGAAAACAGACGTAGCAGGTACCATTACTGCTATTAACAATACCCTAAGCAGATCCAAAAGTGTCTGCATATAGAAATGACCATCAAAACCCCAAACCAGTGAGAATTAACTTTGAACTTTGCAGTATACAGTATATCACACTCACACAACCAATTAAAAAGGCATGTCAGCTTGTTTGGAAAGTATCTATTGATTTCCCAGTTCATCAGATCAGGTTGATGTTCTTTCAATGGCCTCGATGACATCATCAATATTTTTCTATTTAGAATAATGACTTATTTTATATGCCAACAGCTATAAAAAACAACCCACCTATATATATTTCTACCGACACCAGCTTAAGAGCCATCTGGTTTTCTCTCCTTAACATATGATATTGGTAATCTGGGGCAAAAGAAATGTTTGGTCTTGTCATGAGACTCATTTAGAGACCACAGTAAATTTGTTTAGTTTAAAAACCAACCACTAAATCACATTTTCTCTGTTAGAGGCCGATGCTCTCCACTGCATTTGGTGTCCAAATTGCATTCATTTTAGAGTGAATTACATTCATTTCAGAAGCAGCCCCCCAACTCCCTTCTCCCTCCCGTCCAAGAAGGCAATATACTCACCAGCTGTGTGATCTTTGGCAAGTGACTTAATCTCTCGGAAACTCATTCTTCTCATTTATTAAATGGAAAAAAAAAGTGCTAGGGTTCTTAAGCATACTACCTCTTTTAACCCTCCCAGTTGCCCAGTAGGATGGATACTGTTATCAGCTTCACTTTACAGTAAGGTGGGAAACAGAGAAGCTAAGTCAGTTAGTTGCCCTAAAACAGCACAGCTAGTATGTGACGAAGCCAGAATATCTGGGCACAAATGTTCGTTACCAACTGCACCTGCCAGGGCCGGCTATGTGGGAATTCAGTCACACAATCAGAACAGCACACCATGGATCCGGCCCTTGGTAGGTGTTCAGGAGGCATTATGATGGGGGGGGGGGGGGTCACACTGCTGGAGTTCACATTACCACCTTATCGTTCAGTGCCTGAACAACCTTGGGCAAACGACAAGCTTTCTCTGTGTGCTTCAGCTGTCTTGTACAATGGCTGTGACACACAAATGACACCTGCCTTGTTGGTGAAGATAAAACAGCCTGAAACATACATGGCGCCTGACACACTGTTAGTGCTCAATAAAGGTAGCTCTCCTTACTCACAAGTCCTCCCTAAGTGCTCTGTTCCCTTCCCCTCAAATCCTCAGTGTTGCCCAACTGTTTTCAACACACAGTCAATCTCAATCTATGACTTGTGGCTGAAACATTAAGTACCATCACGACTTTGCAGGAAGCTCTCTGCTGGAAGAATTTATCTTTGTTTGGCAAATCTCTCCATCCCATTTTTCTCTCCCCTTTTCTAAGTCCAAGCCTCAAGGATTCAGTCTTTGCCTCTACAAAAATAAGCCCAGTGGCCCTTTCCCTTTGATCAAGCAATGGAGGGAAACCAAGCTAAGGGCCCGAGGCCTTGGGAAGGGCATCTTGGGGAAGAAGCTGAAAGCAGAAGGCTAGGCTCTTGGTCTTAACTCTGTTACTAATGATCTGGTCGCCCGGGGCCAGTCACCCCACCTTTCTGGACCTCAGTTCCCTCCTCTCTACAGACAGGAGACTGGAGCAGCTCCACAGCCTTCACGTTACGTCCCACAGAGCCTGGGGTCCTGTGGCAGTGCCCTTGGGACTGCCACAGGGACCTGGGGCAGAAGTCAGCATCAAGCAGCTCATGGCCAGCTTACTAATGAGTTTTTCTTGAACTGTACAAGGGTTTTGTTCTCTTTAACTATTGAGGTAGTGGCTAAACTGTCAAAACCAGGAGTTTTAAAATTAATATATATATATATATATATATATATATATATATATATATATATATATATATATTTTTTTTTTTTAAATAGCAGTTTTAGGTTTACAGAAAAATTGAGCCAGAAATCAAGGTTCCCAGATATGAACTCTTCCCTGTCACCTCTCTCTGACCCCCAGTTTCCTTTATTATTAGCATCTTGCACTATGATAGAATTACTGCAATCGATGAATCAGAATTGATACATGATTATAACTAAAGTCCAGGGGTTTACATTAGGGTGCACTCTTTGTGTTGTACACTTAATGGGTTTTGCACATGCATAATGTCATATACCCACCATTACAGTATCACACAGAATAGTTTCACTGTTCTAAAAATCCCCTGTGCTCTGCCTATTCATCACTCCATCCCCTCAACCCTTGGCAGCCACTGATCTTGTTATTGTCTCTATAGATTTGCCTTTTCCAGAACGTCATATAGTTGGAATCATACAATATGTAGTGTTTTCAGATTGGCTTCTTTCACTGAGCAATATGCATTTACGATTCCTCCATGTCTTTTCATGGCTTGATAGCTCATTTCTTTTTAGCGCTATGGATGTATCACAGTTTATTTATCCATTCACCTACTGAAGGACATCTTGGCTGCTTGTAAATTTGGGCAATTATGAATAAAAACTGCTATTAACATTCATGTGCAGGGTTTTGTATGGACATAAGTTTCCAACTCATTTGGGGAAATACCAAGTAAAACCATTGCTGGAGTGGACGGTAAAACTGTTTTGTTTTGGAAGAAACTGCCAGACTGTCTTCCAAAGAGGCTGCACCATTTTGCATTCCCACTAGTAATGAATGAGAACTCCTGTTGCTCCACCTCTTTATCACCACTTGGCATTATCAGTGTTCGGGATTTTAGCCGTCTTAATAGCTGTGTGCTGGTATCGCACTGTTTTAATTGGCAGTTCCCACGGGTCATGGTATATGATGCTGACTATATTTTATATGCTTATTTGTCATCTGCACATCTTCCTTACTGAAGTGTCGTTCAGACCTTTTGCCCATTTAAATTGTGTTGTTTGTTTTCTTATTGTTGACTTCTTTGTATATTTTGGATACAAATCCTTTTTTGGATATGTGTTTTACAAATATTTTCTCCCAGTCTGTGGTCTTTTCATTCCTTTAACAGGATCTTTCACAGAGCAGAGGTTTTAGAAATTAGGAGTTTTCACATATTCTAGCTTCCTGGCTTCCCTTAGATCTGGTAGCATGGGACGCAGTCCTGCAGGGCTGAAGCCACGTAGTGGCTGTCTCTTTAGACCAGGGATGTCCTCTCCAGTTCAACAGAGCTGCACCCTGCCCACTTCTCTCACCCACATCACCTACCTTGAGATAGGTGTGACTCTGGCCTGGGGAAGTCCCACCTTTGTCTGATTTTACATTGGGTTCTTCGTAGGTTTGAGTGGGCAAACTCACCTGTGTCATTTAAACTGCTCTCTTTCTCTTTCTCCCCTGATCTGGTGAGGTTGACTTTCTTTAAGATATATGTGTACTTCATGAATTTATTTTACCGGGGCTCATGGAGCAGTTGAAAACAATGATGCTCAGGTTCTAAAAAGTATCAGTAAAGACAAATCCTCCTTAACACAGGAATTCACAACAGATTCCAAGTAAGGAAACGTTTTTTGCATAAATGCCTTGTCCTGAGGCTAAGCTGGGAACGCGCTGTGTCTGTCTCTTGAAGTTTTTGCACGTGGAGGCCTGTTAAAATTTGCTGGGGCTGCTGGAACAAGGTACCACAAACTGGGTGGCTTAAACAACAGAAATGTATTGTCTCATAATTCTGGAGGCTAGAAGTTGTACATCAAAGTGTTTGCAGGGCTGGTTCCTCCTGAGAGCCGTGAGAGCAGGCTCTGTTCCAGGCCCCTCTACATGGCTTGTAGATGACTGTCTTCTCCTCCTATATCATCTTCCCTCTGTGCATGTCTTTGTGTCCAAGTTTCCCCTTTTTATAAGGACACTAGTCATATTGGCTTAGGGCCCACTTTAATGACCTCATCTTTAATCTAACTAATTACATCTGCAATGACCCGATTTCCAAATAAGGTCACATTCTGAGGTACTGGGAGTTAACACTTCCATATCTGAAACTGGTGGCGGAGGCGGGGGGAGCACAATTTAATTTATAACGAGGCCGCTAGTGTAGGAGGGCAAAAGAAATAATCCCTTGTCTCCATGAGCCAGTTGAAAACAAGTCACTGGGAAAGTGACTTGATGAAGAAAGACCACAGAAGCAAAGCTTAATGATGGCATTCTCAACTTTCCCCATTGTTCTAGAATCCTGCTCTTCTTTTTCAGCTAATATAGACATGGCAGAAACAAAGCGATGCTAAAAATAAAGGAAATGTATTGGCAGTCCCCAGTTCCTGCTCCAGGGTTTCCCCAACCTCCATGATATCTTTATAAAAGCTGTTCTTAACAGCTGCACCAGAACAGCCCTTTCCAGCTGCAGTCTGGACCAGGTAAAAAGGGCTCTGAAACAAAGGAGAGGCCTCCCTCCCCCTTGCACAGCATTCAGAGATACGGTCCCAGAAGGGCTTCATCTAATTTTCTGAGCTCTGCACTATGCCTCATTCCATTGTCCCGACAACCCGTACATCCACCGCAGTCACCACCTCACCCCACTGTTTTATCTATGACTTGCACCTCCAGAGACGATGATGCCCTTTCCCTGGTGACCCCATTCCATCAGCTTCTCATTTCGGCTCTGTTTTCATCTCATGCCCTTTGGTTTACTCTTGGGGGTTTCTGGCCCTTAGGATACCCCTATCTGTGCAGTGTCTCTCCTGGACTGGAACATGTTTGTTTCCTTTCTTTAGGGAAATAGTGAAGGCACAAATTAAAGTTGAAATGGTGAGAGGGGAGAGGAGGGGTGGGGGAGACATTAACAATGAGTCTGAAAAGGCAGATCAGCAGTTCCTGGGAGACGGAGAGTTGGATCCCTAGTGTGGACGAGTGGGTAAAGCAGGGGCTCTGTCATAAACAGATAGCGTTTGGGGATCCGAGCTACACCAGTACCTGGAATAAGGACCTTCTATCTCTGAGTGTGGCTCTAAACGCCATCTGAACATAGACAATCCCCGATTTGTATCTCTAGCCCTGATCTTCCCAAATTGGAGGGACAAAGTCCACCTTCCTTCTTGTCTGTTCTCTTAGTACTCAGGCCAGAAAACGTCGCAGTCATCTGTGACTCTTTTTTCTTTCTCTCACAGCTCACATTTTTAATCCATTCAAGAAATCTTTCTACTGAGGTATAAACAAGCTATGTGGATATATTGTGTAACGTATGGCATATAGCCAATATTTTATAATAACTCTAAATGGAGTATAACCTTTAAAAATTGTGAATCGCTACACCTGTTAACTTATACAGTACTGTTCAGCAACTATAATTCAATAAAAAATTTTTCATCAAAAAAGAAATCCTTCTGGCTTTACTTTTAAATATATCCAGACTTTAAATGCTTCTCACCACCTACATTCCTGTCACCCTAGCTTGTGCCATCATTATTCACACCAAACTCACTTCCTAACTAGTCTGTTTACTTCCATCCCTGCCCCTCCTAATGATCTGTCAGGACAAGGTTTAGAGCAGTGTTCTAAAACCATAAGTCAGAGCGTGTTACTTCACTCAGGCCTTCTGTGACACACTCTTACTGTCCCCCAACATCCATTCTTTCTTTCTTTCTTTAATAACAGATCCTCCAGAATTCACCTGAGTAGTGACTAAAGATTCTATTTCCCACCTGCATGGCGGAGGGTGTGCCCAGGTGACTAGGTCTGAGTCACGTGACCAGTTTGGAGCAACTAGGTTGGAGCCTACAGGCTGTGAGCAGAGGCAGCATGTAGGATGTCCAGACCGAGCACTAAGACAAGGGGAAGCCAGTCTGCTTCTTCCCCACCTCTTGCTGGTGCGCTGGTGTCCACCATCGCACGGCCACCCTGACAACTCTGGGCTTCCCGCCTCCGGATTTCCCATGAGAGAGAACTAGACTTCCGTCTTACTACCCTACTCCAGCAGCTGAGCACACGCCCTAGCTACACACCCTCCAGGGCCTTGCTTTTGCCATGAGAATAAAACCTTCCGAGACCCATGGAGCCCCATGTGAGCGTGCCCTTGACCAGTTCTCTAACTTCATTTCTTATCCTCCACTCCCTTGTTCTTGTGCTCCAGCCACCAAGGAAGCTCTACCCTGGGGCCCGGCTTACATGCCACCTCATCAGGGAGCTCTGTCCCGGCCGGAGCTGCCTCACGCCCTGCTTTGTTTCCTTCACTTCCCTTATTGCTGCTGGGCTCACAGCTGGCTGTTTGTCGTCTATCACTGTCTGTCCCACAAGAGTGGGATCTTCCTGAAAAGGGGACTTTGTGATTTTGTTTGCTGCTTTAACTATAACAAACTCTCTAAACTATTTATTGGTTAGATAAATGAACAAGACTCTATTTCCTGATCTGTAAAACTGCGACAGTAATATCTGCCATACAGGCCTGCAGTGAGATGCCGATGGCTTCACATGGTGGCTGCCTGAGGTGCAGCCTCAGAGACTAGCTGCTCAATCTGAGAGAAGAGCTCTGGCGCTCAGGCAGGTGTGTCCTAACAGGATATTTTCCTATTTAAATCTAAAAGTTTTTTTTTAATCAGAAAAGTCCCTTCTGTTAATATTTAATATTATCTGTGTTACAAATCTCCCTGTTCATTCATTACTGCCCCACAATCTCTCTCACATTTGTCCCCGTTCCCTGGCAATACCCGCCTGTTGGCTCCGTCACTGATCAGGCATCTCTGACTGGCGATGCTGAGAAGCAGCATGATCATACCCAAGCCTAGAACTTCCAGAAACAAGAGACATCCCCAAGACGGCAACCTCAGGGGATGCTCCCTGCTGATCATCTCTCTCAAAGCAGCGGAGGGAAAGGGTATCGCATCTTGTATTTCTCCAACTTGAACAGAGCTGTGCTGATTTAGCAGAAATTTCCCATAAAAAGCTGACCCCCTAGAGAGCGGAGACTGAACTTGGAAAGTTCTATCCCAAAAGGAGCATTTGTCGTAAAGTTATGAGTGACTGAAATCTGAGGGGCTGGAGCTGTTGTAAGGGGCTTGAATGGCAGTGGTTTTACAGCTCCCGCGATCCCATTTCCTCCCATGAATGCGCAACGATTCCCCCATGCGCCACAGTTCCCCATGACCCTTGGCCAGAAGCATCATTACCCTATTCATTCGCTGAAAAAGAGGATTAGGACTGTTACCAACAAAGCTACTTCCCATGGTAAAAAGAGGCTCTTGGCTCAAGTTTTCTCTCTATGGTCACTGATAATGACAATTCATTTCTTCCCCACTAGCCAAATGCTGTCTCCTGACCCACACATGTGGATCCTATTGAAGTCGGAGAGGGCCCAAACACATCTGAAGTCTCAAGAAAGTGGAGCTGTAAAGAGCAGGAGGGGGTGTGTGTGTGTGTCTGTGTGTACATGCACACATGGGTAAAGGGCTCTTACCAAGGGTTCTAAAACCCACTTTTGAATCTTCATGGTTTAAAAGCAGCCAGCCTGATTGTCCTGAGAATCCTCTAACATCTATGCTCCAGTCTAAGAGCAGAGATGATGGAAGAGTTCTTTTGATAGCAATTGCCAAATTTACAAAACCATGAGATCTGCAGGTCAGGAAGCAGACGCAGAGTAGGTGACAGCAGAGTAGGTGACACATACAAGTTGTGAGGTCACAGACCTGTGTTCATGATCCCAGTCCCATCACCTTCTATCTCTATGGTCTTGGGTCCTTAATGTCTCTAAGCTCGAACCATCGTGACTTCTTGCCTTTCTTTTTTATGTAAAAAGGAGATTAACATATGTAAATGCCTCCCATGTAGTAAGTGCTCAAATGGAGGCCATTATCATTCTATAACAGGAGGTTAGAATGCATCGTGAACCCCCCTCCAACACCTCCACCACCACACACACACACACACACATACACACACTCTCAGCTGAATGACCAAGACTCCTAGGTGTGCTACACTTTCGTAAGAGTTGCTCTCTGGCCTCCAAGTCCTTCCCATTCACAGAGGTGGGACCTCTTATCTCTACCTCAGTGGAGAAGTTTCTGGAAGGCCCCAGGCCAGTAGCTTATGTAGTTTAGCCTCCAGCCATTGTCTATGCCCATTCCCACTTGGAAAGAGAACAGGATTCTAATCTTGCTTCCACTCTTGCTAGCTAGTCATTGTAAACTCTGTCCATTCTGGCTTGAACATGACCCATGATGATGGAGACTTGTCTGCAACCTTCATGAAAGTGTGAAAGTCAAGTAAAATAAGACATAACGGATACCCTCCTAATACTCTGTTCAGTTCACACATCGCACTATTTGTGGTTAAAATCATCTGTGCAATGATTTGTTTAAAATCTGCCTCTTCCACTAGACTAAAAGCTCCATGAGGCCTATTTTGCTTAATGTAGCTCACTGTAGCAGAACAACTAGACGAACACAGCAGCCTTTAGTAAGTATTTGCTAAATAAATACAAGAACAGGAAGGTAAGGTACTGCAAACGTTAAAACTGCAAAGCACATGCTAATGTCAGAAACTATTATTATTGAGACAAGCAAATACCAAGTGATCAGTTAACGGGTTGCCCTGTTCATGCAATTTATATCTGTATTTTAAAAGCTTTCCATTGTATGGCTTTTAGGCATATCATTGCTACACAAATGAGTATGATGTTTTCAGTCTTTCCTAAAGAAATTCAGCCTAGATCCCTGATTCAGGACTATAAAACCCTGTATTTTAATATAGCTCCTTTGGAAAAATAGACTTCCTTTTTGACTGGCCATATATATATAGGCCACTCATATTTTATCTTTATTCACTCAGCAATTCATTCATCAATGCATTCATATCCCAAAGAACTATTTATTAAATTTCTGCGTTGTGCTGGGCACTGTATCAAGTACTGAGGAGACAATGATAAATATGGCCACTGGCCCTGGTATTTGGCTTGCTGGCTACAGACTGGGGGAGCCCAGTCTGTAAACACAGTCACAACAACGTGAGATGAACTATAATGGAGAGGGACAGGGGGCACTGAGTGCACAGAGGGGAAAGTGCTTATTTTGGAACGGGTGAAAGATTATAAGGAGCCTTTCAGAGAAAATATTTGAACCCAGTCTTGAAGGATGAGTATGGGGTTTTCAGGTGAACTAGGAGAAGAAGCTGTATTTCAGGCAGTAGGAAGAACATGTGATTTGGTGAATAAAAGAAGGAATAAATGAAGGGATAGGCGAGGTCACACAGGAAACAAGCCTAAATGATCTGCCACCGGTAGTTCAATTGCTTGGGTGTCTGTGGATGGAGGTGGGTGTAGTGAGCTCCTTGTAACACCCTGTGCTGTCCACATAGCCAAAAGGCCACCTGGAACCACAAAAATAGGAGGGATGTCAAGGAAGAAATTTCAGGCAGATACTAGCCACTTGTCCACTTCAGGAGAAGGAAAAGAAATAATCTTCAATGTGGTTTCAACCTATTTGGAGATGTCAAAACTCTCCAGAGGACTTCATCTTCAAATGTCACATATATGTTTCAAGGAATGCATGGAATGAAGGCCATTTTCCTCCCCTCCAGGATTCACAAATGCATGTTGGTTCAAAGCACGGAACACTGTTAAAGACAACATTATTCTTCCAGAAAGCCAAATTAAGTCTTTTGAAAGCCTCCAACTCCATTCTGAATGTAATCTATGCATTTAAAATCACTTTCTGAGCTGGGACAATGACATAAACATCCACACAACACAAGCTGCCGTGAATAAAGTTGGACTGCCCGGTCTAGTTGAGCTGAAAAGTGCTGGTGCAGGGTGTTTTCATTTAAAAATTCTTCGTATTTTTTTTTTAAAGAATTCTTGCTATAAATAAAAAAAAATTATTATTATTCAAGGGCATGCTGAAACTGAATCACGCCATTCTTACATAATTTTTCATTGGATTGTTGCAACCCATAAAGAAATCCAATTAAATTTCCCTTGCAGGCACAGGCCTTCATTCAGTGGGCCTTGAAAAAGCGGGTTTGTTGTATTGTATGGCAGGTCGATGAATTGAGAAGCAGAGAGGGCCTGTCCCGTTTCTTGTCTTGTGTGACATGATGTGAAGAGGAGTCTGCCAGCAGTGTTTCAAAGAGCTGCATTATCAGCCAGCATAAAGGCCCTCCGTCCGTCCTTTCTGCTGCTGTACCACGGAAGATGCACACGCTGGTGTCTCCGTCCGACGAACATTTGTGAACACTGTATGGTTAACACACTGCTTTCTTGGTCTCATGAGCATCCGCCATCTTTCGCCCAGACATCGGACAAAGGTTACGCAGGGAGGGAGCCAGAGATAAGATAATGTTTTTGAAGAAACTTTAAAGGGAATGTCCTGGAAAGCAGACTGCACAAACATGTGTTTTCACTACCTACAAAGAAGGCAGAAGCCAACGTGTCACGGAATCATATGATTTTATGTTAATCTGTTTCTCAGTTGCTATCTGGATGGTTTATGCGTTTTCCCTCATTGATTTATATATCATGTGGGGTCTCAATTATTTCCAGGCACACAGGAGTTTTGTTTTTAAGCACAAATTCTGCCTGAGCAGACACAGACGCATACATTTTTCCCCCCTTATCCTCCCTCTCATATAGGAAAAAGCTCTTATAAATTTCCACCGTGTAACTAAAACTTCTTTCACAATGTCAAGCATGTTGGAGAATTCTGTCTTCCTGCTGTCCGTCATACTAGATATGGAGAACGGAGGTCAGAGTCAAAACAAACAGAGAAACACTGATGGGCCTGAGGGAGGAAGATGCCGCTTTTCGTATTCCTCATCCAACTCCCCGGAAATGATTTTACATTCTCTTCTCCTACTGGCCTTTTATTTTTGGTTTTGTTTTTGCGTTACTTTTCACGGTATTTCAAAAAAAAAAATCACAACTGCCTAATTCTTTTCTACTATCATTTCTCAGCAAATGTGAGCAGCTTAGTTTACTAAGCTGGAATTTTGTAGGACAGGGATGGACAGTCAGCTCTGCTTTTTCAAACTCTTTCCCTCTCTCTCTCTCAACAGGCATACCTCACAATCCAATTTTCAAAATAATTCACTTAAGCTTTTTCCCCATGCAAGGAATACATTTGCCTGGCTTAAACACAAAGCGATGATTTGACTGGTGACAAGACACATAGGCGGATACAATCATTTTCTGTAAAAAGAACCTCAGGAGGAGCAGGCATGAGCGTTGGTCTCTGCTCAATAATTGCGAAGCCACACCAGGCCTTTCCAGATCCGGTGTTTGCAAGTTATTTGTGTGTCAGAAATGCTTCTTTAAAGCTGGAGTTCCGAAGTGAGTGCTAGTGATTATCACCCCTCTTCCCAGAGGGGTCTAGTCAGAGCAGTTAACACGGGAGCTGATGCGGCCCAGGTAGGGCCCATGGCGAGCACACACTCATCTTTGTTTCGGGTTTCTGAATTCTTACCATAAAAAATGTCCTCCTTTATTTTTACGTACAGTTCTTTCAGCCTGAAGGCATCCAAGTGAAATGCAATTGGAACAGCCCCTCACACACAAATTTTACAAAACCCAGGTAAGATGTCTGTCTGTATATGCGTGTGGCTTCCCTTCAGAGGGACCTAAGCTGTTCCTCAGATCACAAGTAAACCGTCCTCTCCTATCAAGTCCTAATTGGACACAGACTCTCTCCCACAAACTGACCTGGGGTCCCCCAGAAACCAATCCTGATGAACTATCAAATTTGCCCAGTCCTCCAGGGTCACAACCGCAAATCAGCCTTTTGCTGAATTTGGCCCACGTGCTGGGTTTTCAGCGAAACTTGAGCTCCGGGAAGAGCTCTTAACTTCAAATTTAGTTACGAACATTCCCTCCTGTGCTCTTTTCACCAGGACCGCACAACAGACACACACAACACAAACACATCACACAGACACACACAGCACAGACATATCACACACACACTTAGCACCCACATACACAAACAGCACAGCACAAACACATCATACACACACATATCGCACACAGAGCACAAACACATCACATGTGCACACATAGCACATACCCCTCCCACAGCACAAACACATTACAACACATACACACTTATCTCACATACACACACACACCAGTTCCAGAGTTACAGTTTCACTGAAAAGTATAACTTCAAATAGAGTTGGGTTTCAATGAAACTATCTTATCCTTGAGAAGAACTGTAACAGACTGTTAACTAAATTATTTTCCCTCAGAAAAACAAGTCACATTCCGAGAGCTCATTAGAAGTTTAAAAATTAGATAAAGGCTCAAATGTTGTTGCTCTTTGTAATGTGAGGTTTTCATTTTCATCAAATAGCATTTATAAAACGTCCACCAACTGGCAGGGGAAATGGAGCAGAACACAGAACAAGAAAGACGGCTACTCTCTTTTCTGCACAGAGTGGGGACTGAAAGAAACGAGTCGCTCGAGGGAACGTGGCCAAATGCCTCGCGCCCCGGAAGATTAACTCCACGTCTAATCAAGCCCCTCATTTGTTCCGAGGAATCTATCTGCACCTCATTTTGCCATTTGTAAAGCAGAGCTCCTCGTTGTTGTGCAAGAAAATTAAATTACCCCAAGTACCTGGAGCCACAGGAGCCAAGGGACAAGGTTAAGGAAAGACAACATGTGCCGCTGAGGACTCCACACACTGAAAACCCCGACACTGGGAAGTCACACACCCCGAGGCGCAGGCTTTGGACCAATAGGAAAATTAAGGAATTTTCATTGTGCAAAAGCTGAGGGAGCTGGAAGGACTAAAAGACCTCTGTGCATTGGGAGCTGAGATAAATGACCAACATCCCTCCAGTGGGCAGAATGGTTATCGGGAAGGAAATGGGATTTCAGAAAATCTTTGACAAATAAAAGTGGGAGCTGGGCACACTGAGAAGATTAACAAGGCATTTCCAGGGGAAGACTAGAAAGAGAAAGTAGTCATGCCCTTTTCTTAGGGGGAGAAGAAGGAGAAAAGAGTGTAGGGCTATGGAGCTCTTCAGACTTCGAAGCTGACAGTAGGAGACTTGGTCCCTCTCTGGGTCTAAAGGAGGAAGAATTTAAGGGTATGGCCTGGGGATGAAGGTCTGTTGAAAAGAACATGTTTCCAAGGCCTGTAAGAAGTTTGAAAGACAAAATCCTAAAGAAACAGAAAAACATCTAGGGGTAACTGGCATTGAAGTAAAACATCAAATAAAGGATGGAGTAATGGGCTCATCGTTGTTCAGCGATTTCTAGGAGATTTTCACAAAGAACCCAAATGCCTTAGGAACACACACATACACACACACACGTGCATGTGCACATGTGACACAGGAGAAAATGCTGAAGTCCAGATTGTAGTAAGCACCTGGGGATTTTATTTCCTTTGTTGCTGGAGACCTTCAATGACTTTAGAAACTTAAGACTTCCCTGGGATAGTGACAAAATGGATTAAAGCGTCTAGTTTAAAGAGGGTTCCCAAGGCAGCTTATAGAGTTCCCAGCCATCCTCCTTCACCTGAAATGACGGGGTCTTTGGTTAAGGAGGGGAAGAAATTTTAAGAGACTTACTGAGATTCAGCTCCGAACCAGCTTTGCTGGGTGTTCTAGGGCCAGAAGAATTGATCTGGACTCAGGAGTGATGCAAAGAGAAAGACAAGAGTTCTCAGATGGGCACCACTAGAAGATGCCATCAAGCCATTCAAAAAACTATTCCAAGCCAGGCCAGTTCTCCGAATGAGCCCAAGTAAGTACCACCCAAGAGATAGTGGGGCCTGGCAAGCAGTGACCAAACATTATAAGCAAAATTAGCCAATTAATGGGCTCTCCAGTCTCATGGCTGGATGGCTGTGCTTGCTGCTGCAACACCAGCCTGGTCTTGGATCTGCAGACCTGCCCCCCGCCGTCCCTGGGCAGGTGCTCCACCAGGTGAGCGACAGAAGGGTGGTAGGGATCAGGGCTCGCCAGATGGCTGAGCTGTGAGGAGCTGTGCTAAGCTTTTCCTTTGCTGCAAGTTACTCTTAACGCAGGCACTCCATAACCTTCCGGAAGTGATTCCTGATCTGTATGTAAGTTGCCAAGCGCTACCTGAATGAGAGATTTTAACATGATGTCTTTTTCTTCCCCCATGCAAAAACTAGTTTTTGAAAGATTTTCCAACAGTGAACTGAAACCTTGACTAATGCTTTGGGTTGCTATAGCAACTTGTTTTTTTTGAGGAATTGAAAGAGTTTGAGGGATCTTCTTTTATTCATCTTTACAACACAGCTGACAAATGACGATCAAGAGAACGAACACTGTCCCCATCTTACAGATGGAGAGAACTGGGTGAAGAGGTGTTAAGCAATCCAGAAAGCTAATAATGGATTCCTGATTTCAATTACAAACTGAACAATGCATTTCAACTGTGCACTTTGGGCTCTGTTAAAGAATGCTTTTAAGAGGGAAGAGGCAAAAATACTTTGCCCCTAAATTAAGACAAGTAGAGCTGTTTGCTTTATCTGCCACAGACAGAATAAAAATCCTGCCTCTTGTGACATCTGTAATGTGACTGATGTAGGAGTATGAATCAATGTGGCTCCCAAATAGGAAGCCATTATCATAATAATCTCATTTGTAATATTAATCGAAATAGTCCAATTAAGTGCAAGAAGTACGTATCACACGCTGATTATTTTTTTTGCCAGATGTCGAGCTAGGCTTTTAAGAAACTGTAGTTCATCCTTAAAGGGCGGTATTATTCCCATATTTTATACCCAGGGAAGTTGAGGAAGGAAAGGCTTATGAAGGTGTAGCTGGAAGAACACCTAACTTCCTGCCCCATTTCCCACTTCCCACCCAGAGCTAGGGAGGGAAGGACCTGGTCCAAGAACCTAGTTTGGCCATGACCAGCTCTGCATAGGAGGGTCTATGATGAGAAAGGAGTGACCTCCCATGAAGGAATCCAGAAGGCCAGAGGAGTCAGTGAGTGGGGCTCTTGGCAGAGCAAAAAGCCACGGAGGAAGGAAGGGGAGCAGAGGTGGGGAAGAGGGTAACACCACCCTTCACTCAGCTCTTCTCTCCACTATCACCACCCAAAATAGCACCATCACTCTGCACTCTGCGAACAGACTTGAGGGAGGCAACCCCTAGGTAGGAGGGGACAGTGGACCCAAATCCCCCAGGTGCAGCAGCCACCGTTCATTTTATCCATGGAGCCATGCAGAGACACCCCCACCCCCACCCCCACCCCAGTCAGTGGGGAAGGCACAGAATCCCACCTTTGGAAACTCTGAAGCAAACTGAAGTTCCATGACTCCAAAGGACACACAGCACAAGAACGATGGAAACCACACCACAATCCCGAAAGCGCAGGCTCCATGCGCCATGGAAATATGGAAGCTACACCTGTAACTCTGTTCAGGGAATCAGCCACTCAGCTAAACCTGAGCTTTCCTGAGGCTGTTTAAAGACAGCCAGACCAGGAGTCAGAAGCTTCTCATCCAAGTCTCGTGCATTGTTTCCTTTGAAAGAGCCCTTCCCTTAAACACAGGCCTCTTTTCACAGTCATTTCAGCCCTGCTCATTCTGCTTGTTACCAGGATGGTGCTAATTCGAGCATAGCTCACTTCAAAGCTGACACTGATCCCCCTCATAAGCAAGTGTTGTGCAGCCAGACCCATCAGTGGCTCCCGTCAGCCCCTTTCAAGCATGGCGCCAGCTTTTCAAAATGCTGACAAGAGTTCCCCTCTGTTGCCTAGGACAAGCCACGGTTGTCCTTTTCAGAGCATGTAATTGTCTCCCGCAGAGAGCAGATCCCCCCCACCCCATAGGCCCGGCCACCTGTCGTTCCCATTGCAGCAACCAGGAGCTCAGACTCCGGCAAACGCTGGGGAAAGTTGAAACAGTTTTAGAGGCTGAATCCACAATACAGTTATGAACCAGAAAACAGGGCTAATTAGTGAAATCCACTGGAATCTTTAAACTGCTGCCCTGGAGTATAAGACCATCAGACTAGAAGGGTTTCCTTTTCTGTCTCTAAGGAGGACCAAGCTGTGTTCAATGGCAATCTGATTCCTTTTTAAGGCAATGGTTCTCTAGCTTTAATCTGCATCAGGGGAACTTGTCAAAAACTCAGATTTCTGGGCTCCATCCCCAGAAGCTGTGATTCAGTGAGTATGGGGAGAGGCCCAGGAAACTACATGTTTGACAAGCTCCCCCGAGACTGAGATGTAGGTGGCCTTGAACTGCTGTAGAGTCTTAAGCAAACCAAAGTCTTCTCCCTCCCTTAGAACTCGTCTGGGAATTTTAAAAGCTTCAGAAAATTCTATTCTTCTATCTATTCCAGTGGGTGTTAAGACTTACAGTGACAGTCCTTGAAAATAAAATAAATGTATTTCTCTAAGTTGGAAGGAGATAAGAGCCAGATGTCAGCCCCTGCCTCCCATCCCCAGCTCTTCCCATTCTGATTTCTTCCCACATACATCTTCTGATGGGCTTCTTCTGCAAGCCCTAGAGGGCCTGCCACCAGTCAGGGTTGCAGGAAAGAATATGCTGAGCCTCAGTCCCCCACTAGGAGAGGATGATCTGGGATTGAGTTATCCACCGTCCAGACCCAGCCCCCAGGGACCGCCCAGGAGTGAGCATGCCCGCTGAGCTGTAACACGCCTCTCTGCCACCTCGGACTTCCCACCTCCACTCTGTGGGCTCAGTCTCAAATCTTGGGCTTCTGCCTTAGCCTCACCATTTCCCATTCTCCATATTGTCTCCCTCAATCTCCCAAACTCCCCTGGAAGTCCAACCCCAAAAGGAACAACCCTCTCCTCATTATTTCCTGAGCACCCCACGGAAACAGAAAGGGGCTGCATGAATCATTAATGTTATTTGCCAAGTGTTTCCAGTTCTCAGCCCTCAACCTCCCAGTCACTAGGACTGTACTTCCCTTGTATAGGCAGACAACTGTGAAACTCATTCTGGCCAGTAAGTTGTAAGCAGAATTCATGTGGGTCACTTCTGTGATAGAGCATCTGATACCCAGTGCAAGACCCCCCAGAGCCCACTTTTCTCTCAGGCAGGGTGACTGGCAACATTTGTGATGGTGCCCACTCCACCAGTCCGAGCCCCAGAATGACCATGACCAGCTGAGCCTCTTACTGATGCAATACACATTTGATATGAATGAGAAACAAACCTTCGTGGTTTTAAGTCACTGAGCTTGGAGATTATTGGTTTCCACAATGTAACTTAGCTTGTCCTGGCTGTGCAAGGTCTTTGTGTGTTTTTAGCTCTTGCTAATAATTCCTTTCCCAGTACCTGTCCTTTCCTTTTATCCCCAGCTATCAGCTGAGGCACTTCCATGAATCAACAGATAGACAGACTGACCAGAATAAGAGCCCAGCCCTGCTTGCCACTGAGGTCATGATTCTCGCCAATGTTCACTGGCACCATTGCCTTTTTATCGCCTGTACTTTTACACCCTGGGGATGTTGCCGACTCTCCAGCCAGGTCAATGTCTTCCTTTCATGTAGCACCTTGGTAGGATCACTCTTCTTTCTTTCCTCCTGTCCAGTGATGTTGCTGATCAAAGCTTTGTCAGAGCCTGTTTCCACAATGACAAGAAAGGTAGCTAACTTCATGTTTTCTAGAGACATCTTCATCACTGTAAGTTTTTGCCTAGAGTTGGGAAATTACTACAAGTAGATCTAAACTTGCTGCCTCTATTTTTCATGACAATGATAATATAACTGCTAGAAATTCATTCCCAGCAGTGGCCTTGTCTGCCTTGTGTTCTGATTCCTAAGGACGGTTGGCAAGTGAACTTCCTCTGCTGCAGACTTTGGCAGTTCACGTGACTATCTGGTTTTGCAATGATGACAAATGAAATTACTGCAGGTCCTGGAGCCTTAGTCCCTGGAAACCATCAGCAGGATGACAGCTCCTTCTATTTGGCTTGTAACAAGCTCTTCCAGGCAACTAATCACCAGACAGGGTCTTCCATCCAGAATCCAGAGTTTCTTAATCTTATTTTGAAGAATTAATTGTGTGACCTCAGCACTGGGATTATTCCTCATAAAGAATTTCAAAATTGCAACTCAGTGTAGAAGAGTAATTATAATCCCAAAGACAGGATGATATAAAAAGGAAAAACATAAAGAAATGACAGGCTTAAGAACCAAGTAAAATTTCAGAATGTATTTGAGTGTAAACAAATAATTTCTCACGTACATTTTATGTTAGAGTTGCAATAAGTAAAATAGATTTAGTTTAGAGTTAATGAAAAGGGGTTTTGGTGGAGAGAGAAGAACATTTTTATTCCTTTTTCTAGAATTTTCCTCTTATCCCTGCACCTGGTAGAGGGCTTTGCCGTAGGAGGGTATTCAATTAATGCCTAATGAATTTGAAATGACCTCATGCCTAAGTGTTCTGTGCTTAGTATATGTTTGATGTGTGGTGTGTGATGTATGTCCATGTGCTAGGAACAAAAATAGAGAGATATAAAGATATGTGAATACTAAATATAAGGTATTAATTCATTTCTTCCACAAATATTTATTTAATACCTACCATGTGCTAGGCACAAGGCTAGGAATACAGAGAAAATTACTAGCCTCATAATAGCTATATTTTAATGAAGGGGACCAGAAATAAGTAACAAAAAATTCAGTATAATAAAGAAAAGATGAGGTAGCGGAAAATGACGGGTGGGGGTATTAGAGGATGGTCAAGGGAGCCTCTCTGAACAGAAATATGAATGAATCAGGAGTTAGATGGCTATTTGCACAGAAAGCAGTCCAGGAAGATAAAACAAGTTCAAAGGCCCTGAGGTAGGACCTGTTTTGTGTATTAGAAAGATAAATGTGCCAATGTGGTTAGAACAGAGGGAAGGACAGGGAATGGTAGGAAATGAAGGTATGGAGGTAGCCAGGGCCAGATCATGTAGGGCCTTTGATGTCACAGTGAGAACTTTTAACTTTGTTCTGAGAGTGAAGGGAAGCTGCTGAAAGATTTTGAGCAAGAGAATGACATGATCTGATTTAAGTTTTGAAAAAATCTTCTGCTACCGCTGTGCAAAAAAATAGAACTGGAGTGACAAGGGCTGCCTATATCTGGTTCTGCCGAGTTCCATTCTTCATGATTAAGATTACAATGGGACTTCCATTTCAAGGCAGGATGATCACTAGAATCCTGCAAGTTTGATTTGCAAATGAATCCCTGCCTTCGTGTGACCACCCTTTCCTCTCAGAATCTCGCATGGGAACATCGCAATATAATCAAAGAACCAGGACACCAAAGATCACTCCATACAGACTTAAGAACATAAGGAGGAATTTCTGGGCTCCCAAGAGAAGAGAGGTGGGTAGAGCAAACTCTGTCACCCTTTTAGCTGATCCACCCTCAATGCTGTATCTAATAATGTTCAGCTCTGAAAAAATGATGACACAAGAAAACACCCGCAGTTACAGCATCTCTGGTTTTGAGCATTAACCAAGGGTGAGCCTTCTCTGATGTTCGGCGCTCCTTAGCAGTTTGAGCTGGTGTCAAGACACTCTCAAAGGAAGGATAAAATATATCAGAGGCTCTCCAAGTTCAAGTTTTCTTCTGCCACTAAACCCCTAACAAGACATTCTGCCTAACATAGGTGTGCCCTTGGAGACTTCTGCAAAAGACAAGACCTCCAGATCCTTTGTTTTTAGAGCATGAGAATGGAGTCAGACAGACAGAAAGATAAAGAGAAAAGGTAGCAGCCCATGAAAGGAGGTGAGTTCACGGAGCTGGTAGTAGCCTCTGAAAGGCTTTCATGCTCCACCAGGAAAAAGAAGGTCTTCTCCCCAGTCTGAAGCTGTAACTGACACTACTTCTCCGAACACAGGCGTTAGGACTTGTCTCATCTGTGTGATGATTTCCAAGAATCTTAATTTCTCTGGCCTTGGTTTCCCTCTTTGTTAGAAGAAAAGTGAATTGGACTAGATGATTCATACGATACATTTAGCTTTAAAATTCTGTTTCACAGAATCACACACAAAGATAATCCAAATCAACATATTCCAAGACCAGTGACCTAGTCTTACAACACGGAGATTCAAGCATAAATTCCAGACCTACTTGAAGTGATCTGGCTTACTCTTACTTATTTCATTGCAGGTATTACTCTATTTCTATCAAAGACATGAAAGCAGAAAGATGGAAGCAAGGAAAGAAGGAAGGAAGGAGGGAGGGAAGAAGGGAGAGATCTAAAAACATGTAATCGATATTCACTAGAAAGAGAAGAGCCTTCTTTACCAAGTACTAGTGGAAACAGGAGTTTCCTACTACCCTCCAGTGTAACCCATGTGTTGTGGGCTGGAAATTTTCATGGCTCATGTGTCAGCCTTCCTGCTCACACCATTTTCTTTGGCAAACTTGTTCTGAAAGACACTTTCTTCTTCGTTTGCATTTTTCTCTGACACAGTAGAGAGAGTACACGTGACTAACTTCTGTAGTGGGTCTTCACAAGGCAAAATACTCTTCCGTGTTATAACCAGCTCATGGCAATAAGAGACAGCTGGCCACGAGGGGAATTCTCTACTGGTTCTGTTTGTCTCGCCCTTAACTAGTGCTCTTGGGAGAGTGGATCTCGTGATCAGAGGGATCCTCGTGGAGGTATCATTATTGGGATAAAATGCTCTCTAATCAGTTCTCTGATAAAGAAAATGGAAATGAAATCCAGGTTTCTATGCAGAAGATGAGATCAGTCAATCGACTTATTTAGACCCAAGGAGCAACTTCAAGAGCCCATACTGCACCATCTCTGTTTGCATATCTCTGCCCATAATGAGTTTCTGTCTCCCGCTGTAACTAGACCATCTTGGCTCAAGTTGAGAAACACCTGTGGTGTCAGAATCTTGGGGAGTCGGTGGCTCCTAAAACTCTGAAACCTGAGAAGCAACATCTGTCTGGCTTCCTCCTCTTCCATCAACCAGTCTGTAGCACTACCAGGGAGTAAATGCTGAATAAGGGCTGGTGGCTGGCGCTGAACAGGAGAGACCCAACAAAGCAGTAAACACACCCCATCAGCATGTGGGCTTCCTGGCCAAGCTGGCTGGCTTCTCTCTTTCCTTTCCCCCTCACAATGGAAAGGAAATTTATTAGGCAGATTCCTCCACAGCAGAGATAGTGTGGGAGTCTCAACAGTTACTGTGCACTTGACTTTCGGTGAACCTCTTGTCGGGATGGTGATTTGCAGTGGCCAGAACCATTTGTCTCGTGCTTATGTCTGGGCTGAGGGACATCAGCCGATAGGAACCAGGGTGGTCATTTCGCTGACACTTTTCATCCAGCTCAACACCTAAGTGGAGGCAGAGGGGGAGAAGGCCCAGAGACCAACGGGAGGAGTCTTGTGAGGGGGTGGCTGGCAGACAGAGCACAGAGTGGATTTCTTGCCTCATTTTCTTGAATTCTTCATCCTTCTCTAGAGGGCCTGAAGCTGGATGACAAGTTCTGCTTTCCAGTTCAAGCTCATCATTTCCCATGGCTCTTTGTGGAAATTCAAATTTCTCTTCCTATCCTCTCCTTACATTTGACTAGGACTCAGAAGAAGGATGCCCAGGTCTCCAAGCACAGGCAGGAGAGATGAGGCCTTGACCCCCGACAGGAAAGGCAGGAGGTGGATGGCCTGGGCTTCTGGACGTTGATGGGCACTCTGGCTTCCAAGCCCTGGGAATACAGCCAGCCACTCAGACAACCACTGTGATTGGTTTGGGAAAGCAGAAGCCCCCAGTCCAACCAGAAATCCTTGGGGATCAATAAGTAAGTGAACTTCTGGAAAGGATCTCAGAGAGTCAGTGAGCTGAGAAAGAAAGTGCTTTTGGAGTGTAATATAAAAGAGATGAGAAACCACAAGTGTCGGGGCATTGCCCCCAGTGCCGGGCATCTCCATCAATACCAGTCAGGTGTTGGTGCTCCCGATGCGAAACGTTGAGAACTGCTGACCTGAGGGTAAATGATGATCGACCGGACATTCACTAGCATGTTCAGCTCATCACAGATACTTCTAAATATTTGAATGACCAAGAGATTCACTGATCATTATTCAACATGACACCCCTCCCAAGCATACATGGTTTTAAACAGGGTCTCTGAGAGTAAAAGCAGGGAGGCAGAGCAGTGCAATGGCTGAGGGTGGTCTCCAGAATCAAACAGTCCTGAATATGAGTCCTGGTTGTCACCTACTAGCTGTGCTATGTTTGGCAACTTGTTAACTTCCTTTAATCTCATTTAGGCCTATAAATGGGGATTACACTAGTGCCTGCTTCCAGAGTTGTTGTGAGAACTAAAGAAGTAAAGTATGGGTGATGGTTCATTTTAAGTGTCGACTTGGCTAGGCTATAATGCCTAGTGGCTTGGTCAAGCACCAGTCTAGGTGTTGCTCTGAAGGTGTTTTTTCAGATGTGATGAACATTTAAACCAGGAGATTGTAAGTCAAGCAAATTACCCTCAAGAATTGGGTGGGCCTCATCCAATCAGCTGAAGGTCTTACAAGAAAAGACTGAGGTCCCCTGAAGAGAAAAGAATTGTGCCCTCAGACTGTCTGTGGGCTCGAGACTGCAACATCAACTCTTCCTTGAGTCTCTAGCCTGCCAACCTGCTCTACAGGTTGCAGACCCTACAGTTGTGTGAGCCAAGCCTTAAAATAAATGTCTCTCTTTCTCTCCTTCTATCTCTAGATATATGGATGGGTGGATGGATGGATGAAAGATGGGTGGATGGATGGATGGATAGAAGGATGGATGGATGGGTGGAAGGATGGATGAATGGACAGATTGATCTATTAGTTCTGTTTCTCTGGAGAACCTTGACGAATACAGTACCTACAAAGTACTGAGCACAGTTCCTGGCACAGTTTGTGCTCTGTAAGAGTTTTCTCTTATTATCACTAACTCCCTAAGTGATAAAGCTTTCTACACCTGGACAGAATTCCAGGTGCCTGTAGGAAGGTTATTAGGGGGCTGGGGATTAGGGAGAACAGAAGATCTGCTCATCAGCCCTGAAGCATACAATTTAGGTAGCACCCACTCTGGGAGAGACATCAGCTGGACACCTGCTGTTTTGGGGAGCAGAAGGCTAGGTCTCTCAGCATCCAGTCTATCTATGCCTCCCTCCCCTGCTCCCTCACTGCTCCTCAGCCCTCACCAGGGAAATGATTTGCGATTCAAGCTCCTTGGCAGCTGTGCTGGTGGATGCTGGCCTCTCACTCCCCATCCCCGCAGCCCAGCCTGCAGATGTTTTCTCGTGGCCTTTCTACTTTTAGATGCTGTTCCCTCCTCTGACCCAAACTCCCAGCGAGGCTTTCTGGTAAGCTGTGCTTTTCCTCCAGAGTCTCTCTGACTCTGTTATCATCATTAAATCATCTGAATCCTCAGCTCAGTACGGAGCCACTGACACAGGACAGAGACCTCCACCTCACCCTTCTCCCTCCTCGCTCCCTGGGGTGACATTCACAGGAGAGTAGGAGAGAGGGGGGCCATGCAGCACTAAAAAGCCTGTTCTCTGTCCCTGAGCCCAGAAAAGCCACATTTTCCCCCCTGTCTGCCCTTCCTTGGCTGGCTTTGCCTGCTTTGGGCTCTCCTTGCCTTCCTGAGAGGAGCCCTGCCCTGTAATCCCCTCTAGCCCTGGGCTTTCTTCATCTGAATCTCCATCCCTCTTCCCTCGCTCTCTGGTTATAGCTACAAGGACAGACCTGTCTGTGGGACCAGAAGGCATTCTGCTGGGCTCCCTCCTTGCCTCATTTCCATGAGCTGGAAGACAAAGTCCAAGCTTCAGACACTTGAAAATTCAGCTGAAGCCTGTAAGTCTGTGGCTTTCGGGGACTGTGGTTTCTGCACCGAAGGCCAAGGATTTGATGGCTGTGGCACCTTCAAAGGCCACTTACAGAGAACCGTATTGTGATGAGCTCCAGCAGACCACCTAGGCCACACCCTCCTTTGACAGACGCAGAGGCCCAGAGAAGGGAAGAGTCCTACTTAAGGCCACGCAGTTAACTGGGAGCCAAACTGGAGCTCAAGTGTGTCTCCTGATTCCAGCCCATCTCTCTACGGACTGCCTGAAATAGGCCATGGGGATGGGATTCACCTTGGTAATGATCCTAGATACTGTATCTGAGGGTTGCTGAAAGGTTAATCCAAATTTTGTTCATTCAGAAAGAAGGAGACAAGACTTCTAGGTAGCTTAGGGAATCTGTACACAGAGAGAAAGGAGAGGGAAGAAGAGAACTGCCCAGCATAGATCTCCCATCTCATCTGTTCATCTGTTCATCCATGCAGCTATTCTTTTATTCCACTGCAGATCTGTGAGATGCCCTGGCTAGCTCCCACCAAACAACCTCACAGGTCCTACCTCGGAGAATTCCTAATCATGCTCCAGGCCTGGGAGGGTTGAGCTCTGGGCATATAACGGACCTCACACAGACACATCTGACACGCATTAGACAGGCACACAGACTCACACACACAAAGACACACACAGACCAGACACATGGAGCTCTGGCCAAACTGGAGCCCACACTATGACAGAGAGAACATTGGTGTTGAAGGGTGGGGCATCTCCTTTTTTCTCCAGATCTTGGAGTCACAGACTGCTCTCTCTTTCTCTGCTTCTTAGAGGACACTAAACCTGGAAATATAATGGCTACAGTGGCCGTGGCTTCTGGGGTCCTAGCTGGACTCTGTGGGTGAGCCCCAGCCCTCCGTGCGTCCTCCCCTTCAGACCCACTCCTCAGGGTCTGGTTGTGTGCCCTCTGCCCCATCCCTTGCCACCTTCCCCGGCCCCTACAGCTGTTAGCAACTGGCATGCTGAGTCCCTGGAGTCGTCTGCGTCTCACCACCCAGTGCAGGTGGGAAAGAGAGGTAATCAGCTCCGTGGGAAGGTCATTCCCGGAAGGCAACACTCCGAGGCCCAAGCCAATCCTTCCCTGAGTGATTATTTTCAACAATTCTATGAGCAGAATTGGAAAGGGCATTTGGCCAAGAGACCACAGCTCTCCATAGCTCTGCCGCTCAGAAACATGGCAGGAGTTCTTTAAAGAGTCCCAGAGGCCAGTGCACAGGATGAAGGGAAGGACAAGCGAGGAGCCAGCTTCTTCTGAAGGAGAGACCAAGTGTCCCGTGGACCCTGAGGCTCTAGTGGTGCTTATGATCAGTCTTGTGCAGCCATTGAGACGGAGGAAAGAGGACAGAGAAAAGTATCAGGAGGCTCTGGGTTTTCCTAGGAAGAGCTTAGACTTAGGAGTTAGACTGCCTCTAGCACTGCCTAGCTCTGTGATCTTGGGCAAGTTACTTAACTTCTCTGAGCTGAATCTCTAACATGGAGATAAAGGTACCTTTCCTGGGAGGCTGGTATAAGAATTAGGGGGGAAAAAAAAGCAAAGCATCAAAACAATACCTAGCAATACCTTAATAACGATGATAACACCTGAAGTCTGGGGAGCTTTTATTATGTTCTCAGCAGCTATTAGGTAGCTATTAGGTTATTTTATTTTTCTTTTTAGTGGGAGGAAATAGATGCTACAGGTACAAACACAGGCTGGGGCTCTGACTTTGTGTCTCAGCTTTGTACCTTCCCCAGGAGACTTGAAGCCCCATCACCTTCTCATGGCGGTAGATGACTCAGAAGAGGGGATGCCAGGACATGAGTTCCAGGTCCCACTGTCTCAAAGCACCCTGGTCCCCTGGGGTGGACTCCGCGGCACCCGGAGATCAGGTCCAGCCCTGCTTTGCTTCTGCAACCCCAACGTGGTATGGCCAGCAGCCATGGGAGAGCTCTTCTTTTTGAAAGTATGTTTGCTATATAAACACAATCGTAAAATGAGAGCCAAGTGTTGGTGATGGCAGGGTTGGGGTAAGAGGTGGGAGGCAGCATTCCTGGCGATGGCGCGCCCCGCCCAGCCCTGGTCAGTGCGGGGGAAGAGAGGTCCTGCAACCCATCATGTTGTCAGGCAGCACAGACCCCACTTGCTTCAAACCTCACTTGGCTGGAGCAATTCAGAGAGGCTTAGGGGAGGAGGAGGCAGCTGGGAGTAGGAGGAAGCAGCCAGGGAGTTGTGCTAAACTGCTCCCAGGCTCCAAGGCCTCAGTGGATTTTGAAAAATAATCCGGTTTCTGACTTGTTATTTGATCCATAAAATGCACTGCTTGGGTACTTAAGATAGTCCCCTGGGCCTGCATCTGTGTAATTCAAATTCAAAAACAGAATTACAGACCATGGAGATGGCTCCACCATCAGCAGCCTGAAGGAGGAGCCCGGTTCTCAAAGACCCTCTGGCTGTGTCTCCATGGGTAGCAGCAAGAATATCAGAACAATGATTTTAGGCAGCTCAAGACTCTGTGCCTTCAAAACACGAACCCAAATGCAAAGACTTGTATAAATGTGTAAATCGGGAGGAAGTAGGCATATGAGCTTGAATCATCAAAACAGCTGTCTCTACTCTCAGCATCACGTTAGCTATGGAATTCCACCTCCTACACCCCTGGCCCCCGGCCCTGCCTGCTCTTTCTCCCCACCCCCACTCCTACTGCCGTGACTTGTGGACTTTAAGCTTCTGCTTGTGAAATAATTCCAAATTACCACCAGTCCCAGCCACCCCACATGCCATCCCTTGCCCCTTGAAGCTTGACTTGCTGAGAGCACATTGGTTTTTCAAGGAGAGTAAGAGGACGGTGCAAGGGTTCTGGAAACAGCATGCTAGGTTCCGAATCTAATTCAGACACACTGTACTCTGCTCAGAAGGAAAACTTACAACTCGCAGCTGCATTGCAACAAGCACTGGGATGAAGCCATGCAGGGCCCCCGCATATTTTCCTTGGCCTCGGCACAGGCCGTTGACATCATCAGAGCCTTCACTCATTCATCCACTGCTGTTTGGAGCCTGTGGCCGTGTGAGGCTGTGTTCCAGAGTCTAGGGAAGGTCTGATTGCAAATTGGGTGGTGGTGGGGATGGAGGTGGTCCCATTGAGTTTGTAAAAACAAACAAAAACGCACTGAACCATGCCTTTCCTCCACTGGAGCGATGAGTGAAACTAACCCCAACTCCCTGCCCAGCCCACTCCCCTAGTGCAAACACACCCAGGCCAAGGCTAGCCCGGAGACCCGAGGAGCCTTTGTTCTGTCTGCGCTATTTTGGGGATTGATGACGAATGTTTGCCGTAGGTAAGAAAAGCAGGGGTTCCAGTAGCAAATTCTCTCACATCCTTCCAGACGTCACTCAGGCCGCTCTGGGCCCATCTGCATTCTCCTGCAAATCCCGGGTAGCAGGAAAACCCTGTTAATGGTTCCCAGAGGTCTCAGAAAAGAAAATGGCAAAAGTAGGAAACATGAATATTAGGAAATAGGGCATGTGCGTAGGTGCACACGCTCCAGGATTAATAATTATTTTTAGAAGACAGCTCTTCTCTATGGGGGATGATGTAAAGGAGACCCTGTTAGCCGAGCCTCCCAACTCCTCAAAATCTCTCAGTTCTGGTAGCGTGGGGAGCAGCTGGGGCAGTGGCCAAGACAGGAATACTGTGAGGCAGGTAGAAAGCACCTCTGACCTTCCCAAATGTTCCTATCTGTGTTGAGAAAGTGAGATGTCACAGGCACCATGGACAGAACTCCAGAACTCTGGACTTGGTCGCTGAGACATAGTGTGGCTAAGCAAAAATCACACAGCCTCCGGATGCTGTAAACGGAATGTGTATCCTGGAGGAGGCCACTCTCCATTCTATAGCAGCCAGAGCCTGCTCCCCCTCACAGGCTCATGAATGGAATCACTTCTTTCTCAAACATCATCTGACACAAAGAGTTTGAGGAGAGCGCTCAGCCCCACGGATGCCCATCTAACCCAGTGCTGGAGGGGACCAGGGACATTCTTGGAAACATTTAACAGCCTGTTGTCTCAAGAGAACTGGTCCAGATTTGTAGTATTTGCCGATTTCTGAGACATTAATACTCCTGTCATGGTCAGTTTCAAGCTACCAACTTTGGGGAGAGAATTCACTGGTCCCTTGTATTTCTGGACATCTTGTGAGCAGAGGTACTGACAGATTTTGTTCTGAATTATTTTCTTAAGGATGTCTGTATTCTCTGTCTTCCTCCAATGCTGAAAACATGGGACTTCATGTCCCTAGAAGGTGAAAGACAGGCACGATGCAAAGAGTCCTGATCTCTGAATCCATCTCCTCATACAGGAGCAACCCAGGAGAGCCATCTATCAAAAACATCCACGTTAGACTCTGCTCAAATGAGAAATTAACTTTTCTCATGATACAGCACTGATATTTAAGGTTGCTGGTTATGGTACCTAGTGCTACTTACTCTGACAAATATAAAATAGTCACCACTACTGTCTCCACTTACTGATGAGGAAACTGAGGATGTGAGGTAACGGACTAGGTCTCACCACCAGTAAATGGCAGAGCCAGGATGAAATCAGACCTGTCTGCCTCCAAAGCTTTTTCCTGTGCTTTGCTGACTCTTCATGACAAAAACCCATGTGTGGTGAGGCTTCTGAGGTCCACAGTTTGCCCAGAGTGGGAAACAGGTCTTCCAGCCAGAGAAAGTCAGTTTTCCTTGGTCATCAGTCCCGCCTCCAGGGAAATCTGGAAGGAAGGCTGACCATCTGCAGCTTCCAGGAAGATTGATTCCTCGCGTCCAAACTACTGCTGTTCAGGGCAAGGCGAGGACCCCCTGAAGAACTCTTAACCTGATGAGTATTGTGCATTCAGGACAGCTGGCAGACTAAACAAGGGCCCCCCACGGCCGCTGAAAGACCCCCGTCACCATGGGATTGCAAACACTGCAACAATTTGGTAGGAACTCATACCATGAAATTGCTTAACACCCATGGTCCACATTGGATGGGAGCTCCCCGGGCATCTCAGCGAGCATGACCGGGACCCTGGGAAGCAGCTGCCTGGCTTTACCTTCCAGAGAGTCCCATGAGACTGAGGTTAGGCACAGTTTAAGCACTTACTGAGCACCTGCTGTGTACATTACAACTACAATGATTACTTCTGAGACCTGATTTCAGAGACTAACAAAGGATTTGTTGTTCTGATTTCTGGATATGTTTAAGAGAAAAATCTGACAACGGTATTAAAATAAGGTCACATGTGGTTGGACAGTCATGAATGATCTTGGCTGAAAAGGATCAAAATACATGAATTCAGGACTGTCTTGGAAAATACCTGACATGGAAATGCTAGTGGGTGATAGGAATGAAACAGATCAGGTGAAGAGAGCCTCTTCCATCTCGACTTCCACATCCCAGTGTCAACACTGAGTCAACACTCAGAAAATCTCTCTGAAATGTTTGGCTTAATAAACAAGAGTTTTTTGGAGCTCCCTTGGTAGTTCTTTCATTTTTTCCTGGACCCCCAGGAAATCTGTGAGGTTCACCTGGATGCCAACTCGGGGTGGTGTGGAGGCATTTTTGCCATTGTCTTTCCAAGGGTTTTTGAGAAACATATGGGCTGCTCAGCGCAGGTCCAATTAACCGTTCACCCTGAGCCTGTGCCCAGTGGTCCCACCATCACCACAGCCAGGTTTTTGGTGCTTCTGACGCGAACTGAAGAACACAGCCCAGGGGGTGAAGGAGCATAAAGCGACTAAGCTGCAAGGCTGAGGGCCTCTCTGCTGAGCTCTGGAAAACGCAAACTTCACAGACCATTTCTTTCTCCAGGTCCTGCCCAGCCTCTCCCAAGCCTTGGCATTCAACAGTCCAGGAGTAGTAATAGTAACTAATAATAGAAATCACTTCCAATCATAACATGAGGCCTGAGCTTACGAAAAGAGTCACAGGGATTAAAATAGTCTCGGTATGAAAGAAACTGTTTGTTTCACAATTCAACCTTTGGCCAACACAGCTACTAGATCCCTGGCCGTCTCCCGGGCTGGCCTTTGTGTGCGTGCAACAGGGAAATTCCAGGCTGTGTGTAACTCCCTGGGGCCCCTGCCACTAACATAACTAGTCATCTTACTACTGTCCCTCCTCCAGGCTGCCACCATTTACCTTCCAAAAACTTGCACACGAACTCGTTTCTCCCCCTGGGTGTCGTCTCATCGTTTAGGTAATAAAGCTCAATCCTTTTGCCACTATATGCCCCAAACTCTATACCAGCCTTATAGGCTACTGTATTCTACCCCTGTTCCCCCTTCTAGAATCCCATGCTCTAATCAAAATTATCCATACGTTTTGCTGGAACACATTCTTTTTTGCTTAGTTAACATTAAAGTAAAAATGTATATGCAGTGAAATGCATAGGTTTTCAGGGTACCATCTGATGAGTTTGGATAAATGCACGTAACTGTGTAACCACTCCCTCAGTATTTCCATATCTCAGAAAGTTCCCTCATGTCCCATCCTAGTCAATTCTCTCCCCCAGAGGCAACCACTATCCTGATTTCTGTCACCATAGATTAGTTTGCCTGCTTTGAACTTTATACAGAGGAATCACACAGCATGTACTCTTTCGTGTCTGGCTTTTTCCACATAACATAATGTTTTTGATACTTACACATGTTGTCACATGTATTGGTAATTCATTCTTTATGTATTAGTTACCGCCAAAGAGTATTCCATAGTGAGAATATTCCACAATGATGGAATTTTTTTTTATCCATTCACCTGCTGATGGATACCTGGATCGTTTGCTATTATGAATAAAGTTGTTATGAACACTCTAGCGTAAGTCTTTTTCTGGACATACGTTTTCATTTCTCTTCGGTAAATATTTAGGAGTGGAACTGCCAGAACACAGGATTGGTGCATTTTTAAGTTCTAAGAAATGATCAAACTACAGGCTGGGATTCCAAAATTTGTAGATACTGACAGGCATATGTAGAATAGACAAACAAGATTATACTGTACAGCACAGGGAAATATATACAAGATCTTGTGGTAGCTCACAGTGAAAAAAAATATGACAATGATTATGTGTATGTTCATGTATAACTGAAAAATTGTGCTCTACACTGGAATTTGACACAACATTGTAAAATGACTATAACTCAATAAAAAACTGTAAAAAAAAAGAAAAAGAAAAAACATATAAAATTAAAAAAAAAAAAGAAGAAGAAGAAGAAAGAAAGAAAAGAAACGATCAAACTGTTTTCCAGAGAGGTTGTACCCAAAATGTATAACACCTTAAACTCAGTAATGTTTCCTTCTCATTCACATAGTGTCCAAGGTAGTTCCATATCAGCAGGGTGTTGGAGGGAGGTTGTTACACACAGTCATTTAGATACCAGGCTACAGAAAGCCCTGCCATCCCCAAATAAGGCTTACAAGGTAACCGTGAGCATCAATATTTGACCAATGGATGGAGAATGAGAGGACAGAGAAAGAACACCTTTTTCTAAAGCATCACTGTTGAGAACTAGTCACTGGCCTCAGCAGGAAAGCTGTGAAATGGACCCCAACTGGACAGCTGCTTATCAGCCACCAGTATGTACCACGGAAGGGGAACACAAGACTTCAGTGTTCAGTTAGTCATCTCCACCACACCATGGGGTAAAGTCTTATCCTCCTTTCCAGTTGGCTATTCCCATTGAAACTGTCCCCAGTCTGTGTGGAATTAATCCTTACTTCCTCTATACTCCCATTGTGCTCGCTGTCCCTCTACTATAGCCCTTGTTAGGATCTGCCTTTCATGATTTATCTCCACATTTTGCCCATCACTTGGCATCCTCTTGGAGGGCTCTGAGGTCTGGCCATGTTAGATCCTGGTATTTGGCACACAACATGGTCTCCATAAATGTTGGCTGAACTCACTATGGTAGAGACACACGGTGCCCACCAACTCCTCCTCTTGGACACATCACTTCTCTACACCTCCTCCTCTCAGACACACCACCTGTCTGCACTCCTCAGTTGCCCCACAGTGAGCTGAGGCCATGTGACTTGTCTTGCCAATGCAACATGAACCACAGCTCCATGGCAACCTCCAGGCTGATGCAGTAAGGACTGACCATCCCTCCTGATATTCTAGGTCTCTTTCCCCTCACCTGCCAGCTGGTTGTGGAGGCTCCGAGGTCAGTGGAGCATCCATGGTCTAACAAGCAGAGTCTGTGTCCTGAATACTTGGTGGAACCTAGTCCCTCTGCTGACCTCACTGCTGAGATCGAGCACTGTTTCCTAAATAAGTTAGCCTGACGCAACTACCCACTCACACTGTGGGAACCCAGCCTCTAAACTCAGAAGGGACAACCAGTTATCTGTCTTTCTACCATCTTTCCTTACTTGCCACTAAGGGCCTACAAGATGACATCAGGCCCACACTGGTGTGTGATTGCCAGCGTCCAGGTAAAGAGAGTTTTCAAGGTGTAAGTTCAATTGTGATTTTGTAGCTAAATTTGATAATGATTCCATTGAGTCTTAAATGTTATGTATTTCTTCTGTATTTCATTCCACTATAAGCTCTTAAAAGTCAGGCACTAATTCTTGCTCCATATCCTGGGTATATAAGCTATTCATTCATTTAGTCAATATTTACTGAGTACCCACTCTGTGTCATTCATTCTTGGGGGCAGCAGAGACAGAGCAGTGAATTGAACGGAACAAGTCCCTATCCTCAATGAGTGAGACAGATAATAAACAAATAAATGTGATTGTTGAAAAGCAGGAACAGACATCCCCTCGTATAGCATCAGCTCCTAATACAAGAGGATCTTCATATTTATTTGGGTCAGTAATTGATTGATGACTGTCTCACTCTCAGAGCTGTGAGGCCCATGAGGCTGGAGCACCCTTCTACCCCTGGCATCTAATACAGTGCTGGCCCAGAGTAAACACTCCATAAATAGCTATTGAACCAAAAAAGTGAATATCAATGACTACAGCTACTATCTGCTGAGAGTCCATTATTTTCCAGGTACCATGCGAGATGCTTGCATGTACTACCTCATTTAATCCTTACACCGTCCCTGCAAAGGAGTTATGATTACCTCTGTTTTACCTGGAAGGGAACTGGGGCTCAGAGAGGTTAAGTGACCAGCAGTAAGTGACAGACCTGACACTAGAATCCTCATGCTTTCCTCAGGACCACACTGCCACACAAAACAACAACAAGGGCTTGTTTTACATTCCACATAATCCTCAACAGTGAAGAGCGACCACTAAAGGCCACCATTCCTGTGAGCTAGACAATTCATCCCCCTCTGCAATTTGCCCTGGTCAGCCCGGGCCGCCTTCCTCAGCAGAAGGAAGACGGGCGCGAGTGGTAATTACAGACTGTGTTGTCCTTTTCATTTATGTCTTCACAATCCAGCTTGACATCATGTCATAAAAGTTTATGTACTGTGTTCTCTCCGCTCCTTACTAATATTCTCTGGCGTTCTCCCCGGCCATCCAGAATCAATACCATCTCTCCTCTCTCAATAAAGTAGGGAGCTGTGAACAAGGCCCAAATGGGCACAGTGACGATTTGTGGCAATTAGACGTCACGCTGAAAAATGGCCACGCTGAAGGAGAGTGGGAAAGATCCAAGGACCAGCACACCATGAATGTGCCCCACCAGGGACCCCAGAAATTGGACTGCTTAAAAATACCCTCTATCCTCTCACTGCTTCTCTTACCCTCTCTGCCTCTTTCTTTCTCACAAGAGATAAGGAGAGAGAAGTGCATTCAAATTAGGGACCCCAGCAATCAATTTTTACTTGCAGTTGGTGGACTGTAATCAATGTTAATTAACCAGATTCTTTTTCAGCAGAGGTTGGGACAGGAGAGTAACTGCACAATACTTTTCACCACGACAACGGATATTAATGGGCTTAGGGATGGCCAGAGGGCCGGAAAGAGGAGGGCCGCGCTGCGATGCCCCGCGGAAGAGTACGCATGCGCAGGAAGATGAGCGACTGGGCCGATTACAAAGTGGTTCTCTCCGCGGGCCCTGGTAGCGTTTTTTGGAAGCTGGCGTGGGGAAGCTCAGCCATTTGCACTTTCTTCACCAAAGAGTGGACCTTCTTCCCCAGGAAAAGCGGTCTTCATCAGGGGACGATTCCTACAGTGTCAGCTAGGTCACAGGCAGCCAAGCCCCCTCCCATGATGCTATCACTTCGGAGCACTGCTCACACCTGGACCATGTGGCTCAGTGGGAAAAGCAAAGAATTTAGCACCAGAAGGTCGGTTTGAGCCTTAGGTGGTGCCTCCTGGCTCTGGAACTGTGGTCAAGTTACATAACATCCAGACCCTCAGCTCACCTACCTGATTACAGCAACTGACCTTCTCCTGGGCATTGATGCAAGACTCACATACGATTCTGCACAGAGGCACATTATAACATGCTACAGGAATGTCAGCAGCTACTACTGTAAGTCACAAGGACAAAGCCCCAGAGCCTCTGACCTCAACCAGCCGGTATGCAAGATGGGACCCAAGGTTCCTTTCTAATCTCAACCCATCTCTAATGATGTAGGAAGTTGCCTTGGCAGTTATCCATGCCAATTTTTTATTTAAAAGATTATTACCTATTTCTAAACATAAGTGTCGCATTGGAAAGAAGACCCCCCCCCCCCCCGCCAAATATGCCAATGCTATTTTTCAATAGCCCAGAGAAAGTAAAAGAAAGTTGTAACAGTTGGAAACATGACAGAGCTGCCAAAAACAAAATCAAAAGCTGTATCTGTTTTGAAACAGTGCAAGCCTTACAAATTTTCAGTAAAGACAGAGAACAGAACCAAAGAAGCCTTTGGGCTCCATGTCCTAAAAAGACCCACCACAGCCAGGTTCTTGGAGTTTCCTCCACACCATTTTAGTCAAATGGTGACTCTACCTTCAAAAGAAGCTTTCACAGCCTTCAATCAAGAGAATAGCACCAATATTTCTCATGCCTTTCAAGTCCCCTGGGAGTGAGGGAGAATACTGGGGAACATGATTAGCAGGTCATATTACCATGAGAGAAAAAGATTCCTGAGTGCCCTTAGTGGCCCCCTGGCCTCCGGAATATGGAAGTCCCAGCTGTGGTGATATACACTAGCTCTCCTTTCCAAGGTACCTGTAGGAGTCTTCCATGTAAGGAAGATGAATGAAAGGAGAGTAGGCTAGGAGAGAGAGGAGGAAAGAAGAGACAGGAGCAGAGGAGGTTGTCAAAGATTCATGGGTTCAATAAGCAGTGGTGAGCATACGCCATGAGGGAGCCTCCACCCCCGCATGCCCAGCTCACTCTGGAGACCCAGAGGGAAACACCATCTCTGCTCTTAAGTTGCTTACAGAACCCAGGCTTGGCTGGAGGGAGGCAAATTCACAGATAATCACCACATAAGGCATGGGGAGCAGGGCACAGAGGAGAGGTGTGTTCCCCTCTGGGGTTACAGGGGGTGGGGAAAGGAGGAGTCTCTAAGGAAAGGATGTTATCGGTGAAAAGAAGGACAAAAGAACAGAAGGGAGGATGAACTGAGGAAACAGAGAGGGAGGGAAAATCAGGAGACAGCTGGGGAAAAAATTATTACCTCACCCCAGGATTTATATACTAAGCTCATATGCAAATCTTGTCTCATTGATCTGTGATTTCAGTGAATAAAGCTGCCTTTTCTGGAGCTATTGATTGTGAAAAGCAAGCTGAGAAGGCCAGGGCAGTCCTGCAGAGACCTGGGGAGTGAGCTCACAGTGGGTGGGCCTTGCACTTAATTAGAGAAGAGCAATTGCTCAGAGTGATGAAGGTTCATCCTTGAGGGAGGAAGTATTTTTAATAGCACCTCCTTCCCCAATACAAAAACATCCCAGTTCCACAAGCCCGGCCTTGTCCACCACCCAGAGCCCTACAATAGGGGCCCCTCTTGGCCTGGTCTAAGGGTAGGGAGCCTCCTCTGCTCACAGGAGCACCATGTAGAAGCATACCCTATTTCCCCCAACTATTCAGATTTGCCCATGCGCGAGGCTTGGCCCCTCCTGGCTCTCTGTTGAATCCCACTGGTTTCTGGGGAAAGAGTTAGGAAGTCAGCCTGACTTTGGAGAAGAGAGACATCAGTTTTGGATCCACTCCAACAAGCAACTGGAAGATACCAGGGGCCGAGAGTTCATCCTGGGGCCAGAACCTGGGGGTCTTTCTACAGGAGCACTGAAGCTGCTGAAGTTGGCCAGCCCAGAGGGAGAAGGTATGGAAAGAGAAGAGGGCTCAGGGCTCAGCTTGGGAAGACGATACATTCAAGGGCTGGGAGAGAAAGAGGGATCTGGGAGATGAGGACAGCAGGGCAAGGGAAAGCAAGAAAAGGAGATCATGAAGGGACACAGGAGAGGAGAGAGATTTGGACACTTTAGAGTGGAGTAAGAACCAGATGGTAACAAATGTGTTCAGTGCTTATCCTGACTCAGGTTCACAAAGCGCCTCTTCATTAGGCATTATAGCAGGACCCGTGAGTATAAGAGAGCAAAGCTTACCTGCCCTCATGATGCTGGCAGTCTCCCGGGGAAGGCAGAGGATGTGTGGCAGGCAGGGCTTCTCAAATTCCGTGGTAGAGGACCAGTTGTTATTGCTTTCTTGCCTATCCATTGTGGATAGATAGCATGTTGTGTCAATGTCAAGTTGCTATAAACGTTTGCAAATTTGTATTTCCATATTTATCTTCTGACAGACTGGATTGCCTACAACATCTTGAGTAGCTTAGATGACAGAGATGCTGAATGCCTATCACACAGCTCCTCTCTCCTTCTACCTTACCCAAGGCATCCAGCATTTTTATGGATGCTAAGAAACTACATTTACCAGCTAAGGATAGGCAAGTAGATGTCTTTTGGTAGAACTTATGGGAAAGTTTCATGAAGGGGACTGACTCATCTGGGAGACATTCCCTTTGGTTCCTGCCCCTTTCATGGATGTGATGGCTGGCATTCCAACAACCATCTTGGAACCATGAGGCAACACTAAGGATATTGGGACAAAAAGCTTTAAGGACCTGGGTCCCTGCTGAGCATAAAGCTACCACATCAACTCTGGACAGCCTATCTCTAAATTTCTTGTTACATGAAAGAAAAGCTTTTATCTGGTTTAAGCCTCTGGGACAACCATCAAGTACATTTTTCATCTGTCTCATGAGTTAACAGGCACTGATCATGTGGGGCGGTAAATACTATCATCACAACAATTAGAAAAATTCAGTTAAATTGTCTCTAACACAGCTTGGAGGGAGGGTTTGCCTCTGAAAGAGGCAACAACAGAATGAAAGCCTGAAAGAGGACAGGAGTTAACTAGGGAAAAGGGTTTATGGGGGAAAGAGTTTTCCAAGCCAAAAGAACACACCTAGTTTATGAAAAAGACCAGCAGGTGAGAGGGAGTGGGGCCATAAGGGGACTCAGAGTAGTTTACTGTGGCTGGAACAAAAGTGAGAAGAGGGAGTGGGAAGGGAAAAAATAGCAGGAGCTGCCAAGGGGTGGGAGGTGGTTGTCCACATGAAGGAAGCAGACACCTGACCTTCTAGAAGTCTCCGTCCCAACCAAACTCAGAATCGTACAAACAATAGTGTTCCCTGCTAGAAATCAGCTAGCAGACATTGGCTTCGGTCTCATCTCTGAGGAGGGAAATCAGGTTCGGTTTAGCCAAGTCACTCACCTTTTGGCTTTCTGTTTCCAGATCCACAAAACGAGCCTCATGCCACTGTCCCATCAGCATCACTAGTGCTCTGTGAACAAGAGGTTGTGAGATCTTACCGACAAGGAAAATAAAGACTCCACATTCAGCCCTCCCATTTTACTGATTAGAAGTCTGAGGCCCGCAGAAGTCACCCCACCTAGAGGGGGAGGGCTGAGCCTGGAATTTTCATCTCCCAGCTCTCAGGCTGTTATTCTTTTCCTGCAAAGAGCTGAGTGTTTTGCACTTGAAGTAGATAGTTATTGTTCCTGCCAAAGGGAACACAGCAGAGCAAGATGATAGAGTTTCTTATTTCAGGAAACCTAGTACTTGAAGGTGCTTTGAATAACACATACTTTTGAAACTAACTAAATATTTGGAGTGTGTCTTCCCATCCTTCCTTTCTGCTCTAAAAGCAAAAACAAGTCTCTGTAATTGGGTGAGGGGTGGGGGAATGTGTGTTGAAATAGATAAAAGGGAAAATTTAACTCAGTAACCACAGATGTGAAAGTGCCTTGAAATATTTAGACCAGATTCACATCTTTGGAGGTAACTCAAGTTTCCACTGAATCACTGAGAAAACATAGCCAACCCCCTTCGGTGACTTCACAGTTGCTCTCTGAAAAGGTCATTGTAATCCACCCTCTTCATTCCATAAACGAACAACTCCTTAGAGTCCTGTTGGGATGACCATTTTGGGGGGGACTACAGAGAAAGTTCATAACCAAAAGAAGTGATATTACAGTAGTAACTGTTACTTATGGAAAGTTTGCCTGTTCTTTCGCTGAGTGCTTATCCTAACCCTGAGGTACAGGAATTGTTGTCCCCATTTTTTAGATAAAGAAGCTGTGCCTCCTGACCACCTTCACATCCAGTCACCAGCCCTGCTCAATCATCTTTCATGACATCTCTTTTGTGTGTCATAGCTTTCTCAGTGTTTCCTGGAACTCTGATGCCTTCTCCTCTCTGGTAGTCCCCATCCAGCCGACACCTTCCATTCCCAGACAGATGTGGGATATTTCTTTTTAGGTATCAAGGCATCGCTGCAAACTGAAAATGCCTAAACCGCCAAAACTTTTATTCTCTTGCAAACTCAGCCTTCATCTTAGCTTTTTATTGTGAGTCAGTTGCCCAAGATGGAGACCACAAAATCTACACTTCACCCAAGAGGTCTATCCACATGCCCCCGAGTACACCTTGTGGTTTCCAACCTTGCCCATGCCATTCCCTCCTCCAGGCTCTACTAAAATTCCACCATTTCTCTGAAATCTTCCCTGATCTTCCCAAGAAGTTGGCTTAAAAAGTGCAGAAAAATAACTGAACAAGGGTGTTCACAACATTGTTTCTAATGGAGTAGAAAATCTCAGAGAGAGCAACAAGGATCTATTAAACAGCACAGAGAAATATAGCCATTATTTTATAATAACTTTAAATTGAGTATAATCTATAAATATATTGAATCACTATGTTGTACACCTAAAACTAATATACTGCAAATCAACTATACTTCAGTTAAAGAAAAACTCAGAGAACTGAGTCCAACTGTCAAGAAGAGACATTATGATAGACACAAACAATGGAAGACAACACAGCTAGTGAGAAATAAAACAAAGATCTGATAACTATACGTACTGACAGAGGTTAAAGAACAGTATGTATAATATAATCCCACTATGTAAAAATACATGTTTCTATATACATAAATCTGAAAGACTTAACAGAATTCTTAACAGTGTCTATCTCTGGGATTAGAGATGAAGCAGAAATTTCACCCTCTCCTCTAAATACATTTCTAACTTATATTAATTTTTATGGCAGTGAATTACTTTTAAAATTTTTATAATTTTCCATTTTGAAAAAAGTGGTTTTTTTTCTTTTTTCATTGTTTATAGTCCATGGTATATTGGAGGGTCTGAATATGTCTTATACATCTTTTATCTCCGAGGACATGTAGCACAGTGTCTCACATGTCAAGTTTTCTTAAGTTGGGGTATTTTCATTGGTCATACAGCACTTGCCACAGGAGATTCAACTTAAAAGCCCCACTCTCTGGTGTTGCCTCATACATACTATGGATGCTGTAGACACCTAAACACACACGTAATTCACCACCATCTTCACATACCTGAGTGGAAACTAAGTAAGGTGAAGAATTCATAACCATTCTTAAGGAAAACCTGTTCATCAGATTTGGAGGGAAGAGCTAGACCACTCAGATATATATAACAAGAAGGAAAAAAATGAGGACAAATTTGCCGATTTTTACTCAATCTCTGCTTTCTTTTAGTTTCAAGGTTTTAAAGTGTTTTCTCCAGGAGATATCATGTTATAGCCAGAGTCAAAATCCATCCCCAAGATAGGAGAAACTCTGCTTAAAATGGGCACTCAAAAATGGGAATGCATAGGTCCCTATATTTACCTCTCCCTGGTTGGTTGTTTGCTGGGAGTCGGTGTAAATAATTTAAACTGCTGAGCTGTATTTCTGATTCTCAGTCATGCGGCAAGGTGTGAAACCCAAGCAGCCAGAGCACCTTGTCAGAGGACCTTCTACAGGACAGAAAAGAGGGTGCCAAGTGCCCTCTCAGCACACAGTAGCTGCGACCGCAGGCTTCTTTAGAGACCCAGAGGGACATACCCAAGAAACAGAACTTCAAAAATGGAAATGTTTGGTAGACTGAAAAAGAAAACTAGACTTCATAACTACTCACAGATAATAGCAAAGTAGTCTCATTGGCTAAACAAGGATATCAGTGTGTACTGTTATTTCCAAAAACAGCCCACTACGCCAAAAGATACTTTTAAACGTCAGTTCCACCTCCACCACACTAGCCCTTGAGAGACCGAAGTTCACCAAAATCTCCTTGTGGAATTGTGATCTGTGAGAAGACAATACTTTAATATTCCCATTAGTCACAAAGGCTTCATTGATGACAACTCTATGCCTATAGGGTATAGGGCAAAGAGGAAGAAGGTGAGAACCTTGCCATCAAGGAACTGAGACAAACATGGAAGAGTGCATAATGATGAACTCTCGTAGGAAGTAATGTTGTGCAAGGGTTCAGGGGGCTAGTCCATCAGGGAGTTATTAGATGCCTCTATGAGTCCTACAAATGTTGAGGACCATATGAGATACCAAAGAAACATGAGATGGGACTCAGATGCTGTTCTCCAGAATCTTCACATCTTCTTGGGGAGGGCAAGACTTTCAATGGGAAGCAATGTGAGAACCGCAGTAGAGCATAAAACATTAAATTATGTGGTATAAAGATAAGTGACAAATTGAGGGTTAAGAAAAAAAGCAGTTGAAGACATCAATTCACTTCACTTCAATTCGACATTTTTGGAACTCCTTATTATGTAATAGGCATTAGGTAGACACTTGGGAGAGGAAAATAATAGGACAATTTGGGACAAAATGATTTCCTTCCCCAGACGAACTTACAGTTTAGTAGGGAAGACAAGACATAGACCTAAATACAATTAATTCCAGATGCTGTCAATTGGACTCAGTTGCTTGGCCCTACAATGTCAATCCAACCAAAGACTGGTATTGAGTACAAATCAGTTAGGAAGATTTTGGCAGCAAAAAAAAAATAAATAAATAAGTGGAAAAGAACAAGGAGGGGGGAGATGAGAAGAAGGAGGGAAAAGAAAAAGGAGAAGCAAAAGAAAGAGAAGGAAAGGGAAGGAAAGATCTTGAATCAGATGGCTTAAACCAGAGAAATTTGCTATTCACGTAACTTCAAGTTCAGAAGTAGGAGGATCCTAGGCTGAGGTTACTCTCAACTCTGTGCCCTGCTGTCCTCATTTCTGGCTTCTTTCTGAAGCTAGTTCCACTTGGAGAGCAAGATGACTACAGCAGTTCCAGGCCAACACTTCTTGATATGACACCAAGGAGAAAACAAGGGACAGTGTGTTGAGAGATTTCTCTTCTGAAGCCACCACCACCATCAGCCCCTGCACTGGCCAAAGTTAATGTAGCTGTGGAACCATGACCACAAGAGTCATCCACCGTGAGCTGGGCCCTGGGCTGGGTGCTATGAACAAGACAAAGTTCCTTGTCCTCCAAAACCTCATATACAGACGGGGAAAACAGATGAATAATGAGTTACAGCACCATGTGCTATTAGAAAATCAAAAGTGGCATTTGGGAGATATGAAGGAGAAAATTCATGGAGCAGTAAAGCTAGCTGGTAGAAGAGGAAGTTATAGGCAGAGAGAGAAGTAAGTTCTAAGGCTAGAGGCGGATTCCAGCGAGTCTTCATCAGATCATGCCCTAGGTGCCACCGTGTGTGGCATGTTCCTAGTGCCTGGTGAACCAGCTGGAAAATATGAACCCCTCCATTAATGACAGTCAATATCTAAAATGAGTGAATTAATGAGCTCAGAGTATAAAAAACAATAGGCAGTTTCATGCATCTGGTGGGATGGAGAGGGTCTTTCATCCTATGCTAAGGAGTCTGAATTTTATTTTGAAGACTATAGGAAGCCACTGAATGTTTTAAGTGAAGGAATGGCATGACCAAATTTTGGTTTTGTAGTAGATCATTCTTGCTGTAGTATGGTGAAGGGAAGACTAAAGGCAGCTAGAAATGTTAGCAAGAGTTTGCCAATGATAAAGGCCAAAGAGGATTAGAGACTAGTCATCACCACCCAAGGATGGCTCTACCACATAGAAACTCCTGGATCTCTCTTCTGGTTCCATCCATTTGGCACAAAATTCTGGGACCCCATCTCTCAGATGACATCTGACTGGGAATTTTTGCCTTCATTTCCTGAGCTCAGCAGGACTGCAGTTTGAAAGATCCAGTCCTCCTTCTATGGTCTTTAGTTACTTACGTGGAGTTGCAAATACATTTCTACATGACCTAGAAGCATCCTCTCAGAAGAGAGCCTCCTGCTAGTTAAAATAAACCAAACAACCTATAGGCTGACCAGCTTCTGGGGCAAGGTATTATACAGACCAGAACTTTTTAAATAGTTGTGGTCTCTTTCATGTGCGTATGCTGATTGAGCAAGGGGTTAGCCAAGAGATTATCTGTCTGCATAAAGGACTCTTACTGAATCAGCTCTTCCCTGCCTCCTTCCTGTTACCCCAACACAGCCCACTCCCAGAGACCAATTGCTCTGGGCTGTCATTTCCTCATCTATTAAAAAAAAAAAAAAAAAAGGGAGGGGGAGTTGTTGAGGGGGAGTGGATCAAAACCTGATTTAGCCTCAGGGAGTGGTTGAGGTGAAGAGTATCCCGTCTGCTGGGTGCTCTGAGCTCTTCAAAAGAGCAAAGGAGAAGGCATATTATTCATGCAAGGCGGTGTTTTCCACTCTCCTCTCTGGGGAGTCCCTGCTGGGGAACAGAGGAGGTGGAGCGAGGTCCCCCCACACTGTCTCCGCACACTGTCTCCCCAAGCCGGCCTTGGGGAGGCTCCAGGGGGGAATAAATCGCCGGCAGCACAGCTCTGAGAGGAGAGAGGCTGAGTTGCAGGTGTGCAGTAGGCAGTCCTGGAGAAAGCACCGGCCTTCGGCCAGCTGTGCTCTGGGCCAGGCTCAGAGGCTGCCTGCTCGGGCCCAGCTCCTCTCCAGCGCAGAGACCCTCCCATAGCCGCCCCTCTTCGCCTTCACGTAAGCCCCACCTCCAATCCCAGTCAGAACTTGGGACCCATTAATAATGAATCACTGGGACTTGAATTCAATTCAGCCCATGCACATTCACTGGGAGTAATAATCAGGATTTTTATCCATCCTGCATATTGGCCTGTTTTTCCTTTGTGCTACAGTCACCACCTGAATTGGATTAGAGAAAGCAAAATACTGCAATTCACTGGAGATCACATTTCCCTTTCCTCCACCTTTGCCTCCACTTGCTGCTGAAAAACAAAGGATCAGGAAGGCTATGGCTGGGGCTCTGGCCCGACCAGGCTCAGTTCCACCTGCTCATCAGCCTAGGCACTTAAGTTATTTACTTAGCCGAATGAGGGCGCTCAGCTTCCAGAAGGCCTGGGCAGGGGCCAGAAGAGTGATGCTTTTGCCCTGAGGCAAAGACCTCTGGATGAAAAATGTTCTTGAAGAGAAGTTGTGTTGTGTCTTGTGTTTTTACAGGGGTGAGCAAAAGGTGTCACAACAGTGGGTCCCAAGCACCATGACAGTTTTCTCTCTCTCTCTCTCTGTCTCACACACACACACACACACACTCCCTACCCGCTGCCTTCCTGTTTAAGGAGAGGAATTGGATGATCTGTTTCTGTGGGCGCCCCATAATGGCATGGGGGCATTTCCCAGATTGTTTCTTCCCTGGGACAATTGTTGGATCTGCTTGGAAAGGAGTCCTTGATAGGATATTCAATATCATGCATTTGTTGCTTTAAAAATACCAGTGCCCCAGCAAGAGGAGGTCATGTACTTCTTACTGGCACATGTCCCCAGACATGGTGTTTTCTTTGTCTTGGAGAATTGCTTTGGTTTAATGGGTGTTACACACAAAGAATGATGGGAATCTGGTGATCATTTCTGAAAAACAAAAAAACAAAAACAAGAGAAGTCAAGCAAAGGCAGGCCATTCTCAGTGCTGTAAAGACCCTGAGCAGCCACTCGGAGCAGATCTTGTCCTCCCTCAGGAAAGGCCTTTGGTGGCGCTGGGGAACCCTGGATGCATTTAGTGTCACAGAAACCTTTTTCTAATGCCCAGGTCCGCATCTTCCCTCCCTGGACTGCATGAGCAATTTCACTCCATCTTTCCCACAGGCCTCCTCTGCTAACCCTTCACAGATCCCATTCCTGTCCTGTGAACCCGGGAAGTGATTTTACTGCGGTTGTTGCCTGGGTAACCCCACAGAGGTAGGAAGCTCATTCCGGGGTGTTTTCTCCTAAGACGTCTCAGCTTATTCTTACACCTCAATAAGTCACATTAGATCCAAGAAAACAAGGTAACAATTATAGCCTAAATTGAAGAGTGGGGTGTCCCCCATGATAACTGTGTTTCTCGCCCTCAAGCAACCTGTTCTGTGCAAACCACATTTGGACACGTCTGCTGGGGTGGGAGGGCTGCACCCTACATTTGAGAAGGGACAGAACATCAATCCATAAGGAGCCCTGGGCATTCCACTCCCAGCTTTAATCTTTTTTTTATTTTTTAAATCAGGAATGCTGGCTTTTCAAGGCAATCCTGGAAGCATATCCCTCAGCAAGTTCTGCTTTACCCTCCCAGGCCAAGCTCCTAAAGGGGAAGGGCCTGGCCATTTGCACCTCCGTATTCCTAGCACTTGGTGTGCTATAGATGTAATCAAACTAGTATTATCACTCAGTGAGTTCTTCACCTCACACCAAGCGATGTGTAGATATTCTCTCTCGCCATTAAATATGCTGAGTTGATTTTAACTAACCCACATAGTAGGAATGACATTGCTTTAAGGGACATGGTGGTAACTCAGTTGTGGAATCAGAGACGCCTTCTTTTAAATCCTGGCATTGTCATAAATTAGTTACTTGAAATCTGAAAGTAGTATCTGCCCTATCTGCTCCACAGAGCTATCATGAAGGAAATGTCAAGAAATATTTGTCAGTTATTCCTTTGTAAATTCTAAAGTTCCCTACAAATCTAAAGTTTCCTGAAAATCTAAGCTGCCATAATATCAACAGCCAGATCACACAGTGGGGCTGTCACAGTTTGAAGTGGTATGGTATGAAGAAAAGTCACATGTTCCAAATTTCTTCCCCATTGATCTATCATAAATTGTCTCCTCTCATCTGCTTCATGATTCCCATGACTGGAGTCACAGCTTGGATAGCAAAAAAGGTTGTTGCCAAGTTACTGTATTAGTTAGCTATCGCTGTGTAACAAATAAGTCCCAAACTTAGGTGGTTTAACCACAATAAACATGTATCATCTCACATAGTTTGTGTTGGTCAGGAATTTGGAACAGTTTTGCTCAAGGGTTCTCATGATGTGTGCAGTTAAGATTTTGACTGGGGCTGCAGTCATCTAAAGGCTTTACTGGCACTGAAGGATTCACTTTCAAGGTAGTTCACTTACATGCTGCTGACCGTTGGCAGGAGGCCTCAGTTCCTCTTCATATGAGCTTCTCCAGGAGCTACTTGCATCTCCTCACAACCTGGTACCTGGCTTCCCCCACAGTGATCAGTCTGAGAGAAAGAGCAAGCAGAAAGATATGGAGCATAACAGAGCTAAGAAGCAATTAGAAATGGTAAGCACTGTGGCAGACTATAAAGAAAGTTATGGATAATTTTGCATTAGAAAAAGAGGACATTTTAGCAATTACTGGACATTGATTCTGAACTAATGTTAGTCTTAGTAGCATTCCAGAAAACCACCATAACCCACAGGCAAAAGAGGATGTTTACAGGATTCCACTGATAAAAGGATTTTGGGGCTACTTTTATTTCTTCATGGGTCCACTACAGCCATGAACATATTCTTTTGTTATTTCCATAGTTCCTGAAGATGTAGTTTAAGCAGACATACTCAGCAACCGGTAGAATCACCACATTGGCTCCTTGACTTAGAGAATGGGGGTTTTTATAATAGAATAGGCAAAGCAGAAGCACCTGCAGCAATCCTCTGTACCAAAATAATGAACTAAGAGTAATATATTCCTGGGGCACTAGCAGAAGTTAGTCTACCAACAAAGACTTTAAAGTTGTAAAGGTGGTGATATCTATCACATCTCTATTTAACTGGCCAACTTGGCCTTTGCAAAAGACAGATGGATCTTGGAAAAAGATAGTGTATTATTTTAAGTGTTACTAAGGTCATGGCTACAATTGAAGCTGCTGTTCTAGATGTTGTTTCTTTACCCTACAGGTCTGCCATCTGGCTGTTGATCTGGTGAATGCATTTTCTCTAACAAAAGAAGTTTGCCTCTACCTGACAGGAATAACAGTACATATTCACCATCCTGGTCTGGGGACTATGCTAATTATTTGCTTTACACTGTAATTTAGATTAGAGGGATGTTTTGATCCTCTGCCCACAGAACATTATGCTGGACCACAGTTTAGATAACACGAGGCTAATCAACCAGGAAGGCTGTTAGGAGCAAATACCCTGGTAAAATACGTATGTGTCAAAGGTTGGGAGATACATACATTGGAAATTCAGGAATTTCAGAGACATTTCTAGAAGTTCACGTCTCCGTAATATTAGAATGTTTTATCCCAAGTGGAAGAAAAATTGCTGCATCATGCACCCATCACTACTAAGAACAAGCAACACCTTTATTGGCCCTCTTTAGGGCCAATACATTCCACACGTGGATGTCCTCCTCAGACCCTGTTGCTGAGTCATGCATAAGGCTACTCTTTCTTTGAGTGGAGTCCAAAGCAGGAGAAGCTGATTCAGGCCACAACACAAGCTATTCTGCCAACAGGTTTTCTGACCGATGAATCTAATCAAGCTTGAAGCATTGGTAGCCATTCAGGAAGTCTAGTGGAACCCACGTCAAGCCCTGAAAGAAGTCCAAGCCTTGATAGAACCCCAGGTGATTATATCCAACATCATATGAGTATACACTTTTTTAAAGAAACAAGTTTACTGAGGTATAATTCACATATAACACAATGTACCCATTTTAGTGTTCAATGACTTTTGGTGATTTATATGCCTGAAAAACCACAACACAATCAAAATAGAAACATTTTCATCAAACTAGAACACTTCTTGTGCCCCACTGCACAAATCCCCATCCCAACACCCAAACCTCGCCCCAGACAACCACTGATTCTGTCAGTAGAGACTTGATTTATCTTTTCTAGAGTCTTATGTAAATGGAATCAGGCAGAACTCTTTTCTATTGGGATTTTTTTCATTCAGTGTAATATTTTTGAGATTTTTCCCTTCTGTCACATGCATTAATAGTATCAGTGGCTTGTTCCTTTTTATTGATGAGTAGTAACACATTATATGGATATACCACAATTTCATTATCCATTAATAAACACTTGGGTTGTTTCCAGGTTTTGATTCTCATGAATAAAGCTACTATAAGTATTCTTGAAGAGTACTCATGTGGACATATGTTTGTGCTTCTCTTGAGTAGATACTTAAGGAGTGGAATTTCTGGGGCATATGGTTAGTGCATATTTACCTTTACAAGAAACCAACAAACTGTTTTTCAAAGTGATTGTACCATCTTACAATGTCATCAGAAATATAGGAGAGTTCCAGTTGCTACAAATGCTTACCAATGTTTGGTATTGCCAATGTTTTTAATTTTAGCTGTTCTAATGGGAATATAGTAGTATTTCATTATGGTTTGAATTTTTATTCCCTGATGTTTAATGATGCTGAGCATCTTTTAAAAGGATTATTAGCTTAATTTTTATATCTTCTGTAAAGTGTTCAGATTTTGCCAGATTTTTAATTGCTTTTTTCTTATTTTTGAGTTGTAAAAGTTCTCTCTATATATAATGTAAACAAGTCATTTGTCAGATACATGTATCATGATTACTTTCTTCTAATCTGTGACTTAACTTTCATTTTCTCAAGAGTTTCTCAGAGAGTTGAAGCTTTTAACTTTAATGAAGTTTAATTATCACATTTTATTTAACAATTTGCTTTTTGTGCCCTGCCTATGGAACTAATTTTTCAACCAAAGAAGCAAGGCAACAGACTAATCTTACAGTATTCGTGGTGTTACTAAGTATCCCATCATCCAGAAGCAGCCAGTCTTACGGAATGGTAAAATGAACTCTTGAAAAACAAACTTATGGTTACTGGGGGTTGGGGGGAAGGAAGTGGGGAGGGATAAATTGGGAGTACAGGATTTGCAGATACTAACTACTATACGTAAAACAGATAAACAACAAGGTCCTACTGTATAGCACAGGGAAATATATTCAGTACCTTGTAATATATATGTATATGTATGTGAAGCTGAATCACTATGCTGTACACCAGAAATTAACACAACATTGTAAATCTACTGTATTCGATTTTCTTAAATGTTCAGAACGGACTCTTGAGCACTCAGTTCCAGCTCCATCTGGGAGATACCATACTCCGAGCTAGAAGTGAGTCCTGCAGGACACGACACAGGCTATGAACCAGTAACCTGTATATAGTGTTTCCTCCACAGCCAGAAAACGCGATTCCACTACCCAGAGCACACAAGCAGGAAAGGGGCCTCTAGTATTTCACCCCATGCTCTACTTTCTAAATGTTCTCTTCTCATTCCTGGAACTCTGCTGGTTTAGAGGCTGTAGGACTGAAAAATTAAATTCTCCCAGCAGGGAGCACAACCATGTTTCCAGTGAATTGGAATTTTAGGCTCTTCATCCTATTGGACATTGTTGTGACTTCAGGTAGACCTGCCTCCAACCCTGACCCTGGACTTACACAGTTCAGAGATGTTCATTGTCTGGCTGATCAGTATCTCCTGCAAAATGACTGCTGGTGTCTCCTGCAAAATGGAAGAACATTCAGAGTTTTTAAGGAGTCAGTTACTTTGTATCTTATCTTTCTTGCTGTAAATATAATTTTTAAAAAAGCACTAAAAATCGCAAAAACAGTTCAGTTTACCACAAGGGAGGGGTATTTTCGACTATATGCATATTTAATTAGTTATGGCATTATGTTATATGAATAGGCTAACACATTGCCTATTTTATTCATTGATATAGATTATTTTTATGATGAACCTAATGGGACCCATTTTGCCCTAGCAGATAAATGGGGCTATAAGGCAGTCAGACACAGGATGGGTACGTTTCAAAAGAGAGAAGGGTTTGGAAAAAGTCTGGGACATGTAGCACTACTGTCAGTAGGAGAGGGAAAAGCCTAGTTGTGGGAAGAAAAGGGAACCAGTGTATATCCTAATGTGGGCATGCAGAGGCTGAGAGAGGAGATACTCAAAAGGGGACATGAGAAGGAAGTAAAATCAAACTCACTTGTCCCAAATACCTAGTCCTGCCATTAAGGGACAATTTAATCTAGTAGAAACTCCACAGATATCTGAGTTAGGAAAGAAAATCCCTGTCCAAACTCTGCCAGATCTTCAAGGAATGTTCACAGTGCCACCACTGCCTTCAACTAGACTGTATTTTTCTCATCTGCAAAATGGGGAAATTAAAAATGGATGAGGACACCTCTTCCTCGTTTCTTAGTCTCATGAGTTTAATATGGTATCTAATTGAGTCCTTTGATCATCTCAAGTAATGGTGCATAAGGTATTTAAATTTATGCAGACTGTTTCTTTTGAAGAAGTAAAAACAAAACACATTCTCATCTATTAATGTTTAAATTTTCCAATGAGGGCACATAAAAAAAGAAAATATCCTAGTGCCCAGACGAGGGTCCAAACCTCAATTTTAGTTTTAACTCTGCCAGTTACTTGTTCTGTGACCTTAACCAAGTCACTTCCATTCCCCGGGACTTAACTTTGTTTACAGAATTACAGGATGAGATGTCACTCACCCGGGTCCCTCCAGCTCAGGATTCAGTGATGTGGGAGCTTCTGCCACAACTTGTCTCAGTCCTGACAGTGATTTTTTTCCCTGGATGTCTTGTCTCAGAGTTTGGAAGATGAGAATAGCTTTTCCTGGCCATTTGTTGTAAAGGAAATGAAAGGCACAAAGTATGGAAATATCAATCATGAGCATTGTGATTTCAACAAAATTTATCTTTGATGCATTCTCACTCTCTACCTGTTGAGGCTCACAGCCTCTTCTCAGGGCCCAACCCCAACCCAAGCTTTTCCCACAAGTTCAGGATTCTCTCGTGGTGTTTTGGGTAACCTGGTGAGCAGGTTGCATGGCCTGGAGGAGTCTCACAGACACAGTGGGGTTTGGCAGTCTTCAAGAAGGTCAAGGAAATGTTTAAACAGCGGTCAGAATACCAAGGGCTAACAATATTTTTTCATTTATGCTTAGGACTGTCAATGTTTTATTGGTAAACTTTAATCCAGCAATATCAGGTATTTTAAAGTAAATTAACTTGATGTACACATATTTTACATGTACATGTATAATTATATGTAATGGCTATTTATTCATAGTGTGTATATTCAAACCCATGATGCCAAATTCTTGGAATAAGTCCTATTTGGGTCATCCCAGCCCTCAGAATCTTGTTCTACAATTGTTCATTCTAGAATCCATTAAAATCAATCAGTCCCCAGCATACCCTGTACTGTAGTAACCAATGACTTGGGAAACAGCACAGGGCACAATATGTTAATATCCATTTGGCAATCAATGAAATCAAGGCAAATATGGGATAGGTAACTTTTTTAGCACAGAGAAAACAGAAGATAAAATTCAGGATCCTCCAATATTTACTTGTCAAATGGAAGGCTGCCAGTAAATACTTGTGAATGAATGCAAGAAGACAAGAGAGTGTCTGAGTTACTGTATTATACTGCATCCCAAAGAGCAGCACAAAGGCTGAGACCGGAGTGACAAGTGCCAAGCTCAACCAACTCCAAGTACCCTTTTTGTTCAATGAAACTGACATAAGGTGAGCAGTTTCCTGTTTTGTTATTTACTGTTTTTGAAGCAACTTTCAAAGTCTAAATTTTCAGCCCAGTTTCTTTCAGCTTCTGAAACTACAGAATACTTTGTGAGTGAAGTTTATCCTGATGGCTCTGAGATTTCCATTCATTTGTAAATAAAAATGTGCTTTTGTATTACTATGTATAGCACATGATATTTTATATTAAAAGAAACAATTTTATCATCACATCTATTAAATTATGTGGAAATTATAATGAATTGCATGGTATATGCTATATTCTAATGAAATGTGTTATTTTATAATAGCTCCTTCTAAATCCCAGGCCCTACCCTGGTACTCAGTCTCCAAAGATGGTTAAGACACAGGTTGCAGACCTTGAGAAAATTACAGCCATGTGGAAGAGACGGAAATGTTTTAAAAAATTTTTTTTGTTAAAAAGAAGTAGAAAGTCTGTGTTTACAAGAAAATCTCTAAAATATTTAGCATCATGTCTACAACTTACTCTCAAACAGTTTAGAAAAATATATGTATACTGTAATATGTATAAATAAATGTGTATATATATGCATATATACATATATATATAAACACATATCTTTAGAGAGAGAACAATAAAGCAAATATGCGAAAATATTAGTATTTGGGGAATTTGGGTAAAGGATATACAGCATGCATTCTCCATGAGGCAATATTGTACTCAAAGGAATGAAAATTGTTCTTGGGAGCAAAAAAATCTGACTATTTTTCCATGTAAAGCTCAGATATACATAGAGTTTATAAGTAGATTTACAATAAATCTGTGATATTAAAATTTCATGGCAGAAGGTAATTAGAAAAAAAAATCTGTACAAGGGCTGGGGGGCAATAATGAGGAAAAGACTGAGAAACACTGGTATACACGAATTCTTTATACTCTTTTTGCAATTCTTCGACAAGCCTGAAATTATTTCTGAATAAAAAGTGTAAACATTGTGATATGCCAGTGCTGGGACTGTTATTGGAGCTTGGATGAGGGGGCCCTAATTCTGCAGGAGTGGGTGAGGGTGGCGCTGGGTCAGGTGACAGGGGAAGTCCCTAACAGAAGGGTGACATTTGCCCCAAACCTTGAAGGAGGATCATGAGTGTGCTGGGTAGATAAGGACAGGGTCTAATCCCAACAAGCTTCAGAGGAAGATTAAATTCTATATCATTCAGTTTTATTGTTTAGCATATCTTACCATATTCTAATGAGATACAAATTGATAAACCATGTCTTTTCTAAAGGATGACTCACAATTAAATAACAATTCGTTGTTACACAGAAGATCCAACTTCTAAACTTTCTAAAGAAATGGGAGTTTGAGGAAAAGCCTTTCCTCTAGGATTCACCCCAACTTTCAGTCTCTGAGGGAATGTTTCTCGAGTCACAATTTATAGACTTGGGAAAGCCTTGGGATTTTTGGACAGGGAAGGTGCCATCCTATGAAACTGGCCTTTTGCTCTGCAGTTGCATTGGGTCACAGAAGGTGGCTTTCACATTCCAGAGCAGCAAACCCTGCCTTGCTGTCAGCTGGAAATCCAACACTGAGCTGTGGAAATGCACAGTCAGAAAGCATGCTGTGAGAAGAGGCACATAAAGGGGCAAACGCTGGAAAAATTGTACTTTTCTTCCCATGACAGTTGCCTTTTGTTTGGACAAATAATTTGAGGAGAGAACAAAAAAGCGGCTGTTTGCTTAATGCCAAGCCACAAAATCATGGAGCCTTTCTGGCCCCAGCTAGGAGAAAATTCCTTGTCCCAAGCATTCCTGATGACTGGTCTTCAGGTCCTGCAGACTGAGGTGACACAGAAAGCACCCACTGTCTCCAGTGCCCCCTTCACTCGGCAGTGCCCACCTCACTCATTTGTAACTCAGTAGGACAGGAGGCCAGGGAGGCCAGAGAGCTCAATGCCAGGCCAGGCCAGGCCAAGCCAGAGGGGGCTGCAATGGAGAAGGGTGACCTGAAAGTAAGTCAGTAATGTGTAAGGATGCCCTGCCTGCTAGTTGCCTGTTTTCTTGGCGAGAAGAATCTGCAAAAAGAGCACAAAACCTTGTGTTCAAAAGTTTTGGCGTTTGTAACATATACAGACGCGTACACACATAGACACACATGCCCAGAAACACCCAAACTGCTTGTGATATATACATTTGGTGCCAACATAAACAGGATCTTGGCCAAAAACCATGTTGGTTAGCAACTGGCCAATGAAGTGTTTAAAGTTAGAGGCCAACAGAAAAACCCAAACAGTGGTGTTTTTTCTTAAACTTGAAGCCACTAGTCAGCATTGCTTTTCCTTTGCAGAACGGCTTTCTAATATCTTCACTCAGGAAAGATCCTGTCTGCAAAGAGGCCTGTGATGAGTTTGCTATTAGGTGAGTTCATTACCATAAATCCATCCAAGGCAAGTTCCAATAACAATTACCAGGCCATCAAGCCATGAAACCCAAGGGCCGTTTTGAATTTGTGACCAGTGCCAGTGAGAGGGAGGAGGGAGGTGCCGGGCTTCTACAACTGCCTGGTCTCCAAAGTTTATGGAAGGACTGAGGCCCCAAAGGAGGAAGGAGCAGCTTGCTGGGCCAGCCAGCTGCCACCTGGAAGAGTAGGCTGGGAAGGAAGTATATGCTGGTCACTCAGACCTACAGAGTCCACCCTTGGCCCCATGTAGAGTGAGCACGTCATCCTAGGGGTATCCACACACTAGACACGACTCTTCCTCACCATCTCCCACCTCCAGGGATCAAATGCTCCTTCTACTCCCTAATAAAGTTGGTTCCCAGGAAAGGACTGATGTCCATTATTTACCACTTGACTGAATATATTTTAGTCAATGTTAACAGGTCATAGGATGTGTTGCACTTGAAGTCTATGGCCCAACAGCCTTGACTTCTGCTAGAAGAACTAGAGTCCTTGGACAGCAAATGGGAGAGGGTTTGGTAAGGATGAGGAGTGTCAGGCTTTCTCAAAAGGATGCTCACTGTCTGCGTGTTCTTCATATCTCAGCCTCATTCTCCATTCCTAAGTAGGTTAAATCCGGCCGAGATGGTCTCTTGGTACCATATACCTCTCCTTAGCCCTTGCTAAGTCAAGACTCATGTCTATACTGAACCACCATTCTCTCTCAAGTACCTAGCCCAGTACCTAGCATATAGCACATTTCAGTGACTGTTTGTTGAATGAATAAATCAATGAAAGATTAGATGAAGGTTTGGATGGATAAATGGATGGGTAGATGGGTGGATAGATGGATAGATGGATGATGGAGGCATGGATGAATGATGATTGATGGATGATGGAATTTCAATATAGCTCCATCGGGGCCCTGTTCATCTTTCTATGATCCTGCCTCCCTGAGAACTCTCTTGCAAACTTAAAGAAGCCCAATCAATAGGTGATGGTGTTACTGGATGCTCATGATGAATTACTGCAGTAGCAACTGAGAAAGGCCAAGAGAGCAACCAAAGAGAAGGGCTGGGAAGGTAAAAGGCAGAGAGGGAGAAATAAGAGAGGTTGAGAGGTGTGCAGAAAAACAGACCATGGGCAGCTGGAGGAGAAAGGCAGAAGCTTTGGGGACCTGAAGGAAAAACAGAGGGAAGAGAGGCAATGAGACTAGCCATGGTGCTGGGGGGCGGGGGGAGTGGGAGGCAACTGAGAAGTGGGAATCATGGAAAAAGAACTTGTATTATCTGGAAAACAAAAACAATAGGGGCTTCTCTAATAGGACTACAGGGAGGTGAAAGTTGAAAGTGGGAGGCTTGTAAGAGACGAGGAGAGGAATCGTAACCAGAAAAATTTAAGTAGCAGAGAAAGAGAGAAACAAGACGAAAGAAAAATGCTGGTCCTGAAAGCTACAGAAGGGGTGCCTAGCCTGGGAGAGCCAAAGCCACAGCCGCTCTGCCAAGGGAGGAAACCTTAGGAGACCCGCCCAACCAGAATCTCGAAGTCTCAGACTTTTTCCACCTTATGAGCTGTAAATTGATCTATTCAGTTAGAGAAACCTGGTTTTTATTGAGTAATTTCCTCTGAACGACCTCCAGTTTTGAAAATGTCCCCAAAGTTCTCTGACTGCTCCCTCCCCCGCCAGGTCCCTGCGTCAATGCCCGTAAATCACAGAAGGCAGGCCCCCCTTGCTGCCTGTCCCCTGGCTAATCCTGATATGGCATGGGGTCCTGCGTGGTGCCGAGACCTCGGCTCTGTTTGTTCTGCCAGCCAGGTCCCAGAATGCACCTCGCTGAGCTGACATCCAGGCAGCCGCTCAGGAGCCCCCAGCCACAGAAGAGATTTCTAACTGTTCCCAAGCCACGTCCTATGCCTGGCCTGGATATCAAGGAAATGTCTCCATTTTTCTTCTTAGCCCTAAAATGGGGCCTCTTGCAGATACAAACAAGGAGCTCTTTTATGGGAAGCACTGCCCATCACTTGCTTTTACATTGCATCCTTTATGCCAGTATCCCTCAAAGCACTTTCACAGACAAGTGTTATTGTCTCCCCCCTTACAGATGGTACAGAGAGGACAGCACAGAAAGTTAAGTGGTTCAATGAAGGTCACTCAGAAAGTCAGAGCAGAGGTGGGAAAAGAATCAGAGCTCCCTGCTCCCAGGCCTATCACCTGCCACTCCCAGGCCTAGATGGAAACAACCAACATCTGTGAGCGATCTTCCCACACTCCCAGCAGCAGTGTGCAACAACCCCCCACCTTTGCTACTAAGGCTCAGAACTGAAACCCTCTAACCAGGATTGCATAGATCCTTGGATGGAAGGGGCCATCTTGCAAAATCAATTGAAGGCCGATGGACTTGCCAAGACCCAGTAGGGTGGGAGGGGGGCCTGAAAGCCCCCTCAGGAGGCAAGATGCAGGCGTCAGGCTCGAAAAGCAATTGCATTACCTGTGTAGCTGAGGTTTTACTGCTTGCTCAATCTGAAAGTTAGCGAAGTAGTAATCAATGAAAAGGAAATATAATTGAGAAGATTAAAAGCTGAGGGTGGGTATGGACTGGGGAGGGAAGTGATTGCTAAAGAGGTCCATTTGTATAATTCAAAGGTCGATGCCTCTCATTAAACTCACATCTCCAGACACTCAGGGGATGAAAGAAAATCTCTCCATGCTGACTGGCTGACACCTAAGAGTTTCCTCCGGCCACTTGCAAGGGTAGCGTGAGACCAGAGGGACAGAAGAAACTGTTGGAAGGAGACTTTAGGAGAATCCACAGCAAAAGAACATTTAGAGAAATGAAACACAAAACCAGGCCTTCTGACCCTTTTAAAAATGATATCCAAGTTTCTTTTAGACTAAGGAGGGCTTGTTTACAAGAGCTGAATGAAGGCTGAACTGATGCCCAGGGAAGTTCTAGACTGGCACAACCTCACCTCCTCTGTTTATATTCACACCCACCCTTTAAAACATACACACACACACACACACACACACACACACACACACACACACACACAGTTTATCCTTACATGGAATGGGGAATGCATGTGTTTCTACAGCTTCGGATCAGTCACGGGCTCTGGCTGACACCACATGTTTACTTGCAGAACTAGCAACTATCTGTCTCTGAGGCAAGTGACAAGTTTGTCTTCCACATTACTCCCTGGGAAAGAAGGTGTATAGGCAGGTGTGTGTGTGTATATCTATAGGTCTAAACTGACACTTGAGGGCTGTGGAGTCCAGGAGGCCAGGCCACCACTGCCAGCCAGGACATGAGCACCAGAGCAGACAATACTATGGTTTGCCTTCCTGCTGTTGCTCTTTTTCTGTGGAGGCTGCTAACAAGAGGATACCCACTCTAGGTCTCCCTTGTCCCTTCATTCATCTTCTGTCCTTGCTGCCAACACCAGCAACCCCTACCAGTGTGTCTCGGAGACTACAGGATATAGGCAGGGCTGCCAGACTTAGCAAATGTATTCATTTGCTATTGCTGTGTAACATATCACCACCAACTTAGCAGCTGAAAACAACACAAATGTTTCTCTCACAGTTTGCAGGGGTTTGGAGTCTGGCATAATATGGTTGGGTTCTCTGTTCAGGGCCTCCCACACTGAAATCAGGATCACCCAGGCTGCTATCTCTCTTGAGGCTTGGGGTCCTCCTCCAAGCTCTTTCAGGGTGTTGTCAGAATCCAGTTCATTGTGGTGTAGGTCTGAAGTTCCTATTTTCTTGTTGGCTGGTAACTGGGGGCTGCTCTCAGCTCCTAGAGGCCCACTGCTGTGTCCTGCCATGTGGCCTTCTCTGCAACATAAAAGTATTCTCCTTCAAGGCTAATGGAGAATTCTCTACTGCTTTGAATCTTAGACGTCTTCTGTCTCTGGCCCCTAGATCCAGATTTAAAGGGTTCTTATGGTTAGGATCTAGCCCATACAGACAATCTCCTTTTGGATTAACACAAACTCAACTGATCAGTAACCTTTATTACATTTGCAAAAATCCCTTTTGCCATGTAATGTAAGAAAATCATAAAAGTGATGTCTCACTAAGTTACTGGTGTCACCCACGCTCCAGGGGAGGAGATTATTCAAAGGTAAGGGTCAGTGGGGAGCGTCTAAGAATTCTGCCTAACACAACAAATGAAAATACAGGATGCCCAGTGAAATTTGAATTTCAGGTTAACAATGAATACTTTTTTTATTATGATTATATCTCATAAAATATTTAGGACACACTTATACTTAAATATTATTTGTGGTTTATCTGAAATTCAAATTTCACTGGGCATCCTGTATTTTATCTGGCAATGCTAGACACAGAGCCTCAGGGCCTCTGCTCCACATACAGGACAAAACTGGCCTGCAGTAGAAGGCATTTCCTTTGTGAAGCAGGCAGCGGTAGAACTTTCTTCAGCTGGGGGCCCTTTGGTGATAAGAGAAGGCCTCTGTGGCCATATTTCTACAGCATCACTATTTCTGCTTCCCTCCCCCAGCTCCCTCAGCCCAGGGCTGTCAACACTCTGCAAATGCATGGAGAGCAATTGTTGTTCCCAGGCCATGTGCAGAAACGGCCCTGAAGGTCAGCCACAGAGTCTCACTTGCCTAGAATCACAGCCTGGTGGGTGGAGCAGGGAATCAGGATGAGGGGGGCTTCGGTGCAGGGGGAGGCAGATGCAATCCCAGGCCCTCTCCCTTCTGCCCTGTGTGGAAGATTCCTGCCCCAGAAGAAGCTCTTTCCCTAGAGGTGGGTCATACAGGCTCCGGGCTGTGGAAAGCTCCCCTCACCGGCAGTTTTCCTTGTGAGCGATGCTTGGCTCTCCTCACGGCTGCTCCAAATCCTTGCCAGCAACACTTCAAACTCTGGCCGGCCCAGTGTTACATTTTAACAGGCCAGGCCCTATTAGTCTGATCCTAGGATGGGTTATTCTTTCCAGTTTTCACTAACAAAAATCCCCTTTTATTTGGACACTCAAGTGGCCTCTAGGAACGAGGCTTTCATGAGTTGCCAAAAATGTTCGGATGCGGCAACATTTGTGTGTGTGGCCAATTACATTGGTACCTCTGGGGCTGATCCCACAGGCCTTTCTCAGGCAAGACTTCTATGAACTTCCAGCAGACCCCCCACCCTTTCACTTGAGCTCTATCTGCAAGAGGAGGTCCTGGGTGGCTGCCTGGGCGGCTGGAGATGAGTTTATGCCTGGAGTTCTTAACTCTTATGAAATCAATCCGAGTGGGGAGAGTGATTTATAAGAGCACTGGTCAATGCATTATTAGAATTAATATCATTATTTCGCTGCTTCCTTTTTTAGTTTTTTCCTCTCATAAATCAATTTAGTTCGATAAGATTGGGCTGAGTTTTGGCTGCACACAGACTGGAGTGTTCTGCGTGGTAAGAGGAAAGGACTGTTTGGCAAGTTCAGACAATGCCTCCATTGTTTTCTGATTTATTGAAAGCTCAGGTTTTGCTAGTATTACATGGGCTTGTTGATGTTTTGCAAAGCAGGGATTAGAATTTTTCTGACCTGAAGGCTATCTCCGTATAGCGTTGGTTTCTTAGAGTCTCTAGTTTGTTGTAATTTGCCTTTTCCATAGCCAAGTAATGGCCACTGAAAGGGTGGGTAGGTATTTTTATAATCATTCTCTCTTTCCATCTTCCTGTTTGGCCAACACACACTAACTTGTCTCATGTCTGCTCTGAGTTTCCTAACTGCCTGCAGAAGAGGATCTATTTGAGTCTTTTCCTTCATCATCATATGTATTAAATATGTTGGTTGTGCAATCTGCCTTTCCTGTTGATTGGATCCCAAGCCAGCGCAGGCTGGAGACCCCCATTGAAGGCCCACGAATATGGGTATCTGGAGCATATTCATGGGGGTTTAGTCGCTCTCTTTCAATAATCTCTTCATGCACTTCATGTAAACATCCCCTCCACTACATGCTTCTCAGAAATCTGTTGCAGGAGACGTCACTAGGGAAGCCTGAGGTATTTTCTTATGAAAAGGACAACATCAGAAATGCTTAGAGATTAGTCTGCAATAGGAAATCACAAAGAGCTGATTTGTCTTCAAGTCCAGTCATGCTCACTCATGCTCACTTCGCCCTTCATCTCTCTCACCCACCACATCTTCACCCTTGCGTCATCATTCACCTGCTCGTCAGCCTTCCTGGAGCTCCATGCCATGGCTTTTGCTATCTATAGTTCTTGCCTGGAGATTCTGACTCCTCTTTTCCTCCTTGCTCTGAAAGCAAAACAGGAGAAAAAACTTAGGAGAGCAGGGTGCAGTCCCAGTGGAACACGAAGCAGCTCCTAAGAGGCATTTGGATATTAACCCATCTAGGGCTGGCCAAAAGCCTGGTGGTGATTTGTTTTATTAATTCTAGCAGAAATTGATATTTAAATAAGTCTTAAAGAGACAGGACTTCCAAATCCAGGGTCTTACATATAACACTCACTCACTAAACTATTGTGGAATCAACCAGATTTTATATTGATCAGTTTTTTTTCTGTTTGAGAAAGAGAAGTTATTAAAAAACAAAACAAACTTTCCACAAGTGAAAGCTTTCCCCAATAAGGGCTTATCATTATATCCTTAGAGATAATCCCATGTCAGAATTACAAAATAAGCCACGATACCCCAGTACTTGGAGCTGGGAATTCACAGGGCAGCCTCAGTTTTCCTGGAAACATGATTTGCCTTCATGTGAGCACAGCACATCGACATCATACCATCATTGCCCCCCAATCCCAGTTCACACACCATCTCTGGCTAACACACGCAAGTCTGTTTCTTCCAAGGAGAGAACTTAGAAAGGAACATGAATCAAGAAATTGCTTCTGAAAACTGAAAGAGATCATTAAAATGTTGGTTCTGGAATGCACATCACTGAGACAGCAATCCAAAGGTGGCAAAAACTTGACAAGTGGTGTTACAAGTAAGGAGCTTTTACTCCCTTGTAATTCCATGTTCTAAGGTGCTAGGTTCCATTTCATCTTGTCATTAACACAATATTCTGGAAAGCTGACACATGAGTCCCGTTTTACATATGCCATAGTTGAGGCTGGGGGAATTTAAGTGGCTTGTCCCAACACTCATGGGTATGGACCAAAGCCAGCTTTCTTGTTCTCCTTTTGAGAAACACTGTTCAGAATGAATATATTTTTTCTAAATAGCAATTCTTAGTCACATATCTTTCCAATCAGGCTGTGAAGTCCTTGGTAATGGTGATGATGACAATAGGGATCATTTATTTTAATCCACTACATTTCAAGCACTATATTATGCTTAAATATAACTTAATCTTCAAAATTACCCTGTAAGTTAGGATAATAACATTAGCCCCATTGTATTAATTAGGAAAGGAAAGGCTCAGAGTTGTGGATTAACTAATGCAAAGTCACACAGCTCAAAGATAGCCAAGCTCTAATTTGGACTGCATTCTGTGTGCTTTCAGTAACTGCTGGATTGCACTGCAGTGTATGCTTGGTTAGAAAACCTAGGCTGACTGTTTTTGTGTCTCTTTCCTGTAAAGAGTTTCTTTCTCCTCATTTCTCACAGCAGGCAATTCCAACTGCTAGCCCCATATAAACATGTCCTAGTGTGTAACTGACTCATACAAACTCAGGGCTAACCATCTAGAGCACAACGCACCAGGTACAAAGGAGGGGAAGCTTCTCTGTCTCTCTGTCTCTGTCCATGTCTCTTAAGAGCTACTTTTACAGCTCAACATTGTTCTATTTCTGGCTTCTCACTGATAACACAGATCAGGGCCACAAAGTGAGATCCACTCGTTCACATCCATGAGTCTCAAGCAGAGCACAGAAGTGTACAGTCAGGCCTTCAACTACTGGAAATGTTCATGGATCACTCTGGGTAAGGATTCATCATTTTTGAGACAGATAGTGTAGTTGCTCAGTGAAATCAGAAAGCCAAAACCAGAACAAATCATAATAAAATTTATATGGAACCACAAAAGACTTAGAATTGCCAAAGCATCACTGAAGAGAAAGAAAGAGGGGGGAGAAATAACTCTCCCAGACTTCAGACAATACTATAGAGCTACAGTCATCAAGACAGCATGGTATTGGTACAAAAACAGACATATAGACCAATGGAACAGAATACAGAGCCCAGAAATGAACCCACAAATTTTTGGTCCACTAATCTTCGACAAAGGAGGCAAGAATATACAATGGAATAAAGACAGTCTCTTCAATAAATGGTGTTGGGAAAACTGGACAGCAGCATGTAAATCAATGAAGATAGAACACTCCCTTATGCCATACACAAAAATCAACTCAAAATGGATCAAAGACTTAAACATAAGACAAGATACAATAAACCTCCTAAAAGAAAACATAGGCAAAACATTATCTCATATACATCTCATATACATATACACCTCCTAGGGCAGTCTACCCAAGCAATAGAAATAAAAGCAAGAATAAACAAATGGGACCTAGTGAAACTTACAAGCTTCTGCACAGCACAGGAAATCATAAGCAAAACAAAATGACAACCTACAGAATGGGAGAAAATTTCTGCAAATGGTGAAACTGACAAAGGCTTGATCTCCAGAATATATAAGCAGCCCATATGACTTAATAAGAAAAAACCAAACAACCCAATCCAAAAATGGGCAAAAGACCTAAACAAGCAATTCTCCAAGGAAGAAATACAAATTATCAATAGGCACATGAAAAAATGCTCAATATCACCAATTATTAGAGAAATGCAAATCAAAACTACAAAGAGCTATCACCTCACATCAGCCAGAATGGCCATCATTCAAAAGTTCACAAATGACAAATGCTGGAGAGGCTGTGGAGAAAGGGGAACCCTGCTACACTGCTGGTGGAAATGCAGTTTGATGCAACCACTGTGGAAAACAATATGGACATTCCTCTAAAGACTAGGAATAGACTTACCATATGACCCAGTAATCCCGCTCCTCAGCATATATCCAGAAGGAACCCTACTTCAAAAAGACACCTGCAGCCCAATGTTATAGCAGCACTATTTACAATAGCCAAGACATGGAAACAACCTAAATGTCCATCAACAGATGACTGGGTAAAGAAGAGGTGGTATATTTATACAATGGAATACTATTCAGCCATAAAAACCAACAATGTAACGCCATTTGCAGCAATATGGATGTCCCTGGAGAATGTCATTCTAAGTGAAGTAAGCCAGAAAGAGAAAGAAAAATACCATATGAGATCGCTCATATGTGGACTCTAAAAAAAAAAAAAAATCCAAAACAGAAACAGACTCATAGACATAGAATACAAACTTGTGGTTGCCAAGGGTGGGAAGGGACAGACTGGGAGTTCAAAATTTGTAGATACTGACAAGCATATGTAGAATAGATAAACAAGATTATACTGTATAGCACAGGGAAATATATACAAGATCTTGTGGTAGCTCACAGAGGAAAAAAATGTGACAATGAATATGTGTATGTTCATGTATAACTGAAAAATTGTGCTCTGCACTGCAATTTGACACAACATTGTAAAATGACTATAACTCAATAAAAAATGTAAAGAAAGAAAGAAAAAGAAAGAAAGAAAGAAAGAAAGAGGGAGGGAGGGAGGGAGGGAGGAAGGAAGGAAGGAAGGAAGGAAGGAAGGAAGGAAGGAAGGAAGGAAGGAAGAAGGAAGGAAGGAAGGAAAGAAAGGAAAGTAAGGAAAGAAAAGCTGTGTTCAGCTCCCAACTCTAAAACACACTAGCTGTGCCGCTTCAGGCCAGTCACTTAACTTCATTCAAGGTACTTCCTCACCTATAAAATGGGGACAATGCCGTTCTACTTTCAGTAGCTATGAGGATTACAATACACCTCTTCTGGCAAGGAGTAGGCCATCAACAAATATTGCTTTCCCTTTTGGAATATATGGAATATAATACAGATTTAGCTCAAGATGCTAGATTACATAAATTGTAGCCATCAACTCCTAGACTCTGTCTTAACACAGTGAAGCACTCAGAAGTTATTGCCTTAAGTGCAACTTAATTTACCCTTGTAGTAAGCACTCCAGCCCACCTGTGTGGACCACCCTGCATGGCTTTACCTTGGCACTTTGGAGGTTCTCAAGGGCTAGTGAGTCCAAGTGTGGTGGGTGGTCCCAAACTGCGAGGTTGCTATTTCATCTCTTTGCCCCACACATCACTTTTCTGTTCTGTTGGTGTGACCTCAATTTATTTCTTGCTTTCTCTATTCCTCTGTCGTCCAGTGATGTTCTCCATTGTCCTCAGACCCTCACTTCTTTCTGATTTTGTTTTCTTTTTTTTGCCCCTTTCCTCCAGTTTTCTCAGTCTTCAGTACCAGTGAGACTTGGCTGGTATCACTACTAACTGGCCAGCAGGAAACAGATGGCACACTCAAATTCAAAAAACTCTAGGAAGGTTTAATCAAAGGACTGTAAAGTGTGGGCAGGGTGCACCACACAAGGGATGATGCAGTACCCTGGGTCTAAGGACAAGGGAGCTGTTACCACCTCTAGGCCCAAAGGGATGGGGGAAGGAACCCCGAGCTTAGCTTCTAGAACCTGGAAGGAGGGTGCCAGAGAGAGAGAGAGACCCTATTGGAGAGGGACAATAGCCTCAATAGAGAGAACCAGGATAAATACCTCCAACCTTCTCTCATTGCTAACCCCCACGCCCTGTAAGTGTTTCCCATTAGACAAACCCATCAAGAAGCCAAGGAGCAAGGCTTCCAGGGCCCAGAGCAGGGTGAAGTAAGGTAGAGGGTCTGGAGGGACACAGACACCAAAAAGAGCTTGCCTTGTCCTGGCTCACAAACCCAGCAGTCACCAGAATTCTAGATAATCAGGGCGTGGCTGCCATTTTATGCAGACTCACTGGCTAAATTGTGTGTTTCATCCTCATTCCATTTCCCTTTCTTTCTTTAATTTTCTATGGCCTGCTCTACATTTAATGGAGCTATTTTAAGCATACACAGGAGATCTTCTTGCCATACACAGGGAACAATCAATGTTCTCACTTAATAATTCATTCTTTCATTAAATGCCCCCCAAGTAATTAAATAAAACATGAATAAATTCCACACTGATATTTGCTAAAGTTTTGTTTCCAGAGAATTTTACCTGTTGGCAGATATGCCAGGACCATTATTTACTATGAGGAACAATGAAACAAGAAAACCGCACAGTGGATAGTCACAGGGTACCAACTTCATTCTCACAGTTGTCAAACGCTTACTAAGCACTAGATAGTTTAGAGACATCATCTCCAAAACGGAAACAGTCCTATGAAGTTTTAAAGAAACAGAGGCCCAGAGAAGCTTAGTGTCCTGCCCAGGGTCATATCAGGCAGAATTTGACACCAGGTTTGTCTGGACCAAAGTCCTGCTCTTTCTACTATTCCCACCCCTCACTCCATCTTTCTAACACTTCTATGGGGAAGTAGGTGATGCAGAAAAAAATACCCTAGTAAGTCAGGGTTGTCCACATTTCAACACACACGTTCATGTGGTGTGTGTGTGTGTGTGTGTGTGTGTGTGTGTGTGTGTGTGTGTGTGTGTGTATCTATCTATACCTATATAGATAGATATATATAAAAGAGAGAGAGGGCCAAGTGTGGATTTCAGAAGCTTTGGAGACCACCTCTGAGGAACATTCTAAAAGAATGAGAGTGAAAAAGGGGAGAAAACTGGCAGAAAATAAGATTTTCTGCTCCTTCCTCATTCCCCTGAGCATCCTTCCCCACAGAAGTTTGGCCAGTAATTTTCCACAGGCCCAAATGTTTATCTAAGTTCTCCAAAGAAGCCCACCCTCACTGAGAGTAACTGTGTCCTGGCCCTGGTATCAGTCTGTAAGAGGCACAACTACTCCTGAAAGGCTTTTCAAATTAGAACTGGGATCATACTCTTTTTTAATAATTTGTTTCCTTCATAACCTCCCTGTTAGCATGTACTGATTGTTTCACATCATCATAAAATATACTTCTTTGCTTTCACATTAGTTTTGGAAAAGGTGTGGACTGATGCTAAACCTCCAGAAAATCCTCTGTTAGGATAGTCTAAATGCTTAGGGAGGAAACTCATCTCCATACACATCCTGACCACTTCCCTACCCCTATCCCAAAGAGCTCCTCCTCCTTCATGTCCCTTTTGGAATAGTGCCCTATCAGTACCTTTGTGGTCTCAGTAACCCCTGAGTCCTGCCCCTCCCTCACACCCACAGTATCAGTCATCAAGCCTTGTTGGATCTGTGCTGTGAATCTTTCTCCTTCTTTTTTCAATGACCACCACAGTTTAAGCTCTTATCCACTCTCTGAGACACAATGAGTACTCCATACAGGTTCTTCCTGAATAACTGAACAAATGAGCCATTTGAGAGAGACTCCCCTAACCATCTCTCCGCTCCCTACCCATGTTCCACTGAGCCACTAGAGTTAGCTTTGTAATACTTAGATTTGATCATTTCCTTCCTTACCTTAGGTACCTCCAGTTGTCTGCCAATTGCCTAAGAGAATATCCCAAATGCTTTAACCTAACACAACAGGGACCCCATCCTTCTTTCCCAGTGCCCCCTCCAGCCTACCATGCACTCTATTCATTTATGCCTCCCTGCTTTGCTAATGTCCTGTCTACCCACAATGCTTATAGCCCTACTTCTTACAGCACCTCCTGCACTAGCATGACTCCATTCTCTTAACCACTACACTATGAACGGAAGGAATTCTTTGGCCCAGACTGGCTCAGTTATAAACGGCTAGGGGAACAAAGTCACATATTGCACACATGGCCAGTGGGAAGCATTCCTCTGTGGGGGGTGGGCATGGAAGGTGAACCATTATTAAGAGGCAGCCACCCCAAGTTATCTGTGATACTTCCTATGCTGCTGTAGACACACAGAGAGTACAGGCTCTGTGTCCATCAACTAGTGTGGCAGGCAGGACCCATGCATCACAGAGGCCTGTCTGCTGACTGCGAGAGGCTGTGGCAGAGGAACCAGTTATTTTATCGGTTAGCTAACATGATCTCTTGTCATTCACAATCTAGAGACAAAATTCTTCGCTAGTTTTTTTTCTGGCTCTTGATAATTCAGCCTTATGTTACCATGCACTCCCTAAAGGAAGGAACAGAGAGTGAAAGAGGGAAATGGGGGGCAACATAAGAGAGAAGAGGCACAGAGAAATCAATGCCCTTCTTGTAAAATTGTTCTTTTCTCTTTTCACTGGAACCACCCATTAAAAAGCATGAGATCAGAGTAGATTAGAATACTTCGAACATCCTTTACCTGCAGTCTTTTCTTCAAAAGAGATTTTAGTGGCACTATATGAATATATCCGACAGACACGGAGCTGGTGGGTGCAGGCAGACTGAGAGCCCAGCATGGCCTCCCAAATTCTCCTCCACAGCCGCCTGGGAAGCGGCAGGGCTGGAGCCCTATTGGCAAGCCCAGAAAAAGCCCAATCTCAGGTCGGTCTGCTCACCAGAGAGGACTGAATCTCAGCCTGGTCCTGGAAAAGGGCTGGCGAGGGAGGGCGCAGGAGGTCTTGGGACAAGCCCTGGTGGAGTTTTCTGTATTCGCTCTTCATCAAAGAATTCTAACAGAGCTGTTTTTCTTTTACCTTTGCAGGTCCCTCACTCGAGAGGAGAACATGGCTGTATCATTTGTGGCCTGCATGTGTTGTGTCTGGTTCCCGTGGTTTGTTTTCCTGCTTTGAAAGCGAAACCGTGCATGGCTCAGAGATGGAAAGCAGACCACAGTTTGTCAGCGCGGCCATTCGTCATGTCCCCCAGAGGGGGCTGGGAACTCCTGCAGCCTTGAGCACTGCCAGCACGCGGACCACCCAGCTTGCGGAGCTCGGAAGGCCACCAGGCAGTGCCGGGCACGAGGCTCTGCTACCCAGCTAGACGGGGGCCACCCCTGGGGACGCAGGCCTGAAATAAACCAGTGTGATGGACCTGGGGCCTGGCAGTCCAGGTCTCTTGCACGGTGAATCTGAAGTGGGCCCGGGTAAACTTGCAGAAAGGTCCAGAGTGAACAGAGCTTCTCAGATCCGCTTCAGAGCAGAGCCGGGGAGGAAATCACTTTACTGCTCCGTGAAAAGTCGTTTGGCTATGTTGAACTCTTTTGTTTTTTACTGTTCTGCAGAAAGCTAGTTGTAAAACACTCTGACATACAGCAAAGAGCAAATGTCTGCACCTGCCCAGGGGGTGGGGGAACCAAAGGAGGCAGGAAGAGGCATCGCTGCAAGAAGAGGTTCCTAATGCAGCTGTCCCAGGCAGGGCGGCAGTTCTCAGCAGCTCCATCAGACTCACCTGGGCCTTCTGAAGGATGCCGTAGTCTGCAGTGGCCCACCTAGATCTTTGGGGCTGGCCGCCTGGAATTTGCATCTGTAATAAGTTCCCTGGTGAATGTTCTGTGAACTCATTTGAGAACCAGAGCACCAGGCAGTGTGATTACAGGACTCCATGATTGGGGAAGGTCTCTCCGTGTGAGTCCAGAAAGGTGCTCTGGTCTCCAGGGAAGCAGAGGCAGCCGGGGCCAGTCCCAGAGCTGACTAGCACGGCCGAAGAGGAGGATCCTGTTTGCTTTGCCAACTTGAGCCAAGGCTGGAGAAAATGAGAGTGGTGCTCAAGGCTTCGGAATCCATAAAAGCCTGGTATAAATATGTACACCACTTCAACCTGGAACAATAACAGGACAGAGTGGGAACAGATGGTAACTGGGCTTACGGAGGAGCAAGTTGAGTCTAGAACTTGTATTCAAGACCTTATTCACGCTTATGTTCTTGCTCATTTTTACAGAAAGTGATGACTGTCTCACATTGTAATTTATTAAAGGTAAAGCTGTAATAGAAAAACATGGAAGTATGTGCTTTCACACTTTCTCTCATTTAAACTTACAGGACAACCTATCTCATTCGTGTTGGGCATATGCATCCAAGGCCCTGCACTGTGACCCAGTGTCGACTCCAGGCGCTCAGCATTCATCAACAGCATCGACGGGGCTCCCCTGGCAAGTGCAGGGATACTACAGTTTATCCTGACCCTGGAACTGACCTGATCTTTCAGGGTTTCCCAGAACATGATGAAGTGGTCCCTACCCTTCAGTCTCTCTCCCACTGACCTCTGCCCAGGAACACCCTCAGACCAGGCCTGTGTTCCAGGGATTGGCTGGGTTACCAGTTCTCTGGGACCATTTGGTGCTTCGTCAGCCCCCACTGGATGGCGACTCCTGAGTCAGGTTTCCTGACTTCATGACTTCAGCATGTGTGGCTGAAGGGACTGAGCAATCGTGTTCTCCACAACATCTGGCATGCTCTGTCTCTTGGGCTTCGTCTTGCAAATTTTCTAAGGAAAAAGAATCCTAATTATCTAATTTCTTTCCCATTGGGTACCAGGGTGAGTTTCGGTGGGAGGAAGGTATGCTGAAAAGAAAATGGCTCTTACTCCTTCTTGTGCATTATCTGACTTTGAAATCCAGTGATGAAAATGTCTGCGGGAGAGAGGAGGGGCTTTGGCAGGAGAACACATTCCAAGAGCTACTGGCCCTAGCAGTCAGCGATCCTATGTTGTCACAAATGATTTATGTTAACACAATCAGTGTTCCTGAGGTGGGGGTGACCACCACTGACTATGGCCAAGGCTCCTTGGAAAAACAAAGAAAAGGAAGAGCTGATGGAACAAATGGTGTGAGGAGAGAAAGAGGGATTAGAGAAAAAGTACATGATGAAATGGGGATTAAAAAAAAGAAATAGCTGGAGGGAAGAACCAGGAGATGATTCTCTGCTTTACAAGAATTACTATTTCTATTTCCCTGACTATCTTCTTCTACTTTTAAAAGGAAAGGTGTTTTCCTTCATTGTATTAACACACAAGAAGTGCTTCACTGCATTAGACATTTGGGGAACTGTTGATTGAGGAGTCTCTCTCCTCATGTTAGAGCAGACAACTCTGAGCCAATATGTGAAATTCAATCAGACTTGGTAAAGACTCAGGGAGTAACTGGAATGACTCATGAATTTCTTAAAAAATTACCTTCACGCAAGCTGGATGAGTGAAGTTGTTTGCTTTGGGGACAGAAAGGTAGGCTAAAATGAGGCCATCATTGGTTTCCTTCTCTCTTCCTTTTTACTTCCCTACTTTTTTGCTAAAAGAGTAATTTTTAAGAGGATAAAGATGATCAAATTCATTCACATTTGGGATCATGAAGTCTTGGACCCATGATTGGCTTATGGTGTTTTTCATGTGGTGAGGATTGAAAAGAGGTCTTTAAAATGGATACAAGCAACCTCTTTGGTTGTCAGCTAACTCAGCATCAACACCACCTCCCACTACACCACCCTCTGCATCAGAGGGGAGGAGCCTGGAAACACATTTTCAGAAATCTTCCCCTGTATGGTTGTGGGTGAGAATAGGCCTTTCAGAGGCCCTTGCACAAAGTCTGGAAGCCAGAGTTCTCCAGCTAGATTTCCCAGCAGACACGTGGTCAGTCAGCAGATGCTGGGGTTTCCAGTCAAGCTCTAGAGAGTCACCTGCTCCAGAGTTGGAGGCCGGTGGTGTAGGCTTCCTGGAGGCTTGAAATTCATAGTGACTTCCGGAAAAGCTTTTGAGAATTACCCACACCAATCTGGAGGGAGCTGAGCTCAGCAGTGGGAGTTTCCTTGAACTTAGCTCCCCAGCCGTTCCAGCAGTTTTGTAAGCCTCTAATTCTTTGAATTGAAGCCATTACTGCTTATAATACTTAGAGTGGCTTCTATTTCCCTGAACAAGCTCTGAAAAATGCAGCAAGCTGTTGGAATGGGACAAAATCACTTTGGGAGGGAGCGTAGACAGAGAAGAGAACAAGAAGCACATAAGCTACTTCCTTCCTTCTCCTGCTTCGCACAGTCTGACAGGCTGCCCTCCAGCTCAGTGGGGTCATTCTCAGCATTCAAGCTGGGTGGCTGGTAGACCACCTCTGATGCCCCCAAAGATATTCCTTCCCTGATTTAAGCAACTGCCTTCATTTTGAGCATCCTTCTTTACAGATTTCAAATATTAATAGAACAAATTCTGGAATATATTGATTCAAGTTTAAAAGGAAACACCTGTGTTCAACGTTCACTCAGTGGAATATTCTGCAAGAACAGAGTAACTCAAGTAGAAAATAATGTTTCAGTCTCTTTAGTCTATCACTAATCACAGCAAAATCAACTGTTTGCTTCTGAGCACAGTCCCTGTAAGCCAGAAAACACAGTGAGATCACTAAAGGGAGGGGCTGAGCACAGGCAGCATATACACTAAAAAATTTGACTAAATGAGTTTTTGAAATCACAGAGAGAATTCCAGGAGATATGGTTATCAGGATAAAATAGCATTTCTTGGATGCAGAAAGGGCATTGAAACTTCTTAACGCCTCCATGGAGGAGCTAAAAACATTGAAAGACCCTTTCAAAACCTGGACCTAAAGAGGTTCCATCTCCAGAGAATCTGAATTTCTGGATCTCTAAGAAAGGAAGGAATGTGAAGCTATGCCTTTCTAGAATCACCCCCACCCTTGTCCTAAGACGTATTCAACAACACAGAAATAGTTTAACTGGCTAGCCAGCCAGAGGACCCAAATAAACAGTTTCATTTTCCAACAAAGGGAGTTATTTAAAATCTCCTTGGACTACCCCAAAAAATCAATGTCAAGAACAACACAAGCAACATTTGGAATGATCTCAGAGTACTGTTTCAACCTTTGTTCCTTCCTGTGGTGAAGAGAGAGTAGAATTTAGAAGTTCTGAATTTGAACCCCAGGACTGGCCAGTTTTTAACTGAGTGGCCTTGGGAAAAATTACTTTGCTTTATTTGATTTTCTTCAACTATAAAACAGTGATAATCGCTGTACCCATGTACCCTCCTAGACCCCCATGGTTATTGTGAGGATAAAATGATGAGTATGAAATGTGTTAGAAAACAGGAATATTCTCAGCATATAACCTATTCCTAATATCTTATATTCTTGATTATGGTAACCCTAACCAACTGCTCAGATTTTAGGTTATCACTCTTAATGACAAAATAAAAACACTCCATAACCAATTACTGTGGCATGGGAGTAGATAGTGATTTTATTTCACTGACTTACAAATAGTAAATCTGCAACCACACAGCATTACCATGACACACACATACTTACAAATAGGAAAGTCCATAGCAAAGTTGTTATGGTAACAGTATGAGATTGGAGTGGACCATGTCCCCGCTAATAAATGTCAGGTTGATTTGAATTACTTACTAAAGTACAGCTTAGACAAAGCCAAAAAGGAAAACCAAAGCTTTCTCGGTAAAATGGATTCCCAAAGCATAAATAAAAGATTCCACCTGAGAAGAATGATTTATTATCTCTCACTCAAGAAAAGGATGCACAGTCCATTCTACGTGACTACATCTCCTAAACTGTTTACTACTGGTTTGTAAAAAGCTCACACATGTGTGTTCATAAGCACACAGATACAGACAAGTGCACACACGCATATACACCACAGATACTAAAGTTCAACTAAAAGAAAAACTAGAAGTCATTGATCACTTGAAATGAAACTAGGAACATCTTTGCCCTAAAAAAGCAAATTTCCCCACCTTCAGGTCAGAAAGAATGATGAAAGTTTACATCAGCCAAAAGGAACCTGGTATTCAGGAAACCCAAGGCATTAAAGTGAGGCTGTCACAAAAGAAAAGAGACAACGTCTAAAACTTAAAAACCCATCCTACCTAACATGAAGATGTGAATGAATTTATTCTGCTTCAAACCAGATTGGACCATGTATAATTCACTTCCTTATAAGCTATTTGATTAGAAATGCTGGAAATAATCATTTAACAGCAAAAAAGAAACAACCCTTTGTTCTCCAAGTTCTCCGCGCCACCAGAGATAGGACTCACTGTGAAGAATATTTACATTTTTGTGAGGAAGACACTATACACCTTTCTTAAGAGCAGCTATCTTGAAATGAATGAACATAAAGAATTTCTTCTTTTTTTAGTCATATATAAACTAAATGTTTCTGTTTTCCAACAAAATTTAGACAACTTTTCAAAGTCAACAACAGGTTTTTAAGGTTCTTATTATGTATCATTTATAAGATACGACTGGCTCATCATGAGATCAGCACTACTCTATAATTAAGATAAATGAGTATCTGGGATAAAATATTGGATCAGTGGAGAAGAATTCATTCGAGGGCTCAGTGAGCATTTCTGTCTTGTGTTTAAAAAAGCTAATCAATAAGAAGCAAATATTTCTGGTGCATTATACAAATATAGCTGGCAGTTCACCATTTAAAACCTGGGTTCCCCCCATGCAAGCCCACCTCCGGAGCTCTATCATACCTGGCAAGAACACAAGATTCCCATTTTCTTTTTCTTTTCTTTTCTTTTTTTGTTTGTATTCAGATGGGGAGGTAATTAGGTTTCTTCATTGATTTCCACTTGGAGGAGGTCCCCAGGATTGAACCTGGGACCTCTTGAGTGCTGAGCATACGCTCTACCACTTGAGCTATACCCTCCCCCCAGATTCCCATTTTCTTAAGGAGCTACATCAGTTAGAATGTGTTTGATTATAAGAGGTATAAACAATGAGGAAATGTATTACCTCACTTATCAGGAAGTCTAGGCACATCGTGGCCCAGACTCTGATGCTCTGAAATTCTCTGTTTGGCCCTTTCCCACTTGTTGGCATTTGTATTCAAACTGGCTTCCTTCATGACTGCAAACTGGCTGTCAACAGCATCTAGGGCTACATTTTTCCTTATTCATATTTAGTCAGCGAGAGACAAAAACCCTCTCCCAACTGTGGAGTAAAAATGCTTCCCTTCAGTCTTTTTTGGCCAACTTAAGTTCAGTGGCCACACCATTGACCAACAGTTGCCAAGGGACCATTAGGTGTGAATTGTCCTAATCACTGGTTCCAGAAGTAATGACCAGCAAAGGAGAAGGGGTGGTAAAGACTGGCTCGGACAAATCAAGACCCATCTCTGAAACCAGAGGCTGAATGAACCTACGTGAGTTATTGGGCTGCACTCAGTGCAGAGGTTGAACACCAGGAAGAAAATCAGGGTTTTGTTAGGAAGGAAGAAAGGGAGAATGGATGCTAGTAAATAATTGACAATATCCATCTTAGAACCCAAAGGGCTTAGCAGAAGTGGTAAGAAGAATTCGGCCACTGACAGTGTGTCTGGAATTTATGTGGAACAGTGGTCTGCCGTCAGTAGGAAGGGGTGTTTCTAATTGTAAATCCATATGCCTCCACCTAGCCCCAGGAAGAAAGATTCTAGTTTCCTTAAGCAAGAGGGCTGCAAATAAATTTAAATAGGCTGATGAAACTTTATCAGAACCTGTTCTAAGAATTATAAAAACAAAGACATTCCCTTTATTGGCAAAAACAGAAATAGCAGCTGCTGATTTAGAATGTAAGCAGCAGAATGGAGAAACATAGCAAGGTAGCAGCAGAAAAGCCCAAATGCCTTCAAGAAGACAAAAGTCTCCCTATCAAGGAAAAGGAGACTGGGGTGGCTTTGGGAGTTAGTATTTCTATCAGATAAGAGCTCAAAGCTGAACATGTGAAGATAATTTCAGAATCCTTGGTTAGCTGTTAAGAACACTTGCTTAACACTGCTTTCTCTCCCAGGCTGGAAAATAATGTTTCTCATAAACGAGGATCTTCCAAGAACTTTCCAAAGGTGAGCAGCTGAATTTCTTGACTTGCTGTGTCACCACAGGAAGGTCACAGAGGAGACCACAATACTGCTCATTGGGTAGATCAAGCCTGGAAAAGGCATGGCCTTTTCATTTGAACATGCTTCAATATTCCTATTTTGAAGTTAGAGAAAAAGGGGTAGGAAACAGTTAAGGAGCTTGAAAAATCAAAGAAAACTATGGGCAAACCAAATTTTTAAAAACTGGAATATAATGTATACTAACACACATACACACACACACACACAAACTATTGTCTGAAATTTTCGTATCATTAAGACCAAAGTAACTGCTTGGCTAAGTCATCTTGAATTACGTAGAAATGACAGAACTTCCCAGACTAGCTGCCCATACATTCTCCAACAAAGAAATCCACTATACAGTGATAAGTGGCTGTGAATTACATAATCAAGATTCAAATAATTTTCACAGTCTAAAATGTTGGGAAAAAATGATCATGGACAAATGCAAAGCCCATTACTTCGGTTGAAAGAATCAACTGTAAAGACCGGGGGATACCTGCTTAAGAGCTGTGAGTTTTGATTGGGTCTGTCAGCAGACAAGTTAACTATGTGATCATTAGTCTAAAGTAATTTCTTAAAGAAATCAATAAAATATTTAGATCATGGAAAGTGATAACTCTACCACTTTCAAACTGGATCAGACCACATTTAGGGTTCTTGATAACTGGTGAATTAATGATTATGCTGACAAAGCAGAACATGTTCAGAGGAGAGGGCAAAAGGGGAAGGCTCGGGAAATCATACCATAAATACAGCAGAGAGGGCATCCTGTAGGGTTGGAAATAAAGTTGTTCTGTGTTACTCTAGAGAGCAAAGACCAAGGCAGTGGCTTAGAGCTCTCTGTATGAAAAAGAGGACACCATTAAATGTCCTATGTCACATGTCTGAAAGGCAAAAGGACAGACCCTGGAGCCAGTCAGCCTGGGTTCATATCCTGCTCTGCCACATATTGACTCTGTAACCTTCAGTAGGTTGATGAAATCCCCTGTGCCTCCCTTCCTTCATCAGCAAAATGAGGATACTATGAGTCCCTACCTCCTAGGATTCTTCTGAGGAGTACATGAGTTATAAGTGCTTAGAACAGTGCCTGGTAAATGGTAAGCACTGTATGCATCTTTGCTGTTAATATAAAGAACCAGTTTTTTCATAAACAGAGATTCCATGTGTATTCATTCAGTAAAGCTGCTATAACAAAATACCACAAACGAAGTGCCTTGAACAACACTGATTCATTGTCTCACAGTTCTGTAGGCTACAAATTTGAAATCAAAGTGTCGGCAGCATTGACACTTTTCTTTCTAAGGGCTGTGAGAATCTTTTCCATGCCTCTCCCCTAGCTTCTGGAAGTTTGCTGGCAATCGTTGGTGCTCCTTGGCTTTGAGAAGCATCACCCTGGTCTCTGCCTTCATCTTCACATGGAGTTCTTCCCATGTGAATGGCTAACTTCTTATATTTTCTTTTTATCAGGACACCAGTCATACTGAACTAGGGCTCATATTAATGTCCTCATTTTAATGGGATTATCTCTGTAAAGACTCTATATCCAGATATGGTCACACTGTGAGGTATAGGAGGTTAGGACTTCAACATATTAATTTGGAGGGATGCAGTTCAAGCCATACTCATGTCACTGAGGATCTTCATAAAGAGGCTACATGATCAGAGATGTTGCTGGTTTAATCCTCCAATGCATCTGATTGAGGACAGGCTTTTACAGAACAATTATAGGTCAAATCAGGACTCACAGAATGCAATTTAAGGTACAATAAAAAGCTTTCTTTCTCAATCCAGAGACCTGACTTGGCCTCACAAATTACAATAGTAAAAAGACAGGGCTATACATTAACTTCCCTTGTTCATTTTCCTGTAGAGACAGCAATGGGAAATATCTCCTTATGACCCCTTCAAGGCTGCATTCTTGCTTCAGCATTCTTTTCCTCCACAAGTAACAAGCACCCAATACAGCGGTGTCAATGAAATAATATTCTATCACTTCTGGAGCACTGCAGATTTTTCCATCTTCACCTCGTTTTATCTTCCCAACAATGATGGAGAATATGGATATCAAATAGTTCATCCTTATTTGCACATGAGGGAACTGAGAGGTTAAGCTTTTAGTCTGGGGTCATGTAATTAATTAATGGCAGTGCTGTGATTAGGTTTATGTTTCCTGATAATCTATCAATTACAAGTCAATTTATTGAGCATCTCCTGTTTGTTTAGTACTGTGCTAAGCATTGAAGATTGAGACCAGGGTATCAGTCAAATCAAATCACTGAAACTTCTAGCACTTAATTATAAGCTACATCAGTTGAAAGAGAGTGGATTCTTGTTCGCTCTTAACTAAGCCATGACCATAAAAGCTCTCAGAATATGGTTTTTTTTTTTTGTCTTGGTGCAAATGCATGCAGATCACCCAAAGGACTTCACTTTAACCTCCCACTGTAAGCAATATTTTGAAATGCTGTTTTCCTGTCCCTTGTTAGAACTGCTCTCTCAATTCTTCCTGCATCTTAGCAAGTTCTGGAGACTCTGTCTCTGCTCTCCCTTCCACACCCATACCTTGGAGAAAGTCGCACTGCCATTTGGGTTGGTCATCTTGCCACAGAAAGCAATGGCAGAACTTTCTGGGGCTCTGAAACCACTTCCACTTTTTAAACTTAGGTATCAACTCAGAAAGGAGCAGAGTGTGCCTCCCCCATGTGTCCAAGGACAGTCCTGTTAAGTGAGTGCATCTGTGAGGTTTCTGCCTAACAAACAACCATAAAAATCTCAGTGGAAATCAGCAAAAAGCTCTTATTTTTTGCTCACACATCTGAGTTGTCAGAGGTTTGGCTAGTGATGTAGGCTGAGCTTGGCTGGGCTTGGTTCCAATCTGTGGGTTGGGTTGAGAGCCCCTCCACATGTCTCTCATCTTCCCTGGAAGAGCACTTTCCTAAGGCACGTCCTTTCCACAGCAAAAAGCAGGAGCACATGAGGGCAAGTCCCATCCCAAGCTCCCACAAAACCTCCATTGGCCAAAACAAATCACTTGGCCAACCCTCAAGTCACGGGGTGGGGAAGTACTCCCCACCCAGCATGAAGCCGTGTGAAAGGTGAACAGGTACAACACAGCTCTGGGGAATGGCAGCGCAGACCAGTCACGTGCTCGCCCCATTCATCAGGTTGCCCCCGATGCCGTGCCCCCTTAGATACCTGCCCTTCCAGCAGCACAGAGCCTTTGACCAGTGAGCTATCCTACCTTCTCCTTTCCTCCCCAAATTCCATGACACCACCTTTTCAAAAGCATCTCCTCCCGTCTCATGCTGTTTTATTAAAAGCATTCGGCCAGGCTGGGAAGTTGAGGAATCCCACCTGCATCTAATATATGATAATTTACTAATGTAACCCAGCAAACCCAGTTTGCTTTTTTCCTTAGTCTGTTGTTTGCCTGTTGCATTGTTGTTGGCTGAGTTCCAACAATCATAATAGGAAAGGGAGAAAAGAAACTATTTAGAAGATGATTATCCAAATATCCAAGCCATTCTCCAGGTAATGAATCCATACTGAGTGAGACTAGCATTTGGAACAAAAACGTAAGAGGAAAAGAAAATGAAAAATTCCCATTAAAGTAAGTGGGTCCTACTAGCCTGTCTTTGCAGGCCCGCAACATGGAGCCCTACAGATTTAGTCGTTCACACCTCTCCGATATTTTCAAAGTCATTAACCAGGGTGGACTTGTCAGGGTTTCAACAATGTAATTGTTTAGCTATAGATTTCCTTGCTGGCTGGGGCCTGAGGTTTCTGATAATCACAGGCAAAGGCAAAAGTCAAAATAGACAGTGCATGGGGAAAGGGAGAGAACCCAGCATGTGAATTTACTGAGGTGCGAGGGCCTGGGGCAGCACGCAGAGAGGGTGAAGGCTGCCAGAGGTAAGGATGTGGAAGAGCAGGGTGTGGGACCATGCAGCTCTAGCGTCAGATCACAAGTGAGATTTCTACTTCCGGACAGAGTGAAAACGAACCTGAGATGCTGGCTCCCTCCCATACAACCAACCTGGAAGAAGCACAGAAAAAGAAGCAAGATGGGATTTGAGGAAACACAAAACTGCAGGGAATCCCCGGGTAGACTGAATATGGGTGAGGACCAACCTGATGCAGCAGGTATCTGAGAAGTGATGGAGGACACTCTTAAGTTGCCCACATTATCTCTGGAGGATAATCGCCTGCCCCACTGTGGAAAAGAAGGCAGCGACATCAGCCGGGTGGTAGGTGGGACAAGGATAACGCCAACACCCTGTGGGGTGACAAACTGATGAAAAATGTAGACTGGCTAGCTGATCTTCAGCATTCACTCCTCTACCTCCTCCATGCCCCCTCACCTCAGGGCTGGTGGATCACAATCAAAAGCCTGTGTTCTTCAAGTTGATTTTGACCTCCACTCAAAATGAGAAAACACATTTTATGTGGCTACTTAGTACGCAGATAGCCCTGTATAAAGGAAAGAAAGTTTCACAAAAGAACGTGCTTACTGTTGGGATGCCCTCTATATTTTCCAACCCGTCCTGTCCTGTCCTGTCCTGTCCTATCCTATCCTATTTCATTCCATTCTATTTATTCTGCCACTCCTCTCTTCCCCTATCTTCCTCTCCTGCTCCCCTTCTCCTTCCTCCTCTTCTCCTCCATCTCCTCTGCCACCGCCTCCTCCTCTTCCTCCTCCTTCTTGTTCTCGTCCTTTTCTTCTTCCTCTTCCTCGGCTCTCTCCCTCCTCCTCCTCCCCCTTTCCCATATTAGCTGACTCACTAAATTGATTTCATGACCCATTAATGGGCTGCCACTCAGAGTTTGAAAAACTTATCCATAGTGATAATTTCCTTCCCAGGTTGCTTTCTCAGAACATTTAAGAGAGGATTCTGACCAAAGCTGTGGCCTAATGAAGGGGCAGAAGTTGAGATTTGGGCTACACCTCGGAGGGGCTTGGAGCACTCTGCCTTGGGGCTCACCTCCGTCCCTCTTCTAGGAGCTTCAGCAATACAAAGACCCTCTATCAACACAGATAACCAGACGTGGTAACTGTTACTCACGGAAAAAATAATTTTAATATAGAATGCAAAATTTAGCCAAATTATGATTGAAACCTGGGCGCTCAATAGATATATTTTCAAGTATACAAGGCTTTAACAGGCTTGCCAGGCTATTTAGACAACTCAGGTAAAAAGTAAATCCAGGAGATTATTAGAAGAAATAGAGGAAATAAAGGGATTCAAATAATTAGTAGAATGTGTTGTCTAAAAAATTAAGAAACAAAGAAAAATAAATAAATGTATTCACAATAACCCAGAACAAAAGTTTCAAACAATATCAACAAGAGGATGGGGGAAAGGGATAGACAGTGAGATGTGGGAATGTGCTAAGATGTCCAGCTTTTTCAGGGTAAGATTATAGATGGATGACAGATGATAAAAATAGACAGATGATGGATGGAATATAGACAGATCTGAGACAGCCATAAAGATAAATAAATTTATGTATAGGAGAGATAGACTCTCAAATTACCTAAAAATTTTTGCATATCTATCAACAATATATGGTCTATGAGAAAAATTAAAAGAAAATAGAAAGGTTAAAGGATAAAAAAATATTCAGAGCAAATATGAATCAAAGAAGATCAAAGTATCAATTTCAGTATCTGACAATGGAATTCAAGACAAAAAAAGAATATAAAGAGCAATAAAGCAAGAATCATATAACCATCACTGGGATATACAAAACTCACGCTATATATATTGTTATATATAGTAACAATGATAAAACTGGGAGAAATGGGAAACAAGGCAACATCTCCCCACAAAAAAAAGCACAAGTCACAGAGTCACATTTGTACTTAGAGCGTTGGGAGGCTTCCTACCATCCTGAGACTAAAATTCAGTATCAAGGCTTGTGAGGCTTTACATGATGTGGTCCCTCTTACCTCTCCAGCCCCATTCTTCATACCTCACTCTCTTCAGTACTTTCTGTATTTTTTAAAATTTATTTTTATTCTTCTTAAATGCCTTTTCTTTCTTACTTCCAAACCATAAGATCTGTTGTTCTTCTACCTGGAACATCTTTCCCATCTCTTTTATCTGGCTAATTCTTACTTATCTAAACCATCTTAGATTAGGTATTACTTCTTCCACCAGCCTTGAACATATCTGTCCTTTCATAGTATTCCTCTCAGTTGTAAATTTCCTGTTTGACCATCTATCACCTCCACTAGACCATAAGTACTATGAGGAAAACGTAGTGTCTGTGGTGGTCATCAGTGTACTTCTAGTGCCCAGGACACTGACTGGCATAGGAAGGAAATGAAAAAAGTATTTTAATAGTAACTGAATCCATAAAAATATCTGTATAGTAAAACAAAAACTTTTTCAAAAGGAAGTAAGTACAACTTCTGGTTCAACATGACAGAATTAACATGTGCATTTATCTCTACTTCTGCCTTCCCAACAATTAAACTTTATGAAAATGCCAGTAAAATGATTTTTAAATGCATGAATCTTCCAGAACAAAGAGAAAGCCATCACAGATAGCTTATCAAAATCAGTAAAGATGAAGCCTAACTGGACGGGGTCAGTGGGCATGGAAATCAACAGGAAACAAGATCAAAGCACAGAGCTGGAAAGGCACTGTAACTGAATGTACTGGGTATTTTGGAATATGGTGGGTAGAACACACGGCTGAAAATAAGGAGACTGATTGAAAGTCCTTATAGAAAATGTAAACACCTCCCCATCCTCTCATCTAGCCCAATGATACCAAGAAAATTCCTTACACCCAAGCAACAGAAAAGAGGAAAACTACTAATTTAAAAGAAACAGACCAAAAAAGGATTCACAGGAAATAGAGACAAGGTAGGAAACAGAACAAATACACATAGTTAAATATTTTTTTGCTGTACTATTTTTAATGTCCACATCTTCCTTCCTAGTTATTATTATTATTATTATTGGTAGTAGTAGTAGTAGTAGTAGTAGTAGTAGTAGTAGTAGTAGTAGTAGTAGTAGTAGTAGTAGTAGTAGTATTCCAACTCTATTTTGTTCATTCTGACTTGCATACCTTCCCAAAGGGGCTTCTATCCTTCATTCGAATAAATGTATTTTTTAAATCAACACAATTAATATTCTATGCGAGATAAAAGTAGATTTTACATCCACGAAACAAAAACAGAGTGCCTGAAAACAGAATTTCACCAAATAAGTAAGAGCTCTTGTAATTTAAAAATATATCTGACAGCTTTCTTGAGAGCTGGGACAGAATAGTAGGTATAAAATATGCTGTGTCTCACCCAAAATTATCACTCCGCTGATCCTTATCCAGAGCTCCTAAACCAAACCTGAGTAAACAATGCCTTTCTATGCAAGGTGCCATCTTGGGGAGGAGGAAGCAACTTTGGTCCTGCTCACACCAACCTCCAGTTCCTCATTTGTGGTCTTAGTCCCAGGTCCAGACTTCAGCTCTAATCTGTGTAACCACTGATACTCCCAGGGGTCCTCCAGCAAATAGGGATCAAAAGATTTATGCACATTAAAAAAAAAAACTTGACTAGAAGATAATACATGGGTTTAAAGAGGTAAAATGACTTGCTCAAGATCGTGCAGATGAGGGATACAGACACTAACTCCTAAATTTCCTGATACCTTCTACTTGTTAATTCATTCATTCATTCAAGAAACATTCTAGCAGGGGTAGGAAAGATAATTAGTTCCTGCAATTAAGGAGCTAACAATCTGGAGAAGAGAGAAAGAGGTAAGCAAGACTGTTCGACTAATGTTAAGATGGAGCTCTGCTGAGGGGGCTATGATAGTTCTGGAAGGGTATTATACCTGAGCTGGGTCATAATGGATAAAGACAAGAGAAAGAGAAAGGGATGCAGAGGACCAAGATAGAGAGGAGAGTGACCACTGTGTTTTGGGGGCACTTCGGTGGCTTTTGAAATCTGGACGGCAAAGATCAAAGTCACAAGGAGAGAGGAGACTGAAGCACTGGGCAGGGGGCCAGATCAGCCAAGAGCCAGAGTGCCATGCCAATGAACCTGGATTTCATCCCACAGCCAGACAAAAGGGAGATTTTTAAGGGTTTTGATCAGGTGAGTAATTCTTGCCCAGTATATAATCCATTTATTGATACGGATTACAAAGGCTATGAGGGTATGAGAAAGGAGAGACCATTGGAAGCTGGTGATTATGCCTGAAGGAGGCAGATGATTTAGGCTGATGAAGAAGAAAGGTGAGATCACTTGGAAAAGGAGGCAGTGGCATGAAAGAAAATTGGGAATGAGAGTGCTGAGTTCCAAAAACAGTCAGAAGAGCCCTCCACCTCCAGGAAATAACCAGGGACAAGGAGGAGGGTAGGAAAGATGGGGCCGGTTAAGGCAGACACCAAATTGAGGAGGTTAGACCTGACATAACATATTGGTGCTTCTCCAACATTTCTTCCCAACAGCCGAGGAAAAGGAACCCCAGAACTCTTGGGTGGTGGCTGGAAGCAGACTTCAACAATCTCAGAACTTCTCTGAAATCTATGTTTAATCTTTAAAACTCATATGAGCTTTACATTCTTCTTTACATAAAATCAATCTGTTTTAATATAAAAATCTTTTAAATTACTTTCTCATTAAAACACTTAACTTCCCACACCCCAAGAAAGATTTCATATTAAACTAGTATTCCAGAAAGATACTTCTGTGACTTCTCATGCCTCATGAATGCCAGTATCTGAGGGGCACAGAGATGCCCAACAATGAGAATTCCAGTTCTTCAGGTAAGCTGTGAGGTGAAAGAGGTATTTGAGGAACTTAAATAAGCTGAATGGTGCTGCCCAGGTGAGACAGTTTGAAATGGGTGTTAGAAAGCCAGGTAAAGAGGCTTTTGAGATATTCATGATGAGATCTTAGACCAGAGGATGGCAGTAGATGAAGAAAAAATGATATACACCAGAGAAATTTTTGAAGACTTGATGGATGATGCAATATGGGGCCAGAAGCAGAAGAAGGAATCAAAGATAACCCTGACTTTGAATTAGAGGGACCAGATGCCAGGGTTGAAGAGGAATTTGAGCAGAGGTGTCTCATCCTTCCCAAGGATCAGGAGTAACATATTGACTTCAGCCAGCAGTGCATACCCACATGTGTGCTGCACATGTGGAAATGTGTTAGAGATGGCTGGACATGGGGGACAAGATCTAAGGTAGAAACACCTCACAGCAGTCATAGTTGACACTACAAGAGTGGATGGAAGGCCTGAGTGAGTTAAGGGGAAAGAAAAAAATTGACGACTCAACTTTGGGAGACAGACATAGATGAGGATTGGAAAAGGAGAGAGGAGCCTCCATGCAGGAAAGACAGAAAAGGTGTACCCACCTAACATACGGACATAACACTTTCAATTACAAGCAGTGGGGAAAAATCCAAACTGGAGAAAGATAAGTTGGTTGGGGGCGGGGGGGAGATTTACTGACTGGTATAACTGAAGAGTCCAGGTGCAGACCCTGACCTCAGGTATGGTTAGAACCCAGTGCTCAAATAATGCCACTGGAAACCCATCTCTATCTACCCCTTCACTCTTCTTCGCTTCCCAGTGGCTTCACTTTCAGACAGATTTTTTCATCATGATGGCCCCTGGAAGTCCAGGTTTTATCCTCTCATCTCATTAACCAGGATGAAAGAGAACTTCTCAGTCCTAAAAGTTCCAACAAAAGTTTCCAACAGAAGTTCCAGGTTTGGCTCTGATTGGAGCATCCTGGCTCACAGGACCAGACACCTGGCCAGACCTGGACCAGGTGCCCCAAAGCCTCTGCACCCACACCTACATGAATTAAGCACTGGGGAAGGGGGTGGCCTTAGATGAAAGACGGTTATGCAGCTTCCATAAAAGGAGAAAAGGAAAGGTCTCAGAGAAGCAGAGAGAAGGTCCAGTGAGAGAGGGGGAGGTTTTAAGAAGTGGGGGTAGAGATAAGATGGCCAAACATGGGAAATACCCAACAAAGACTAAAGTGGGGGCAATGGAGGCTGCACTACACTTGGCTAGACAGGAAACAGGCCAGCTCCTCTCTCCTCGACATCCCCCCACCACCGTAGGAGAGTGAGTCTGAGCAGTCAAGCCCCACCCCTCAGCTTTCCTCCCCGACTGCCAACCTGGCATCCAGAGCCCAGGCCCGCAGCACCTCCATCACCACGCCTCCCAGAGACATGCCACAGCCACTCTGGCTGGGGCCTGCAGGCCTCTCAGGCAATAAAACGTCCAGGCTTCAGAAAGCGGGCTTGTAATGTGAGAGACAGGTCCTTCCTGGCTGGACTTCCTGCCACACACATCATCTGATTTCTTCTTTCCCAGCAGGTAATTTTTCCAGGAAAAGAATCCCCCCTCCCCGGTCCTTTGCCTCTGACCCACTGTTTGCCGAGGCAAAACCAGCAACGCTCCTTGGCTGGACTTCAGAGTTCCAGTCCAGCCAGGGGTGCTAGGTTGGGATTTAACCAAGAACCCTGAGGGGCTCATGTTCTGTGAATCAACCCCCCCACGCCCCGAGACATCAAACCACACTTCACCCCTCACTCTTTTCCTGGCTGCTGCAGCTCATTGGCGTTTAAAGCAACATCACTGGCAGCAGTTCATCTGGAACATCCTGGTGCTCTCCTTTGCATGATAGCGAGCACCCTTTCCCTCCGAGAGCAAGGGAGAGAAGCAGACAGACAGACAGACAGGGAGAGGGGAGTCCTGCGGACAATACAGATAAATACGGATTTCACACTTTCGCAGCAGGAGGGAAGCCATGGCCATCACATCCAATGTTGCCCTCCAGCCCAGGATGGACCGACAGCAGCTCCCCGTAGGAATCTGAGCTGGATCTTTTTGTGTGATGTTTTGAAGCATGTCAGCACTCCTGGGCACCGTCAGCCTCCTCCAAACGACCTGAGTGCGGGTGTGAATAGTAAGCTCTCACTGCCTTGGGCTGTGCAGAGGGAAAGGCTGGGAATACTGTTCCTCTCACTGTGAAAATCAAGGCAGAAATGCCTCATCCTCAGCTCCCCAAATGCCCTTGAAGATCAAGGGGCAGATAAGCTAATCTATTATAAATTCTAATGCAACACAGTTCCCTGACCAGAGCCTCTCCTCCTTCGGTGCCCCGAGCGTTAGCCAATATTTCATCAAAACCAGCTCCCTTCTGCAGGCCTGCAACTGCTCCTCCCACTCACCCCAAGGCGCGTGTACTGGTGCCTTCTCTGGGTATGTGCTACACACACACACACACACACACACACAAGCACACATGTACAGGCACACATGGACACACATTTACAGACACAGCTGGACCCTGATTATCCTTCCTGATTTATGACCGTACCTTGCCCAGTCTGGCTTAAAATGATCATTCTTCACTCTCAGAATGTTTTAATTCCACAGAAGGATGCTTCAAACACCAAAAAGCATACACACATGCACACACACAAACACACCTCAAGGAGACACTCAGAGCTGGTCCATGAGATACTCATTTCTGAGAACTTGTCTTCTGATTTCAGCTTTCCCCCTTATTCCATCTAGGCCTGATCTCCAGGGTCATGGAAGTAAATCCCAAACCCAAGAGCAGCCCAGCCACTCCTATGGGCAGTGCTGTTCATTTCTTGGCAGTCAGGAAGTCCACCTCATACAGCTGCTTCAGTACCTGCTCAGTCTTAATCCTCCCTCCAGTTAAGTGGGTCTAATAAATGGCACCAGGAATCAGGATGTGAGAATTTGAGTGGTAACCCTTTAGAAGATGAACACATGATGATCACTATTCAGCCAGGGGGAGGGCAGCACTCAAACTGACCCTGAGACCCTGTCTGGGTGAGCAGTTTAAGAAAGCATCAAAATCTAACAGCTGGGTGCAAGCAAAGAAGAAATGGCCCCCTTAAGAACTGCATTTCTAGCAGACTGTAATCCCAGGTTTCTACTGAATGTAATTATAACCCTAAAGGAAAACCTCTCCGCAGGGCTTCCGGCGTGCTCTGCACTGTGTTTCACGTGGACCATCCTCTGAGGAAGGCTCTATCATGAAGCCCTAGTTTGTAGATGAGGAAACAATAGTGGAAAAGTTAAATAATTTGCCCGAGTGGTGGAGCCAGACCACCCTTTCACACATACAATATACTGCAGCAAGGAAGGGCCTGAACAAGGGAGCAAGTGTGTGCACGTGGAGAGGAACATGGAAGAAAACTCAGCACAGTACCCTAGGGTTAAGGTGGTGGGATTCCAGACGATTTTTTCCTTTTTACTATAGTTTCTATATTTTTGTCTAGATTTTCTCATTTCTACAGTGAACACATGTTGCTTTTATAAGAATAATTTTTAAGTGTTCTTTTGAAAGAGCATCTCCCCTTTCTGTTTCTCCAACCACTGTGCTTTTTCACCCAGAGCAGCAGAGACAAACAGGGCCAAGGCTCACAGTTAGGCAGGCTTAAGCCATTCCTAAGACACAGCCACCAGAACAAGGCAGAGTGACCGAGAAGAGGTTTAGTCTGCTGTTAAAAAACATCATTAGGGAAGTGGATTGTGGCCTCATGCGCCCCAAATCCATCCAAGCTCCCAATGTCTGTGGACCGCATCAGAGAGATAGTGGAAAAGATGGAAACAACCCCAGATAAGGGTCTGGAGACCAAGCTTCTAGACTTTTTCTCTTTTTCATCCTGTGGTATCCAAATAATTTCTCCTTCGTCTGAACCAGCTTTCTCACCTGTGACCTCTGAGGGCCTCCTGGATTCTAAGAACCCTAAGAGGTGCTGTGTGAGTGCCAGCCATGCTCCATGTTCGTTACGTGAACTGTCTCACTTCATCACCACAAAAAGCCAGGAAGCTGATCTTGATATCCCCACTTCACAGATGGGAACCCTGAAACTCCAAGACTACATAACTCGATCAAGCTCACCAAACACGTAAGCCACTGAGCTTGGATGCAAACCCAGCTACAACAGACCTCCAGATTTTGGAGTTCTTTTGGAGTTAATCATGTTGTTAGATTTCTAATGCCAATATTCTCAAGCAAATCCCTGGCCCAGTCCTCTAACTCCAGCTCTGTGTCAAAGTGGTGTCGACATTATCATTGCTGCTTTGGGGGATGATTTTTAAGCAAAGTGCTTTGTACCTCTTACTCTGTCTCAGCCCATCCTTCTCCCCTGCTTGTCACGCAGTCTCCAGAGTCCTTCAGGGCCTCTCAAGCTTTCCAAGTTTCATCAGGAAGAGAGCTTAGCTCTCTGGCACCCACAGAGAGACAATCACACATTAGCCTCTAGGTGCCAGCCTATGAGCTTTTCCCAGAACGATCTAGAAGTGGGAGGGAGGACGGAGTTTACACTATGCCCAGCCTGTTAGCTCTTCGGACGGGCAGCAATAATGGAGAATGTGATAAGCTGTCACTAGAAGCCAGCTCGGTTCTCTGAGACTTAATGGTAGAATAACACAATAGGGTCAGACTAAAAAGGTTCCCTTATGAAAATTTTATCAGCAACTTTGGTAAATGGCTATGGGAAAGGTGCTTTGCTCCCAGGCAGACCTGGGACCCGATTTTACAAGGTACAGGCGGCCTGCATTGCATCACCTCCACAAGATATTAAGGGCACTCAAATTGAATTAACACCAAATCAAGCCAGTGCACTTAACAATACAAATGCACTTAAGGGATGCCTCAGGATGATTTGTGACTAAAGAAAGCAAAGAAGAAAACGGCCTGCAAGCCACAAGGGTGGTGTTGTGTGTCATATACAGGAAAGGCCATAAGTAGAACTTAGAATACCGGAAAACCATGAACTTCGGGGGCTCTCAAATACCTTAGACCCAGCCGTAAAGTAGAAGGCCGCTTTTGTGGTATGCAGAAACAACTGATAAATAAATTACAGCCCATTTTCTTAGTGGCATAGTCTCCATTACCTCTGACAGCGGCATAACTACTCTGCTAAGATGATAAGAGGCAAATAATGGTGTATCAGGTAGCGCCCCAGGAAATTCTTCGCCAGTTGCCAGGTCTCTTCATGACAGTGATGACACAAAGACCCTCAGTGAGAGCCAAGTGATGAGAAGTGACAGCTCGCCAGGCAGACCTGGACAGGTCCTAAAAAGCATCAGCTAAAAACGTCCCTGGCAGAGGGGACCCCATAATCGGGGCTGGTGCTTTGGTTCCTTTCCTTTCCCCATCAGCATTTGTCAACGTCGACTTTCTCCTCGCAGGTCTCACTCCTTTGCTCTGTCTCCCTCACCCTCTTCCCACACCCCTGTTCTCACTCGCCTCAAATTCTCTCTCAGACAGCCCCTGTCTACTGAGCTGGAAGACAATTTGGCCCTCTTCACAGATGAATGGCTCTTCTGAGATTATCTTGGAAACTTGGACACATTCTGGACTTGGGAGAATTCAGGGGGAAAAAATGGCCTCACTGGGGATTCCTTTCCATCAAGTGAAATACACACAAAAGCATGCTTTTGTTATCCTTCCAGGAAAGAGCTGTCTCTACGCAGGGTCTTACTCAGAAAACGGGCTCCATTTAGGTTGGAGGTGGCCTAATTTTGTCAGAGTTAAAGCAATTGCTCGTCAACTCATGAGGTGGCTGGGAAACTGGGACAGGGGGGTTCCATTTTTCACTACAGAGGAAGAAGTTCCCAAAAAGGAAGGACAATTTCTAGCTGTTGTGTTCCAGCCAGGACTTGCTCGCTCCAGGAGGCAGGCGTTATTGTAAGGGAAACTGACGTGGGGGGACACAAAGTTCTCTTCATCTGGAATGATGGCTCTTGGGCCCTTGCTTTGCTAGAATTCAGCTGTGTGACTTTGAGGGCATTACCTGACTTCTCTTTAGTAAAATGGAGATATTTGCATCTTTTCTAACATTCTTGTGGGACTGTCTTGAGGAAGCAGCAAAAGTAATTGTGGGAAAGCTTTTTGAAATTAGGAACCATCTGTATATAAGGCACTATTATGACTTAGGTCTGTTTGTAAAATATACATGTAGAATATATATGACTTACATGTTTGCAGAAAATAATCTACAAAATACACATGCAGACCCACTTCTTACAAAACCAGTCCTAGGTCCCAAGAAAGAATATTTAAACTACCTGGTTTTCCATAACAGGAGCCTCCTCTCAGATAATCAGATAATCAGAGGAAGAAGAGCAAACAAATGTGAAGGAAATCCATTGAAATTCCCAAAGTTCACTGTACCAATGACTTGTTAGCTTCTTCCATACAAACTTTGAAGCCAAACAATCAATGGAATCATTCCTGGCATTCTCAAGTGCACCAAATACATCTGCAGGCTCATGATAGGGTCTTGCTTCTCAGAGTGGAAGCCAGGGCTTCGCCCCATCTTCACATCATCCTCAGAGAAATCAGCCAGCCTGACAGGTGGCAGCACTGCAAGACACACATCCTTTGGGGTCCTTTACCTCCACCCTGGTCATCTAGAGCCCCTGGCCATGTTCTGCCCTCTGCTCACTCTATTCTCCATGATCTGTTAGATGCTTAGGGGTCACTACTTACATTGCTTACTTCTTATCTATTATTAGTCCTCCTTCCTCAAACAACTTCCTTCTTTGAATCTCATAAATCATTCATCAATGGTTCATCTAGTCAACACGTATTTATTGAGTACTTTACCAGATGCCCTGCATAGTGCCAGGTGTGAGGAATAAAAGGGTAAATAAGACAACATCTCTAACTCAGGGAGCTTACTTTCTGCATCACTGTTCCTTTCTTTAAAAAAAAATTATTTAGTTTGTTTGTTTTTAGGGGGTTTTTTTTTGGGGGGGTAGGAGAGGTAATTAGGTAATTTATTTGCTTGTTTATTTATTTATTTTAATGGAGGTACTGGGGATTGAGCCCGGAACCTTGGGCATGCTAAGCACTCAGTCTACCACTGAGCTATACCCTCCCCACCCCTCCACTGTCCCTTTCTTGACCTCCGTCTTTAGTTTCTCTGTTTGGTCTGAAATGCAGAGTGCTAAGCTGAGCACACCTTTCTAGAGAGGGACGCTTCTCCATAAACTGGAAAGGAAGCAAAGTTTGTGTTACCCCAAAGCCTCCATGTATACATGCCCAACTCTACCCATCAGGCCTATCAGACAGAATTCATTCCTCCCTCACCTGGGTTCTCACCTTTAGACTCATACATATTTCTATTACATAAAGTGTTCAATTATTTGTTTACATGCCTGTCTCTCCTAAGCACACTCTGGCCTTTTTGGCTTGGGTACCTGTTCACCTTACTCATGCCTGAATCTGCAGAAGGCTTGGTCCTTAGCTGGTACTCAGTAAGCCTTGTGGAATGAATGAATGAATGAATTTGTCACCTCTTTACTTCCTCTGTTCATGACCATCTTTCCTTTCTTTTTTTTTTTTTTCCTATTATTCCCAACTCCAGCCTATTATCCAGAGAGGCAGTATATCACAGTGGTGACAACAAAGGCTCCTTCTGGAGTGGCTCCCATTGGCTTGCAAGAGCAGATAGTTAAATATTCTGGAATTTTTTTTAGCTGATGTTAAACTGTTAGTAACTTGAAATTGGCTTTAGTGGGAGTATTTACATGAGAGAAATCAGTAAATACTCTACATCAGGCATTTAGGATTTTGTTTTTTGGGGGGGGGTGCTTATTTGTCAGTACACCACTGCTCTGATTTAGCCAGACTTGGATTTGTAGCTCAGTTTTGCCACTCACTAATTGTGTGACCTTGGACAACTTGCTTGGCATCTTTTAAGACTCAGTTTCCTCATCTATCAAGAGGGAATGATAATTACGGCTTGACAGCATTATTGTGCGACTTGAGTGATCAAATATTTATAAAGTGCTTAGCACAGTTCCTCATACATAGAAAGTGCCCAATAAAAGCAATTTATTAGTATTTGTATTTGTATTAGTATAATTCCTTGGCTTTTAGTTAATGTATTCTTTCATCGTTTGTTATACTTTCTTTTCCTTATTCCCCAAAGGATTTGTGACAACTCAGTAAAGCAAAAAGCCACAGAATCGAAACTATAAATTAACAGTCAGGATAAAGGAAAATAAAAATCTTAATACCAAGTCAAAATCACAACACTATCATGATTGGATGGAATCTAACAGACTAAGGCTCACTAGAGTGTTAGTTGGAGATTTCTTAAGATGTTGCCAAGAAAGTCACAAAGTGTTAGAGCTGACAGGGCCTCAGAGATCTAGATCAATTCCTTACCTTTCAGTTGGAGAACTGAGGCAGGCAGGCAGGAAGGAACCATTTCTGGAGCACTTACAGGCATGATGGCAGGTGTTCTCACTGCCATCATTTCCATGCTGTTCCATTTTACAGATGAGGCCACTGAGGCCAGTGAAGTCTCAGGCCCCTCCTAAAGCCACCAGCTGGTAGTGGTAGAACTGAAATGGGACCCAGATTCCCATTTCCCAGTCCACTCCTTTCATCTTTCCAGATACCATGTTGTCTCAATACAGAAAGAGCCATTTTGTGATAACAGCTTCCTGGAGATCAAAAAATCTCTCAAGATCCAACAGAATTATAGGAGAAATGGCAGGCACTGTGGTGGAGGGGCCTTCCCAGGGAATTTCCTAGGTCTGACTGTGACAAATGAAGCAATGACATGCACGAGGCCAGTGGCAAGAACAAGTTTTTGCATAAAACACATCCTCATGTCGTGCGGGCTTTTGACAGAGTACAATTAAGAGCTGTGTTCTTAATTGATAATCATTTGTGGTCCCCTCTGAAGTTCAGGTATTTTTCTGCCGGTCTTATAAATAGATTTTTTTCTAACTTCTACCAATAGCTTCAACTTCATTCTTCACAAAACTTTCTGTTGGAGTGGTGAATATGCAAGGCGATCAAATCTCTTTTCCCTTCTTCAAAGGAAAGAAGCAGCACAAAACAAGAAAGGGGTTAAAAAGCAAGAGAGGGACAGACCTGGGTGGGCAAGGAAGAGCCTGTAGAATTCACAAAGGGAACGAATCCTCCCCTTATGGAGACTTGACAGCAATGTCTCATTTATGAGGCCACCACCCTTCTTTGGCAGTATGCAGGCCGGTGGCCCAGCCTGGGAGTTCTGTTTTATGGGACTCGTGTTATTGCCGTCTGAGGTGTAGCTGACCTCACACCAAATAAACATGTCAGCCACTCCTCAAATCCCGTTCCCAGGTGTGGCACCAAGGCTCCCTGCAAGGACCCTCATGGCCATGACTCTCTTTTCCCCACCTCCACTCAGAAATGGCCCTCAAAGTTCTAGTGTCCATGCTAGCAGCCCTTTCCCTCTCTCCCTATCCTCTTCCCCAAGTTATCTGTCACATTTGTCCACGATGTCACGAACTGGACATGCATGCCATCTGAATGGAGGGCAAGTCACTAACCTTCAGAGAAACTTCTGGATATTAAAGAAGGTCCCAGAAGGAGGAACACCAATACACAATTAAATACAAGTTCTATTACACATATCTTTCAAAAGTTAGGTAGGGCATTTTTTTGTATTATTTCTTTTCCCAGTTTTTTTAAAATGTATTTTTCCTGATTTGTTTTTCACACAGCAGTCTTAGCTGCTCAGACTTAATCCCAGGCTGGCTCAACCACAAGCATAATTCAGAGCCACATCATTCCGCACCTGTTGGATGAGTTGGGTAACACTGACTCACTCTTACATTTCTAAATGAGGCAAGCAGGGTTAAAGAAGATCTGTGAACCACAAATCAAATGAAACCCCCACAATCCACTGGAAAGCCAACTCTAAGCGCCGTTTGCATCACCCACCGTGTAGAAGGCCTCCCCCGACTGTCCCTCTCCAGACGTTCATGTGCTCATCTGGGAATATCTGTGGTTGGGCCATGCACCCCCTAGAAGATTGATATGGATTCCAACTCCGCCCACCATCTCCGTGACCTTAGTCAAGTCACATCAACCTCTGTCCTTTAAGTGTAAAATGGGAATACCAACAGCTGCTTTACATCCTTCACACAACAAATCATGATAATGTGATTTTTAAAAATGGCAGTTGCTATTCTTGTGATTAGATCAAAAGTGTGATGGGTGTGTGTTTCATTAGATCAAGCCTGGAGCGCGTGGTTCTGGAAGCATTTCTTTCGAAGCTAGCAGCGAGGCCGCTGTGGAGACAGGAGAGGCTCCACCTTGGGAAGAGGAGAGAGACGTACTGTGGGAAAGCCCACAGCTCGCCCAGACAGCCAACCTGAAACCACACTCTTCAGAAAGTACTGCGTGTCCACCCTGACAAAAAGAACTCAAACCCTAGGGCTTGAAAACTCTGAGACTGTTTTCCCAGGCCCAGCTCTGCCTTAGAACTTTGCTGAGGAATTTACTTCCCTCGTCACTTGAGGGAAATAAGAAGCTCGCTGAGACAACGATAACTCTGTTCTGGAGGTGAAACAACAGCTCTGGTTCGGCCTGTGTTTTATTCCCACCTCTCCTGCAGGCTTTCCCTGAAGTCTACCAAGGGAAACAGGCCTGGGAGGGGCATCTTTGCAGGTCTATTACAAGGTCTTTTTGTGCTCTGCTTCTCAAGTTCCTGACTCTGTGAAACACAACTTGTAAAGTGCCTCTTTAGGCAGAAATACCACTGAAATCCATGTCCTCCTCCTCCTCCAGGAACCAGGGAGAGGTGCAGGCACCCATGGGAAGAAGGCCCTCACCCTTACAAACATGTCTGAACCAGGTGAGGGTGACTCGTGCAGGCCAGCAAGGAACCCCTACATGCTAGGCTGTCACTGTAGAGTAACAGGCAAGGGGCTGAGAAATGAAGGGAGGAAGAGGGAGGCGAGCGTTCTCACGGTGGACCGTGAGGGGAGAGTGGAAGGATGTGGTCATGGGGAGAGAGGAAAGAAAGATGAATGGGGCCTGAGTCAGTCATAGGCTAAAGCAAACAGGAAGGTTTTAAAGTGAGATTTGAGGAGAGGAAGTGGTTCTGAGCAAGGAGGGAGAGACTTCCAGAGATCTGTCTTGGAAAAGAGCTACTCTTCATTTTTTTGGATAGTCCTACTCACATGAATATTTCCTGGCGGTACTGACAGACGGGTGAACCAATTTTTTATTATTTTTTTTTTCAAATCACAACTGGCTCCAACCTTTCCCTAGAACTTGAACCAAAAAGGATTAAGACTTTCAGTTTGAAAACATACAGTGTATTCATTTGTGTTACACTGCACCGCTGCCTGCTGCTCTTAGCAAACACTCTGGGCCACCCAGATGAAGGGAGCACGGGGAGCAGGGTGGCCTGTCCAACTGAGGTCATCTCTCAAATACTATGTCCAGTGCACCTCCGTGGTCCAGGTAACATGATCCCAGGAGAGCTCAGCATCTTTCTAAATTGCCAGATGTAGAACTCCAGTTGGCTAACTCTCCACCTGGCAAGAGGGGCTGTGCAGGGAGGGAGGGGAGAGGGACAGAGATGCAGGGCTAGGGGGTCTAGAGTAAGCTCACATGAAAGGATAAGGGGTTTTTTGTGTGGCATTCTATGGAAAGCATAAAGACACAGATCCAACCAAACAAAGGGTCACCTTTGATAGAAGCACAGTTCCTTGCCTTATAGGAACTAACCTTAGGATAGTTCTAAAAGCCAAAACAAAAACCAAAAAACCCTTCATTTAAAGGACTTAAAAACAGCAGATCTTTCCAGCTCCTTAGGGATGTCCCCTTCCTAAAACAGTTTATCAGAAATTGTTCTGTCCATATTGTGAAAGATAATAAAATCCTCTGGGCTTCAAGAACTAAGAAGCTTTGTTTGACTTCTTGATTTATGATTCTGGGAAATGAACCTCATAAGCCTCATTTTTCTCATCTATAAAATGGGGCTAACAAGCTTTGTTCCTACCTCAAAAGATACTACTCACATGGCCTGAATTTACATGAAGATCCAGATATGTACACAAAAGAATATTATTCACAATAGCAGAAATTTTTTGCAGAACAACTAATAACATCCAGATTATCATTTGTTTCTTCCTGGTCTAAAACCAGTCTCTGGCATGGCCAAGCTTAAGGCTGGATCACTTTTTATTGAGCTAGAAAATAAACTATTTAAATAAAGACCCCAGTGTTTTCCTGTGCTCTGTCCATATTTTCTATTATGAAGTCCAGACTCACTCCACACTGCAATAAAATTTCAAACCTTGGTATCGTGAACACATTTTAAATGCTTATATTATTTTTAATAGCTTTATTGAGATATGATATATGTTTTCTTATATACAAGTTTCCCCACTATTCAAAAGTATAGTGTTCCTATGAAACCTTCCATAAGCCAAAATGCTGTAAAGCAAAGAAGCAATTACCTTAGAACACATCTTGCTAACGGATGCATGAAATAAATCGAAATAAAGCATGAATGCTCACAGACACAGTTCAAAACTGTGGCAGCTTGATGCTGAAATGGTGGGGCCACTCTTGCTGCCTCTACGATGGCTTGTTGAGATACCCATCCTAAATGCTATTTTCGCTTTTTGCCCTTTTCTGTAAAAGTGGAAATCCTCTTTGGATTTCTTTTGGTTGGTGAAATGGGTACTAACACAGGTCTTTCGTAAAACTGAAGTGGCAAAAAGCGAACTTTCAAAAAGCAGGGGATACCTGTATTATTTTTTTGTACTTTAAAACTTCACTGTCAAATACAGTAGTCACAAGCCTCAAATGCCTACTGAAATTTAAATTTAACTTAGTAATTATTTGGTTTAAAATCCAGTTCCTTTGTCACACTAATCACATTTCAATTACTCAATAGCCAAATGTGGCTAGTGGTTATGGATTAGACAGTAAAAATATGGACTATTTCCATCATTGCAAAAAGTTCCATTGGGAAACATTGTTCTAAAATATCATCAGGCATACCTCAGAGATATCGTGGGTTTGGGTCCAGAACACCAGAATAAAGAGACTATCAAAATAAAGCAAGTCCCATGATTTTTTTTTTTTGGTTTCCCAGTATACACAAAATTTATGTTTACACTATACTGTAGTCAGTATATTAAGTGTACAATAGCATTATGTCTAAAAAATGTACATACTTTAATTAAAATATTTTATTGTTAAAAAATGCTAACCATCATGTAACAATGAAGGATTGCCATAAACCTTCAATCTGTAAAAACCACAATATCTGCAAAGTGCAATAAATGAGGTATGCCTGTATACTCATTACAAAAATTTGGAAAATACATAAAATCATAAAGAAGAGAAATCTATTTCTTATTTTCTTACCATCCAATGAAAATCACTGTTAATATTTTGGCAGATTCTTTACCAAGTTTTCCTTTTTCTGCACATCTGCTTCTTTTGTTTTGATGACATTACATGGTTGTGATCTACTGAATATATGATGCTACAGTCTGCTTTTTTGAAGTTAAAATATAAACATTCTTCCATGTCATTTTCTACTTCTCAGAAACATTTTCAATGGCTACAGAATATTTCATCAAGTAGCAGTGTCATTACCCTATTGTTAGGCACAGAGAGGGCACATGCTTGAAATTTTTTAAAATAAAAGTACATTTTAAAACTTGACACCATTTGCTAGCTTAAAGGGGGCCAGAGAAATTGCTTTGCTCTATGGTAGTTCCTAACTAATTGTACTTTACTTGGAACATACACAAAATCCAGGAACAGCTGACTGATATCCAGGAATAATCCACCTGAACCAGCGGGGGCTTCCTCTTTCCTCCTGAGCTCCTGAAAGTGGGGGAGGCGCACAGGCACCATCACGCCTCAGAACACCCATCTCCCACGACTTGAAGGCTGTGCTCAGCAGATGCTAAGTAAGGGCAACATGCTGCAGAATGAGGATAATCATTACAAAATTACATGTTTCACTTGCCAAAAGCTAAGGCAGAAGGATTATGCTCTCACAGAGCATTCTTTCTGCAATACACCGTGAGCCTCCCAGGACTGAGGAGGTGATTTACCTGAAAGGGCCCCACACAGCGCCTGGCACACTTTCCAACAAGCTTCCAGAAGCCTCACTCTGCTGGTTCTTCTCCTTCTGCACTGGCTGCTCCTTCTCCATCCCCTGTGCAGGATTCCCTCCATGTCCTGAACTCTGAGCATCCAGGGCCCAAGGCTCTGCCTTTGGACCTCACCCTAATGACATTCTCCCCTGGATGGTCTCAGCCAGCCGCAGGGCTTTAACCACCACAAAGACCCCCAAGTTTCTCTCAGCCTCTTGACCTCTTTTGGAACCTCAGTCTCATAGACCCCCTGAACATCTTCTACAGGCATCTCAAAATAAAAATGTAGTTTTACCCCATTCTCCCCAACAAATGAACAAACAAATGAACAAATTTTCAAAACCCTGTAGTCCTCCTTGCTCTCATCTTCTCTAACACTTAGTTCATCATTAAATCCCATGAGTTCTACCTCCCCAACCTCTGCTGCCCTGACCAAGCTGCTGCCCTCCTGACAGGTCTCTCCGAGTCCACACATGCCCCTCAGGGCCTCCTCTCCACATTACTTCTCCACCAAGGTGGTTCCACCCACCTCACCATTCCTGGGGTGTTTGGAAACACAGAAGCATTTGGGGCTGTCACCACAATGCTTGTCGCCGTTAGCCCCTGGGGATAAGTATCCTAAATGCTAGGATGGTTCCTCACAGCTAAGCATTCTTTCTCCCCAAGTGCCGAGAGCCCACCACTGAGAAGCTCTGAACTAGAGATCCTTCTAAAACTAAAGTCAGATTTTGTTTTGCCCTGTTCAAAACCTCCCGTGGTTCCCCATCTCACACAGAACAAAGCTGTTTCTTACCAGGACCCAGGAGACCGCCCTGATCCACCCTCACCTCCCCACCCTCCTCACTCTCCTCACTTCACATGGCTCCTTGCTCTCCCTGATCTGGGCTTTCACACTGTCTGCTCTGTCTGCCTGGGGGGCGCCACCTGGCCCCCTCCCTGCTGCACTCAGGCTTTTGTTCAAATGTCACCTCCTAGGAAGGCCTTTCCCACCATCACCATCTCTAATAGACCCCAGAACCAGCAGCCCCTTGGTGTCTGTCCCTTTTGCTTTCTTCCTCTGGCTGGCAGGACAGTGGGTTACCAGCGAGCCCTTTGTCCTTTCCAGCCATGGTCTGGCTGTTGTCTCATTGAAGCTGTAACAGGACCAACCTCCAATATCCAGGCAGGACCCAGGGTTCAGAGTGTGGCTTCAGAGAAGAACCACACCCCTCCAAAGATGTGAACGCCTCACGAGCACACTTTGAAAAACAGCAGAAAAAGGCAGGTATGTTGCAGGAGGCAGGAGAGGGCATCATCAGGCCAGGCTTCAGGTGCTGGGGATCAACGCCAACCCCCTCCCCTTTGACAAAGGCCAGCTCAGCCCTGGAACTAAGATGAGTGCTAACAGGGGCAAGAAATGAATGCATCAATGACAACTGAGAGGAAACATGCCCAGGGAAGGGATGTCTAGATTTACACTCATCTGTGGATCCAAAAAATCCTCTGGTGGAATAAGAATAACTCTCTGAAACTGTGCCTTGAAACTCATCACTCTAAAAAGCTCATAAAATGAAGAAGTGCAGCCATGGGGAGGCAGCCAGCATCTTGAAGCCTGCAGCAGGTGCCAGATTCACATCAGGAGCTCTCTCTGGCCAAACAGTGCAGAATTTGGGGATTCAGCCTTCATGACAAATAGCAGCTGCTGTCACCGTTGATGGTGAGAGACCACACTCAAGAGGCAGGCTGACCGGCAGATTGCTTTTCGGAGAGGCAAAGGAGCGCGAGGGAGAGAGAAGAGAGGCAGTCATTCCTTGATCTGTATCTGAGCCTTGCATCCTGCTGAGTTATTTACATCCTCAAGACAAGTCTACGAGGACAGGAAACTGAGACTCGGGTGGGTGTAGTAACTCGCCGTAGGGCACAGCGTCAGTGGTGGAGCTGAGATGGGAGCCCTTACTCATCCCCATTCCCCGCTCTGAGGCTCAGCAGGCCTGGGCTCTGATCCAGGCTCGGTTGGTGGGTGACTTTGGGCAGTTATCCTTAGTTCTACAACCTCAGGTTCCCCATCTATCTGAAGCAGACCTGCCTGGAGATCTCCGAGAGGCCGCCCAGCTCTGAAATTCTATGATCTTCAGAACTTACACCCATCAGTGAGGATTTGTCCAGCTACAACTCTGAGAAAAATTATTCCTGTGGTTATGAGACTCAGAATGTTAAGGCTTTGCAAATGTTACCGTTCCAGCAACAATGTGTGCATAGAATATTCTTGGCCGGGGAGGAATATTCGGGAAGAACGGAAGTCAGCAGTGGGCTTAAATGAGCTGAATGGCAAGAGAGGTGATGGGAGGAGGGAATCTGGAAAGGCTCACGGTCTGTTTGAAAAGAAAAAGGGTTTTAATGAGACGTGCTCACTCACTCTGGATTTTAACAATCTCTCAAAGTGTAACTCGGGGAAAGGAGAGTTAAGGAAGAGGGTTTGTGGAGTGAACAGAGAGGAAGTAAGAGAAAGTGATAAAAATAGGACAAATTCAGCCTATCAAGCAGAGGGCAGGGTCTACAGACAAGCTGGCCCCTGGGTAGGGAGGCCCACAGTTGGCTCTCAAGAATATTTTAATGCCAGAAATTAGGTTTGAAAAACAGACATTTCATTTTAAAAATTGGGAAGCTCTAATGTATACAGGGCAGGTCAGTTAGTTACCCTCTTCAGGCTTGTTTCCTCACTTCTGATGGGAAGAAGAGTTCGTACCTCATAAAAATTTTGTGAGCATAAAATGAGGCAACAAATGCATAAGCCAGCAATGCGTTTAACCTGAAAGTGCTGTTACTCATTCAGTGACAAGAAACAGCTCATGGCAACAGCGAACAAGGATGCTAAGACCATGCAAGGCCAGCTTCCCCAGTGAGAGCCCCCTGGCCACGTGCTAGAGAAACCGCAGAAGGAAATTGGGACTGGGACCAAGGGTGGCCTCCTTGGAGCCTCTCTACCTCCGTCCGCTGGCTCCTTTAGACAGAGACGGGCCACTTAGAGGGATGGAGAGGCCCCGACAGGACATGCGGCTTTCCACCACTCCAAGATGGAGGGAACTCAAGTCAGGTTTAGTTAGAAGATGAAAGAGATATGATACCATTTATACCCCAAGACAATGAGGATAGTGTAAGTGGTTGAGAACTCTGGGTTTGAATTGCTGGGGTTGGATTTCAGATCTGTCATGGCACAGTCAAGCTGGGTAACCATAGTGTGGGCTGGGTTTCGGAAAAAACAGCAAAGGATGAGGTAAGTGGTACCTGCAGAGAGCTGTTATCACTAAAGGGCCCCAAAGGTCAAGCAGGGCCTGATCAGTAGAACCCTGAGAGACAGTTCCCTAGAGATGGGAAACCAGAGCAAGCCTGTTCAGGCCCCTGAGGAAAAAGGAAAGTGTGGAGGGCAAGGAGAAAGAGGATAGCCCAGGACCCTCCTGGGACAGGGAACAAATGGAGGCCTGGGGCCTGCTGGCTGCAGACATACATTGTCCCAAAACTATTTGTAGATAAGGAAACTGAGGTGAGAGGGGCTAGGTGATGTGGATAATCAGAGACACAGATGAAACCAGAATCCAGCACTTCCGTCCCTCAGTCTGGCCTTGTAGCCTAAATGCCTCTTTGAAACCATTGCTAGTACTCCCACCCATGGCACTTAACACATGCCAGGCATTGTTCTGAGTACCTTACATACCTTACTTAAATCCTCAGAGCATCTCCATTAGGTGGATATGATTATTACCTCCACTTTACAGATGGGAAAACTGAGGCCTAGAAAGGTAAAGCCACTTACCTAAGGTCACATTACCTAGTCAGTGGCAGAACTCAGGCTGGAACCATAAGAACTTCACCCCAAATCTGTGATCCGAACCTCTAATGGAGAACTGTCAGAAGGAGACCCATAAATAAGCAGGAGGGACCGTCACTGTCACTGAGGTATCAGGACTTGAGGTAACCACTTATTTGCTGGAATGTGGCATTCACTGCCCAGTGCCCCCAGCTCACTCTCTAAGGCCCTTCCAAGGGGACCTCCTATCCTTCCTCCCTGGCCAGCTCTCTCCTAGAGAGGTCTGGCGGGGGCATGGAGCAGCATATGAGGACTCCTGGAGGGCCCAGGCCTGCCCTTCAGTCTGCACCTGCTCTGGCCAGCCCAGCTATGATGCAGAGTGCCATCTGTGTACAATAAGGGCTCCACACGGTCTCCACCAGTTCAGTTCATCAGGCAGTGTGTCCTGCGCCCACTCTAGGCCCCTTAATTGTGTTCCCCAGAAGGTTCACAGGACAGAGTGATGGATTTTTAGACAGGAGGCAGCTCAAGTTCAGCCCAGTGTCAAAATTTGATGAGTCAACTGGTGCTTTGCCCAAATCATAAGAGCTCATTGCTGGATGCAGTACAGACTTCCTCACCCAGGCACCCTCCACATGCCCTTTTCCACTGGGGTCCTTGCCTCCTGATTGATGTGCCAATGCTGGCAGAATGCTAATCCTTCTGAATCCCCACTCCCTACCCAGCCCAGGGCCAAGGATTCTATGTCACAGGTAAGGAACAGGATGCAGTAATCAGGCAATGTGTGGTGGGCAGAGCTCTTCCACAAGTGTCTCCTTACCTCCCTTTCATGACAACCTTGGAAGTCAGGCAATAATAATGATGGAGAACATTTATTGATCTCTTAATAGGGGCCAGGTTCTGATAAAAGTGCTTTTTATGGATTACTTACACAGGTATTGTTGATCCCCATTTGACATGAGGAAACTGAGGTTGAGAGAGGACATGTAATTTACCTGAAGTGCCAGGATTTGAATCCAGGGAGTAGTGACTCTAAATACTCTGATATCCTCCCTCCTCAGGTAACAAAGGGTTTGGTACGCCTGGATAAACTATAAATGAACTGTTGGAATCTGTCTGGAAAGTAGAAAGTGGTGGGAACTTTTTAAATTTCAAATAAAATATATTATGGTCATATTTGCCCTTTTTGGAGACAGGGAGGTCAGCATGCAGCTATCATGATGTTGGATGGATGAATAATAAAGGCCACCTGCACTGAAGCAGTGGCAGGAGGTAGGGAAGAGGAGGCAGATCTAGGAGATGCTGGAGGTCAGCTCACCCCTCGCCTCCAGGAGAAGAGTGCAGCAGATCCTCCAGTGCCCTCCCTGGCACGTCCCCTGGGCTTTGCCATTTCAGCTGGACTTCCAACAGCCTCCCCGGCACCTTGCCTGGGGTTCCCCGGGGCTCCCGTAGTTCTAAACCAGGGGCCTGTGCCCCAACCTGGTGGGTATTTGACACTGCCTGGAGACATTTTGGATTGTCATGCCTGGTAGAGGGGAGGGTTACTACTGGTATCTAGTGGGTAGAGGCCGGGAATGCTGCTAAACCTCCTAAAATTTCCCAGGACAGCTCCCACAGCAACATATTTGTGGTTCAAAATGTCAATAGTGCCGAGGTTGAGAAATCTTCCCTGCAGGATTAAGACTCCATTGCTCACAGTGGCCACTAGCTTGATGAGGCCCCTTCAGTGACCTCCTTCCTTTCTGCCTCTCCTCTGCTGCTTTACTGAGATCTCCTAGGATCCTCTCCCAATGAGCCATTTCCACCGAAATTACCATCTTAACATGTGCTTCTGAGGGTTCCCAAACAGGAAAGGCCTTGAGCTGTTTCTGGTTTTGTTAAGCAGGTGGAATCTATCTCCTCTCCCCTACTGAAAAAAACCACTCTCCACCATAAGGAAAAATATGTTTTTAACATCTTTACAGAGAAAAGAAAAAAGACCAAATGAATAGAAAACAAATGGCGACCTCTTAGGACACACTCAAGAGAGCACTGAAAAGAACAGAGACTGGATGTAGGCAGAGTCCACTCCCGTGTGTGTCCTGGTTGAGGTGAGTCTGAAGGATACTCAATGAGTAGGGCAAATTGGCAACAAGAAAGAGAATGGGGTTCTAAGGAGAAAAAGTGGCCTGTGGTGCTCCCCAGATTCTAACCCCAGGTTGCAATCCCTTGGGTTTCCTTTCCTTTCAAGGCCAGTTCACGGGGTGCCCTGGGAATTGGAAACACAACTGTGGAACATTACAGGGAGTGCACTGGGCCCAGAACGTCTCCTCCCAGTGCATTTCCTCTTTGTGGGAGGGAACAAGATGGCTGCAAATGTCTCCAATGTGAAGGGAAATCTTTGCTGGTGTCACGGCCAGGGGATTACATCTGCCTACAGTTACAGGATGTATCACTTGCAGAGAATTCCTTCCACAACATATTCAAAGAACAAAAAAAAAAAAAAAGTATTAAATAGCTGGTTAAACTCAATCTATATTTTTCATTTTTTTTTCCTCCTGTGGTTTTTCACCAAACTCCATTTTGACATGCCATTAAAAGAAAACTCTATGTGCATGAGCAATAGATTTAAAAGAAAAAAAAAACTAATATATCGTGCAACCCAACGTATACAATTTGGAAGAAGTAACCGGATCCTCTGCTCTGGCAGGCTGTAAACTGGGCTAGGGAGGGACATTGTTTTTCTTTTGGTCATTCTGCCAAGTTAAAAAGGAAGTTGGAGATTAGAACAAAATATTTAAATCAAAAATGAATCCTTCAATGAAAGTTGCTTGATCCCCTTTGCTACCACCCCCTGCCTCCCTTCCCCCTTATTGGAAGCATATTTCTCTTTGAAAAGAAGTAGTGTATTGTTGCCGAATAGAAGGGAGACAGCCCACTGGGGAGACACATCGATCTCATCATCTTAAAAGTGGGAGACAAATGACCTAAGGCCTCTTCCCAATCAAATGCTGTTTCTGCACATTCTCAGAATAAATGACACCGTTTTCCCTGGGGAGCAGGGAGTGCTCTCTCCGCAGCTGGGCTCACCTACGCTAGCTGTGCACCCCAGCTCTGAAAGCAAGGGTGAGTGTAACTAAGATGGACACATCTGAGTGATGCCGGGACATCGCATTGTTCTTTGAAACTCAAGCAAGACTTTGACTCTTCGTAATGCGGAACTTGTAGAACAGCCCTTGTATTAAGATTCAGTATTTTGGCTTCTTGAAATGTCTTTCAAATGCACCACAAGAGACGGATAGATAGCTTAGGTTCTACTGAGGAAAAAGATCCAAGAAGGGAGAAGTAAGGAACAAAGCCACATTGAACATCCAAAGATTCCCTCTTCCACTGTATCTGCTAGTCTCTCCTCAAAAGGATTCCATTTTTGAAGTGGCCCAAGTAAACGTGGTCCTCTTTGTGCTGTGTCCCCTTAACACGTGTTTAAAAGAACAATGCAAAACAAATAACGTGGTGGGAATTTCTAACATCAAATCCTTATTAGAAACTTGGTTCAAAAATTCATGAAGGAAAAAGTTAGCAAGAATGTGATTCCTGAAGAGCTCAAGAAAACAGGGCAATTAAAAATAATTTTATTAAATCTGTTATCATCTTTGTAACTGGCCGGGTCCTACATACGTCAGTACTCATCCTCATGATTCTACGGTCTTGCTAACCAATGCATCTACTGCTCTTCAACATCCTAAACAACTGTTGATAATGCAGCCTACCAACATGAATCAGACAGTCATAACAAATAAACAGCAGAATCATCCAAGATGTACATGAAAAAGGGTACACTGATGGCATTAATAACCATGTGGCAATATATAATAATGGTTTTGCTCTCCAGAGGCCAAGAATCAGCTGTACTACGCAATGGATTATGCAATAAACATTTGCAAATAATAGCTATTTTGACAATGAACAATTATATAGAACACATCTATATCCTGATTTTTCTCCCCAACTTCTCTGGCTTCACCATCTTATGACTTCAGGCATTTCAATGCTGATCTTGTGTGAGAGATGACCTGGGATTATCACACTTCCCTGACTTAATGCCTACCTAATACCTGTGCAAGTCACCTGGAAGCCTGGCACTCCCCCTTGCAAGCACTAAATATTTTAGAAAAAGGATTCAAAACTGAAAAACAGCATCATCAAATATTGCTTGATAAACCCCAGTGCAAGCCTTTGCCATGGTCCACTTTGCTCACTTACAACATGTCTTCAACAGGAGGCAACCACTCAATTTTACCCAATTCGTGTGTGCGTGTTTGTGTGTGCATGCATGTGTGTGTTTCTTCTGCCTGATCATCTTCAATGATCTATTAGAAACGATAACAAAAAAAGAGCTTCTGTCCCTTCAAGCCTCTCTTTTGTTCTTAGATGTAAACCCCAACACCATCCTCATCCCTAGATAAACTGCACATCTCCATACGACTTCTAGCTCACCAGCTTGATAGTTCTTAATGGCACACGTTCAAAATATCTGTAATGAAAACAGCCATCTCCCAGGGAATGAGCCAGATGCTTTACCCCCATATTCTCATCTAATCCTCCTGACACCTTGCCCTTGGGTTTATAATTCACTTCATTTTGTACAGGAGAAGTTGAGGCTCAGAAAAATCAAGTGACTTGCCCAAGGTCCCTGAGAGTCAGTTGCCTTCAACCCCTCAGCATCTTTCCTGGGGCTGGCCCTGCCTGGGAGCCATTCTCTGTCAGTGCCATGCCACCTGGCCTATGGGGGCTGTCGTTTGAGTTGATTGTGTCACTCTTCCCTCAGACCAGAATCCTCATGTTGTCTCTTTTTTGTCTCACCCTGAGTCATCTTGTAATCATCTCCCACCCGCCTGGCTGGGTCAGCCTCTCTGGCCAACTGGGTTGCCTCCCTGACTACATACCCACACCGCTGCTACCCTGGAGGCTGTGCACTGCTGACTCACTATTCCAAGGACACTGCTTGCACCCCTCGGTGCTCCTAAGACTCTTCCTCCACCATGAACTAACTAGCCGTGTGAGTCTGGGAAAGTCATTACAACTTTTTGACAGTTTCTTTACACTTACAGTAGACACCATAATCCCAGCTCTATCTCTGGAAGAAAACTCAACTGATGATCAAATGAGACTCAGAAAGTGGCCTTTTGGGGGCATAATTCCCATGCCAGATTTTGTCTCCAAAATAGCCCTGAAATGCAAATTTTCAGCCAAATTTGCTCAAAATGTGGTGTTTCTGAATATGAATCCAATGCTGGTTTTTTTCCTCCACAATTTCCTCCTCTGCCCACAAAGAATGAAAGCTGGTCAACAATTTTTCCCTGCAAAACCTGAGTTCACAGTTTGTGGTCCAAAAGGTGTGGCCAAGAATTTTACTCAGTAATAAACTTAGCATTTCTCATTTGTGAAATCACCAATAAGGAAATTTCAATAAGGAGTCTTATTTTTAATACCTATGAATCATATTTAATTAATCCAACCTTAATTTTCGAGATTAAGTCATTTTCACTGAGGTGGCCAAAAAGAAAAAAACAAAAACAAACAAACAAAAGTTTCGGAGGCATAAATTGAGAATCCTGGTACCCAGACTGGTTCAGATCAAAACAAATCCCAAGAGCCTCCCATGCCTCCTCTTTACCATGCAGTAAAAATTCCAGCTCCTCAGCCCGACTTTCCAATCCACTTCCAGCCTCAATCTGCCTTTCCCACTTGAAGTTCCTTTTTTCCTACATGAACCATTTGCTGGAGCCGCTCTGGATTATTTGCTCTTCTTTTAAAAACCCTTTCATTTTCCTTCCTCTGCATTTTCCTTCAGACCTCCCCCAACCCAGAATGCCTCCCCCAAGCCCCTTGACATAACCAAATCCATCTAGTTCAAACCTCCACTTCCATCTACAAAACCTGTCCTCACCACGCCAGCCTGAACAGAATTCTCCTTCCCCTAAGCACCTGTGGCAAGCTCATCCTCTTCCTCACCATGTGCTGCCTTCTGATGCTTCTCCCAGTGTCATCTTGAACATCATTAAACATCATTCCTTTTCATATTTTAACGTTTGGTGCCCCGCCCTGCCTGTCTATCCCAGAGCGAACTAATGTAGCACTTCACACAGAGTAGCCACTCATTAAAAACTTGATGCTTAAATTTGACCCACATGCTTGCAAACTAGTCTGATCAAAAGAAATATTTCTCATGCATAAAGCGATGGAATTGTAGAAATCCACCCAGTTAAATATTTTTGGCTAAAAAGGAAGGAGTATCTTTCCACCGTCTCAACGGAAACCGTGCACGGGAATGTGTTTGGGGTTCAGAAGTAGAGAGAGGCTTGTTAATTTTAAAGCCACATAGCATGTTTGGCTAGGACTATGACTCCATTTGTGTATTTCAACCACGTAAAATACACCCTGGGATTCTGGACTGAGAAAAATAGCCATATAAGGAGAAAACAAGACATTCCCTATAGCTGCCCTTGTAAAACACTCCATGATTTAACCCTCTGCTCGGACAGATCCAAGCTCCCGCACTTTACAACTGCAAACAATCAGATTTCTGGGAGGAACTCAGCGTGTGACCAGCACCACTAGGCACAAAGGATGGCAAACAAAACCTGACCGGTCACGCACAGGGCAGCACAACCAACGCTTTGTAGTCCCCTGCCTTTCTCTCCGCACTGGGCCGTCCCAGCCGCAGCAGAGCAGGCACCGAGATGAGGGCCAGCCCAGAGACAAATCTGAGGGGCTCATTAATTCTTTCCTTCAAGAACACCGGGATCTGGGGTCTGCCCCCACCTTCTAGGTGGTAGTCCATCAATCTGCAGAATCCTCCCATTGGGGAGGTGGGGGAGGGAGACAGGGGCTCAGAGAAGAGAAGAAAGAACTCCAGGAAGAGCAGACAGAGGCAGGGGCTGGTCGACTGTGACACCCGTCCCCACACGCAGTGCCCGTGGCCTCGCGGGGCCTCTGCTGTGGGCAGAGGACGGAATACAGGGCCAGAGACCCACAGAGAGCCCTGGGAGCCCTGACTTTCACTCTCGTCATCTTAATGGCTATTAATAACTGTGTGAGATGCAGTTTTCTAGACGGTAAAACTGAGGTTCTGAGAGGCTCCATGTCCCTCCCGGGTAATGAAATGAGTGGGGCTATGATTAGAAATAGTCTTACGGTGTGGCTGACACTGCTCATTTTTTCCTGCAGTCCAGTCTGGTCTTCCTCCTTCTTGGAATAGGCTGACTCCCCAAGACACACGTACACAGTTATTGCGGAGCAAAGAAGATGGCGACCCAGCTAGCGACAAGGTTTCCCAAGCTCCCACGCGGCCCGGGCGGTCACGTGACCGAGCTCCCGCGCGAGGCCCGCCCGCGGCAGCGGTGCGCGCGAACTCTGGGGCCGCGGGCGCTGCCCGTGGGCTGCAACGCAGAGGTGGGAATGAGGGCGAGGACAAGAAAATAGAAGGAAGCTGGACGACCTAAGGAGCAGCGCCGTCTACCTGCTCCGCGCTGCCGCCTACATCTGGGCTGCTGAGAGAAATGAACAATCTCATGTGAGCCGCAGTATTTATTCTTCAGTGTCTTTGTGACAGCAGTTTAGCCTGCACCTTAACTAACGCGTGTGACTTTCTGCTGCCTCAGCTGTGTGCAAAGAATCTTGAGGACATACTAGCTTGCACTCATTTAAAAAGCAGAAGGAAAAAAATCATTGCCAAGTTAGCATAACGGTCAGCAGTATTCATGTGCCAAAAATCACCCCCTCCCTGAGGCAAGGCTGGAAAGGGCCTCATCTATGCAAGGGAGTCCTGTCTTGCACAGGTTAAAGGTCAGAAAATCCAGATTCCTACCCCCCCCCCCCCATAAAAGAGTGTCCTGAGGAAAGTTCACCTTCCCAAATGAATTTCAGAAAGAAGGACCCTAAGCCTTTTTGAGCGGGAATCAGAAGCACTATGTAGATAATTGCCACTATCATTCCGAAATTGATTTATTCAAATCTTCCTTGCTAATTTAAAAAAAAATTTTTTTTTACCTATCTAAAGAGATGTGTTAAAACATCTCCTCTCGTTATGATTGTATGTTTGACAGTTCGTACTGGGAATTCCGTTTTTGCCTTTTATTTGAGGCTACTGGGTAGATATTAGAATTGTTCTATTTTTATAACAATCTTTATCCCTAATCATGAAGTTTGCCCTAAAGTCTGATAAAATTCTGCTAATTCTATTAACTTCCTTTTTTGGCCTGATAGCTCTTTCCCCATTCTTTGCCTTTGTTTTTTTCCTCTGCCCTTATAGTTTAGATGAATCTCTTATAAACCACAGATTTTTTTTTCATCCAAGTCAACAATCTCTGTGTTTTAATTGACACATTTAGTCTATTTACATTTATTTAGGATTTATTTCTGCAATCTTATTTGGGGTTTTACATTTACTTTGCTATATATAATCTTTGCTTTTCTTTTTTCCTGCCTTTTAATGGATTGATCAAGTTTCCTTTCCCCTCTTTTCCTATTGTACTGCTTTGGTAGTTATTCATCTCATTTTTATGCTTGTATACACATACAACCACGTTAGATGTGATCTTTACATTTTTATCACACATACTTGCCTTTAAAAAGTATAAAATAAGTCAGCATCTCTACTTACCTCCCAATCTTCAGAGATCCAAACATCTCCCATTCTTTTTACATATTGTTGTTCAATACTTCAGTTCCACTTTATTTGGTACCCTTAAAATTTGTCAATATATATTTTTTGTCAATATTATTGTTATTTTCCACAGATGATACTTGTCTAAATTTAGTATCCCTTCTTGGATTTCATTCATTCATTCTCTTCTGGTTCAGTTTTCTTCTACTTGAAATAAATTCTTTAGGAGCTTCTTCATGAGAGTCTTTGATAATTAAAAACAAATAATTTCATCTCTGTTGTTTAATAATAATTTAAGTGGATGAAGAAGTGACAGTTATTTTCTCTTAGCATTTTGGATATATTATCTTATTGACTTTTGGTTTCTGTTGTTGCTGTTGAGAACCTGTTGCCTATCTAATCAATTTCCTACAAAGGAAATATGCCTTCTCTCTGCAGTTGCTTTGAGAACTCTTTGGCTTTGGTGTTCTGCATTTTCATGATAGTGGACTCAAGGTTTGGATTTGCTCTTATTTATTCAGCTCATGGCTTGTGCTGTAGCTTTCTGAATCTTGTGATCCTTATCTTTTAACCATTATAGAAAATCCTCAGCCTTTTTTGTCTTTGAATATTTTTTTCCTCATTCTCTACTTTCTTGAGATTCTTATTATTTCTCATTTTATCACCCATATCTTTAATTACTCTCATACGTTTATGTCTTTGTGATCTATTCTGAATTGGAATCAGATATCTCTTCCAGCATATTAATTTTCTCTTTAGCCATATCTAATCTATTCTAATTAATGACTGTAGTTATTGCTTCTAGAATTTTTCTTTTTCAAACCTGTATTTTCTTTTTACATGGAACCTTGCACATTTATTAAGTTTCCAATTCCTTATTTTATGTCTCTAATCATTTTAAACACACTTACAGTCCTGAAACAACAGATCTGCTATCTGAAGTTACTGGCAATCTGATCCTAAGTGTGTTCTATCTGTTGGTTCACCATCAGGGGATCGTTTGCTAACACGTTTTGTAATTTTGGAGGGTAAGCTTGTCTCCAGTGTTGCCTTCTTTATGGGAATCCCGTGTGTGTGGCCTCCACTGAGGGTAAGTCAGTAGAGATTTCTGCATTTGGTTCACAGTTGTGCGGCATCATGGTCTAGAATCACATATTCTTGTTACTAGCTCATCTCAAATATTCTTAGACCACAAATTCAGCATAAATTCAAAACTCAAACTCAAGGAAGGCATAGGTTCTTGATTCAGAATTCTTGATTCATAACTGAGAGACATTTCTTTGTACTCAGATCTCTGGTTAAGACAGAGGAGTCCCCTTGTCTTCCTGTGCTGACAGCTTGCATCAATGCCTGTGTTTGGCCCATCGTGGAGGCCACACAGTGCAGGTGTCAGCATTCACGACTACTTGCCTTTCTAGTTCAAGTTTCCAAGACAACGAATGTGGTCTCTATGTCTTTGGTTTAAATGTGGCTGGCTCATCTTGGGTCAGGCATCCATACCCAATGCAATCGGCTGTAGACAAGGTCTCATAGCACTTAAGGAACTCCCTTTGGGGCTGTGTTTGGAGAGAGGACTTCCCTAGCACGAACACCTAGAGGAAAGTAGGAAATAATCATTGAAGGAAATAATTAGCATCTCTGTAACCAATAACGTTTCTCCAAAACTTCTCTTGTGTAAGCTCTGCTGTCATTGATTGTGTAGCCTCCGTGGGGGGCATAACATTGTTAAGTGTGAGAATCTGAGCTATTGTAACCAGAGTGGGCACTGATAGTGCCTCTCAGGAAAGATCAAGGTGAGCACGTTCTGCAGCGCAGTGGAATCTGTTTTCAACTCAGATTAAATTTGGAAGTTGCTCTTCCATACAGCACCTAGCCCAATGCCTGACATGGTAGATATTCAATATTTGTTGGAATAAAATATCAAACATTTCCTTCGCCCTTCAGTGAGGAGATAATGCAGTGCACAGAGGTAGCAGGCAGAAAGTATTCAAAGAGAGACAGAAAGCTACAAGGCCATGCCAAGAGAAAGAGAAATCTTTCCCAGAGAAATAAGTAAATCAAGGCAGGCAGTGAGCAAAGAATGCTGGAGGAAAGTTACATCTTTAGAGGCTCAGAATTTGGAGTAGATTTTGAATTAGAACATATGCCAACATGGAGAATATTCTTCAGTTCATAAATAAGAGCACCATCACAGGCCACACAGACCCTTCCCGCAGAGGGGTCACTGTGAACTTGGGTATTACATTAAGATAAAGCACACCCCACCAAAACCGAAGGCAGTTCTCTTACACACACCTGCATAAGGGACTTAAGGGGAAGGAACTGAGAAATATTTAAAGGGACACACTGGGATAGTATTTCTGCATGTAACAATACCCATGTTAATTATGTATTAAAATATATGTAGCTCAAATCATCCTGTGGGTTCCTTCTTAATATGTTCTTTTTAGTTTTTGTTTTTAACACCCAAGTTAAAGGATCTCTCCAAATGCTCTTATAAATAGATATTTGGATTAAATGAGCACTGCAGTCAAAGCTGGGGAGCTAAGAAAGCAGTTCTCCTTACAGAATGCTGCCTTATCCAGGATTTTTTCTAAGTGTAATACTTCTTAGATTCAGTCTACTAATGGAGTCTCCAAAATTTCTTTAGAGAAAGTCTTAGGGGTGGCCACATGGTTGAAAGATGGGGCTCTCAGACTTGATTTGAAACTATATTTGTGTACCAAGTATGCTATGCTTCTCCTCAAATTGTGGTTTTATTAAGGTTGGCTTGGGGGAGGAGGGAGGTTAGACCTCATTCCCCAAGCTAACCTTTGGTCCGTCAGAACTCTGAAACTGAATGGAGGACCCCACATATAAAAACTCTGACGATTAAAACCCACAGCAAGAAAAAAGATGATTGTAGCGCCAACCCAGGATCCAGGGAAGCTTTGTTAGTTAAAGTTGCAGGCTGTTTTGGCTTTTCAAAACACTCAAACCACCTGTCCCCCAGACTAGGGGTAATCTTCATCACGACGGTGACATGCTCGCCCCCTGCCCGTTCTGAAGCACAGAACTCATGACAGTCTTCCTGGATGAATTCAATAGAACTTAACTCTGTCACAGACCTGGAAGATCTAATACCAATAATGACCTCAACACTGAACCTAGGGCAGTATTCCCAACAGAAGCTCCTGCAGTTGTTCTCAGATGAAATCAAATTACTGTGGAAAAAATGTGTGAGACCTCCCTTCCCAGACTGGGGTGAAAAGGGCAGCTTCCTGGGTTACCACCCATGGAAAACACCATCTCACCAGCTTACAGGTGGCGTTATTCCAGCACAGGAATGCGGGGAATGTGTCAAATGTGTGTGTCAAATGTGTGTCAAATTAGGTAGCCTTCCTCTTGAAACCGTTAAATCTTTGCATCTCATCGTAGCAGGGGTTCGTAGACGGGCCGGCGGTGGGAACCCAGCAGCATAACAACTGGAACCAAGCATGTCCCTGCAGAAACGAGGCACTCTGCCGTGGCCCAGAGCGGGTGCCTGGGCCTGGCATATCTCACCCTCCTCCCCCCAGGGAATTCTTTCCAGAAACGCTGCTGGGTGGCAGCTCCCTCCTCTACCAGCATTCCTGCAAATATTTATGATATAAGATAAGCACTCAGACTTCAAATTTATACTAAGCAGCTCAGGTGAAAAGACTCTATTTTGCATAGACGAGCATTCAGAACTCTGAGCAGCTTCTGGGTGGGAAATAACCATTGCACCCTGCTCCTCTCTAGAGCTCCCTACGTGGGCACCACTGAGAACCAGAAGGCACCCTTGCTGGGGAGCCCCGACTAGATGTCAGCCCAGGGTGTTGTAAGTCGCAGGACACTTCCTGAGTCCTCACCTGGTTTCACCTCTCTCAGGGTCCTTGTGAGAAATAAATGAGGTAACAATGTCAGAGGTATACTAACCTCTTCTATTCCACGATGCCATGGTACCCAAGATCATTTGTGGGCTTTGTCCTAGCCCGTGCAGCAGGTGGGCACTTGTGTTCTTGATTGTCCAGCTCCAATTCCCTCTTGCTCTACTAACAGCACCTCAGTTTTGTCCTGGAGAACCTCTCTGCTGATGCCGATGGTTTGGGTGCCCTCCTCTGGCCAATGGCTGAGAACGTGACCCACACTAGACCAACTGGAACTGCCCTTCTGGGAATGTGGGTCAGGGCAGGTTGGCCCCTGGACAGAAAACTTTCAGAGCTACTTAAAGCTGGGATCCAGACCCTAAAGAGCCTGTCCATCGGTCCCTGTTTTACCACATCCCAGAAGCTGCCCTGATCCTCATTCCCTCCTCAGGTTCTTGGAGCTGCTATCCATCCTTACAGTAGATTCCCTGTCTGCTTCTTGGAGCCAGTGTGGACTTCCACGCCTTGCAACAGTGTGTCTCAGTATCCCCTTCCTTGCACAGATGAAGAAAGCAATTACCAGCTTCCAGGAACTAACGAGGCGGGGGGAATGAGACGCCACCCTCCAAGCTGGCAGCCTGTGCGCCCTCCACTGCACCCTCCAGGGACTCTCCTCTCAGCCTCTTGCCTTCCCCTGTCTGCCACATCACTCTCTCCCGTTCCACGTCACCCCAGCTTGCAAACCAGATCTCTTTCAACTCTCAAGTCTCTTTTTCCTTTGGTACCGGTCTATTTTCATAAATCTTTCATTTTAAAATAAATCTCGGTGTCTCGTTCACCACCACATTTCTAAAATTCATTCCTCTGCCCCATTCCTCTGCCAACGTGCTCATTCCAGAGGAGGGCTGGCAACATCCCGGCCTTTTGGCTCCCTTTCCTGCCACCTTCCTCTCTCCCAGAGAGAAAATGAGGTTTGGACTTGGGTGGGTTGAAAGCCCATCCATGCATGCCACACATAACATTCCCTTCCTCGGCACTGGTGTATTCTGAGACAAAAAGGCCTTTGATAATGTTTCTCTGGGGGCCTGTTTGGCGACATTTTGCGAACTGAGGGGCTTTGGCCAAGTTCCCCCTGCTGGAGAGTGAGCAGCGGGAACTGACGAAGGGCAAGTTCAGTCCCCGCCCAGGTCTCTGGGCAGCCTCTACGGCTGAGCCCTGTGCACTGCCACATCCTCACCCAACCCGGGGATTGAGGGCATGATCATCGTCCATGGTATCTATTCCACCTAAACATGTTTCTCCTAATTGAGCCTCTACAAAAATGGCCCTGTTTGGCAGCCAGGGATTGTACCCGCCCCTCAGGAAGTGGTTACATATTAGAATTCAGGGTACCTCTTGCAGCTGGGAAACACATTCTATAGACCATCCTCTGGGGGCCTATACGGAATTCACACCTGTGATTAACTTAACTGGCCGTCCTATTTCCCTAAAGCCTTGTACAGATCCAGTTGAGAGAGCAGCTCTCTGGCAATGAACAACTTGAGTTTTTAAGGGAGAAATCAAGGTGTAACAGATTCAAGTAATTTAGCACATCACAATAAACACTGACTTGAGCTAGGCTAGATTTCTGCCGACGTACATAATGAAAAGTGTGTATGCTGATTTCTGTCTGTATGACCTAACACCTATTATTAGATTTGTCCTGAACATTTTAAAGAGTTTTTCTAGTGTGAAATATTGAATTTTCTTTTCACTAGAAACTTCACATGCTACTGAAAATTAGATTAGTAATTTACTTCTGTGTGGGATTCAGAAGTAGCATGTTGTACGACAGAATGACCGCATATGTGAAACATGTGTTTGTGCTCAGTTGGGAGAAATTATTTTTATAAATGCAGGCTGAAGAACTTATTTTTAAATGACTTCTCTTAAACTTAAAATTTATTTTAAAGCTAAGCTGCCACCACCATTAAGAGAAGGAGAGAGAGAGAGAGAATGTGGGCAGAATTCAACAACTCCTTTCCTAGCCATGTTGCATTAGGCGAGTTCTCTAAATGATCTCTTAAATTCAAGGTTCTGGCCTCAAAACTAGATTTGTTTCTCAACCTCATCTCTAGTGTACTCTTGTGCCCCTGAAAGTTGAATCATGGGCAGAAGTTTCCAGTGCTTTTATTCCTTCCCTGCTTTGAAGTCCATTAATTCTCATGTTGGTTTTCCCTCCACCCTCCTGAAAAATATGTGTGCGTCCCCAAGATGGAAAGCCAGGAGCTGGCACCTGAGGACGCGATCACATGGAACAGGGATGGCAGGAGAGGCGAGGACCTGACCAGTGTGGTGAGCCACCACCACATACCATAGAAGGGAAGTGAGTCAGTCCTCTGAATTCTGTGGTGATGAACCCAGAGACTCTATCACCCTCTTCCCTCCCTGTGGGCACATGCTGACCAAGCTGGGGCCGCCTGGTGTAAGGCAGGGCCAGACAGTTGTTCTTTTGCCCTTAACCATGCAAAATGCTGCTCTCGAATATCAAGTGTTGCTCATATTCTTAATCTAAATTCACTTTCAAAACACATTCTCTTTCCAGTAAAGAGAAACTGAATAATACACGTCTACAGTGGACTCTAAAATCAGGGTTTTGTTTTTTTTTTCGAAGTGACTTCAGAACAGATGAAATTACTGTATACATACACACATTTTTAAAACCATGTATATAACAAAATATGAATTTGTGCACTTGAAAGAACGCAATTGAATAAACTGAACTGAATGGGTCTATTCAACCAAACATTCCATCCATATAAAAACACAGATAAGTACAATGGCTGTAGAAAGTCATACTGATGACGATGATGGCATTATGACCCCGACTACTATGAGGTACCTGGAGTGACTCAAATTACCAGTCCCAGTCCCAGCTGGAAGAAGCATATTGTCTGATTAAGCGCGCGCACACACACACACACATGCACATGCACACGCACACACACTCCAGTCACTTCTTATCTGATTCAGCCTGCGCCTTTACTTTGTAAACCAACTTGCTTCCCAGGTCTTTCTCATTCTGGCTCCATAAATCTCATATCTACCTTCCTATCTTTTCCTCTCCAACCCTGGCTGCCTCAACTCGATTTCAGGCCCTCTTGCTTTTTTCCCAGATGACAGCAATAGCCCCCTTTCAGGCATAGGATGTTGCCTGTAACAGTCCACCAACGTGTGCAGGGCTGACTCATCTTGCTACCCTGACTCCCTCAACCATAACAGACCATGCTAATCAATCCCAGAGCTCTTCCCCTTGAGCCCAGACACGACTGCACAGCTCTTGCCCGCATATCACTCCATGGTCACTACCAGTTTATCAGAGTTATCTTGGAAACAGAATCTATTCACCACCCTTGATCTAAGGCCTTTAAAACAAGGTTCTTCAACCAGGACTGATCATCAGCATCACAGGTGCCTGAATAGCACCTAAGATCTAAAATGGGATCTGCAGGCATGAACATGGGCATCGTAAAATGCACCGTGCATGACTTTTGATGTGCAGACTTCATTAATGACTAAGTAAAATGACCCCAAACCAGAAAGTTCTGCCTGCTCCAAGTCCTCTCTCACCTCTCCTTTGCTACATGCTGCCTTATAATCTTCACTGGTTCCTGTTCCACAACTATGAATCTTGAACTTTTCCTAGCCAGCTCCTGACAACTTCTATTTGGATACCAGCTATATTAGTGCAGGACTAATAACAGGACAAGTATACCCTACAAGGAGCAGATGTCAGGATGGGATTGGATGTGCAAAGCTTTACTATGAGAAATGTGCACGGAGCCAGAAGAGACTGGGAGAGTTGTCAGACTGCAGTGCAGGTCTGACCCCTTGAAAAGGAGAGAGAGATGGGTACAGTCATCTTGGGCTGCAGTGCAGCACTAAGGCAAGTTCAGGAATTCCTGGAGCCAAAGTCACCCATCAGAAGAGTCCAGTGTTTTGGCATCCCTGCCATGCGCAGTCATTGACTGGAGCAGACCATGGGCAGCATGGCTTCAGCACAAATGCAGCAGCTTCAGAGTGCAGTAGCCAAGGCCTCGGTCAGCTAGTGACTCCCTGCATTTGGAGCTCTGGGAGGTGCCTTCTCAGAGCTGCCATACCAGGTAACTGACAGAGGCTAGGACTGTTGGATTTAACAAATAAACATACATGCCACCGATTACCAGGGACTGGAGGAGTGGGGGAAATGGGGAAATATTGGTCAGTGGGTATCAACTTTCAGTTATAAGATTAACAAATTGGGGGATATAATGCACAGCATGATGATTGTAGATATTCATAAAATATACTGTATCATATACTTGAATGGTACTGAGTGGATTTTAAGTGTTCTCATTACAAAAAAGAAATGGTAACTATGTGACCAGATGGAGATGGAAGCTAATACTGTGGTGGTAAAGTCATTTTGTTATAAATGTATCAAATCAACAGTCATATACCTTAAAATTACACAATGTTATATGTGAATTATATCTCAATAAAGCTGGGAAAAAATCCAGGACACTAAGTTACATTTGGATTTCAGATAAACAACAAACAATTTTTAGTCTAAGTATGTGCCAACTGTGGATGTCCGGTATTTTACTTGCATTAGGCTGTATCTGTGACAATCCTTATTTTTAGAACTGGATCTGTAATTTGGCACAATCCTAATAGGTCCCTCCCCTGTCACTCTCTCTCCTACCCAGTCATCTATCCTCTTCACTACTCTGTATCGTCTTCTGGAAGCACCATTTTGGTCATACCAGCCCCTACCCAAGAAACTTCCAATAGCTCCCATGGCTTTCAGAATGAACCTTAAACTCCTCAGACTGCTATTCAGCCTGAGTTTGCAGCATTGGTTCCCACTGACCTTTGTACCCCTGGGCTCCAATGAGACCAGATCTTGCAGTTTTCAAGACACACCCTTACACAGTTCTAGGTATTCTGCCTTTGCTCCTTCTAGTCCCTCTCCCTAGAATGCCCTTCCCAGAACAGCCTTCCCCCAAATCTCCACATTTCCAACTTTGACCTGTGCTTCAAGGCTAGTTCAAGGGCTGCTTTCTTCTTGAAGAGATAAGCTATGTTCATCATCACCCTGCCCAGAATCATTTACATCTAGTGACATAGGAAGAAGCCAAAATAACATAGAAAGACAAAACCTGATATGCCCTGAACATCAAGCTTTCTGTACAGAGTGGATTTTAGCAAACAATGTTTCCCAGTTCCATGGGTGGCATTAATATCGATAGCTCCTGTACAACCAACAGGGTAAGTCTTGCTTTTAGCCCTGGTGCAGATGTTTAATTAATCAGGGCCGTCGTCCTTGTTCGCCCTTGACTGGGTTTCCCTGATGATTACCCACCGGAAAACTCAGCCCTTTAATGCAAACAATGTCCTGATTAATGTTTTGTGCTGTGCACCAGGTTAGGGGAGCAGGTCCTTCATTAGTGAGCCAGCCTGGACTGCAACATTCAGTCCTGAAAACTCAAACCTCATTTCATACGCAACTGTCTTTCCATTTTCTGTGTGTCAAACCTTTATTTAACTCCCTTTTCTTCCTCCCAACTTTGATTTGGGGGAAGGAAGTTTGCAGCAACTGAATATAAAATAGTAAATTATTCTGACTTCAGCATAGTTTTGAGGTTGATTTGAGTGGTGAAAATGCCCTCTACCCAGCCGTGTCACGGCCTCTCCGCAGTCGTGAGCCTGGGTGTGCCTGCTTTTTGTGGATGGCAAAGTATTCATTCATTCAGTGCCTTTCTCTCTCCCTCTTTAGAAAAGGGGAGGAAATCAGATGATGAAATGAAAACCTTTAAATAAAATATCATTCACACAAAGGAAAAGAATTTTCCTCTGGGTCATTATCAGTGGAAACCCAGTGAAAAGATAATAAGCACAAGATTCCTGATTAATTAAACATTTGTGCTCATTGTATGCAATTATTCTGGGGAAAATCAACTCCGGGACATCTGTTTACTCAACCTTGGGCTAAGAAACCACCAAACTACCTCTGCCCTGCATCTTCGGGCATGATGTCAAGGCACAGAACTGATAGCTCACAAGGCCGAGGAATATGCTCACTAATTTTCTAGGCCGGAAACATATGACCATGCCAAATGAGCAATAAATTACGAAGGTTGAGTAAGCTTGTAGAGGGTTAACTGGAGAAATCAGGAGTGACAATATGTTAATATAATACATATTTACCAATATGCATAATCGTTTTATGCTACAGAGCAATTAAATATAGATGATAAACATTTTCATGAATGCTTCAGTTATTATTGCTTTTTACCCAGTGAAACCACATTTCTAGCTTTTTCCTTTTCACCCAGTGTCTTAGTCTGTTGGGCTACTATGATAAAATACCTCAGACGGGGTAGCTTATAAACAACAGAAAGCTATCTCTCACTGTTCTGGAGACTGGAGTCCAGGATGAGGGCACCAGCATGGCCAGGTGAAGGCTCTCCTCTGGGCTGCAGACTGCCAACTTCCTGTTGTGTCCTCACGCGGTAGAAGAGGGGCAAGGGATGTCTCTAGAGCCTCTTTCACGGGAGTGCTAATCCAATTCAGGAAGGTTCTGCCCTCCTGACCTAATCACTTCCTAAATGCCTCTCCTCTTAATGCCACCACCTTAGAGGCTAGGATTTCAACATAGGGATTTGTAGGGGACACATATACTCAGACCACAGCACCTAGTTAGGTCTCCAGTTTCAATGATGTTCCCAATATCCCTAACCCCCATCACTGTCACCCCTGTCTTATCTTCCTCCCCTGGCAGTTGGGGCCAGGGAATATCCCTGCCAAGTTTTGTGGGAGCCCAGAAACAAGAAGGAAATGCTTCTCCCCTTATCAGCTGATGAGCCAAAACCACAAGTTGCAAATTGAAGAAGATCAGAGTCCAAGAGTAGGTTAAACAGAAAGAGAAATGGAGGCCCAGGAAGTCAAATGGGAGGAGGCCCTGGGCAGTGAAGGAGCAAGGGCTGGAGAACTCACTGGCTGGAATCCAGATGCCCAGAGCAGCTTCCTAAGAATCTCCCACTGCAATCGCACAGGCTCCAGGGAAGGAGAATCTGGATTCTTAGAGAGCCTGCATGAGATGTGATCAAATGAGCACACATGTTGGAGGAACTGCTAACAACTGACTGACTCTCCCCATCCATCCAACACCATATGCATCTGCTAAAATCCTGGTTCTGATGGGACAGGGTTTGGGTGTCCTCAGATCTACCAAGTAGAAGACTAAAACCATTAGGCTCCCCTGTGAAGGGAGAGAGGGGTTACCATATCCACTCCTCTGAGGGAATTAATCACCCTGTCTTAGGAGTCACTGCAGGAAAGATATGACTCTGGGACCTGGTCAATAATCTCCATCTGGCCATAATTTATGGGAAAACAAGGGTGGCTAGGCAAGCATTGTGATGAAAGCCCTTGAAAATATCTTCTAAAATCAGGATGCCCACCAAGGGATGAAATGAAAAAGCAAACAATGCTCTCCCTTCCAAACCAACAAAGAAAAAGAAAGAATAAAAGAAGTGACCTGGAAATCCATGGAGGTGGAAGATCTTTTTTGTTTTTTTAAGAGTCTAGCTGATGCAATGAAGATCCTGCTCAGGGCACAAAAATGATCATTTTCATGAGGTTATCTATGGAGTGCTAGATTCTAAAGGATAAGACGTCCCAATATGCTGGGCTTCCCAGGGCTATTTCTGAGTGGTCCTAAATCTCAGGCCCCATATTTGTAAACAGTCCTCTCCCATATATGCTCTTGCCTGTTGTTTCTGATTGTTGTGTCCAAGATGCATAGCCAGAACTCTTTTTGGTCATGTGACTTCTTGGAATGGAGCTACCTCTTTAAATGCGTTTTGGTTTCCAGTTTAGGGTACTGGCTGGAAGGTATACAGCAGAATATAATACCAAACTCATGAAAGACAGTGTCTCATAATCCCTGTTCTGGACCTGTGCTCCTAAGTCTGTCTCAACTGCCCTTGCTTCTGGTGGTCTGAGCATGCCCTTGGAGGCAGTTCCTCTATACCCTGAGGCAGCCATGATAACAACTGATAACTCTTCCTCCCATATACGGTAAGGACTCTCATAGGGTCCCCAGCTTCCGGGAGGTAGGCAGAAAGGATGTGATGTTAGGAGATAGCCCCTTGTAGTTCAAAATATTCTCCTTTTAGAGTGGGCGCTCTAGCTTTGATTATGCGGGTGTGGGCCAGTTTGAGATAGGATAGGATCAAGGCATTGTATTAGTTTCCTATTGTTGCTGTAACAAATAACCACAAACAACGTAAAATTATACTTATAGTTCTGGAGGTCAGAAGTCCAAAATAAGTCTTACCAAGCTAAAATAAAGGTATGGATAGGGTTGCTTTCCTTCTGGAAACTCTAGGGGAGAATGCTTTTTCTTGCCTTTTCAAGTGTCTAGAGGCTGCATGCAGATCTTGGCTCATAGTCCCATCTTCTTTCTTCAAAATGTATTATTCCATCCTCTGCTTCCCTCATTATTTCCTATCTTTGTTAACTTTTTTTTTGTTACATTTTTACTATCTTTGACCTTCTTGTCTCACTCTTGAAAGGACCCTTGTGATTAAAATGGGTACACCCAGATAATACAGAACATCTCCCCATCTCAAGATCCTTAACCACATCTGCAAGGTCCCTTTTGCCAGGTAAGGTAACATATTCCTAGGTTTCAGGGATTAGAATGTGGACATCTTGCTGGGGGTGGGAGGGAGAACATTATTCTGTCTACCACACATGTATTTGAACACCAGGAAGCCTTGGTTGTGACTGAGCAGGTGAATTCCTTACTGATCTTCAGATGATCAGTTACTAGGACACACAGAGTGAAATAAATAAATAAATAAATAAATAAATAAATAAATAAATAAATAAATAAATAAATATTGAATAAGCAGGTGGTAATGTCCAGTGAACCCTGGAAATTCACAAACATTTTTGCCTGTTTTGGAGGTCTCCCAGCTGGAAAGGGCTGACTCCTTGGGGGACTTCATGCAAACAACCTGCCTGGATTGAACATGGTCCATGAATTTCAACTCTAGTTTCACAAATTCATGTCTTTGGACAAGACCATAGGTTGTGCTGCCCCAATTCATGAGGGATAAATTAGAGCAGTAACTCTTAAGTCAGGGTGTCAAAGTTCATTGTTTCTCAGAATGTTAATCATTTTGCTGTACTAAAGACGGCTCATGGTCAAATTCAAACACATTTGAGAAAAACATAGTTAAGTTCCAACCTAATTACATCTATCTGAGTCAAAGAGATTTTTTTTTTTGAAATCTGAGGACCTGTCAGAGCCTTTAATACGCTAACAAGCAGTTGAAACCACTGAAGGGGAACACAGAATAGAACATAGCCCTAAATATTTTGACCTCAGAACCCCTTAGAGAAGGGCACCTGTTTATGTCTTAGAGAATTTGGGCTCTGTGGAACAGAACTGGAGAAACACTGTGTTCAAATACTAACTATTTAGGTGATGATGATGCTCTGTCCAGGGTTTGATCCGGGTACTGATTATTCAGTGTATGGAAGGTTGTTTATCACTCATCAGATTCCTGGATGTGGATGAACTGCCATCACCCCAGGGTTTTGCTCTACAAAGACCTGTGCTGCAGGAGCAGGCAAATGACTCAGCTAGTGGGCCTGAGGAGGAAAGCACAGCCTATCAGAAACAGAACACCTTGGTATGCTGGCATCTTTCTTCTTCACAGAGAATACAGGGGCCTAGAAAGAGATACAGGGCCTGAAGAAGCTTTACCATAAATTCATGCCTTTTTATTTGCAAATGATGTCAATTTCAGGTTCAGCAATGAAGTGTACCTACCTAGATAAAAAATTATTTTTTGTGTCTGAAAATACTTCCTGGTGGACAGAGTATTTTTCCTTAGGAGGACCCCTAGGTGAATCTGAAGGACGGATATGGTAAAGGGGTGAGGCAGGTTCCACTGACCACTCTCCGCTCCACAGGCCTAGCAGGCAAGGGTGGTGCATCCTACTGCTGGGCAGCAGGCCTCACAGCCACAGTCACCCAGCCTACGGCTCCCCCCACTGCAGATATTAGCATGACATTTCCATCCCATCGGTTCTGACAGGTAAGATAGAAGGTGACTATAAATACATGTGGGAGGTCTCCAGACCCATTTACCTCCCTTGAGACTTTCCTGGAACCAAGCCAGTAAATTCTATACCATCCCAAATGAGCTGTATTTTCCTTGCTTCAGTGTCTGTTAGGATATGAGGTTCCATACATACTCAACTGCTCACAGCTAGAGTGCCCATCACCTCCCTCCAATCATAGCCACTCTGCCTACTTGCCCCTGGTCCAGGTCAACATCCTAATCATCTCTCTCTCCCCGGATCCTAGATAGGCTAGCAGTGGTAACTTCTGGGTTCCTTCCTGCATCAGTCAGGAGAGGCTGCTTTTAGGCTGCAGTAACAAGCAAGCCCATGTTTCAGTGGCTTAAAGCAAAAGTGTATTTCTCACTCATTTCACAAGTTCATCTCTCAGCAGCAGGGGGCTCTGCTCCACACTGGCCTCACTCAGGGGCTCAGGCTAACAGATCCTGCACCATCTAGAGCATAGCTAGCTGCATAGGAGGGAGGAGAATGGTAATCTTGTACTGACCCTCAAAGACTTTGCTCACATTTCATTAGTATTTTCATAGCAGCTATCATTTATGGAATATTTACTCTGAATCAAACACTTTACAATCATTTAATCCCAAGCACAATAAACTTATGAGATATTTATTTCCTCCATTTAAAAAATAAGGGACCTGAGTCTTAGAGAGATTAAGTAATTTATTGCAAATCTAGCAACTGGCAGAAACTGGCTTTGATTCCTAGTCCAGCTAGCTCCCAATCTCCTGCTTTTACCTAACTTGCCTTCTTCACTACAGAAGTTTCTCTGAGTTCTTATCTATTTACTTCTATTTATTTCTTATTTCTTATATTTATTTCTTATATATGTGAAAAATATTACAAAAATGTAACAATTAAATCACAATTATATATTTAAAGAATTGTCTTATTGAACTGGGAAAATTTAAGTAAAAATGTAAAACATAGCCAAAAGCACATAATTAGTGTAATATTTACATTCATCTTTGCTATTCATCTGCTGCTAAAGTTGCTAGTTTATTTCCCTACTCACACTTAAAGAACTTTATTTGTTCAGTAACTATTTTCCTTTCTTCCCCCCCGAAACATCTCTTGACAAGTCTCTGAATACTTTACATTTTAAGAGACTTTTCAGTGCCAAAGTCCATTGATGACTTCTCCCCTGCCCAGAAGCTGCTAGTCAGCAACACTGAGCTTTCCATTTGAGCTCCTTGAATTCATGCTCAAACCAACAGAATGAATTCACCCATTTGTAATGCTTAATGACTTGATTCATTCAGTTAACAACTTGTCAAAATATTTGCATTTCCAGAATATTTTTGATGTTTTATAGAGATAATGAAAGCAAATATTTAAAATCCAGACCGTTCTGGAAAATATAGAATATATGGCAATTATAGGTTGTAGCTATTCCAAAACCACCAATAATAGTTTAAAAAAAAAGAAGTTTCCTCCTTCTGGTATTTATATCTTCATGCTGGTATGTATCAACTAATCAACAGACTTAGCATTGACTGGGTAGAGGGTTATTCCTCTTCCCACAAGTGAAATTGCTCTAACCATGTCTTTCTTTCTTTCTCTCTTTCTTTTTCTTTCTCTCTCTCATCCCTTTCAACCCTTACCTAAAGCCAGATTGTCCTTGGAGTTCAACTCCTGCCCTTGCCTGTGGGAAAACCAGAAATAATAACTAAAAAAATCTGGTGGCCTTCTGTCTTCTTACAACAGAATTTGGAGTCCCTTCCATAGGGAATTAGGCTCTGTGTGGAATGGGTCCTTCATTTAACCACCCACAGATGTCACCCAATTTACTATCAGTGGGCATTGGATGGGAACCATCAACTCACCAACATCTGAAAGATGTTCTTTCTAGGGACTCGCCTCTGGTTCTTAGGAAGACAGAAAGAAGAGGTGAGAGCTCAGAGTCCTTCCCTAGGCAGGCAGGGCAATGTGGTGTGATCCCAGAAATCATGGGTTAGAGGTCAACTCCCAAAGCAAAGGCTTTGGAGAGGGATTTTGAAAGGAAACTGTTAATGTTTTGCCTTTGCAACAGGCTTGTTCCCACTTTCTTAAATTAATCCACCACTTCTTTAGACTCAGTCAGTCTTCCAAATAGCCCTAAAACTAAAAGCCTATTATCCATGGGCAAAATCGCTCAATCCTGGACACTAAGTCAAATGACCAAAAGGCCAGACTAGAAAGAGATATCTCTGGGGAGGAATGATGGTGGCCCTGGGTGATGTCTTCTGAGTTCACACCATCTCTGAAAAAAAGGCTATTCTGGGATTGCTGAAGGCTTAGTTCCCCATAACCCTCTGTAGCTGTCCTGGGTATCAGCAGCTTTCTGAAAAGCTCAGTAAGGAGAAAACAGAACCAACCCTCCAGTGAAGTGAGGAGTTGACAGGGCCTCTGCGACTGAGCACAGCTCCACAGGGTGCCGTTCAGATTCTCTTCTGTGTGAACAGTGATCCCTGGGGCTGCACAGCCTTAGGACGTAAGCCGAGGCTATGATGGAGTTTGATTTATTACTTTGATTACTGATTATGCGTAAATGATCATAATTTATTCAATAAGGAAACAAGTTGCTTAAGAAGTTAATAAATGAATAAGGTCCAGGTATTAGCAGGAAGAGAAAATAATGTTTGAATGACTACACTGTTGTTAATAGAGTTAATTTATCTCTTTGTGACGTTTAAATACTGATATATGCGCGAAGAAATCCACTTTAAAATTTTGGATCCCCCCACCCCGGCCCTGCAGTTTGGGAGCCAGTGGAGTCATCTGTTGCCCTGTCTCACTTTCTCCTCACCTTCAATTCTACCAAAGGCAAGGCTATAAGCTCCTCAGAAATAATGACATCATGTCTTTCTAGTCACTAGCAGCTTCTTTTACTAGATAGCCTAGAAAAGCTTGGAAAATGATAATTCATTTAGGAGGTGAGACACCAGGTTAGCAAACATTCCAGACATTTTGAACAACGTTGTGGTGGACATGGGAGATCAGCACCTGACATCCATCCGGCCCTCCTCCTAGTGGGTCTTCCTGTACTGCAGAAGCTGGAAATCTCAAATCTATATTTATAGGACTCCCTGGCCACCACAGTGACAGATGGGATTTAAACTGCAAGGCAGAAATGAGGTAAGGCTGTGTTTTGTGTTCCTTTCTCCATTTCCATTGGCAAACACTGCAGTGGGCTCTCTGGTTTTCCTGTACAGATTCCCTCCTCCCCCAACAGTGGTAGCTTCACAGGGCAGAAGCAGTTCTTTCTGTGACCCAGTTCTGTGATGTGGCTCTCAAAGTCCTTATCTTACAGCTCAGCCCAGTCCTGTTTCTTTTGCAAAGCATGTAATGAAATAAATCTCCATAAACTAGAGCAGGTGAATTCTATTCCCAGCTACTGAATCTTGACTCATTCCAACTTCACCCAACCTCAGTTTTAACCAGAGAAATAAAAACTGCCTCTTAAAGTAGCAAAATACTTCAACAGTGCTCTTTGGCGCTTGTACTGGTGGCGCCAAACAGGTACTCTCAACGTCACAGGTTAAGAAGCAAATAACTACAAGCTCTTAGGAAAGCAATTAGGTAAAAAAGAATCAAGAATTTAAAAAAGCCTACAACTCAGGAATCCTTTTTAAGAATCCTAATTTTAAAATATAGGAAAAAAGCTGTATGTACTACGAAGTCCCCTGCAGTATTATTTATAATACTTTGAAAGTGGAAACAAGCTAAAACGACGGTCATAGGGAATGTAAAATAATCATGTGCTATCTATGTGGCTTGGTCATAGCAACATGAGAGTATGTTTAAGTGACTCCATTAAGTTTTAAAATCAAAATAGCAATGCTTTGTGCAGTGTGATAAAAAAAAAAACTATGACAGTAAAACATGCAAACATGCATAGAAAATATAAAGTCAATATACCAAAATGGAAAAATAATCTTCTCTGGGTGGAGAGTCTGGGCAGCCTTGGTAAAATTTCTTTCACTTTTCTGTTTTTTCTCCCTTAATTTCTTTAATTAAAATGTACATTTTTAAATTGAAAAATAAACTTTAAAAAACTTATCTCTAATGTACCAGCATAAAATCTTTTGTGGTTAAGTTTCTACTGCTCAAATCCATTCTTCCCCCGCCCCCATCATCCAATATTTATTAAGCAGGCCCTTTAATGTCACAAGACTCTACTGCCACGCATTGATTTTTATGATCTTACTGGAAAACCGCTAGGTGCATAGAAAGGTATCTGCGCATAGTGTCTGCATGCACATAATATATCACCTTGGATTGCCAGACAGCAAAGGAGAAACACCATAAACACTAATTTTTACTCCTAGATGGCTTGGTAATTTGCTAAATTTCCCTGTAATTGCTTCTAATTATTCATTACATTAGAGTAGAAGGGGGTGGCTATAAATTTTCAATGAAAACAAAATTTAAATACAATGCATCCAAGATGTCTCCGCAGACCCAGGTGGCAACCTGTTTTCCTTATTAGGGAAATTCGACAGACATCGGCAGCACACGCTGCTTCTTAATGTGACTGAGGAGGCTGAGCCCAGGAAGCAGCACTGAAGAGCGTGATGCTGGTTTGTGAGGATGCTGCAGGAACGGCTCACCACTTCCACTCTGTATGAAAGCATTGGGGGGGGGGGCTGACCACTTGCACCCTCCCTGCGAGGTGTCAGCATCTCCTGGTAATTCAGAGCAAGGCTGGTCATTACTCCATTCATTCATTCGTTTGCTCTTTCTTTCATTCACAAAGTACAGATCGAGCACCTGCTCTGAGTGATGCAGCATGAGAAACAAGCCGCTCCTTAAGAGGGCTGTGGGAAGGTGATCTACAAGCAAAACACCATAGCCCAAGGTGATGGACTGTACCTCCCCAGTGGCACAATCAGAGCCCAGTCCCAGTGCTTCTAACACCTTCTAGACAGAGCTCTGTCTAGAAAGGGATCCGAAAAGCTTCAGGGAGTGGGTGGCAATGGAACTGGACCTTAAGGGACAATTAAAATTGACAGTGTATGTAGCTGCTGTGGCAGGCAGTGTGGCAGTTCATCAGAAAGCTAAGCACAGAGTAACAATATGATCCAGCAACTCCATTTCTGGGTATATAACCAAAAGCAGGGAAAGCAGGGACTCAAATACCCACGTTCATGCACATCCATGTTCACAGCAGCATTATTCACCATAATCAAAATGCAGAAACAACCCAGTGTCCGATGGTGAACGAGTGGGTAATTAATGTGATAGATCCACATGATGGAATGTTTCAGCCTTAAAAAGAAGTGAAATTCTGATACATGCTGTAACATGGATGAACCTTGAAGTATCACATTAACTGAAATGAGCCAGATACAAAAGGATAAGTGTTACATGGTTCCACTAATTTCGGGTACTGGAAGAGCACAATTCATAGAGCCAGAAAGTAGAACAGTGGTTGGCAGGAGCTGGGGGGAGAGGGAGTAAGGGACTCTTCTTTCAGTCAGGCAAGATGAAAAAGTTCTGGATGTGGATGGTGGTGATGGTTGCACAACAATGAGAATGCACTTAATGCCACTGAACTGGACACTTAAAAATGGTTAAAATGGATGATTTAATGTTACCACAAATTTTAAAAGTGTTAACAAAATTTGACAGTGTAGCGAGAGGAAGGGCACTTGAGCCAGAGCACAGAGAGGGACAGGGAGACCAATTTGGCTAAAAGATACTGGATGCAAGAAGTAAACAACAATAATAACAAAAGAAGTAACCATAAGTATAACCTTCAAATAGTATTTATTTTTCTGCCCCGGGCCCTGTACAACTTCTTTTGCTACATTATCTCATTAAATCTTCTCAATAATCTATATTTTATTATCCCAAAGTTAGAGCTGAGAAACCTGTGACTAAGAGAGGGCAAATAATTTGCCCTGTGAGCATCAGAGTCAGGTCCTGACTGTGTCTATCTGTCCTCAGAGCCCACCCTGCATGTTTTTGCCTCCTGCAGGTGATGTGGGAGAAGTGGGTTGGACCCCTGAAGCCCTGGATTAAGGAGCTGGGCAGTAATGAGTAAACAGAAGGGATAGAGGAAAGAATTTTGAGCAGCAGAATAATGCAAAGAGAACTACATTTAGGGAGTAGTAATCTGACAGTGCGAGACAGGAGGCTAAAGGGAAACCTGGAAGTTTTCTAAAGAATAAATGATGACAATCTGGCTTGAGAGGCTGCAATGGGAAGAGGAAGGATGGGCATGGTGGTCTCTTCAAGGGATCAGACACAGACTGAGTATGGAGGATAAGATCATTCTGATAATTATTCTGTGGTTTTTAACACTGGGAAGATTGTGCAGCTATCAGAAATAGAAAGCCCAGAGAAGGAAACAGGTCTGTGAAGGAAGAAAATATACTGGGGGCATTTGGAGTTGAGAACACCAGTAGATCTGATGGGTGAAGACATTCCTCAGACTGTTGGAAAGTGGAAGTGTCAGACGTTAGTTTGAGAAGTTTGAGCACTCAGGCAGGAAAACCATGGCAGCCAGTGTGAGGGTTGGGACCACACGGCTAAAACCTTCACATTGAAGCCTTTAGGAGTCCTCAAGATGCTGGCTGGCTCCCTGCCTGCTCACCCTGCCAGTCTACACCCTCTATCCTTGCACACCAATCCCATCAATCACCCATGAATGGAAAACCAAGGAATATCAGACACTTGAGGAGATTACAAACATGAATAAGGAAGATCGAGATGAATAAACATGAACACATGACCCCAGAGGAACTGGAGATCATTCAGTGAACCGAAATCACTTTCACTGGTGTTCTGCAAGAGATTTGAGATAAAACTGTATCCGTGAAATGAGATCATGTTGCTATGATAAAAGAACAACCAGAAACCCATAAAGAATTCTTCAAAATAAAAATTATCAGTGTCATAGTAACAAAATTGCAACAGAACATTTGGAAATAAAATCAAGGAAACAGCCCTGGACAAGGAAAAGCTGACCAAGTAGTTAACAAAGCCTAAAACACAATAAGAGTAAAGAGACCCAGATTGCCAGTCCAGGAGGACCAACCTCTGACCAATCAAAGACATAATACAAGAACAAAAGCTCATGAGTCTACATGTCAAAGGAGTCCATGAGGTCCCAGCACAAGCAATAAAAGAACCACACACCCTTGTAAAACCTCCACACCAACAACACAGAGATCCTAAAATCTTCTAGAGCTAAAAAGACAGTTCATCTTCACAGATGCTGTGGGCATAGGGGCAAAGAGGGCAGTGGGGAATCACACGTGGGACATCCACCCTGTGAATGCTTCAGTCTTGAAGGCCTGCCTTGGGAAAGTTCCAGTGAGCCAGAATTTAATTCCCTTTAGTGTTTGCTTGCCATAACTTTCAGGAGAGAACTTCCTATTTGGCGAGCAGTCCACGTGGGTCTGACGCCATGAGCAGGACGGAGTGGTCAGGGAATGAAAGAGAGTCTGTCCTCTCTTCACCTCCTCAGGCTCCGCAGAGAAGGAACGGGCGCTGCTGGCTCAGTGGGGATGAGGCTCTGAGTCACTAGGGTGTCACAGTGTGACAAGACCAGCAACCCTTGAGAGGATGAGGAACTGAGACAACCTTCTGACGGGTGGGTGGGGAGGGGAGAGCCCCCTCTGGGAAGGGAAACCCTTGGGTCTCAGCTGAGCTCCTCACACCACTGTCATTTCCTGTCCATCCGTCTCCTGCACTCACCGTGAGCTTTGGGAAAGCAGGGTCTTATTTAGCATTTTTCATCCTGCACTTACCCGTCCTGGTGCACAGTTCAGTAAATGCTGAGTGGCTGTCTGGACAGAGGCAGGAATGGATGAATTTCTCCCTTTGTTCCACAGAAAAGGTGACAGTGGCTTCTGGCTGGCCGTGCCTCTGGAAAGTATGCACGTTCTGCTCCATTATTAAAAGAAACTCCGCATAATTGGGCTCCATTGTCACTCCTAACAACAGAGAAGACCATTTTGCCTGTCATTCTTCAGAAAAATTGTGAATAATAAGTTCATATGGATTATTAAAACTTCACCTCTAAGAGAACTACACTGCAAAATATTTAAAACACAGCATTTTTCACACTGCTACTCTTCCTCCAACGGTGTCTTTCATTCCTGCTTCCAGAACTGTCTTTCTGTGCTGTTCCTCAATGTCTTTACTAAAACTGCCTTCTTTGCCTGTGGCTTACTCCATTGACGCTCACTGTGAGGCCTCTGCTCAGATGCACGATCTGTATCCCTGCTGTGAAACCCCATGTGGGGACACCTCTGACTAATTCACTTCCATCATTGTTTCCCAGGGATCCTACAATCCCACTCCTCTTCCTCCTTTAAAGGCTAAATGCTGTCTCTGAACCATCCGCTAAAGGGCATTGTGTACACAGAAGGCAAGCGCCCTTCAACCCACAGGCAAATATTTACCTCGCATGATTCACATTACTGGCCTCCGGCAGGAGCTTAAGTCTCCTCTCCCCACTCCCTCTTTTTCTACACGTGGCTCCAGACTGAAGTATTTCAGACCACAGTTGCTGTTTCTCATATGCACCCCCAGTGCCCATGATCCCTGGAGTGTTGCTCAAGATCACCTCCTCAGTTTTAAGAAGGGACTCTTCCTTGCTTCCCCTACTCTGTGGATGAACCTGCCACAACAACTGTCTCTATGTTACACTAAATGTTACCTTTCCCAGCTTCTCTTCCCTGTTAAAATCCACATATTCTTACATATGATTTTAGCAACATATAATGAGACAAGGAGGCCATCTCTGGTTGGGTCTCACAGAGTTATAACATTTGGTGAAGGAGGTGGGGAGGGAATGACTCATCCAGAAATGACTGGCTGGTTCACAGTAACCAAACTTATAAGGGACTGATGTATAAATCAGAAAGTCAGTGCATCAGTTTTGTTATAGCAGATAGAACTTACTAGTGACTCAAAGGTTGTATCTACTTTTGAGGAACCCACCTTTCCAGGATCCAGTTGCCTAGAGTACCAAGGTAGGAATCAGATAGTTGATAGAAGAATATGTAATCAGAGTGAAAGCAGTTGAACAATCTTGTGGAACATTTTGTCCAATTTCTGAAAGGCCTGATGGATTATTCCTGCCTTTCTAAAAAAGCTCATCTGATCAATGGCTAGATGACATGAGTCCATTAAACACAGTCTTTCTCCCTTGAAGAAAACTAGACAGTACACTTCAACTCAGGCTGCCCAACTCAATCTTTTCAACACTCTGCCCATATCACTGACATGATGATTAATTTAGCAAACTGAATTCTTACAGGGCTGCTTTTTTCTTTTATGTATGTGTGTGTGGTGGGTAGATGAGAGTGATTTTCCATTCAATCATCTAAATTCAAAAGTTGGCTGATGTGTTTGTATTTCACTATTATAATGTCCATACTGAATATTCACCATGTTTAGAACCACTGGCGTAATCTCTGCATCTCTGTTAGTGGTTGCCAAAAACAAAAAACAAAAAAAAAACCTCCCAATTTTCACATCCTCTCTGTGTCTCCTGAATAAAAATCTACATTGAAGGAGATGGGACCAAGTGATTTCAAAGGTCCCTTCCAGCTCTATAATTCAAGGATTTTATGCCTGAGATCAGTGTCCTGCTCTTAAAAAAATCAAATGACCACATAAGACAAAGGCCCCCTCATTTGTCCTGGGCACACAGCAAATGGAAATTTGCACTGAAACTGACTGGAGAAATTAGAAAAAGAGCAATGAAATGATGCATCAAGTGTCAAGAGCTTTCTGAGGGGACGAGTTCCTGGTTCAACTGCGTGTCTTACTTAGGTTCCAAGCCAACAATATTTACCTATCTGACAAGCTATTGGGGTGGAGGGTAGAGGGGTAAATTTTGTAACTATCAAAAAGGGTTTTGAAACACTTGGATGAAATGTACCATACAAGGACTAAATATTCTAATTGGCCCTTTTCTGTCTCATTATTTGCCAGTGAAACTAGTCCTGTTGATCTCTCGATAACGGGGGCGTTTAGAAACAGAATTCCACGCTCAGACAAAATCCAGGTATTCACTGTTAACCGTTAGTAAGTGTTGTATGTATGAGAACTGGGGTGTCCTCTTTTCCTTCAACTACAAAGTGTCCCTTTGGAGCTCACGCTTCACTCCCCCACACAAAATGCACTTTGCTAAAATGTTTACTGTGGAGTGGGGTCCTTGTAGAAGGCTGCTGAGGAGGTGAGGGCTGTGTGCAAACACACGGTGGGGAGTCTGGATGGGTTTACAGTAAGCACAACCGCCCCACGGGGACTGGAGCCTTTTACCTCTCACTGGGGGGAGGGAGGGTGGGGAGTGTCTGCCATTGACCGGGTGCTGCAGCCCCAGAAATCAATTCAGCTAATGAGGGCTGCAGCTGGGAACAGAGAGGAGCAAGTGGGAGCTGGCAGGTGACGTTGTAGGCTGTCTGCAGACACAATGGAAGCACAAGAAACAGTGACCACCACGTCCGTCCACTTCACCTTTGGATGCTGCAAACTCGAAACTGGGTAATATGAGCCAGTATTAAAGGCCTAAAGCAGAGGTTTAGATACAGGCTGCTTTCCTGGTTGAATGGAGGTCTTAACTAACTCGTCAGCCCAGGACACAACCAGCACCAGAAATAACAAATAAGGGAAAGAAAGATGATTTTCTGATACTATATGCCCTTGAGAATGTTGAAAAATTCAGCCAGGAAAAGGCAAAGTGTCACACTTAGAGCTACCACTCATCTCTCGTAGAGCAAAGATCAAGAAACCAGGACCCACTGGAGAAATCTTACCCAATGCTGTGCTTTCCTTGCTTGACCTGGCTTTGTGTTGTGTTTCGCTCTGTTTTGTTTTAATTTCAAAAGTCTTTGGTGAGTTTTCAGGGCTGCACGTTGTGAGACGCCAGGTATACAACCCAGTGTGGTAGTTCCTAAGTGCTTCCCCATTCACCAAATGCCCCACGGCTCCCTTCCCCTGAACCACATTTCTGCTACCTGGCTGTCCCTACAGGTGTCTAAATTGTCCAGATTTGACACTAAGATGTAGAACACCAAGATTTCTGAGGAAAGCTAGGAAAGGGCCTAAGGCCTAGAGAATGACATGTTCTGCCCCTGACGGTTGTTTGAAGCTAGGAGCTGGAGGAGGTGTTAGATTTCCTTTCCCTGGAAGAGCCTGGCTTTGGATGGATGAGTTGTCCAACTGTGTCTAAAGTGGAAGCCAAACTAGATGTATTCACACACACACACAAACACACACACATACATCAGTTTAAGTGAGAGATAATTCCTTTATCATAAAATTTCCCATTAGGGTATACAAGTCAGTGGATTTTAGTATATTCACAGATACGTGCAACCATCACCACAGTCAATTTTAGAACTTTCTCATCAACTGAAAGAGAAATCCTCTACCTTGCAGCAGTCACTATCTCTCTGCCCAGCCCAGGCAACAATTAATGTACACTCTGTCGCTGTAGGTCTGCTTATTCTGGACATTTCATACAAACAGAATCACATGTGATACTTTGTGGCTGGCTTCTTTCATTTAGCATACTATCTTCAAGGTTCTTCCATGCTGTAGCATCAATCAGTACTTTATTCTATTTATGGCCAAATAATATCTTATATTGTGGATATACTGGATTTTATTAATTTATTCATCAGTTAATGAACATTTGGGCTGTTTCCAAGTGTTTTTTTTTTTTTTTTTTGCTATTATGAATAATGCTGCTATCAACATTCCTGTATAAGTTTTTCTGTGGCATATATTGTGGTTTCATTTCAGTAATATTGAGGAGTGGAATTGCTCAGTCAGATGATAATTCTATCTGTAACCATTTGAGAAACTGCCAGACTGCTTTCCAAAGTGGTTGCACCATTTTACATTCCCACTAGCAATGTATGAGGTTTCCAACTTCCCCTCACTCTCCCCTACACTCGTTATTACCAGACTTTTTTATTATACCCATACTAGTACGTGTGAAGTGGTATCTCAGCATGGCTTTCGGCAACGTGTGGAGCATCTTTTCATGTGTTTACTGGCTCTTTATATATCTTCTTTGGAGAAATGTCTATGCAGATCCTTTGTCCATTTTTTATATGTCTTCCTATTATTAAATTGTAAGAGTTCTTATATATTTTGGATACAAGCTCCTTACTGCAAATATAATTTGCAAGTGTTTCTTCCACTCTATGGATTACCTTTTCATATCTTGATAGGATCTTTTGACACACAAAAGTTTTTAATATTGAAGACATTCAATTTATCTATCTTTTCTTTTTCTTTCGTTGCTTGTGTCTTGGTGTCATATTTAATGTTCCATTGCCAAATCTGAGATTACAAAGATTGACCTCAGGCTTTCTAAGAGTTTAAAAGTTTATAGCTCTGAAATTTAGAGCTTTGATCTATTCTGAATTAATTTTTATAGTATGTGATGTGAGATAAGGGTCCAACTTCACTCATTTGGATGTGGCTATCCTGTTGTCCCAGCATCATTTGTTGAAAAAAAACTATTCTTTCCCCATTGAATGGCCTTGGCACCCTTACCAGGTTTCTTCTTAAGATCTCTTCCAAGTCTGACACAGACTTTCTTACAGTCTTAACCTTCAAAAGCCATCCCTCCTTTTAATCTTATTTAATATAGCCAGAATTCCTACCTTTCATGAGTGCAGAAATGTCATGTTTAAAGTCAGGTTTTCCCCAAGTCTTCCTGAGAGCCCCCAGGACACACTTAGGTGTCCCATGGTTCTGTCCTAATGGCCATTTGCCTTAAAATGCAGCCACCTCTCTCTCTGGCCCCCAGTGCTTGCCATTTTGTCATGGCTTCTGACTGTTGCCCCTCTCCTTGGATTCCTGGGCCCCAAGCATGGCCACAAGCCTCCCTCTTAATTGCCAGAGCACAGCTAAGAAAATGTAGTAACATCTAACACAATTTTACTGAAGGCCTAGGGTATGATGCAGAAAGAAATTACAACACAGGGGACAATAACATACAGTTGGATGTTGGGGATTGCTGTCCCAGGTTCCACTTTGCTGTCCACGAAGCAACCACTGGATACCTCCCACCTTAGTCCTCTGGGCCAGTATCACCCCAGGGCCAGTATCAGCAGAACTTCCCCAGATAAATGTGTCCTTCACCTGCCCTACATCCACTCTCCTTTTAGCTGAAGGAGAAGAAAATCTTTTCTTTTTCCAAGTTACCATCATTATAATCTTGCAAAGATGTAACTCTGCTCATAGCAAGGATTTTTTAAAATATTATTATGGAGAATAGCTTATGTCCTCTTCATCTTAAATACTCCATCCCAGAAAAAGATCCAGCTTTAACTTTGCAGAACAAAGGAGCTCACAGAACTGTCGTTCCCAAAACAAAAGAGCTGTGTGTACTCAGGTGGGAAGTCAATGTCTACTTCTAGCTGAAACGGAAACTTCTGGCCACACTGAAATCACAGATACTCACCCTCCTATCCCTACTCTTGCCATTAAACAGGCCATCAGGTTCCGGGGTACGATCTCTGGGAACTCTGTTACTGAACCTGGTGTACCACAATAGCTTTTCCTTAGCTCTATTGTTGATTCTTCAATTAGAAATATTCTTAAAGAATTTTTTCTTTTTTTTTTTTTAATGGAGCTACTGGGGACTGAACCCAGCATGCACTCTGCCACTGAGCTATATACCCACCCCAACTCAGTAATTTCTTTAAAAGAGAAGAGTTATGTCTTATTTCCAATTTGGACTTTAAGAAAATATATTCTTACCTCTGATATGCTATCTTTAAGGTTTTTGATCATTTCCCTTATGGCTCTTTTTGGTAAGAAAATGAGACTCACTTAGTAGTTCTAATACTATCCTACTAAAGCAAAAAGGTGACCACATATATCAATAGTCAAATTGATAGAAAACTGAGAAAACCTAAATGCCTTTAACAAGAATCATGTGACTATAAATGACATGCAGACTGTGTGGTTTTTTAATCCAGATAAACTTCTGAGTTATTTAGTCCAATATTATTTGGAAGGGAAATGGAACTAATTTTTTAACAAAACGTTTTACCTGGACTGCTATAAAAATAAATTTGAGGAAAAAAAATCTTGAAAGTAGATAGTTAATGGTAATAATCTCTTAGATCTAAAAAATGCTTTACAGGCAAATTGACTGTTGACAACTCTGTTCTTTTTGCTCCAAAACAAGGATTGATCCTCCTTAATTCTTCATTATAAAAAAATCAGAAAAAAATAGAACTAATTCTTATTCTGAGTAACTTATATTCTTGTGCCCAAAATGCCTTTAATAGAGCATCCAGCATAGGGTAGAAACCTAAACAAGAAATTGGTGATTTAAATAAAGTGGAAATGTGAATGTTCTCAAGTCTGCCTGTGTGTGTGGTTTGTGGACATGAGGCATCTCCTCCCCCGAGCATCTAGCCTGGCTCCTCTACAGAGCAGGCCTTCACCACTTCCTGTGGGGTGGATTTTATGTGAATGATCTTCATTACCCAAACTTTATACAATAATTCTGTAATGTTCAATGAAAATGAAAACTTCTTGGACTGAATATTTTTAATAGCCAGACTGCTTGCAAGATACTCCAGGCTGGCAAGGATTTTGCAGGGATATCTGTGCAGACAGTGTCACTGAGGAATGAACAAGCAGGCAGCAAAGCCTGTGGAGGCAGCAAAGGGTCTCTCCCTGGGATCAGTGGAGATGGAAGCAGGGCAGTTCGGCCTTCTCACTCCTCCTCAGTGACCTCAAAGATCCCCCCATCACGGGAGCTGCATCATAAAATGGCTCCTTCGGCCCTTTTCCTTCCCAGGCTCCTTTGGTTTCCCTAGTCCTGACATTATTTACCTTCAACTGGTATTTCCCGAACCTCGGCTCTGTACTACATGATGGGCACACCCAGAACCAAGTGCAAGCTCACAATATAGTGTTCCTTCAAAATTCTAAGGCCAACGTTCTGCCAAAAAAGCTCTGCTCAAAGGGGCATGAAGCACTGAAAAAACATGGGTTTGTAATCAGTGGTATGACATGGTATTGAAAGCCATGGACACGGATGAGTTTGACTAAAAAGAGTATAGGATGAGAAAGACAGGGCTTCAGAATAAGGCCCCAGAAAGATAGATCCTGAATTCCTGTAATGGCCTACCTTTGGGCTTCCTTCATTTCAAAGAGAATTTACTCTTCTATCTTATTTAAGTTACTATGAGTTTTTGTTTTCTGTTAAGTGCATCCAAACTCAATCCTAACTGGAAAAGTAAGGCAAAAAAAGATTAGTCAAGAATGAAGAAAATTAAGGAGCAGTCGTTGAGGTAGGAAGGAAAACTAAGAGAATGTCACAGAAGCCACGGGGACAAAAGTATCCCATGAAGGAGTGATTGGTCGAAAGTGCCCAAAGCTCCTGAGAGATAGAATACGGTAACACTAAAAAGCATTCCTAACTATCCATTGGACTCAGTGGCCTACAAGTCATGGATGACTTTTGTGAAACTGCACACATTTGTAACCAAGATGGAATTCCATTTGGAGTGGGTTGAGTGATGAGCAGTGAAGAAATGGAGACCACAGTATAGACAAACCTTTTGAGAAACCTGGCTGTGAAGGAGAGGCAAAAGATACAGTGGAGGCCAGAAGGGGATGTGAATGAGGACAAGAAAGGTTATTTCTAAGACAAGAGTGGCTTGAGCCAGTCTTGAGAGGAGTGAGATAACAAGGAGGAGCATCAGTCCTTATCCAGACCAGGTGCTATGGCCCCTCATTACAAACACCTCCTCACAAGCACCCTTAACTTCCTTTCCTGTCTCCCTGGCATCTGGGAGGGGACACCTCATTCCAGAATGAACCCACCGATTCTCATGTCTTCACCTAAACAACCACTGGAGAAAATCACGCAGCTGAGCTGACGGGCTCTGTCTAAGAAGCATTCTTCCCCCTCTGAGATGAGTATTCCATGTCTTCTCTCCTCTCCTCAAATCTCCAGACTCTCTCCCCACCCTCAGTCTGCTAACGGCCTGACTTCAACTTCATTGGAAAATCGAGAGCATTAAAAATGGTTTTTAAAAATTTTTTCCAAACTTTTTGAAGTATTAAATAGTATGTTTTTCACCAACACCTCCTTGTCACAGAGATATGTCTCATTTAGGCAATTCTGGAGATGCGCATTGCCTGAAGGAGGGTTACTGTAAGCAGAAAAGTCAATTTTTTTGTTTTTCACAGTTATTTTATAGTCAATAATCTGGAAAGAAAAGGCTTTGGGTTTGTAAGTTTACAAACTTTTTGAGTTTTATAGATCTTAGCCAGAAGACACGTGGCAACGCGTGTACATGTTTTGGATTTCACAGTGATGGGAGCTGTGAGGGCACGGGGCACGTGCAATGTGAAATTCTCCTGCCCCCATGGCTAACAGCATCCCCATCCTGGCACTTCCCTCCTCAGTTCTGATAATGAATACACAAGGGCCTGAGAAAGGTATGGTTGTCAGGGGCTCAAACCCCTCAGGAATGACAATTTGGGTAATGTCACCAGGTAAATCACTGGGACCAGCTAAGGTGATAGCTGAGGACAAGGAGGATTTTGGATAGACAGCGGAGAAGGGAGTGAGTATCACTGGCAGCCCTGAGACCAAATGCAGCAACAGTGGCTGTAGTTTGTCCTTCCAACCTCCCCCTTCTACATTTCCCCTCCAAAAGAGAGGCCCCCTGGCAACCTGGAAGAGCACTCCCTGAACATCTATGAAGTGGGTCTGGACTCTGGCAGCCAAGGAGGTGGGGACCTGCTCTCCCTTCAAGAAAGAACTTGCTGTTCTGATGCAAGGAGTGCTGGATCTAAGAGCCTCTGGCTGTAGCACCTTTGGGATCTTCGACAGTGTCATGCTCCTCTGGGCAGTCCCCAGCCAACTGCTAAGCATGGTGGGGCTACAAGGGTCTGGCCATCTCTGCCCGAAACAGGTCTCCTCTAAAAGCTGTCTTTGCTCTAAAGCTCCATGTTGGATTGGCGCTGTCTGGTCTGCATGAGCTTTGAATCTCTCCCTGCCTAATTCTTCTTCCCTTCTTCGCCTTCTATAGGTGTCAGATCAGCTCCACCATCTGAAGGCTTCCTCCCCAGTTCCACTCCCTCTCCCTTGATCTTTCACAGGCATTACTCACACTACTCCTCAATACACCTCTTGCACTCTCAACTCTGTCTCAGTGCTTGCTTCCCAAATGACCCAAAATGACACAGATGGTTGAATGATATGAGACCCAGGATGCAAGTGGACAATCCCCTCACCCTATACCAATTCAGGACTAAGCTTTGTTGATTATTCTTTTTCAATGTATGATGTATCCATCCTTATGTCCCATTTTCATTACCTGTTTGAGCCTTCACTACAATTTGCTTTCATATTTATTTACTTAATTGTGCTTAAAATTATTTTTAAAAATAATACAATGTAGAATTCAAACAATACAGAACTAAAGTTATCCTTTTATATTCCAGTCCTAATCCTCAGAGTTAACCATTAACTTGTACATTCTTCCAGACTGACTTATATTTCTGCATATAAACACGATTATACTAAACATTGTTATGCAACCTGCTGGGTATTTTTAACCTAAAAATATTATTTTGGACATATGAACATCTTTCCATTATCAATATATGTAACTCCACTTCATTCTTTTTAATAGCTGTTATCATATTTAGTTAATGAGTCTGTCATGGAAAAACTTGTATTTCTAGGATTTAGCTGCTATAAATAAGGCTGCAGTGAATCTTGTATTTATTTCTGGGAACTGATGCTCCATGTCTGCCCATTTTTTATTGCAGTGTTCACCTTCTTCATACTGATTTGTAAGAGTTCTTTAAATGTTGGTTTTCAGAGTATAGGTAACCTCCTTGGTTAAGTTTATTTCTAGGTATTTTGTTGTTTCTGATGCAATTGAAGTGTTTATGCCAGTTATAAAGTTCTGGTTCTTGAAGTGAAAAAAAAAAAGTGAATGAAGGGCCACAAATGGCAAAATATCCTTCTTTCTTATGGGTGAGTTGTATTCCAGTACATATATATTTGCTGCATCTTCTTTATCTATTCATCTGTTGATGAGCATTTGGGATGCTTCCATGTCTTGGCAATTACAAATAATGTTGCTATTAATAGCAGGGTATATGTACCTTTTTGAATTAATTCTTATTTTGTGGTTGGCTTTATTCCTTTGATAACTATGCAAGTTTAAAAAGCTAAAGCTCTAAATGTTCTCAGAAACAATGAACAGTACATATATGTAAATTTTTTAAAAATATGTGCAGTAAAAACATGTCATAATAGTTTCTGGTGTACAGTATCGATGGACTTGGAGGGCATTGTGCTAAGTGAAATAAGTCAAAGAAAGACAAATACTGTAAGACATCACTTACACGTGGAATCTTAAAAAATACAACTAACTAGTGAATATAACAGAAAAGAAACAGACTAAGAGACGTAGAGAAGGAACTAGTGGTACCAGTGGGGATAGAGAGAGGGGAGGGGCAAGATGGAGGTGGGAGGATTACGAGGTACAAACTATCAGGTATAAAATAAGCTATAGGTATGTGTTGTACAAGATGGGGAATACAGCCAATATTTTATAAAAACTATAAATGGAGTATAACCTTTAAAAATTTGTGAGTCATTATATTGTATGCCTGTAACATGTAATACTGTACATCAACTATACTTCAATTTTAAAAACATGATATTGTAAAATAAAATAAATAAATAAAAAGAAAAAAGTTCTTTAAATGTTTAAGAAATTAGCTCATTTTCTGATATGTGTTACAAATATTTTTCTGTAGTTTGCTGTTTATCTTTTGACATTGCTTGTGGTATGTTTTTTTCTATAAAATTTAAAGTGTATACATAGTCAAATTAATGAGTTTTCTTTGTTACAGATTTTAGGTTTAGAGTTGTGCCTAGAACAACCTTTTCTATACCACTATTATGAAAAATAAATCATCTATGTGTATTTCTAGTACATTTCTAGTTTTCATTTTAAATATTTAAATCTTTTATTTTATGGAATTTATTTCTGTATAAGTGACCTAGTTTTATTTTTTCCCAAAAGGCTGCCAGTAATTCTAATGCCATGTATTAAACAATTCATCTTTCCCCACGAATTTGAAATACCACCTTTACCACACTCTAAATTCCCATGGTAGTTCTTAATTACTATGCTCCCCAGCCCCCTAGGATCCTTGCAAAACCTGTGTTAATCGGCCATATGTGAAAAAACAAATGAGATAAACAGCAGAATGGAAACACTGACCTAAATGTAAGTCAACAGGAGAGTTCTCCAAGGTCCTTATCACTACCTCTAAAGTTGAAAGAAATGGTCCACATCGTCAGTCGGTTCCAGGCAAGCAAGCAAGAGGGCACAGGCCGGGGCAGTCTGGGCTCTTGTTGCCTTCTTAATGTGAAATCCTTCCCATTAGAGTCCTTGGGTTTTATGAAAGCGTGGTAGTTTTTAATGAACGCAGAATTCCAGCAAAGCTTTCACTTCAAAGCCTGTTGCTATTACAGCCGCTGCATTAGTAAAGTAAGTAAGGGGATCAGTTGCACATGAGAACTCTGAGCGTCTTACAGCCTCCCTCAGCAGCAAGACAGCCTATCTGAAGGTGATTGCAGATGGACATGGCCCGGATCTTTGAAGTATGCTCAGTGCAGAATCAATTCAGGAACTCACAGATACTAGTTATCAGCTCGTGTTTATTCACTTCGCAGAGAAGGGTTTAATTAGAGTAATACATATTGGTCAATGCTTTGCTTTTAAACTTTACCTTTGGCCCATCAGCAGATCAATAGGTATTTTAATCTTCTTCTGTTTTAGAACTGGTTTTAAGACTCACAGCAGAGGCCCAGATTTCACAATCATTAATTGCTATTATCAGCCCCTTTCATTTCCTAAACGTCAGCAGTTTCTTAAAATCCTGCTCTCATTCCTCAACTAAGTTATCCCTTCTTGTTCACCACTTGGTTCTGCAGTGTCTTTCAACCAAGTACAGAGTTTGCCAATAATGGGAAGAAAAAGAACGCCCTGTAATTCTCCATTGATTAACCAGTCTATCTGCCTTCATCAACAGTTGCACACAAAACTCTAGAAGTACTCTGGCCACTTCTTGATGGATGCTGTCAAGTACTTCCAAGGCCCCACGTGTGTCTGCCAAAGAGCAGAGGACTCATATTCTTTTTCTCTTTCTTTAAACCAGTACTGAATTATCCTCTTTGGGTGGCCAATTATTCTACATATCACAGTGTAACATCTTTCTTCCCAAATTGTCAGTATTTTCCAGTGTATCAAAGGTTGGGACATCAGGAGAATCTGCCCTTTCCTCACTGCCTAATTCGGGCACATCACTTAATCTCTGTGGATCTAAATATCCTCATCCATAAAATGGGATCATAAGAGAAAATTTTTGGAAATTATGAGATAATACAAATAATGTATTTTGCACAGAGTCTGGATACCATAACACATCCTATTAATGGACTGTTCCTGTTAACAGTGTTGGTATCACTGGTGTTTGTCGACTAAATAAAGGGTTACTAACTGAGTGGACACGAGGACTCTTACTAAATGGTCAACTGTATTCCCACCTGTGAATGCATCTCTTACTCGACTTAGGTAGAAAAGGAATTTGCATGATCCAGCGAACAGTCTTTTTACGTAGTGTACTGCACTATTTCAAGCAAGACTATTTCCATTGGCCACATTATGGAGCCTCCCTTCTTGTACTGCTCTTCGTATACACAATTCCTTTGCTATTTTTATAGAGTTTATTTTATTCTAAACATAAAATTATACATGTTTGTTGTAAAAATATAGAAATCTAGGAAAGTATGATGGAGAAAATAACAATTATAAAGAAAACAAGAATTATTCGTAATTCTACTTCTGGTAGTATTTTGGTTTTTTTTTCTCACATATATACCAGTGTAGCTATATACATTATGCATACATACAGAGACAGATCAAAATCATTCTGCATATAGAAGCAATTCTACTTAAAAACAGGCTTGGTTCTCAAATGTAAATCCATTTGTTCAAAAGTCCTTAGCACAACATCTGTTGTTGTTGGGTAAAGTCAGACCATTTTGTTCTGTTGTGTAGCTTAGTTCACATCCTCAAAAGACTGAGCAGAAAGCCTATAAAAATAACAGCTTCTATATACAGTTTTATGCCCTACCTTTTTGATCAAACACCAAATCATGAGAACTCTGCATGAGAACAATGCAGTAAATATTCTATGAAACTGTGATTCTAAATATTGCATTATCAATTGTTGTAGGACTACAAAATTTACTTGACAATTCCTTATTTTGCTTTTACAGATAACCTTGTGATACATATCACACAGAGAGATCTTAGTGTACATCTCTGGTTATTTCCTTAGGATAGATTCCTAGAAGCTGGATCAGAGGTAATGGAATCAGATAAGAATTATGATATAGATGGCCAAACGCCTTCCTGCACGATTGTACTGATTTACACACTTCCCACTCTGGCACTATCACTGCCACAAAGTTACTATTTTAAAAATCCCCCCGGTCAGGTGGGTGTGAAGATGTATTCCCTCCCACCCACCGTGGTACGTGCTTTCTGGGCTCTGGGGGTCTACACTTCCTTTAGCCCTCGCAGGCACTAGGGCTCCAAGCTCTCTGCAGTAACCCACGGCTGTCCCAGCGCCGCAGACTCATGGCACTGCCTTCTTACCTGTTTGCCGCTCCCCTGGGCTCTGCCGTTTCAGAGCCACACTGACTGGCTTTGCTTACTGTGAGACCACACAGCCGTCTCTTCCGACACCAAGGGCTACAGACTGCCCTGGTCTCTGCTCTGCCACAGACTGGAAAGGGCTGTTTATGTTGCTTCATTGGTTCTGGATGGGAAGATGGTTTCTGAGCCGAGTTTCTCGTGTCCCTACTTCAAATATGCCCCTTTGACACAGTTGGAGGTAAAGTTGTCACAGCAGTGTTTAGTTTCCAAAGACCAACACACACACACACACACACACACACACACACACACACACACACACACTATTTTACTACTTGTCTTCCTACCTAGGGGTAAATAAACATAAATGAAGTGATTACTACAAACTTTTCTCATCTCAAGCAATCATATCTATCTCAATGAGCAGATTATTATAACTCCTTACATAATTATCCAGCACCAGTCAAAGAGATTTCCCAAACAGTATTCAACACAACTGTTTATCTGGGAACAATTGCCTGAGGGACTTTGGGATCAGCACTGAGGATCCCTCACAAGGTGCTAAACACCAAATCACTGCCTTCCTAGATATTCTTTATATACTTCAGAGACTCACACACAAACACACACACCTCAAAACTTCTCACAAAATCCATAAAATACAAACTACATAAAATATAAAAAATATTGCATATTGCCAGGTCTCAAATATTAAAAAGAGAGTCTGGAAAGTAAGAAAAATAGTAATAACGTCATTTCTTAAGAAATAAAAGCCTAATGCTACTTGGAAATTAAAGATATAAGAAAGCAGAGAAATGAAGTGGACTCCAGTTTGCACGGCAAGTATGCGTTCCAAGTATGCTGTGGTTGAGTTCACCAAGGGACAGACAACTGGGGAAAAGAGAGCAGACACAATGACATGACCTCAGAAAGTATTCATTATTTAAGGGGGAAGAGAAAAAGGGGCCAGAAAAGAAGCAGCAGCTATCAAAAAGGTAGGAGAATAACCAAGATCATGCATTTACGTGGAAACTGAATGAAACAGGAGCTTCAAGAAGCAGGGACAAGTCCACAGTTAAACACCGCACAACTCAAGGACAAAAACTGACATAACTGGGATTTATGTGTGGGAGGTGACCTTCCAAAGAGAATAAAAGTTCAAGCTTCTTGAATGACTTCCCTGGGGGTTCCCATTATCTCCTCCTCACCCCACGCCATTTTCTCACAGAATCTGCCATGTGTCCCCCTCCTTCTCTTCCTGTTGTCCCTGCTGAGCAGATAACTGCCCAGAGGGCCCTCCCTCTGGGCACAGATGACGGCAGGAGGTGGACCACAGAGATTCAAGAGTTTCGAGCTAAGCTCTGTCAGGTTCTTCACCTGGAGGATGCCGTGAACTGGAGCTACGGTGGCCACGTCTGGGCCACTTGGAAACTGAGCTGAGAGGGCCTGCCAGCAGAGGGAGGGGAGGGGAAGCAGAATTGCAGACAGCAACAGCGGTGCGAGAGCAGGGAGCCTCAGAAACAGGTGGGAGAACAGGACTCTGCCTCCTCTGGAGTCTGGGCTGCACTTCTCCCCCTGTGGTTCCACGAATTATCCCACTTGCCTTTCAGTGATTTTGAGTGGGATTTGGTGCCTCATAATCAAATTACCGCTACTGGAGACAGGGACTACTCCGTGCCATGTAGCTGTGTGCTAAATATCCTCTCACAGGATGCTCACAAGAGCCCAGCAAAATAGGTGTCATTATGCTCCCTTTCCCTGAGAGGAATCTGAAGTTCATGAGGTTAAATAACGTGCCTAAGGTCACACAGCTGCTGAGTGAGTTCGGTTCTAAATTCTCATACCACTACTCTGGGCCATACACACGACAGAAGCTCAATTACTGCTGATCGAGAAGTCCTCAGAAGTGCGTAGAGGCTCTGTCTGTGCTCTAATTTCTTCCATTATATTAAGTTATAAATGGAAGACGTTAATTTGCATTACCCATGCATCAGCATTTGGTATGCTCCATGAGAGAGGAAGTGTGTCGGAGAGAGACAGAGGCTTCAAAAAAAGAAGTTTGTGTTCTCCCGGTTCATGAAATAAACTACAACTACGATATGAACTTTATCAGAAGTTCTTAGAGATGCGAACAGAAGTATAATCCTTTTCAGTTATTAAAAGAACTGAAAGCTTTTTATGGTGCATGAAAAAGACAAACTCCTCCCTTTCAAATTATTCTACTTTCTAGTACAATTCCTTTAGCTGGGAGGACAACTTCAGACACTTTTTCAAATAACCCCAACCATTTAAAATGTACCTTTAGGAAGTCATGCTGAGAGTATATGGAAAAGAGACAGACATAGTCAGGAGAGGGGGGTGGGGAAGGGGAGAGAAGGAAGAAGAAAAGGTAAGACATTGTTTCTGAAGTAGGAAGAATTTCCCACTTGTTCTGGCCTACTTTAAAATGAGCTGGGTATTTCTATCCACAAAGAACATCTAACATTGTTTAGGTCACTACAACTTAAAAATCTTCTACTTGTTTCCTCCAAACAAATCTTTCCACCTATTTGCCATCCCCATCATACATAAATCAGGGCCACTGACATTAACTAGACACTTTCACTCAAAGTTAGGAGGCTATCTCAGTCAGCTCAGGCTGCTTTAACAAAATACTGTAGATTGAATAGCTTAAACAACATACATTTATCACAGTTCTGGAGGCTGAGAAAACCAAGATCCAGGTGCCATCCAATCCAGTTCTCTGTCTGTTAGCAGACTGTGGCTAGGAAGTAGGCTGGAAGGTAAGGTGAGATTACTTTGCCCACTCTTTCCAGGACTCACTGTATGGGTAGATACAATGATAGCTTTTACTTTTTGAGGAATTCCCATACTATTTTCCATAGTGGCTGCTCCCATTTATACTCCCACCAAACTCAAATGGCTTAAAGACCTAAACTAAGATGAGACACTGTAACTTTCCTAGAAGAAAACATAGTCAAAAACATTTTCTGACAGAAATCTCAGCAATGTTCTTCTAGCAGTCTATCCAGGCAACAGAAATAAAAGCACAAATAAACAAATGGAACGTAATTAAACTTACAAGCTTTTGCAAAGAAAATGAAACTCATAAAACAAAACAACAGCCTATGGACTGGGAGAAAATATTTTCAAATGATGTGACTGACAAGGGTTTAATTTCCAGAATATATAAAGAGCTCATACAACTTAATACGAAAAAAAAAAAAAAAACAATCTAATCCAAAAATGGTCAGAAGATCTAAACAAGCAATTCTTCAATGAAGACATACAAATGGCCAATAGGCACATGAAAAAATGCTCAATATCACTAAATATCAGAGAAACGCAAATCAAAACTATAATGAGGTATCACCTCACACCAGTAAGAATGGCCATCATCAAAAGTCTACAAACAATAAATGCTGGAGAGGGTGTGGAGAAAAGGGAACCCTCCTACACTGTTGGTGGAAATGTACTTTGGTACAACCATCATGGAAAACAGTATGGATATTCCTCAAAAAACTAAAAACAGAGTTACCATATACGATCCAGCAATCCCACTCCTGGGCATATATCCAGAGAGAACTCTAATTTGAAAAGACACATGCACCCAATGTTCACAGCAGCACTATTTACAATAGCCAAGACATGGAAGCAACCTAAAAGTCCATCAACAGATGACTGGATAAAGAAATTGTGGTATATTTATACAATGGAATACTATTAGGCCATAAAAAAGAATAAAATGCCACTTGCAGCAACGTGGATGGACCTGGAGATTGTTATCCTACGTGAAGTAAGCCAGAAAGAGAAAGAAAAATATCATATGATATCACTCAATGTGGAATCTAAAAAAAAAAAAAGGACACAAATGAACTTATAAAATGAATTGTGAGTTCAAGATTTGCAGATATGTAAAATAGATATACAACAAGTTTCTTCTGTATAGCAGTGAACCTATAATGAAAAAGAATATGGAAATGAATATATGCATGTATATGTATGACTAAAACATTATACTGTAAACCAGAAATTGACACAGCACTGGAAACTGACTATACTTCAATTAAATATATATATAAACAAACAAACAAGAAGACTAAAAAAAAGTTTATACACCACACCATGACCAAGTGAGATTTATCCCAGGGATGCAAGGTTGGTTTACCATGTGAAATTCAATCAATGGAACACATCCTATTAATAGAATAAAGGTCAAAAACCAAATGATCACCTCAACAGATGCAGAAAAACCCATTTGACAAAAGCTGATCCTAAAATCCAGAAAGAAATGCAAGGGATACAGACTAGCCAAAACAATCTTGAAAAGAAAAGTAAAGTTGGAGGACTCACAAGTCTTTTTGTCCCAGTTTCAAAACTTAACTTCAGAGCTATGATAATCAAGACAGTGTGGTACTGGCTAAGAATAGACACATATAGATCAATTGAACAGAAATGAGAATCCAGAAATAAACCCTTATACTTACTGTCAAATGATTTTTGAACAGAGTGTCAAGACAACTCAATGGAGAAAGAAGAGTCTTTTAATGAATGGAGCTGGAAAAAAACAAAAAACAAAAAACAAAAAACAAAAAACAAAAAGCAAACAAATGGTGCTGGGACAACTAAGTGTCCATATGGATAAAGTTGAACCCCAACTTCACTCTATAAACAGAAATCATTCACTGACCTAAATATAAGAGCCCAAACTCCAAAACTCTTGGAAGAAAACAGAGAGTAAATCTTTGTAAACTTGGTTTAGGCAATAATTTCTTAGATACGACATCAAAAGAATGTGACAAAAGAAAAAAGTAGGTAAATTAAGCTTAACCAAAATTAAAAATGTTTCTCCTTCAGAAGACTATCAAATAAGTGAAAAACCCATATAATGGGAGAAAATATTTGCAAACCATGTATGTACGGGACTTGTATCCAAATATATAAAGAACTCTTACAACTCAAGAATAAAAAGACAATTTTCATTTCCCTGTTGATCAGAGATGTTAAGCATCTTCTCATGTGTCTGTACGTTTTCTTTGGAAAAATGTCTGTTTAGCTCCTCTGCCTGTTTTTAATCATTTTTTTAATATTAAGTTGTATCAGTTCTTTTTAAGGACAAAAACCACATGATCATCTCAACAGATGCAGAAAAAGCAGTTGATAAAATTCAACACCCATTTATGGTAAAAATTCTCACCAAAGTGGGTAGAGAGGGAGCATATCTCAACATCATAAAAGCTATATATGACAAACCTACAGCTAGCATAGTACTCAACAGTGAAAAACTCAAAAGCTTCCCACTAAAATATGGGACAAGACAAGGATGCCCACTATCACCACTCTTATTCAACATAGTCTTGGAAGTCCTAGCCATAGCAATCAGGCAAGAGAGAGAAATAAAAGGGATCCAAATTGGAAAAGAAGAGGTAAAAGTGTCACTATATGCTGATGACATGTTACTATATATAGAAAACCCTAAAAGGTCCACACAAAAACTACTAGAGCTGATTGAAGAATTCAGCAAGGTAGCAGGTTACAAGATTAACATTCAAAAATCAGTTGCATTTCTTTACACTAACAATGAATCAACAGAAAAAGAAAGTAAAAAACAATCCCTTTTAAAAATAGCACCCAAAGTAATAGAATACCTAGGAATAAATCTAACCAAGGAGGTGAAAGAATTATACACAGAAAACTATAAACCATTGATGAAGGAAATTAAAGAAGACTTTAAAAAATGAAAAGATATCCCATGCTCTTGGATTGGAAGAATCAATATTGTTAAAATGGCCACACTGCCCAAGGCAATCTACAGATTTAATGCAATCCCTATCAAATTACCCAGGACATATTTCACAGAACTAGAACAAATCATAAAATTTATATGGAACCACAAAAGACCTAGAACTGCCAAAGCATTACTGAAGAGAAAGAAAGAGGCTGGAGGAATAACTCTCCCAGACTTCAGACAATACTATAGAGCTACAGTCATCAAGACAGCATGGTATTGGTACACAAACAGACATATGGACCAATGGAACAGAATACAGAGCCCAGAAATGAACCCACAAACTTTTGGTCAACTTATCTTCAACAAAGGAGGCAAAAATATACAATGGAATAAAGACAGTCTCTTCAGTAAATGGTGTTGGGAAAACTGGACAGCATCATGTAAATCAATGAAGCTAGAACACTCCCTTACACCATAGACAAAAATCAACTCAAAATGGATCAAAGACTTAAACATAAGACAAGATACAATAAACCTCCTAGAAGAAAATATAAGCAAAACATTATCTGACATACATCTCAAAAATGGTCTCCTAGAACAGTCTACTCAAGCAATAGAAATAAAAGCAAGAATAAACAAATGGGACCTAATGAAACTTACAAGCTTCTGCACAGCAAAGGAAACCATAAGTAAAACAAAAAGACAACCTACGGAATGGGAGAAAATTTTTGCAAATGAAACCAACAAAGGCTTGATCTCCAGAATATATAAGCAGCTCATAAGACTTAAGATATAAGACATAAGATAAAAGACATAAGACATAAGAAACAACCAAACAACCCAATCCAAAAATGGGCAAAAGACCTAAACAAGCAATTCTCCAATGAAGACATACAAATTATCAATAGGCACATGAAAAAATGCTCAATATCACTAATTATCAGAGAAATGCAAATCAAAACTACAGTGAGGTATCACCTCACAACAGTCAGAATGGCCATCATTCAAAAGTCCACAAATGACAAATGCTGGAGAGGCTGTGGAGAAAGGGGAACCCTCCTACACTGCTGGTGGAAATGCAGTTTGGTGCAGCCACTGTGGAAAACAGTATGGACATTCCTCAGAAGACTAGGAATAGACTTACCCTATGACCCAGGAATCCTGCTCCTGGGCATATATCCAGAAGGAACCCTATTTCAGGATGACACCTGCACCCCAATGTTCATAGCAGCACTGTTTACAATAGCCAAGACATAGAGACAGACTAAATGTCCATCAACAGATGACTGGATAAAGAAGAGGTGGTATATTTATACAATGGAATACTATTCAGCCATAAAACTTGACAACATAACGCCATTTGCAGCAACATGGATGCTCCTGGAGAATGTCATTCTAAGTGAAGTAAGCCAGAAAGAGAAAGAAAAATACCATACAAGATCACTCATATGTGGAATCTAAAAACACACAAACAAAGCATAAATACAAAACAGAAACAGACTCAGACATAGAATACAAACTTGTGGTTGCCAAGGGGGAGGAGGGTGGGAAGGGATAGACTGGGATTTCAAAATTGTAGAATAGATAAACAAGATTATACTGTATAGCACAGGGAAATATACACAAGATCTTATGGTAGCTCACAGAAAAAAAAATGTGACAATGAATATATATATATATGTTCATGTATAGCTGAAAAATTATGCTCTATACTGGAATTTGACACAACATTGTAAAATGATTATAAACCAATAAAAAATGTTTTAAAAAAAAGTTGTAGAAGTTCTTTTTATATATTAATTATTAACCCTTATCAGATATATAAGTTACAAATATCTTCTCTCATTCAGTAGATTGGCTTTTCATTTTGTTGACGGTTTTCTTCACTGTGCAAAAAGCTGTTTAGTTTGATGTAGTCCCATTTGTTTATATTTGCTTTTGTTGCCACTGCATGAGGAGACAGGTCCAAAAAATACTGCTAAGGCCAATGTTAAGAAGTGAACTGCCTGTGATTTCTTCTAGGAGTTTTACGGTTTAAGCTCTTACATTCAAGTCTTTAATCCATTTTGAATTTATTTTTGTATATGGTGTAAGACAGTGGTCCAATTTCATTTCTTTGCAGGTTCAGTTTTCACAACATCATATGTTGAAGGGACAGCCTTTTCCCAATTGTATATTCTTGCCTCCTTTGTCATAGAGTAATTGCCAATACATGCATGGGTTTATTGGGCTCTCTATTGTATCCCATTGATCTGTGCATCTGTTAATATCAAAAGGACGAAAAATAACAAGTGTTGGCGAGAATGTGGAGAAAAGGAAACCCTCATGCACTGCTGGCGGGAATGTAAGTTGATGCAGCCACTACGGAAAATAGTATGAAGGTTCCTCAAAAACTTAAAAATACAACTATCATGATCCAATAATTCCACCCCTAGGTCTTGATCTGAAGAAAATGAAAACACTAACTCAAAAAGATATATGGACTTCTATGTTCATTGCACAATAATGTATAGTAGTCAGTATATGGAAACAACCTAAGTGTTCATCAATGCATGAACAGATAAAGAGGATGTGATGTGGACACACGGAACAATGGAGTATTATTTAGCCATGACAAAGAATTAAATCTTGCGATTTGCAACAACACAGATGAACCTAGAGGATATTGTGTTAAGTGAAATAAGCCAGACATAGAAAGGCAATTACTTTATGATTTCACTTATATGTGGAACCAAAAAAAACAAAACAAATGAACAAACAAAGCAAAACAGACTTATAGATAGAGAAACAAACTGGTGGTTGCCAAAGGGGAGCAGAGTTGGGGGATGAACTAGGTGAAGGGCATTAAGAGGTACAAACTTTCAGTTATGAATTAAGTAAATAATGGGGATGTGATTTACTGCACAGAGAATACAGTCAATAATATTGCAATAACTTTGCATAGTGACAGATGGTAACTAGACTTATCGGGATGGCCGTTTCAAAATGTATATAAATATTGAATCACTGGGATACACCTGAAATTATTATGGTACTGTATGTCAATTGTACTTCAATTAAAAAAAAAGACTAAAGAGTTGAATAGACCAATTAAAAAACAAGCATAGGATTGAATAGACACTTCTCCAAAGAAGATACACAAATGGCAAATAAACACAGGCAAAGACGCTCAACACGCTCAATTAGTCATGAGCAAAATGCAAATCAAGACCACAATGAAACACCACTTCACACCCACCATGATGTCTATCATCAAAATGATGAAAAATAACAAATTCTGGCCGAGATGTGGAGAAACTGGAACCCTGACACATTGCTGGTATGAATGATGTAGTCACTTTGGAAGACAGTCTGAAAATCCCTCAAAAGCTTAAGCTTGGAGTTACCATATAACCTAGTCATTCCACTCCTAGGCACATACACAAGAAAATGAAAACAAAGGTCCATACAAAAACTTCTACATGAATGTTCAGAGCAGTATTCTTCATAATAATCCCAAGGTAGAAACAAACCAAACGTCAACTAACTGATAAGTGGATAATGGAAATGTGGTATATCCATACAATGGAATATTCTTCCACCTAAAAAAATGGAGTACTAATACATGCTCCAATATGAATAAAACTTGAAAACATCATGCTAAATAAAAAAGTCAATATATATGATTCTATTTACATGAAATGTCTAGAATGGGTAAATCCATAGAGACAGGAAGTAGATTACAATTGCCAGGGGCTGGGGGTAATAAGGAATAGGGAGTGACTGCCGCTGGGTACAGAGCTTTTCTCTGGGGAAACGAAAATGTTCTGTAGTTAGAAAAAAAGTGGTAATGGTGGCACATCCTTGGAATATACTAAAAACTATGGAATGAACTGTATGATAAGTGAATTATATTCCAACAAAGCTGTAATTTTTTAAACATAAGTATGTGCTCTAAGTGTTTAAACTCTTACTTAAATTGTTATGAAGTAGATGAACTTAGTCAATGTATGACTGTCAATTATAAAAGTTATTTAGTGATAAAGTGACACAAGGTTTCTACTCTGATTAACTTGACATTCAGGGAAGACTGTGTTGGACTTCCTCAGGAGTTTCTCTTATGGAGAACAAGGATTCTACCTCCCTACAGATTAAAGAGAATAACAAGCCCTACAGATCATTAAATGACTTTTAAGCTGGTAGTGGCATCCACATGTCAGGATAGTTATATACAGCCCTGCAGGTTGTGCACGAGTCATTCAGATGATGCAGTAGATGGTGCCCTCTGAAGGTGTGCTTGCTGGCAAGCCCTGCTGTGCCCTTCAAGGAGTCTTGGACCCAAGCACACTTCAGTAAGAACATCACCACCATTAATTATCTGAAAGTGCAATTTCAATTCTGATTGTGAAAGTGAACTCTGCTTCACAGGAATCTCTCTTTAGTCTTCTTAGTACATATTTAGAATTATTTCTCCCCAGCCCAGAGGAAATCTTAAGCATAATCACAGGTGGTGCTTCTGTAACCATACAAGTAATCACAATGAGTTCCATAGTCAGCTGTGCATCAAGGTCACTAGAATAAGCTTTGCCTTTAAACCTCAGGTCCTAAATGATTTGCAGGGAGTGTTCCAATTCCAGAGCTTTCTACGCACAGTTTTACTGTGAAAGCCTCTTACTTTCAGACCAGAAGTGACCTTAGAAAAAGTAAAGACAAATATATTTTGCTTATTTCTGGAAGAAAAAGGGTAAAAATGAGATATTCTAGCCTATATTCTGTATTTATTTCTTGTATGGTGCTCTTTACTAGGCATTCAATATAATTCCATTCACTGTGGATTGCATGTAGGATTTTTCCCTTATATAAATATCCTAAAACGCAGAAGGGATCTATGGAGAACAGGTAGTTCCCCTTATATTCTTGTCATTAGTGAATATTTATGAATATCTGATAGCTCTTAACCTGTCAGCTGAGTCTTCTTCAAATCTAAATAAGACTTTTTATTTTACATAGTTTCCTACAGCAGCACAACATTTCTGGAGCCGCTTCACTGGGAGGACTCTGTCAACAATCAGCATTTCACAGTCATTAACATGCAGTAAAAGACAATGAAGCATGACTCAATTAAACCACAGAAAACCTGTCTTCAGGTAACATTAACCCAGTAGTTTTCAAAACCTCTGTGGGGCTTCTGCTGCATGACCAGCATTAAGGTCAGTACTTTGAAAACCCATGCCTAAGCATCTAACAAACCCACACACAAGATGATTTAGAGGAAAGAGCAAGACTCTGTTTTGATTAACCTCCTTCCCATACTGTATCCAGATATTTTACAATTTATAGCATGCACTATCAATTAGGTCTCACTACTGCAAAGATTAAGAACAAATTCTCCACTTGAGATGTCAGTGGAAACTTAATTTGCACAGAAGATACAGTTTGGGAGACCCGTTTGGGAATCAATTCTATTTAAAACAAACAAAAAAAGGCTTATGCAAGGAGTGGTTCAGAGAAAATATGTTAGCACCCACAGCGTGAACTGACAGGACATCTGATGTCTGGGTATGACAACCCACATATTCCACAGCCAGAAAAGAGTCATAATAAAATTGCCAAGGTTCAAGAGAAAAGATGGAGCTCTTCTACCAATTTGTGAATGTACATATTTATGTCTCACTTAACCAGGAGGGCTAGATGTATTCCTTACAGAACCAGAGGCTTTTTGGTTTCTTTTTCTTTTCTTTTTTTAATGTTACTTTTTAATGGAAGTGCAGTTGATTTACAATATTAGTTTCAGGTGTACAGCAAAGCAATACAGTTATACATATACATATATATTTTTTCTTTTCATATTCTTTTCCATGATATATTATTACGAAATTGAATATAGTTCCCCATGCTATACAGTCGGTTCTTGTTGTGTCTGGTTTTGTTTTTGCTGAACTTGAAATACTGAACACTGTAGGTTTAAGTCTGCACTATTTTAGGTTTCATATATTGAACGCAATCATTTCAGATAAAATTTCTCTCATTAAACTAAACCATTTAAAAAAAACTATATGATTTCACCAAGGTAAAGATAAAATATATTCAAATATTACATAATAAAAATTTTTGAAGACTTCATTATTTGGGTAAATTATTAAAATTCTTTTACTTCAATTGTAACAAAAAGCATGGATAAGTGACCAGGGCCATATATTGAACTCCTGGGTAAACAGTAAAAGAAAATACCCTGGCACATTTAAAATATGATTTATAAATTCCAAGTCATTACTCGAAGTCCTAGGTTTCCGGTCGAGACAGCGGAGTGGTAGGACCACGAGATTGCCTATCCTCGTGACTACAATGAAACCACAACTGAATGCTAAACAACCATCGAAAAAAGACTGGAACCTACCAAATCATTACTCGAAGCTATGATTAACATAAATTCTTTCAAGTTTGAATTTCCTTTGTAAGAAAGCAATAAAAATATGCCAATAGAAGGGGAATCAAATAAAAACAATAGACCTTTAAGATAAACAATAATTTAAAGCATAATGTCCTTTTAAAACTGTAGACATTAAAATACACAATGAAATCACAAGTGAATTAAAAAATTATCAAAATGATGGCAACAGAATGTGACTAAATGTCCCAATCAGACCATCGCTGTTTATTATATTCAGAAGCCAGGAATATAAAATGGAAACCTAAAAAACGTGAATTTCAAGTTATGAAGGCAATTGATCAGGATAATTTAAAAGAAATGATTTTTCTGTTAGAAAATATTAAAATGAAAAAGAATATGAAAATAAATATATGTATGTATATGCATGACTAGGACGTTGTGCTGTACACCAGGAATTAACACATTGTAACTGACTATACTTCAATAAAAAAAAAGAAAGAAAATATTAAAAGATTAATGTATTAAAGTCTCAAAAAAACATTCAAAATTTACTGGTTGTATTAGTTTCCCATGGCTGCTGTAACAAATTACTACAAACCTGTGGCTTAAAACAACATAAGTTTATTCTCTTACCTTTCTGGACCTTTGAGAGGAGAATCTGTTTCTCTGCCTTTTTCAGCTTCTGGCAGCACCTGTGTCCTCAGCGTCTGGCCCTGTCCTCCATCTTCAAATTGCATAGCTCGAATCTCTGCTGCCATTGCCACATCGCCTTTTTCTCTCTGTAGTCAAGCCTCTGCTTCCCTTTCCTATAAGGACATTTGTGATGGCATTTAGGGCCCACTTAGATTATCCAGGATAATTTCCCCATCTCAAGGTCCTTAATTTACTCACATCTGCTAAGTCCCTTTTGCCATAATTAGGTAACATTCACAGGTTCCAGGGATTAGGACATGGATATCTTTGGGGTCATTATTCAGTCTACCACATTCATCCAAAAATATATATTAAAATCCCATCTCCATCCTAGGATTTACATAAAGTAAATTATGTAAATTTACTTTCTTGATTAGCTTTACTCAGCATATGTGATTGTTTTCCATTGGGAAGTTACAGCTTGGTCAGGCTGGCTTACTACTAATATCTTTCAACCCAGGGTCTGTCCTTAGACTATCCACGTAGTCTCTCAGCCCAAGCTAGAGACACTGGGCAACATAGTAAAGGGTGCTGGTTCCTCTGAAAGATAGGTACAAACATCACTATTCTTCCCATTATTAGTCATATAGATGGATGGGTGTGTTTCATTTTGTTTTATCTAATCAGTGCATAGGTAATCTAGATTTCAAACCAAACACACTTCTGAAAATTATTCCTAACTAGTTGGGAATTTTTTTTTTTAATTTGTCCTTTTTAGAAACTATTAATTCTGGAAGTCAGGCCTAGCAAGGTGGAAATAATGCGGGCTTTGGAGTTACAGCGCTGGGCTTACTAATTATTAGGTTCTGTGTGATCTTAGGTAGTCAAATGCTTAATATTTTAGATGCTCAGTTATTCATCTATAAGATGTGATGCAAATACCTAATAGGCTTATTTTGAGAACATTAGAGTTTTTCTATAATAGCTGGCATAGAAGAGTTCCCCAATAAATACCAGTTACTTTCCACTTTTACATTAGAAAACTTGCCCATAAAAAATGCACAGTAAAATACTAAGATCAATTTACCACTGTCCAGTATTTTCTATAGAATGAATTCAGATATAACTGGTAAATCAAGTAACACGAAAATAGGAATGATCTCATTAAGTACATGATAGCAGTACATACTATAAATGTGAAATAAATAGTGCTGTCAAGTTTAATAAGAGTCAGACATTTGGTAAATTAACACCATTCTACTATTTACAAGGTTATTTACCCATGTCATTAAATAATCGTTGACCTGGCAATTCTCCCAATTTCCTACACCTCTCTGCAGTTGTGTTTTATCATTCTCAAATGTTTATGCTACAAATGCTTGCAAAGCCTCCAAAAGTAAGTGTGACTTCGGAATCAAAACAATAACTTTAAGAATCCCCTTGAAAGTGATGGATGATACAGGTATTTTTCTAGATCACGGAAGGTAAGAAAATCCACACACTAAGGTGTAAAGTAAAACTTCCTTTCCCCTCCAAAAATACTTGAAGTTGTTCTCCTGAGAAAAGTCTACTTCATACATCACTCTCAAGGAAGTAAAGAAGCTGATAGAGCAACCATCCTTGCCAACACAACACAGATCTCAAATATGCAGCGAGTGGTCACAGAGGTGCTCGAAAGCAGTCTAGAATTTCTCAGATCTCTATAGGATACGTCATTAAATCTTCTCCTCCTGCTGGGTCTGACTTCTGGGAAAAAAAAGCATACAGTATAAAAATTACTATATTTGGTAGTGAATACTAACGATCACTCAGAAGGCCCATCCTTCAGTCTCTGTGGCCTTCAGCGTCCAGTTGGTTATAAATGTGACATGCTTTGATTTGATTTAATAACCTTCTTGAATTTATAGTTCAGAATTTATTGAATAAAATCTATCTGTAAAATCAGATACTCACATATATGGAGAGACATATATATTTATTTCTGGTGTTATCCCATTAACAGATTGCAAAATTAATGCAAGAAGACCAAGGTCTGTCCAAGGCAACGTTTACAAAGGTGTCCGTCCCCCTTAAATTAGTAGAATCTGGAAACAGAGTCAACACAAACACACACACACAAACCAAACGTGTAAGTGATATAAGGTAACACTGTTTTCCTACAGTGTGAGAACTGGAAGCTCAATGATGTCAACGGACTAAAAAGCTGTATTTGATTTCAATATAGAGAATACCTTAATCATTGCACGGAATGGCAGAAGAGACTATTTTGAAATGTGCAGAAATTATTCTATGATCTATATGAGAACAATCAATAGCGTTTTCTGTATTACAATAAATTTGTAAGTTGAATTTCATACATGTTACATTACATTACACAGGGCATATTCTTTAATACTCAAAACCCAGAATGGTTAATAAAAAGAACACCAAGTGATTTATACCATCCAAGGTAACATAGCACTGTTACTGTCATACTGTGTAGCAGAATGCTGTTTCTCATAGTACTGGGCCAATATAATAAGCTTTTTATAAATCCTTAGAAAGCTGTTTATGTGAAGTAAAATTACTTGGTTAATTTGGCTAATAACATTAAGAGTTAGTATACCAATTTTATGCACCAAGATCAATTAAAAAATTCCTAGAAGTTGGGTATATTTGAATCAAATGCCACTGTAAAATTAAGACAATATAGATTCCATAATACATACTATTATTTTCCAATGTATCCATAATGAAGAACTCCATAATGAAAAATCATATAAAATATGAATTTTATGTCAAAACTCTGTCAAAAAGTACAGTTCACACCAGAAGTTAGTATCACTGGGGAGTTAAAAGATTAATACAGAAACAAATACATATTACAAATATTCTTTTGTTTCTCACTTACCATGATGCAAACTGCAAAGATTTAACCTTTAAGGGTTAAGGAGTTTAATCAATGTCAATGTCTGATCTTCTGAAGGCGATAAAGAACAGTCTGTCTAGCGATACCCAACAGAACATCACTTTGTCAAGCCACAAAGCTCCCAAAAGCTTGTCAAGTAAGTTACCAGAAACCTCTTTGTGGTTAGAACTCAGCTCCTTCCTGCTTGACCTATTATTTGATATTTGACCACTTGGTTGCAAGACACTTGCTCTTTCTAGCTGAAATGTCACTGGGGCATCTTGTCAGCTCCCCGACATCTCGGCCTGACATACAATTTTACTTTTGTGTGCTACAAGGCAGAAAATGCAGGGCAATGGCCTTGTTTTAAATTCTGTCAGCATCAAAGATGGGCGTCACTCTTGGGTCCTACCAACAACAAAAACAAAAAAGGAGTCTATTTTGAAGGTCAAAACAGCCATTACCTTGAAGTTTTTCAGCTTATACTAAATACATTACCTGCTATACTGGTGTGGGAACTGTCCTTAAAAAGTGCCTAAACACACCACAGAAATCTTCTCCGCACAATTGCTCTACTTTCTTATCAAATGCACACTTGATAAAAAGTATGCGTTTTCAATGCCTGCAGGGACCAGATTCAGCAGTTAACTTAACTTGTTCAAATGGGCAAGTGGTATCATGTAGCTTTACAAGGAGCAACCTGACCTTCTCACATTGACCAGGAGTGACATTATTGTGCAGGAGGAGAAGCAGTCACATCATTTCTGTTTTGCACAACCTGCTTAAAGTTTGCAACTAAATGCTTGTCTTCAGTTGAGCTGACAAGAGAGAAGAGGGGGCTCAGTGAACCATGGCAGGGCTGCCATGAAATGACAGGAATCATTGGCATACATTTCAAATAGCTCTCTCAATCCTATTAAAGTATTGCAGTCCTGCTTTAAAATAGACAAGTATGAAACAACTTTGATAGATAGAGACTAAAATGGCTTATTGATTTTTTTAAGTCTGAGGGAAATTACCCAAAATGTGTCATTCTTTAACATTTAAAAATATGTTACATAAAAATGAGCAACTGTGATAATAAATAAAACTTAGAGGGGAAAAAAAGTTGGTTATTTCATTATTCAAGGAAACACACAGGTACCTGCACACATCAAGATATCACACAATTTTTTAAAACCCACTGCCCCTTGTGCTGAAACAGAATTCAACTGATAAGAAAATCCCCCTTCAAAACAATTATAATTGTACTGTTAACTCTTCCTGCATCTTTTTTATTTCATAAAGTCATAATCCAATCTGAGTTGGTCTCTTGGCAATAGCAGATGCAGTCCCTGGAGAGGACTGAGATGATGCCAGGGGCGCAGGATTTATACGTGTCTCCTTTAAGAAAGTGTAAGTTGTATCAAGTTCAGCTTTCAATGGCAAAAAATCCCCAACATCAATTGTGTCAGCAGGAAGAGCAGGTCTTGAAGGAAGGGAGAGATTTGAATGGTCTCGTGATCCTGTCTATGATACAAAAAAGAAAAGAATAATAAATATGGAATTGAAAACTCTTAATCAGAGTCCAAAACCATAAGCAGAGAAATGGACTAAGAATAACTGTAATATGAAATGGGGTGGAAATTGCCATTTAAATAATCTATATGATAATACATAAATATTAAATTATTTCCCAAGTTGTGACTGAACCACTTATTTGTTCTCTGTCATAAACTTGTCAGGACATCAGGAGTTTGCCTAAACACTGAACACTAAAACTTTGTATAAAACTTTTATAAAGGTACTGAATCAGAGTCAATACAATCAGGCATTTTTTACCTCTGCTTCCATTCCCTGGCAAATTGCAGAAACCAATGCTTATTATGTTCATTTCCTTATGCTACATAATATATACTATATAATTGGCAGATTAGACTGCTCAGAAAATGAACTATGGATATTTACGTTTTTAAGTTATCAGCATGATTTATTTAATTGAACAGCATAGCACAAAGAAAAATAAGTCAATCCTGCTGCCTTCTAGGAAATAGTACACTGAGATATAATATGCCAGTGAGATGAACTTTTTGTCTTTACCTTTAGTAATATTGCCACCACCCTATATTTCTTTTGTTTTTTTAAATTGAAGTATAGTTAATTTATAATGTTGTGTTAGTTTCTGGTGTACTGCAAAGTGATTCAGTTATACATATATAACCTTTTTCATATTCTTTTTCATTATAGGTTATTACAAGATACTGAATATAGTTCCCTGTGCTGTACAGTAGGACCTTGTTATTTATCTATTTTTTGTATAGTAGTTTGTATCTGGTAATCCCAAACTCTTAATTTATCCCTCCCTGCCCTTTCCCCTTTGGTAACCAGAAGTTGGTTTTCTATGTCTATGAGTTTGTTTTTGTTTTATAAATAAGTACATTTGTATCACATTTTAGATTCCACACTGAAGTGATACCATATGATTCGTCTTTCTCTGTCTGACTTACTTCACTTGGTATGATAATCTCTAGGTCCATCCTTGTTGCTGCAAATGGCATTAGTTCATTCTTTTTTATCAACGAGTAGTAGTATTCCATTGTTTCACATCTTCTTTATCCAGTCATCTGTCAATGGACATTTAGTTGCTTCCATGTCTTGGCTACTGTAAACGCTGCTGCTCTGAACATTGCAAGTATCTTTCTGAATTAAGAGTTTTCTTCGGATATATGCCAGGAAGGGGATTGCTGGATCATGTGGTAACTCTAATTTTAGTTTTATAAGGAAACTTGATACTATTTTCCATTGTGGCTGGCTGCACCAGATAACATTCTTACTAACAGAGTAGGAGGGTTGCCTTTTCTCCACCCCCTCTCCAGCATTTATCATTTGTGGACTCTTTCAATGATGGCCATTCTGACCGCCACCACCATGTTTTAATAAAGACTGTTATAAGTATTTGGAAATCATGCACAAAATATGGAACTGCAACATGAAAACAATCTGTCACATATTTTAAAACATTATGACTAGCCAGAAACTAATGGAAATCAAACTTAAGAAATCTACACACTCATGAAGTACTTGAAAACAGAATTAATATTTTGATGAAGCTATATATTTAAGCCTTAAGTAACATCAGTAATCAGGAGCTAATAGTTAACCTAAAAGAAGTCTTACCAGTAAAGCAGATAGCTATTATTTTGTGGCATTTATAGGTAGCAGGAAAATAGTGATCAATTGTACGTCAGAGTTTTCCATATTTCCAGCAAATAAATGTTGCTGAGATAATAAGTCTAGTCATGAATGTCTCCACTACAAACCACATTTTACATTGCAGAGGTTTTTAGAAAAACATCTTTTTGGTAGATTCTCCTATGGTTTTGACAACAAAATAGCGTTAACTCTAAGGATCTGCTTTATTATGTCATGTTATACAAAACCATTTCTACATGTGAAAACAAGAGGGAAGCTATCTCTGGCTTTAGGAGAGTATTAGAAATTCACTTGTATGCGTTACCATTTTTGTGGATTTTTTTAAACTACAACTGAAGAAAAATCAATGACTGCATCTAACACCTAGTTCAGCAATTTTCTTTGATCTCTGTTCTTTTGATTTCTTGATACTCCACTGCAAGCCTACAGCTGACGGAAATCATCTCTTTTTATGCTGGAAGTTAAAAAAAAAAAAAGAAAAAGAAAAAGAAAAACACCTAAAATGGCCACTTGAATGACTCTATGAAGGAGAGGATTTAGCTTATCCTTATGGAAGGAAAAGAACTCCCGAGGTCATGTGTTGACTCTGATTAGCAGCACTGATGAGGTTTTACTTGCAGAACCTTAATGCTGGGCCTGAGCATATTAGTTCAGAACCTGAGAAGGGGCATCTCATTACATCGGAGTCTGGAGATGTAGACTCCTGCACTTTTCCTGCTGCTAGAACCACCTTATGTGATTTTTTTTTTAAGCCAGTTGTCTGAATTGGTAGTGTTATTACTTGATCGATTTTGCTGCTGTAAAGACTACAATGTCATCTACCAACTCAGACCCGGGGGTAGGAGGAATACTGAAACAGCAGCAGATGGTGGGGCATGACTGTCTTCATAATAAAACTCAGAGCAATTGTATTGTTTATTATGAAAAAAGAATATCGTCAGGCAAGACTTCAAAAGTTTGTTGTTACATCTTTATATTTCAAGTTCTGGTCTGAGACAACTATACGTGCAAAGGGAGGGGCGTGCAGAATCAGAGCAAGATGGTCAGCTCTTCCCTGAGGGTATCTTCTTCCTGATGCTTTAGCCGTGAGACAGGTAACGGTGCCAAACTGACCAATCACTCCTGCTTTGCAATGTTACATAAACATGTAATTTACCTAAATCTATGTTCTGTACTTCCTTTTTTGTTCTTATGATTCTATCAACCTAACACATTAGCAAAGTCATCTTTTATGGAACTGCTCACTTCCCCTTAATATCTTACGCGGATCTTGGCAGTCTACAAAGGGGCCCCTCTTTTGCCTTTTCTCATTTTACTTTTTCATATGTCTATTTTCCACTGTGTTTTCTGAAAGTATTTTTTAAATCTAATATAACGTTTTATGACTAAATAACCTGAAATGGGGTACTGAGTATTTCTCCAGTATTTCAAATCAGAGTCTCACTTTTTGTATACTATCTTCCAACGTTACGTCCTAAACATAGGAAATAACCTAAAAAAAAAGAGATTCCTTCAGACTTGTACCCCTCAAAAGGTAGGCACTCCATCAAGTAAACAGACTTACTTTTGTGTAAATGAAAACATTTTTTTCTGTCACTGAAGTCATTTACTGTACTTCATACACTGCTATAAAATAATCTTTTTCATGAAATGGGATAAAATTTGATTATAAGTCACTTAACAGCTTAAAAACAAACCATCAAAATTTCTGGTGAAATCTTGATTTCAAAATGGCATGTTAAAATAACAAGTAAATATAAACTACTTTTCTTGCTACAAATAAGACTCAGAAATATATCATAACACTTTTAATGTAACACAGAGAATAAAAGACAATTAAATAAATTCTTATCAGAGACCATTAAAAGTTAACATTCACCATCTGATCTTATGTTTTAAATCTGTGGTCATTTAAGTTACTTTTTAAACTCCTGAGGTGTTCTGGTAGTCTCTCATATAAATCCAAATTAAAGCAATTTTTAAAAAAGAAATTAGTTACCTGAAATAAAAGCTAGGTGTCATGTGAATCTTTATGGAGGCACTTTCATTTACTCAATAAGCTATAAATGATTCTATTTGAACTGTTACAGCCCATCAGCTAAAAATATTTATTCACTATACAAAATGTGTCTACTACATTTCTGCATTTAAAAAATCTAACGAAATATACTAATTAGACATGTCCACTAACCAGTTTTCAAGGCTTTAATATCTTAGTTTTCTAAGAGTGTTTTTTCAACAACAAAAATAAAATATTAGTGTAATAATAAGATAATGACTCAACAATTGTACATGAATCAAAGCCACTTTGCAGTCCTAGCCTTCTCGAAACAATGACACTAAGCCATTTGCCTCCTGTGTAGCATTTATGACCGAGTTAAGTCTTCTAGAAACTAGTACTACAAAAAATGAAGGGTGATGTGATTTAGTAAGCCTGAATAGTATTGCAAGGAGATTATGCTAGACACATAGTACGGTGAAAAGAATACTAGACTAGGGGTCAGAAGACTATGGTTTTTCTTCCCAGTTCTGTTCTAATCTAGCTGGGCTATTTGGGCAAGTGAACTAGTCCTCCTAGGTCTCACTTTCCTGGCCTGTGAAATGAAGAGCTAGGCTCTCTCCAGCTCTGATGTTCTACAGGTCCACCATGATTCCAACCCATGATGACATGTAAGGTTAACGCCTAACTTTTGTCAGTGACATTAACCCAGAAATCAGAGTTTTCCAAACATAATACTTAAGATTTTGAGAGGCTATAGATGGACCATTTTTAAGGGGAAGGAATACATACTGCATATGGTTCTTTAAAAAAAGGCAAATAGGTAACAAAATTAGCCACAGTTTAGATGATGTGGCTACATTCAATTAAATCCTGTGATACATTTTTTATTACTTCGACCTCCATGATGATGTTTTAAGCTCTGTAAATTATTGACTGATTTTAAGTAGAGTGTGCAGTTCCACATAAACTGATGAAGGAATCAGAGTACCCACAAGAGGGCCTTACAGTGAGGCTCCCTCGCCATTTCTACTTTAGCTCCTAATGTGTTCTCACCACTAGAGCCTCAGTACTCAACATCACAGAGTTTTCTTCCTTCCAAATACTTCAAGTTAGTTAGTTAACCAAATGTTACCTGCCTATTTTCCAGTTCTGCTGTGCTGACATCATAGGACACTGCAGCTCACACAATCAGAGTTGGCAATACTTATATACATAATTTTCTCTTGTGGAATGCTCAGTTATGTACCTGAGACATCTATCCACACACACATATAAATATAACTGATAAATAAATACATATATACTTGCTATATGCATATTTGTGTGTATATACATAAACATATGAGCATGTATGTATATATATATATGTATGTATGTGTATATATATATATACACACACACATACTTGCTACCACATCATTAATTATTTATTCCTTGTAGTTATCAATTCTAATTTTTAGTTACTAATATCAAACCTGTAGAACATTTTATACAACATTCTCTCCATAAGTCACTAAATCTTAGCACAGACCAGCTTGGCTCTTTAGCTCAGTGACGTCAAGATAGGCTAGGAAGGGATATGTGAGTCAGTGGAGCACTGTAAAGGAGTTCCCAGACAGAGGGGGAACAACTGAAGAGGCCTGGGTACCTAGAGACTAACATAGGAAGGCAATCATAGAGGCAGAAACAAATCATAACAGAGAGGGAGAAGACACTAATAATCAGCGTGACAAGTTACTTAACCTGTGTGAGTCTGCATCCTATCTGTATCTGCATAGGAAGAATAATCCCTCATAGAGTTGTTACAAAGATTAAGTGAAATAACATACACAAAAATGCATAACATACAGTAGCTCCTTTTGCCTCTTTTTCTATTCTTCTCAAGTGATAATAAATTCCAAATTTTTAACTAGAGCTAACATGCATTGAGCATATATGCCAGGCGCTGTGCAAGGTTTAGCTTTATAGGCGTTACCTCAATTCTCACAACCACTCAATGAGAAGGTACCACTGTTACCCTCACTTTACAGGTGAGGAACTAGAAGAGTGGAATACACTGCCCCACGCTGCACCACCTGGTGACTCTTGATCCATGATTCTTCTCCCCTTATGCTTGACCACTACCTTCCCATGCCACTCAAAGAAGACACAGCCTTCAGCTTATTTATATCCAGAGCTATTTCATAGAAACATTAAGGGCTCAACAAATATCTGTGAAACTGGAAAATAAAAGCACATAGAGGGGGGGAAGGTATAGCTCAAGCGGGAGAGCGCATGTTTAGCATGCACAAGGTCCTGGTTTTGATCCCCCACACCTCCTCTAAAAATAAATAAAGTACCCCCTCCCCCAAATAAAGTTAAAAAAAGCATACAGATTGTACTCAAGGTTAAAAATAGATGTTTGTATTTTTGATAACATATTTTCTTACAGTCCAACATTTGAATATCCCTGTATTAGAGTAAATAAAGATTTTATGACATTTATATAAAATAAAAGTTCTAGCCCTTTCACCAAGAAGCTTACGTGTTGTTACATTCAGAGATAAAAACTCAGCTCTGAAGCTTTAAATTACACTAGAACATTTAAACTTTAATTTTAAATTACTTTAAAGATGTCTTGTGCCTGACAAGATAACAATTCCCATTTTCTTCTCTTGGATGTTTAGATTTCCTGACATGACTGAGGTTGGAAAAAGAGTCAAAGAATTTTCCCAGATGGCTTTTGTTCTTTCTTTGCCTACTTTCCTTCACTCCCCTGTCCTCCCAGTGTGCTCCTTTCCTGGCATTTCTAATATATCTGATGGTAGAGAATACCAGAAATAGCCAGAAAATGCAAGGAGACCATTTTTTCCTGTATCTTAGAAATATATATATTTTAAACAACCCAAAGACAATCTGAAATGTGAGTACATCCATACACGCAAGTATATTACAAAGGTCTAAAACTGAACAAATAAAAACTTAAGCATACTATATAGAAAAAAGCTACTGCAAAACTGAAATGATAACCTGATAAAAATATATGTGACTCACATCATAGCCATAGGGTGACTTTCTTAATTTACAAATGGCTCTTGCATATCAAGAAAAAGAAGGACCTAATTAGAAAACAGGCACAGGATAGTGTATTTTTTAATACTGGGTTTAGTTGTAACAGAAAATTCAAAATGTCAGTGGCTTAAATAAGACAGAAGTTTATTTCTCTCTGATATGGCCACTTGAAGCTATGAGGAATCCAGACTGCTTCTATCTTGGGTGCCACAGCCTCAGTATGTGCTTCTACCTCAGGATCCAAAATGGCTGCTCAAGTTCCAGCCATTTTGCCTACATTCTAGCCAGAAGGAAAAAGGACAGAGCAAAGGAGGTGGTACCACTTAGATTTAAAGACACTTCCCCAAATCAGAATACTTTTGCTTACATCCCATCAGCCAGAACTTAGTCACATGGCTAACTTAGTTTCAGGAGAGTCTGAAAAATATAGCTTTTTTCCACCCTCTGAATGGCCCAGGTAATATTCAGAGGTTCCATTACTAGAAAAGAAAGAGAAAACAGATATCAGGAAACCATTGGCAGCCCCTGTCTCAGATACATACTGGCTGTTTGGGCGGGGAATAGAGAAATACAATAGCCAATAAACATGAAAAAAGAGCTAAACCTCATTCATAATTAAAGAAATGCAACACGAAACATGACAATGAAAGCTTACCTTCCAGATAGCCCAAAATTTAGATGTCTAATGATATCTACTGCTGAGAAGAGAGAGAAACAGGCCAGTTCCTACCTTGTAGGCAGGGATGTAAGCTGGTGCAACCTTTCTGGAAGACACAATTTAAATTGTACCTGCCTTTGATCCAGAAATTCCACTGCTAGGCATTTCTTCTATGGCTACATTCACAAAAGTTTGCTAGGATAAGCATACAGACGTATTCATTGAAGAATTCTTTTAGAAAAACATTTTTTTAATGAAACTACAGGGTCCATCAACAGTGTTATTTAAGTGAAGTATGACTACAACAATTTAAAAAATTGAGGTAAATGTGTAGGTACTGATGTAGAAATACGCAGAAGTGAAAAAAGGTTCAAAATAGTGTGTATGTGTGTATAAAAAAGAACCCATTTCTATTTAAAAATAAGTATAAACATAGAAACATGCATGTGTACATCTTTTTTTCTTACTGAAAAGGGAATCACATCAAACTTAATTTAAAAAAAAAAAAAAGGGGGGGGATAAATAGGAGTGTGTATTACGCAGAAAAAGCTTTGAAAGTCCAAAATTTTCTTTCCATGGTTTTTCTACCTTTAAAACTGATGATTCATGAACAAAGGCTATCAACTGCTAGTTCATGAAAGTCAAAATACATCTGATTAATAAATAAGTGGGAAAAATATGGTAACCCCCAAAAGTAATCAGAAATGTAAAGTAAAATGTTTATTGTCAATCAAAATTGAATTTTAAAAATTATGATACTGAATGCTAGTAAAGGCATTATAAAACAGGCACTCATAAATTGCTAGTGATTGTACAAATTGATAGAATCATTTGGACTATAACTTGGCAACTGTCTTAATGAAACAGTTAATATCATTTGACCCAACAATTCCATTTATGATTAAGTTCCTAATATTAATAAAGACAGACAAAAATTGGAAATAATCCCATATTCAACAACAGAAGTACATTTACAAGAGCCACTTGATGGAATGTTGTGTGGCTGTAAAATTTATGGTTATAAACATCTGGATAACATGGACAAATGCTTTGGCTTGACCAGTGATCAGAAGCCTTTCTCTGTAAAGGGTCAGATAAATATTTTATGCTTTGCAGGCCATATGCTCTCTGTTGCAACTGCTAAACTCTGCTGTTGTAGCCCAAAAGCAGCCATAGACAATATATGTAAATGAATTAGTATGGCCATGTTCCAATAACACTGTATTTATGAACACTGAAATTTGCATTTTACATATTTTTCACATCATGAAATATTACTACCCTTTTGATTTTTTTTCAAGCATTAAAAAAATGTGAAAACCATCCTTAGGTCACAAGTTATATAAAAACAGGTGGGAAGTAGATTTGGCCCACCAGCGGCACTTTGCCCACCCCTGAGAGAGGCTATCTAAGCGAAAAGGAGATACGCAAAATTACATATAATACTTGTTGTGAGGTAATGGTACTGTAGGAGTTTTTTTCCCTAAATTTCTGCATTTTCCAATTATCTACAAGCATGCCTCACTTTTACACTAGAACCCTTTTATTAAAAACGACTAATTTTATATATACTGAAACTATTTTAGTACAGTTATGACTCTGAACTGTGTGGTCAAAATGAAATGTAATTGGTTTGTTAAAAGTCTCGGGGGTAGGTCTTGAATCAAGTATTTTTCAAGTTTTGAAAAGATTTTAATTTAGCTAAGAACACTTTCTTATTTCAGCTTCCTCAGTTATCTAACTCATATCCACAATCTGACATGAAGTAAATAAATACACAAAGAATTTTATGGAGTATCTTGTACCTCTACTCTGCACAAATGCAGCTTCTTCTGTAGAGTGGCTACTTACAAGTTGTGGGCCTTCATTTTACTCCAAACAGCACTTCCAGCTGCCAAATTACAACTTCTGTGGTCAAAATGTACACATGTCACACTCTCTCTGGGAACTATTAGGTAAAAGTTTTCTGACCACTTTTTCATTACTGAAGAATTTCCTCTTAAAATCTTAAGTCCTTTTCATTCAATGTCAAAAATTTACTAATAATCTGGAAGCTATAAACTTAGACCTTTTAGCACCATGTTTTTCTCTGAGTGGAATTGACCAAGTACTCAGGTAAAGAGGAGCAGAAGAAAGAAAGAATCATCCAAAATTTAAAGTTGTTTGAAAGAGATAATTTTCCTAAATCTTACTAACACTGTAAGTATCTATCAGTCACATTTTCTCAACAAAATGAGCAATAAATTTACATTTTAAAAGTTAAAACCCACTTTTTCCAAGCCTCTCCCTTCCACTGCTGGTTTAAACCACAGTCCCTCTTTATTCCACTATATCACACCTAAAATCCCTAGCAATTCTTCATGAGATGCTGCAAACATTCTTTTTTCCCCCACTGACCATCCAAGATATAAGTCCTGTATTCCCTATGGCTGCTGACCCTTTGGCCAGTGGCAGAGCTGGGCCTTTCTGGAGGGAATGGTTATGTTCAGTTATAAGAATGCGGCCTCTCTATTTCTCAGTGAGAGCGGGGCCCTTCAGATGTAAGACAAATCATGTGATCTGGGGTTCACATCTGTGGAATGCCTTCAAATCACAACAAGTGCTGGGGAGTATGTTCCAAAATAAACCACTTAGCTGGCAATGACATTTCCTTTAAATGATGGGCAGGAATGTTACTTCTGATAGAACCAGGCCACTTCCAGCAATCTCAAACCAAACCCATCTCTAGGGAGAACATCTTATAGAATAGCGAGAATAAAGCACAACCACAAAATTCCAAAATAATATAGTTACAGATTACATTTCAAGACTCTACTTCTTACATGACCAATTCCATATGATAGACTTTCCCCATGGTTGCATCAAGCGTATCTAAACCTATGTTCACCATTAGTATCATAAATTAGCGCTATTCATTAATCCTTCCAACAGATAATAACAATAAAAATAATACAATAATAATAAAATCCTTTTAATAGCTATCTACTCAAAGCACCTACAATGTGCCAGATACTGTTCTAGGTACTGGGATACAGCAGTGGATTACACACCAAAAAATCCTCTGCTCTCTGGAAGCTCACTCTGTCCTTAACTATCTGTATCCTGAGTCAGTCCAGTTCTCCTAACATTATAATTTGCTCAATACTGTATAACCACACAACTGCTGTTTCGTAGTGTTAAGTTTAATGGACAATGGCACTTAGAGTCTGCCAGCCTCACTATTCTGCTTACATAAACAAGGTCTCAATAATGAGTTACATTTCCCTGGTTTATCTCTGACCTGTTCACACAAAATCTCAAGTGCCCTGGCAGAGTCCCCATCAAGACTTGCTGGATGTTTGCAATCTCTCCGCCAGGTCCTCCTTCTGATGTAGTAGAGGGGCTCACTGTGCCATATAGGTAATGTCTCTACATGGCATTGGCTCTATGCCCATCCTCTCTCTGTGTCTCCTGAAAACCAGCAACTCTGACCAGAACCCAGTGTCTCACGCTGTCTGTCACAAAATATTTCTTTCAGCTTCCATCTGTAGGTACTTTTTTCTAAAAGTCCAGATGCCAGTCCCTAGGCCTGCATGGAGGAAAAGCACTGAGCTGTTCTCTCCGTCTCCTGTCTCCTGCTCTGGACACCTGCCCCTAAAACCTTCAACAATCACCAAAGCCCTCACTCAAATTAATTCCCAAAGAACCTGCACACCACTTTTGCACAAAGGCCCTGACTTCTCTGGAACACAGTACGGGTTCAGTGTAGGGTATCCATAACTTAATGATTTTGACATAGGTTTCAAAGCTCTTTACTAAAATTTTTCATCAGTTATTTAAGTGCCTCTTCACTTTCTCTAGCCTATAAATGCTAGAGAATTTTAATTTTGTAAACTTCCAGACTTCTATTTCCTACTTCATCTCTTCTTTATTGTCTATTTGCTTATTATTTGAGAATATTCAAATTTGCTCTCAAAGACAAGAAAACATAGGACAGACGGAACTCATAAAAAGTGTTAAGCAAAGAGAATGAATCAGCCAGTGGTGGGTGAGACATAGGCAGAATCCTTACAATAAGAACAGATGGTAAGTTAGCACCCAATAGGACAGTTTACTTACAGATAGAAAGGGAAGGAAAGACCACATCATAAAGGAAAGACATGCCACTCTCTAGGTTAATGTCATCCTCCAATTGGCCCCAGAACTACAGATAAAACCCAAAACTGTTCGGCAGCCCAAGTGGCAAGCTATAGCGATTGGCCAGTATTTGTCCTGCCTCTCTCCTAGAAGGCAAGTGTGACTAGGTGGCCCCAGGCACCTTCTGTCACCCAATCCCCCTTTTTCAAACCTCCACCCTGGTCCTCATAACCTCATGAAGGGTGGAGAAGGCTCATGCAGCCAAGAGAGAGGTCCTATGAATGCTGCACAGCCAAGGAATCAGGTGGTATGGTCCGTCCCCCGCTTACTCCCTACCTTCCACTTCCTGCTGTGTGTTTTAAATTGATTTGATAAACCATGTGATTTGAGTACCTTAATTTGGTTCTTCAACCTCTCATGTAACGTGCCTGATAGAGTACTTGAAGGCTACCACTACATCAAGGTAATGTCCCATAAAACACCTTTCCTCCCCAGCGCTAATCAAAACACAGACCCTGAAGCATGCCCTGCTTTCTCCTATCTCAGCATCTCTTTCTCATGCTGCTTTTTTGTTTAAAAGGAGACTTCATCAGGTTTTCACAGTTTATCACAACTTCTCTTGTCCCCAGACTTTCCCTGCCATCTATCCCCTCGCATCTGGGTTCCATGTCCCTTCTCTGCATTATTGTGACAACCCACACATCCTACTTTATATAACAGCACAGCATCACAAGCTGCTGTTTGCTTAAACCTGTGCTGTTCAATGCAGTAGCCACTGGCCACATGTCATTATCTAATTTTACATTAACTAAAATTTAATTTAAGGTAAAATTAAATGAAAAATTAAAGTTCAGTTCCTCAGTCACACCAGCCACGTCTCCAGCATGACGGTGAGTCCTAGTGGACAGCGCTGGCTGAGGGCGCTCCTTCCCCGGAGGTACAGGCTGTTTTGTTTGTTTCTGTGCTACCAGGAGCTTGACTAGTTACTGGCGCATCGAAGGTATTCCCTGTGTCTGCATACTGCTGACTCAATGGAATGTTTCTAATCCATATTCTAAAGAAAGCCAACAGGAGGGCATGTTTCGATATTAAAACTTTTCTCTCCCCAAAAAAAACTTCTATTTCACAAATTTCAATTTTCATCCTTTAATTCTAACTTTCTCCAATTCTTCCTTTCTAGAGTGTCCTTTAAAGTTTCAGGAGGGACCTCACTGTTCCTTTCTGTGTCTATCTTTCTCGACCTTCTGGTGAGTGTCTTAATGGCATGTCACCTGAGGCCACGCGGAAAAAGAAGGAAAGAAGTTTGTGACAAAAGACAAGAAGACAGTAGAGGACAGTTCTCTTGGCAAGTGTCCATTCTCCAGACACCCAGGCAGAAATCCTAGCTCTCTTACGCCAGATTTCTCTATATAAGAGGAAAATGCATTGCTTATTCTCCTGCTTTAATTTTCAATTTTTTCTAGAATCTTGAGAAAAAGATTCTATTATGAACTAAATTTGGAGGCAATCTAATTGTTTGATATAAACCTTCAAAGCTTCCTTTGAATTGAATGTCTATCTGCTTGGGCAGAAAAGGGGAAAAGGGGAATTTACATTCACTTTGCTAAACATTAGCATCTTTTGTTCAATCAGGTGAATGCAGGACAGTTCCAAGAAACAGCTTAGAGAACAAGAGTTGACACAGACGGTGTAAAATCTTTTAAGGTGCTCGGATTCAATGAGGGAGAAAGTGAGACGGAACCATATTTCAGCTCCCTAACTGTGCGCCAGTCTGCGGGAACTTTGTGACAGGTCTCTGTCTCTCAGCTACACTTGACTGGCTTTTGCTGACATTCAGCTGTCAGACAGCAACCCTCTACCAGGCCGCTAACATGCTCCACAGCTTCACCCAATTAACTCGCTTTCACTTGACACGGCAGCAAAAAGCTTCATAATAGGTGGTCAGGGTGCACGGTGTCTGCCGCCCGCGAACTGCTCATACACAGCAAGATGTTTAACTGCTTTCTTCTTGCCTGTGTGCTCAGATCTAGGATGACTACAATTCAGTCATTCCATCTATTGAACTGGACGGGAATCTAAGAAATATTACAGTGATGTAGTAAGCTGCTCAAAAACAGACTTCCAGATGACTAAAGTTAAATTTATTTCTTTAGGCCCCTCTGAGAGGAAGATTTGATGTTTCACCATCAAAATTTAATACCGACTAGCAATCAATCTGTGGTTAGTGTTTCCACTCTATCATTAATAGTAGAATTGTAGGAAGATGACCTGGGATAGAAAAAGAACATCTGACTTACTTGTCAGAACAGAAAGGTCTAGGCACAAGTCAAGAGTGCGAAACTCAGCCTTTGCTCATAAAAATGCACTTTTTTGACAAACTCAACAGTTTTTCTATAAATTTGTGTCCTGCTACTTAGCCTTTCAGAAGAAATACCCTGTACTTGAAAATGTGTTTGGCTAAGAAATAAAAACTCATACTCATTAAAAAAAAAAAGATACGAGTAACTTACACACTTTCTCTCATTTCCCAGTATGTTGAGACCTAAGCAATATAACCGGTTTTCATTTGTTTGCACTCTTTAAGTCTGGAAATTGTTTTCCATGTTGCAGAAAGAAAAAGAAAAGTAATATAAACCGTTTGGTTTCCTACATCTATAAAGTCATGTAACGTAGAGGCCACCAAACAAGTCACCTTATGATAGGACTCTATCATTGACATCCAGATGCAGATCCTTGTAGCTGCGATCAAGATAAAGTTACGACTTCAGCTCCAAGTACCCTCTCAGTAATCAAAGCTGAAAATCTAATTAAAGGAATGGGGAATTCTAGCTTCCAGCACCATGAACTAATCCTAGGAGAGATTTACCACTACTTTACACTAGGCGAAGTGGAGTTTAAGTGTACTGTGCCATTCTACATGAGTCAGAAGACTTTCTAAGCTTCTGGAGTCGTCTGTAAGTAGCAATGCTTTTGTGACATGCCTTCAAATGGAAGGAAATCCTTCTCTACATAAGATGCATATCTGTTCTTTTGCACACTCCTCAATTCTTACCAGATGCTTGAGGCAGGGGTAGATCTTGATTAAATTGCAATTAGGAAAATACCCTGCCTCCATTTTGTTCATTAAGTCCTGTCAATTTTTCCATCTACATCTAAGCTACAATCGAATCCTCCATCTCCATTGTTACTCCTCACACACACTTGTCATTTTGACTCCAAAATGCCTTACCACAATTTATTACAAATATTCATGTATATGTCTATCTTCTCATAAAACCTTCAGATCCCTGAGAAAAAGTCCCTTATCTTATCCTATTAAGGATATAACATAATACAATGCCCACGAGTGAGGACTTTGGGTTCACACTGCCTAGGTTCAAATCTTGAACTCTACACTTGCTAGTTTCTTCATCTGAAAGAAGGAGATATTAACCCACCTTAGGTAGGATAATGAGAATTAAATTAGTTAACATAGACAAAGTGCTTGGCACAGTGGCTGGCACACAGTTAACATTCCATAAGTACTGGTTGTTATTATTCTTATTACTACATCCTTAGCACTTGGCAAAGTATGTAGTACTCAGTAGGAAAATAATGCATGGTAAAGGGATAATTAGCTATTTTTTGAATTATTAATTCATTTCAGGGATGATATAAAGAATAAAAATTGTTCATGAAGAAACTAAGTAATAGATTTAAAACTTTGAGTTCTGATGGTATCATTTTACAGAAATAAATAATAATTAAAAATACCTAAAGTTTTAAAAATCAGTAAGAATTTAACAAGTTTCTTAGTTTTTTTTTTTCTGAGCAGATAATATGCTCTTCAGAGAATAAAGAAAAAAAAACATAAGTTTCTATTGTCCATAGACATTCTTATGTACCCTCCTTTTTAAAGGATTTGATGGCTTGTTTATCTAATTTGAGGAAGATCTCATTTTTTTACAGAATTTTTAAGGAATGTGAATGAAAGATTTATTTGAAATGAACGTTCTACTTGGATACCCTTTTAAAATTATTTTAATCCCTTTTTTCCTGAAAATAGCTTTACATTTTTCCATCTTAACTAGAAGAGGAATTTGGATTGATAAAATATAGAAGTATTTCCTGGGCTGAAATGCATACAAAATAACAGGCCATGTTTTATTAATATGTTGTATGGCCTTTAATTAAAGACATTAAAAAACGGAATTGTCCTTTGCACTTAAAAAATTACTAGTATTTGAAGTATAAACAAAAATTTGCCAAACTTCTAAATTTAATTTCAGTTAACAGCTACCCTGACTTATGCCTTTTATAAAACTAAACCCCACATTAAACTTACTAACTGTAACAGTTTCCTAGGGCTGCTATAACAAATTGCCCCAAACTGGGTGGCTGAAAACAATAGAAATTTATTTTCTAACAGTTCTAGAGGCTAGAAGTCTGAAATCAAGGTGTCAGCAGGGCCAGACTTCCTCCAAAGACTCTGGGGAAAAATTCTTCCTTGTCTCTTGTAGCTTCTGGTGGTTACTGGCAATCCTTGGCGTTCTTTAGTTTGCATCACTCCAACTTGTACCTCCATCTTCACAGGCCAGGCCATCTACTCTCTCTGTCTCTGTCTCTCTATCTGTGTGTCTTTCCTTATAAAGACACTGGTCATTGAAACTGACAAAGGCCTGATCTCCAGAATATATAAGCAGCTCATACTCAATAAGAAACAAACAAACAACCCAATCCAAATATGAGCAAAAGACCTAAACAAGCAATTCTCCAACGAAGACATACAAATGATCAATAGGCACATGAAAAAATACTCAATAGCACTAATTATCAGAGAAATGCAAATCAAAACTACAATGAGGTATCACCTCACAACAGTCAGAATGGCCATCATTCAAAAGTCCACAAATGACAAATGCTGGAGAGGCTGTGGAGAAAAGGGAATCCTCCTACACTGCTGGTGGGAGTGCAGTTTGGTGCAGCCACTGTGGAAAACACTGTGCAGATTCCTCAAAAGACTAGGAATAGACTTACCGTATGACCCAGGAATCCTGCTCCTGGGCATATATCCAGAATGGACCCTTCAGGATGACACCTGCACCCCAATGTTCATAGCAGCACTATTTACAATAGCCAAGACATGGTAACAGCCTAAATGTCCATCAACAGATGACTGGATATAGAAGAGGTGGTATACTTATACAATGGAACACTACTCAGTCATAAAACCTGACAACATAATGCCATTTGCAGCAACATGGATGCTCCTGGAGAATGTCATTCTAAGCGAAGTAAGCCAGAAAGAGAAAGAAAAATACCATATGAGATCGCTCATATGTGGCATCTAAAAAACAAACAAACAAACAAACAAAGCATAAATACAAAACAGAAATAGACTCACAGACATAGAATACAAACTTGTGGTTGCCAAGGGGGCGGAGGGTGGGAAGGGACAGACTGGGATTTCAAAATCATAGAATAGATAAACAAGATTATACTGTATAGCATGGGAAAATATATACAAGATCTTGTGGTAGCTCACAGAGAAAAAAATGTGACAATGAATATATACATGTTCATGTATAACTGAAAAATTGTGCTCTACACTGGAATTTGACACATTGTAAAATGATTATAAATCAATAAAAAATGTTAAAAAAAAAGACGCTGGTCATTGGATTTAGGGCCCGCCCTAATCCAGTATGAACTCATCTTAATTTAACTGATTTTTTAAAACTGAAGTATAGTTGATTCACAATGTTGTGTTAGTTTTAGGTGTACAGTAAAGTGATTCTGTTATATATATGTATGTTTCTATTCTTTTTCAGATTCTTTTCCATTATAGGTTATTATAAGATATTGAATATAGTTCCCTGTGCTATACAGTAGGTCCTTGTTGGTTATCTATGTTATATATAGTAGTGTGTATATGTTAATCCCCAAACTCCTAATTTATCCCTCTCCTACCTGCTTTCCCCTTTGGTAACCATTTTGGTTTTCTATGTCTGTGAATCTATTTTTGTGTTGTAAATAAGTTCATTTGTATCATTTATTTAGATTTCACATATAAACAGTATCATATGATATTTGTCTTTCTCTTGTCTGACATTTTTCTCTTAGTATGATAATCTCTAGGTCCATCCACATTGCTGCAAATAGCATTATTTCATTCTATTTTATGACTGAGTAGTATTCCATTGTATAAATATATTATATCTTCTTTATCCAGTCATCTGTCAATGGACATTTAGGTTGCTTCCTTGTCTTGGCTATTGTAAATAGTGCTATTATGAACACTGCAGTGCATGTATCTTTTCGAATTACAGTTTTCTCTGGACATATGCCCAGGAGTGGGATTGCCAGATCATATAGTAACTCTATTTTTAGTTTTTTAAGGAACCTCCATACTGTTTGCCATTTAACTGATTATATCTGCTAAAACCCTATTTCCAAATAATGTCACATTCCTAGGTCCTAAGTAAACATGAATTTTCTAGAGGACTCTATGCAGCCTACAATACCAACTACTAACAACGTAAGAGGTAATCAACTAGGGTAATTATTCTTAAAATTTTGGGCTTAGGGTACCTATGTAACTCTAACTTTAGATTATTTTAAATAATAGCTTAAATATTAGTTTAGCAAAATCTCATGGATTTCCTAGGCCCTAATAATGTTTAAAAAGTCATTGTTCATGAACACCATTTCTGGTTGAAGCTATATATTTACTCTTCAAATGTTACTAAGCAAATGGAGCAGATACGTACTGAGGCCTAATTATACCTTACAGTGAACTAACCTTTTCCTCTTCATTTCCAATTGCTGAATATTTTATGTTCACTATAAACAAAATATGTTCAGAAAGCAGTAGGGTGTTTTTAAAGTGTTTTAAATGATGCCATGATAAACATAAACTTTTATCCAAAAGTTCCACAAACACCCTATGAAAGACACTTTTCAAATGTCTGTGAACACTAAAGTCTCAGAATTTCTATAGTATATGAGCAACTATAATTTTCTAATAAATACATGCAGAAACGGTTTACAACAATGGTGATACACATCGCTTGTTGTTCCATTATCCAAATTCAGGTTACAACAATTTGTTGTCACTCCCAAATCCCAAAGTAGCTTGATTTGTTAAGATCATGTTTTTCACTTTTTTAAATGAACATAATTTTATTATAATAGAATATCATATATGCAAAAAATGAGACAAATTAAAATGTTAATTTTTTAACCTAAGCAGTAAAACCCATGTATTCAGAAAAAAAAAAGTATTAAAATATAAAAATGCTATCACCTCTGCCATCAATAAGCCAGGCACTTAACAACATATCTTGAAACCTAACTAAATATGATGTTTTTAGGCAAAGATATAGAAATGTCCATCAGAAGGCATTCTAATGCTAACTCCAAAGCTGTTCCTAGAATAGGGGAGTTACTTTGAGGCCTTGGTAGTTCCTTCCTACATAGAGAGTAAGTGAAAGTTTTAATTCTGTGCCCAATTAATCAGAACGTAACAAATAATATTAATAATTATAGCAGGGACTTTATAGGTATCCTTTCTTTTAATCTTCATACAAGCCTAGAGAGAGAAGCTATGATGAGGAACTGAGGCATTCTTGAAGAGGCTGTGAACTGAGCCAGGATCACACGGTTAGCACGAGGTGAAGCCAAGGTGTGAATTTTCCCACTTCGGAGCCCCCACACCCAGCCCCTGTGAATGGGCTCTCGAGGTGGACTGCCTCTCTTTAAATCTTTGCTTCCGCACCTGGGAAACCACACAATATGGAGATAATAATAGTACCCAAAATAATATATAACCAGGGGTGTTGTAAGTATTAATAAATTAACACATACTAGGTTCTGAGAATGTTGGTTTACACATGGAAAGTACTGAATAAATGCTAGCTAATCTTCCTCCTCTTCCTGCTCTGTACCAACCCTCTGGCTTGAAAACCATGTATATCCATAAGCCTGCTCTTTTTCATGTTCACAGACTGTGCCTTTACCTGGAAGATACTTTCCCTTGGTCACAATGGGGTTTCAGTAAGAAAATGTAGAATGAGTTCGGTCAAAAAGTAAACTGCTGGCCACGGTGCTTTACAAAGAGCCGGCAGTCTCGGCTCTCCGGCTCATCCGCTAGATGGCGCTGCACAAACCACCCAACGTTTCTGAGTCTCATAAATAGTACCTCGATTCTAAGAAAGTTACAAGGTTGTATACAATGGTGTATTTTGAAAACTGCAAAGAATTGCAGAACAAAATTATCATCATTATGGGGCTAAGGATATAAGGATGATTAAACACCATACCTGACTTCCAGACCCCAAGCCTAGCAAGATAAAAAATGTACGTAGGCCTGCAAGCCCTCACCTTGATCTAGCTCTAGATGTATGGGTCTGGTCCGAACAAGGAGTCGTGACTTGATACACTCCTTGAAGATATTAAGTTGATTCTCGGGACCTGACCCTTTTTAATCTCTTTTCGTAAATTGTTAACAATCACTAAAGGAGAGCGTTTACCAGTGCTCTCAAGATTTTTCAAAACCAATGACAATCCCTGGATCAGGCTGGTACCCTGGAAGGAGTAGGAGTGGAAACAGGATAGCCTGATAACTTGAAAATAAATTCATAACTCCAAATGTATTTTAAAAAATCCCTTCATAAATAACTGGGGGACTATATCTCAATTTGCTCATATGATCCCCAAATAAATGTACAATTTTTTTAAGTTGGGATTTATTCATTTGATAAATATTAACTCATTGCTATTACATGCTTAATTATTGTATGATTTCATATCAGTGAGCCAGTTTTTTCAAACATACAGCATTCTGACCATTTACAGAAATAAAAGGAAGCACAATGTCTTATCAATCTCTGCATGATGTACTCCATATGCATTTCAGAGGTTCTGAATTCATCAATAAGTGTTTGCTTCTGGCACTGACCTTTAGAAGTCTTTACATTTCCTTTTAAAAACTTCTGTTCCTCTTGTCCTTAAACTGACGTCCAACTGCCAAAATGCCAATTCTAGGGTCACTGAATTAAATGCATCGACGACAACAGTGACAAAGCTGTTAACAATGCTGAGAAACACACGTGTACTACTGGATCATTATTACGTTGCCATGAACTTGATAGGAAACAGGAAATCTTCAAAGGGAAAACTAACATCAAATAGAGCTGACAAGACAGCCAGCAGTTTAACTCAGGATCCATCTCCTTACTCTGTTTGGTTTGGGTTCAGCAGCTACGGTTCAGGGGTCAGGGCTATTCTTGGATGGGCTGACGTTCCTACTAGCAGGTTCTTAAGCTGCTTTGTTTCTTTTTTAAAATTTACTGTTCTACATTGCTACTAATGTTATGACACCACTTATAGTGTAGAGGCTCTTTATCAGAATTTAAAATTTCTAGAATACTCTGTATCTTGCTTATGGTATATTTCTTATGATAAGGAAAATGAATCAATTTTTTTTTCTTAGTGATATGAAATGTCAACACATAAAGGTTATTTGTTGCAGAATTATAGTTTCTACTGAACTAAAATGTCCTGAGCACTCTTTTTACTTAAGCTTAGAACTTAAAAGAACAGTTCTTTTATTTTCTGTCTTATTTTTAAGGCCTATAGATGGTCAACTAGAATATTCCTCACCATCATCATTATTACCTATTTATTGTACTCCAATAGTCTGCTAGCTGCTAAATAAGACACAAACAAAGACACAATCCCTGATCTCAGGTGAACAATTCAAATACAACCACGTATCAGAAATTTCTTTCCTTTTCTGTTTTCTTTCCCTTAAGAAAGGGGGGTGGGGAAACCACAGAAGCAACATTTTCAGTAATAACTAGACATAATGAATGACCTTAGTAATAAAGAAATTCTGAACCCACAGAGACAGTGGACCAATCACAGCCACAGGCTTGGCTTTTTGAAAACTGAACTTCCAAACAAGCTGGTGAACTTTAAGTTGGGCCACATAATTTGGAATTTGTGATGGAACTTTTAGCAAGCTATTCCTTATGTTCCAGATTGTGTACTAATATCTAGGAATAGAGCAATCTCCTATGCACATGGCACTTCTTTTTTAATGGGGTTAGTCAATTAACAATCAACTACAGTATGGTATGATTAATGTTATAATAGTATAACAGGGTGTTTGGGGAGAGACTTGGGGTTTAAAACTTGGGGAAAAATCAACTAGGCACAAGGTAGAAAATAATATTCCAAACAAAGGAATCAGCATATATCAAGGCTTGTGAGACAGACAATCTGGTACTAATTTTTACTAATTTAAGTAAAACAACTAAGTTAAAAAACACAACTAATAAACACTATAACTGATAACCTTATGTTAGGTCTTTGCATTTTGTCCTTAAAAATGAATTGCCTTATTTTATATAAAATGTGTACATTTTGTTTCTAAGTGACTACTTAAAACACAGGGTTTCAAGCTGCTGTTTATTGTCTAGGATGTCTTTCAAATCAAACATTGTAGGTCTTAATTTTCAATAAACAAACAGCCAATTTTCTATTTTTAATACTGGATTTGAAATACTAAATACATCAAAATGTTAGTATAAGAATTTTGATACAATGAATGGAACTTATGGCTCTGTTAAAGATCATGTCAGATAAATTTCCGCAGGTATTCTTTTTTTGATTCCTTACTACCATTGTATTTCAACATCAGTGTTCTTTATGCCTCCTATCTGTCCAGTGATACACTATGGGTGCAAATTAAGAATGACTAAGAATTAAAACAAGTTAAACTATAAAAATGGTCAAAGCTACAATGATATCCAGAAGTACTCAACTAAGTAAAAATTAACCAAGTGTCAAATCAGGAGTACTACCTGTGGGTTCCACTAGCCAACATACCAATTTTCAATGAATTCAGGGGTTATCAGTATTCTATTACAAAGGTGAAAATATTTAGATACTCATTTTATTTATTAATCTAAAAGAAAACGGGAAACTGAAACAGATGCCATTATCAGCATTATCAGCAAATGATCTGAATCCTCTGAAGCAACCTCCCAGATGAGTAAGGTAACAGTGAAGTGATACAAACCCATAAGAAGACAGCGTTTAATTTGTACCTACATAATTCTGGAGGTTACCAAGGAGAACAGAAGGTTATGACAGAATTGATAAAGTGAAAGAAAAAACATTTGTTCAGTGCTAGAAGGAATGTAGAGATCCTCTGCTCAAAATCTCCTCTTTTACAATTGTGAGAACTCCCAGAGAGCTGATTCGCCCAAGACCATACAGCCAGGGTGGCAATGCCACAATTAAGTTCTTAATTTTTGGCTCTTCAGGCCAGTGAGTTTCCACTGCACTGAATTAGGAGCATGTCCCTTCAACTCATCTGTACCTCAAAAATCACCAGTAGAAACGTTGAAGAGATAAAGCTATAGTAGCAGTGAGTACATACGAGGTGTGGTAAGGAAGACAGAGAGGGAAAATTAGTGAAATGCTTGGCTGACATCTTCGTTGGTCTCCAAATTCAGTCTGCAAGGTTGGCTTTATATAAAGGGTCCTCTCCTTATTCCCAATAAGGAAATTCTGTGACTGTCCCTACCGAGAAGGAGGTCGAGGCATAAAGTCAGTTACCATTGCACTTCTGTTCCATTGTAAATTTCCTTCAGTCACTGAAAAAGAGAAATGACTCTAACTGGCTTGGAGCTTAACTGGCTAAGATTTTGAAATCTACAGGTAGATCAAAGACTGTGCATAGAAAGCCATGCTTTCACGTGGTACTCCGAAGGCTTTACTAAGTTTATGAAAGTCAAGTATAAGATGTAGACTGCAAAACATATGCTAATATACGCTAACATATGTTTTCTTTCTTCAAAGGTTAACTATACGCTTTTACTCAAAAAAAATATATCACTATTCTCCCCAAAACGAATGATATAAAGTTATATATTTAATAAAAAAAAAAAGCATCAACAATCAGTATCTTGTAACAGTTGTTCCTAAAAAAGTTTATACATAAAGTAAAAATATTTGCTGGAAGAAACAAAAACAAATCTTAGTTTTAGGCTTTCAAGCAGCCATAAAGCAAGTAAAAATGATTTTACGAAGTACACAAGTTATCATAACATTATTCATTGTTTTTCTTTTTCTTGTTTTTTTTTTTTTTTGCCTTGAGTATATAGTCTATATTTTATGACATGTTTAAGTAGCTACTTATTTAACAGATCAATGTTCCTGAGTGTCTTCTTGATATAACATGGGCTTTCAAACTTTTTCAGTGCAGAATACTTCCATTAAATGAAATCGTATTCAGAAATTTCATTTCTAAATAAGGTAAAGTTATCCTGCTTAGAATAGGGGTGGAAGTGAGAAATCTGTTCTCTAGGTTTCCCCACTCCCTCCCTGAGGTAGCCATATGAGACAGGGATAAATAAGACTGAAACTCACTAAACAGATGTTTCTAATAAATGATAAACCACCCCCCTTTACTTAGCTTTCTTAGTATTGAAAATAGTGACCAATTTAAAATTTTTTGAATATTTCTAAAAAGCATGGCTACACACCTGATGCTTTTGTTATCAGTGCCATTAAAAGAAGAAACAATGTAGTTATAAAATCTGAATTATTTTAATAACCTTACATCAAACTTCTTGGTTTTTTACCTGCTTTAGGAAAAACACTTAACTTATTTTAAAGAATTGGAGGATTTTATATTCAAATAAATATGGATAAAGAAATATAAGTACATGAACCATGATATTAAAAAAAGATTAATCCACAGACAAAATATAACTATACCCCCAAATAATGAATACCTATTTGTATATATAGAGCCTCTATATAGATATACACATATATCTAGATTCAAAACCCTTTCCTAGGTCTTTTTATTTTCACCAAAAAAAAAAGAGGCAAAAACAGTTAGGAAATACATAATTACAACTGTAAAAACCTGTAATAGCCAATGTCATTTAATAAAATATTTTTAAATTAAGTCATAAGCCACCAGAAGGATTAACAAAATGATACATCAGAACAATCACTTTATCATGATAAAATTAGATATAATCTATATTGTATAAAATTATATGACAAATTTTTTTTCAACCAAATTCCTATTTTCAGTTAGAATTCATCAGAAATAAGATGGTGGAGACTAGAAACATAAAGCTGTAACCTGAGCTGGCCCCTTACATTCTGGAAGAGTATCTTTCCAATTGGTGTCAGACAAACACTGAGAACAAAAGGACCTCCAAAAGAATAAGCCGAATTCAGATTCCATCAAAGTATGCCCTAAGCCAAAGTTCTGGGAAACCAAGACAGCTACTTCTTCCCAATTTCTCAGCTAACACAGAATCTTAAGAACAAACGCGATATATCCAAACTTCAAACCAGTATAACATGGAAGGATGTATACTTTCAATTCTCTGTGCAAAAAACAACTTCAAAAGGAAAAAGGAAGGTCCTTTTGTTCTAGGTAAAAGGCCTTAACCATAGGCCTAGTGAATATGTCACTCTTTATACAAGTCATTTTTTACTGAAAGGAAAAAAGTTAGTCTTCTTTTGCACAGAAAACTATAAAACTATAAAACTTCTATTGACGTTTCAATGTTCTTGTCTCTAACAGCCTAAAGGTATACTCAACTTAAAATTTGGTCATTTTTAATGTTTCTGTACTATTTCATACCCTGGAATCCATTTTCTAAGAAAAATATCTATCTCCATCTTTGGTTAGAGCATGGGCTTTGAAAACACAGACAGCAGTTCCAATCTAAGATCCCAAACAGCATGATATTGGGCAAATTACTTATCCTCCCTCTATGGACTTATCTGCAATATGGGGAAATAATATTGCTCTTATAAGATTGACACAAAGATTAAATTAAATAATAAGTAGAATAGACATAAATATGTCTCTGTGGTATCTGGCAATTAGAAAATGTTACTGATATTATTTAGGGACTACTAATTTAAACTCAATTTTGAATTAGTTGCCAAGACATGTGTGCTGAATCATCAACACAACTGTTCACCCACCCAGGCCTCACAATCCATTACCTACATATCAACTCTTAATTCGATTTGAACAGAAGTTTCCTTATCCATACATGGTCCACAGTGAGTCTGTAAATTGTTCAGTGAGTCTGAATAGTAGAAAAAGATGTGCCTTGACCACCCACTTTGTTGGATTTAATGTCTTGGGTGTGGGAGATTTCATTTTAAAGAAATCATTAAGCTTCCTCTTGAGTATTCGGTTTGGCACAAACCGTGCATTTTCAAGTAAAAATTTCTTTCAACATTATTATGAGAATTATGACTATGCTTGTTGTTTAGCTTCCCACCTTACTTTTTTGGTATTGCTTTCTATTTACTGTTCACCTTTTAAATATTGACAAATTAAAAAAAAATTCATAGCATATAAGAGGAGTTTTAGACATCTAAAATACAATGACACTGGAACTACTTTAGATATGTAGCTGTAATATGTATGATCAGTGGCAATTGTGTTGAAAATTCCACACTGTTGGAACAATCTAATTATTAAGACTCTTATTTCCCCTGCAGGTGTAAATACAAGAGTCTAATAAGCTTTCTCACTATGAAAAAACATACATATATTATATTAAAATATTAAAAACTATTTAATGAGGTCCGTTTCCTTCCAAAAGTAAACTGAGGTTGTGTCTGAACCAGCTTGAGGCAAGGGAAGTTTCAAATACAACGTTTTTAAAACTAGCCATTATTTCCCATGTTGAAAAAAATTGCAATTTTATTTCCTAACAGCAAATGAAACTGTCAGGAAAATTTAGGTGTAATAAAATTGGGTGGTTAAACCAACATGCT